>NW_027361677.1:14070000-14736250 GCF_039654945.1 Dendrobates tinctorius
CGTCACTGCCAGACTCAGGGCCTGCAGTTCCGGTCTCGGCCACTCGGGGGCGCCGGACCGTCACATCGCCGTCGGACTCGGGGACGGCTATTCCTGCCTCAGCCACTGGGAGGCGCCGTGGTTCGCTCCAGGGTGAGGGTGGTGGCAGAGAGGGGGCTCCTGCACAGGCATCTGGTGGGCGCAGGCTCCGCCCCTCTGTCAGTCATGTAGGGCTTACTGCATGTCCATCTGGCCTGGTCCGGGGGCGGTCCTGGTTACATCATCGGGCCGGGAACCTGTGAGGGAGGACCTGATCCCTCAAATACCTGGGGACTGGTCTTGCAAGCCGCCGGATATATTCTTGGTTCCCCTGCGTGTTACTGTGTGAATTTCTATAGTGTATACTCTGACCTCAGCCTGGATTCTTGACCATTCTATTGCCTGCCGTTTTTGTACCTCCGCCTCTCTTCCGACTTTTTGATGCTGACCTTTGCTTGGATTCCTGACTCTCCTTCTGTCTGCTGATTCTGTACCTCGCTGCCCTCCTGGTTTTACTGACCCTGGCCTGGACTTTTGACTCTCCCTCTGTCTGCTGATTTTGTGCCTCTGCGGCGCCCTGGTCTCAGACTCCTGCATCCTGACCTTGATTACGGGTTTTAGTTTTGACCCCTTGGTGGCCGTCCTGCTCTGGTCCACTGCTAATCTAGACAGCTACCTCCTGGGCCTTGCTACAATTCCAGATCCCTGTATAGGGGTTAAGGGTCTCGGGGTTACTCGGGGTGCTGTCCCCACTGCAGCCCAGATTCGCAGACGGCCGTCACATTATATCCGGCCCAAAAAAGAACTGCTTTTTGTGTATATTTCCATCATATATAAAAGCAGTCTCCTGATTTTTTTTTTTTTTTCCCCTGAGCTGATTACCTGGCCTACACCTGCTCCAGTGCACAGTCTGAGGGAATACTCCCATCTTCCTATACCATCATGCTGCAGCCTGGAGGCTTCAAGGGAAATGCTGAGCATCAGAAATCCACATTCCTGGGACATCGGCCTCTGGGCAGCTCTGGTCGTGCTGTCCCAGAGGCTCAGGTATTGCCCGCAAATGCGGCTAAACTTTTGTTACCCGTTTCTCTCTTATTTTCAAAGAAATCTTTGTGTGTGAAGGCCTATGTGGATTGTGGTTCCGCAGGCAACTTCATAGATTTTTTGCTTGCAAGGAAACTTGGTGTACCTCTTTTAAGGCTTAATGCTCCTATTCAAACCACGGCGATTAATGGTACATCCATTATCCAGGGTGGAGTGGAATTTGTTACTACAGAGATTGTTATGTCAGTGGGGGCATTACACACAGAACATATGTCATTTTTTGTTATTTCCAATTTATCACATGCAGTTGTGTTAGGTATGCCATGGTTGCGCCAGCATAATCCTATTATTGACTGGCACCAAGGGGATATCGTGCGCTGGAGTCCACAGTGTCAGAATCACTGTATGTCGCTGTCAGTGAACCAAATTAAAATTAAAACACCCTTTATACCTTACGCATTAAGGGACTATGAGGACGTCTTTTCCATAGTGGAGTCTGAGAAATTACCGCCTCATAGAGAGTATGACTGTCCTATAGACTTGGTTCCAAGTGCTCGTCTCCCTAAGGGGAGAATATTTAACCTCTCTGGTCCTGAGCGTGTAGCCATGAAGGACTACATAGCGGACAGCTTGCAAAAAGGTTTTATTAGACCCTCCACTTCACCTGTAGGGGCTGGGTTTTTCTTTGTAGAAAAAAAAGATGGTGGACTCAGACCGTGTATTGATTATCGTGAGCTGAACGCGATTACTGTGAAAAATCAGTATCCGCTTCCACTCATCCCTGATCTGTTTAATCAGCTACTGGGAGCCCGTTGGTTCACTAAGCTTGATCTCCGGGGGGCTTACAATCTGGTTCGCATAAGAAATGGGGATGAGTGGAAAACAGCCTTTAACACACCTCTTGGTCATTTTGAGTACCTTGTGATGCCGTTTGGATTGAGTAACGCGCCCGCCGTGTTCCAACACTTTGTGAATGATATATTCAGGGATATTTGTGGGGTATATGTAGTGGTTTATTTGGATGACATCCTGATTTACTCCGCTGATGTTCTTACACACGTGCAACATGTCCGTGCTGTACTCCAGAGACTTAGAGAACATTCTCTATACGCCAAGTTGGAGAAATGTGTTTTTATGGCTGAGGAGGTACAATTTTTGGGGTACATGATTTTTGCTAAGGGGTTTCGCATGGATCCTGCCAAGATCCGACCCATTAGAGAATGGGTACAACCTAAAACTCTAAAAGCGCTGCAGCGATTCTTGGGATTTACTAATTACTACCGTAAATTCATCAAAGGCTTCTCTGAGATCGCCAAACCGCTCACGGATCTGACCCGGAAGGGGGCTGACGTGGTTAATTGGAAGCCAGAGGCACTTCAGGCATTTTCTGTTTTAAAGGAGTGTTTTTCTGCCAACCCAATATTAATTCAGCCTGATCTAGATCGCCCCTTTGTGGTAGAGGTTGATGCCTCTGAGGTTGGGGTAGGTGCAGTGCTTTCCCAAGGCACTGCCTCTCTCACTCAACTCCGCCCATGTGCCTTCTTTTCCCGAAAATTCTCCCCTACTGAGAAAAATTATGATATAGGGAATCGGGAATTGTTGGCCATAAAGTGGGCCTTCGAAGAATGGCGCCACTTTCTCGAAGGTGCTAAACACAAGGTTACCGTGATCACAGATCACAAGAACCTGACCTACTTGGAGTCTGCTAAAAGACTGAATCCTAGGCAGGCCAGGTGGGCCTTATTTTTCTCAAGGTTTAACTTTGTGATCACGTTTCGTCCAGGGACGAAAAATGTAAGGGCTGACGCCCTCTCTCGAAGTTTCTGCCCCTCACAGGCTGAGGACTCGGAACCAGTCCCAATACTGGCCAATGGGATCGTCGTGTCGGCCGTGTCTCTGGACCTTCTGGAGGAGATCCGTAGATCCTCAGAACAAGTCCCGGACACGACGCCCCCCCAGAAATTGTTCGTTCCGGCCCCGTTGCGTCTACAAGTTATGAAAGAGTCGCATGACTCTGTCCTGGCAGGCCATCCTGGTGTTAATAATACAGCCAGACTAGTGACCAGGAATTTTTGGTGGCCGACAGTGGTTAAGGACTGCAAGAATTATGTACTGGCTTGCGAAACTTGTGCTCGTGCTAAGTCCCCCCATAATCGGCCTGCCGGCTGGCTCCAGTCCTTGCCTGCCCCAGAGAGTCCATGGACCCACATCTCCATGGACTTCATTACTGACCTGCCACCCTCAGAAGGGAAGACATGCATCTGGGTGGTGGTAGACAGGTTCAGTAAGCAGTGCCATTTTGTTCCCCTGTCTGGACTACCTAATGCAGAAACGCTGAGTAAATTGTTCGTTATTCATGTAATACGACTGCATGGCGCCCCGGTGAATATCGTGTCCGACCGAGGAACCCAGTTCGTTTCTAAATTCTGGAGGGCGTTCTGCAAACGGATTGGCGTTGAATTATCCTTCTCCTCCGCTTACCACCCTGAGACCAATGGTCAAACTGAGCGCACTAACCAGGGCCTAGAGCAGTATCTCCGCTGTTATGTTTCGGAACATCAATCTGATTGGGTGGAACATCTCCCGTTAGCCGAATTCGCCCTAAATAACCAATACCAAGAATCCATCAAAACCACCCCGTTCTTCTGTAATCTTGGTTTACACCCACGTTTTGGTTCATTTTCGGCTAAGATGTCGGACCTCCCGGGGGTAGAGAAATCCATACATCACTTAAGGACCATCTGGTCAGAGGTGAACTCAAACTTGAAAGGCTCCCAAGTCAGACAGGCTTCGGCGGCAAATAAACGGCGGTCCAAGGGGCCGCACCTGGGAGTTGGGGACAAAGTTTGGCTGTCTACCAAGAACATTAAACTTAAGGTACCGTCTGCCAAACTAGGCCCCAGATTTATTGGTCCCTATGAGATTTTGGAGGTAATTAATCCGGTAGCCTTTCGCTTAAAGCTCCCTCAGTCCTTCAAAATACCCAACGTTTTCCACAAATCCCTCCTAAAAACGTACCGCTCCCCAATTCAACCTGTCCAGTCCCCTCCTCCTCCAGTTTTGGTCAAGGGTACCTTGGAGTACGAAGTCCAAGGTATCCTTGATTCCCGATTAGTGAGAGGGTCCGTGCAATACTTAGTGCATTGGAAGGGCTACGGCCCAGAGGAGAGGTCCTGGGTCCCCGCTGGTGACATCCATGCCAAGGGGTTAATTAGAAGATTTCACCTCCTTCACCCGGACAAACCGGGTTTTGAGGGTCCGGAGGCCCCTCTTAGAAGGGGGGGTACTGTCACGTCGCAGCCAGACTCAGGGCCTGCTGTTCCGGCGTCGG
The DNA here is from genome assembly GCF_039654945.1 of Dendrobates tinctorius. Taxonomy (NCBI): domain Eukaryota; kingdom Metazoa; phylum Chordata; class Amphibia; order Anura; family Dendrobatidae; genus Dendrobates; species Dendrobates tinctorius. The sequence goes on from NW_027361677.1 coordinate 14,074,394, forward strand.
CCACTAGGAGGCGCCGGACGTCACTGCCAGACTCAGGGCCTGCAGTTCCGGTCTCGGCCACTCGGGGGCGCCGGACCGTCACGTCGCCGTCGGACTCGGGGCCTGCTGTTCCAGCGTCTGCCACTAGGAGGCGCCGGACGTCACTGCCAGACTCAGGGCCTGCAGTTCCGGTCTCGGCCACTCGGGGGCGCCGGACCGTCACGTCGCCGTCGGACTCGGGGCCTGCTGTTCCAGCGTCTGCCACTAGGAGGCGCCGGACGTCACTGCCAGACTCAGGGCCTGCAGTTCCGGTCTCGGCCACTCGGGGGCGCCGGACCGTCACATCGCCGTCGGACTCGGGGACGGCTATTCCTGCCTCAGCCACTGGGAGGCGCCGTGGTTCGCTCCAGGGTGAGGGTGGTGGCAGAGAGGGGGCTCCTGCACAGGCATCTGGTGGGCGCAGGCTCCGCCCCTCTGTCAGTCATGTAGGGCTTACTGCATGTCCATCTGGCCTGGTCCGGGGGCGGTCCTGGTTACATCATCGGGCCGGGAACCTGTGAGGGAGGACCTGATCCCTCAAATACCTGGGGACTGGTCTTGCAAGCCGCCGGATATATTCTTGGTTCCCCTGCGTGTTACTGTGTGAATTTCTATAGTGTATACTCTGACCTCAGCCTGGATTCTTGACCATTCTATTGCCTGCCGTTTTTGTACCTCCGCCTCTCTTCCGACTTTTTGATGCTGACCTTTGCTTGGATTCCTGACTCTCCTTCTGCCTGCTGATTCTGTACCTCGCTGCCCTCCTGGTTTTACTGACCCTGGCCTGGACTTTTGACTCTCCCTCTGTCTGCTGATTTTGTGCCTCTGCGGCGCCCTGGTCTCAGACTCCTGCATCCTGACCTTGATTACGGGTTTTAGTTTTGACCCCTTGGTGGCCGTCCTGCTCTGGTCCACTGCTAATCTAGACAGCTACCTCCTGGGCCTTGCTACAATTCCAGATCCCTGTATAGGGGTTAAGGGTCTCGGGGTTTCTCGGGGTGCTGTCCCCACTGCAGCCCAGATTCGCAGACGGCCGTCACACTCAGTTATCTCACCCACATCAGGGTCACTCATGGTTCCTTTAGCATACTGCAGACGTCCATTCCCTCCAGGGAATTATCAGGCACGTGCAGCCATTACACACAGCGTTCACTCGCTCTCTCTCAGACAGGGCTTTCCACACTGGACCAACCGGGTCCCAGCATTCACCTCATGTGACCTACCCTGGCCACCTTATATGGTCCGTAGCCACGCCCACCGGGTCACATGGCAATGACCTAATCACAGGTCCTTCACACACACATATACACTTTACAATACCTGGGTGGGTTTGTAGGTAACTAGTCCCCGACACATTGAACCAGCTCCTCTGCAGTATCACTGCTGATTAACATAAACATAAATATCCATCTCAAGGCCACCCACCTTGAGATGCATAACGGTCATTCAGTATCTTGCCATTCATCCACTCTCCTGGGACATCCATACAGCGCCCCCTAGTGGACACAGTGGTCACTACACCACATTATAAAGTTACCAAAAAGAGGTTGTTTGGTGCCCTGGTTCCTGGATTTTGCAAGTTGGTAGGCGCAAACCCAGCTTTATAAACTAAGTCGAAACAATTGTATAAAGTTTTGTCTGCCTTTCTCCATACCTCTGCTGTCTGGAGAGCTGAAAGGATGGTGAGGGCTCTGGATCGGAAAGTATGATGAGGTACCGTAACTAGTATTTTGGTGGGGCATTTTTTTTCAAGCTTTGTTTCAATGACATCCAAGATCAACTCTTACGGTACTAAGGAAAACAAATAAAAAATGACATGAAAACTTTATAAGATACTCCATATCATTAAAAGCAGAACTAAAGATGACACAACCGAAGTTATTCACACTTTACATTCCTTTTTCTGCAGCAACACTCTATGATTTTACGTCTCGTAGAGCCACCATATAACGACAAAGTCCTGTCTCTGCCAATTGTGATGCAGAGCAGAAGCCACCAGAACATTACTATGTATTGCACATTGCAGCCCTTACTGCTTCACTGAGCTTCGCTGGACTGTTTCTGATGGGTGATGAGCTGTTATGAAAATTAATCTTATCCTTTACTATCTTGAGCTGACCTCTCTCAGGTTGCCTGAATTTTTTTTGCTGAAGGTATCGAAGAGACTGTCATTCTGGCAAATACATACAGCAGTTTTCTCTGGTCCTTTGTGAACCTATTTACTTCTTATTGTATCCACAGGAATAACTACAACTAATGGGGAAAAGCAGTAACAATCTATTGGGGATTTATTAGTTAAAAGAATATTTTATCAAATTCTCCCTCCATCCGGAGGACCGAAAGAATCTGTTTGTTACAAGTATGGCCTGAAAATTGTTCGAAATTGTGCAATTCTTCATTTCTCCTGAGATGGCACTGCAGGAGAAAATTAAACATTAGCCGTAAGGTTCAATCACTGATCGCAGCTGATCGATGAGATTTCCTGTGATCATTTTATCTTTAGACTTTCAGATCTAAAAGAAAAAAAAAAAAATAACCCAACATTAGTGATGCCAAGTACAGTCTTGATTAGACCTGATGATAAGACATTTTGAGAATAAATCCCTTCTTCGGATACAAAGACCACTCATCATGATGCCTATGTAGTTATCTGATTAACATTTCTCATATAATATTAAAAAAGAATACTCCCTTTGTTCCTAAAAGTGCATGATCTCATTTACCATTTCCATCCCTGACCATCTCTCCTTAATTTAATAGATTAAATCTAGTAGAGCGCATAATTTTGTTTCAAATTTTTCGATTCAAGAGCAACTCTGCTATAATTAAGGACGAAACTTCCTCCAATTTATCCATTATCTACTATCTGACAAATATAAGTGAGCTCTTGTGATTGTGCGAAACAAGTTCCCCAGGCTTCCAGCATTAAATGGTCACCGTTTCAGTGAACTTTGCATAAATCAACATGTACATGTGAATGTCAGAAACTTTGTGATGTATATTATCAGAGAATTTTGCTTCTTTCTCCACTTACGTGCCACTACTTCATTTCCGGCCTCCTGAACTTAACATTTAGGGGCCCGTTACACACTGCGATATCGCTAACAATATCGCTGTAAAGTCACCGATTTTGTGACGTAGCAGCGATATTGCTAGCGATATCGCTGCATGTGATACTTACCTCCGACCGGCTCCCCCGCTGGTTATCGCTGATCGCGCGAGAACATCCTGGACCATTTCTCGCCAGGCGCTTCCTGCTGGGGTTCCTGTGGCGCCGACGAGCGACGCGTGGACGCTGGCGGGAGGACGTCAGGATCGCCGCGTCTGACAGGTAAGTAGCGACCACCCCCCCTGCTATGTCGCTGGTGAGATCTGCCTGTGTGGCAGCTCTCTAGCGACCACTTAGCGATGCACCAGCGATCCATATCATTGTCGGGATCGCTGGTGCATCGCTAGGTGTAAAGGTACCCCTTAATCTCGGTAAAAAAAAGTCAAAACTGTCTTGGTCAAAGCAAGATGGACTACCAATGTGGTGAGGTATCAGGTTACACCTCTTATTACACACTGTGGAGAGAAGAGGTGGAAAAAAAATAAAGAGCAGAGAGAGAAAACAAATAGAGGCAGATAAGACTAATGTTACATCTCTATCAGTGCACTTATGTGCCACTACTCCATTTCCGGCCTCCTGAACTTAACATTTGCTCTGCAAAAAAATAGCTCAAAACTGTCTTGGTCAAAGCAAGATGGACTACCAATGTGATGAGGTATCAGGTTACACCTCTTATTACAGATTGTGGAGGGGAGAGGAGGAAAAGAAATAAAGAGCAGAGTGAGAAAACAAATAGAGGCAGACAAGACTAGTGTTACCTCTCTGTCAGTGCTTGCACTTCCTGTCTCTGTTTATGTCCCGGGTGGTGCCGCAATCTCATTGCAGATACCGTAAATCAACAACTCTAGTTCCATGTCCTTCGGGACTTGTAGATCCGCCTGAGCTAGGAGATTGAACCTTAACTTCTGTTAGTGTTTGCTCCCTGATGTGTGACCTGAGAGGTGCTGCAAAGTATTTAAGCTCCTGAAATCCTGCTGTCCATTACCAGTTATAACTTATTTAGCATTGCAAAATCCCGTGTTCTTTGTTGTATTCTCAGTAGACGTTCCTGCTTTTAACCTTGGCTCATTTTCTGACTTTTCTCCTGCCTTACGATTTCATCCATGTTCCGACCTCCTTGTTCTGACCTAGCTACCGGACCATTCTTTCTGAAGGCCTGCACCACCGGCCAGTAATGAAATATGTGGCCCCAATGCAGAAGCAGCTGTGTAAGTCTAAATTTTTGTACAACGGTTAAAGTGTATAGACCCAGGAAACCCGTTGAATTTGGAAAAGAGAGTGTTTTTTGCCAAGTCTGTAAGTGCAGCCATTTTAGCGCTGACAGATCAACATTACAACTGGTAGCTCATGCTGCTTTTAACAAGTGATTTAGCTTATCCCAGAACAGAATTCACAGCCGCTCAGCTCAGTACTGCTGTATAATTTCCTCAAAGGTGCTTCTGCTACTTGTGTTAAAAAGAGAAAGAAGCAGGATTTACTCTTTTTCTGTGTAATGTATATAGGAGACATCATAGCAGCCAGCACCCACTAGTTCAGAGACAACTAAACATTGGACATAGAGTCTGCAGAGGAGAAAATGATGAAAAATAGCAGGATACAAGTCAAATAATGGCCAGAAACAGTGTTAACCCTCCTTCAGGCACAGACAATTCGTTTTGTTTCTCTCTCCTCTCCAAATTATCAGAAAAACTCCCCCGTTCCAGTTATTTTTTGTCTTTGAAACTTGATCTCACAGGGTTACAGCAGATCTTCCGGAGAGCAGATCTGACCATTATGGCTTCTCAGGCTCACTGCGCCTGAACTTGTCTCACATTTGAAGGCTAGTATTTTCCATTTTTATTCATCACAATTGTTTATTTAGCTTTTTTTCAAACAAACAAGGTACAGATAACACCTGTTATTTCGGCAAAGATAAAAGACCAAGAGGAGCAAGAAGCCGTCCAAGAACAAACATCGTGGGGAATCACACAACATTCTTACTTACCTTCCTGAAGTCTTTCGAAGGATACTAAAGGTCCCGTTACATGCTTCAATGTCCCAGCGATCCCACCAACGATCCAACGTGGATGGGATCGCTGGGACATAGTTAGCTGATCGCTGGTGAGCTGTCACATAGGCAGACTCACCAGCGATCAGGACCCGTGAGCATGCTGGTATCCAGGGTAAACATCGGGTAACTAAGCGCCGCGCGGCACTTAGTTGCCCGCTGTTTACCCCGGATACCAGCTTCCAGCATCTGCTGTATGGTGCTGGGAGCTCGCTGATCATTGGTCTCTCGCTGTCACACGCAGCGATGTGTGCTGCCCAGCGGGAGACCGATAGATTTATGGCCCAGACCATTAGGCAACGGCTAAAAATCAGCCAACGGATCGTTGATCGTTGCTATGTGTCACACTCAACGATGTCAGCTGCAATGTCACCAAACTGGTGACATTGCAACGATATCGTTCACGATATCGTTGCGTGTAACGGGGCCTTAAAACTGTACTTGAATGTTGGAATAATTTTTTTACTGATGACATGCTGGATACTATTGTTAGATACAGAAACCAATATATTGACACCATCAAAGACAAATTCTTCAGAGATAAAAACATCAGACTCACAGATAAAACTGAACTCAGGGCTTTCATTAGTTTGTTGTACCCAGCTGGTGCATATAGAGTGAATTGTCAAAGTTTAATGGAGCTTTGAGGGAGAGACGGTGACGGCATTGAAAAAAGTAGCCTTGTAATCAATGTCAAACGATTCAAGACCCTGATCTGTTGCCTTCGTATTGATGACCAATCTACCCGGACCCAACAAAAAGATTCTGACCAGCTTGCAGCAATTTGTGACGTGTTTCAAAAATTTGTTGTTAATTGTCAGAATAGCTATTGCTCTGGCAAGCATGTCACTATTGACAAAATGCTTCCTGATTTCTGTGGAAGATGTGCTATAGGTAATACATACCATCAAAGACAATCAAATACGAAATAAAACATTTTAGGTTGATTTACACAGTGAACATGGAAATTTATGCTGGAAAACAGCCAACGGGTCCTTTCTGTGTCAGCAACAAGCCAAGTGAAGTTGTAAGGAGAACAGCTTAGCCCGTGTTTGGGTCTGGTTGCAATGTTATAGCTGGCAAATGGTTTTCTGATTTTGATCTAATCAATAATTTGAAAACGCAGAAGTTGTCACATGTTGGAACTGTCAGAAAAAAAAACAGTTGCCACCAGATTTTTTTAAATGTAAAAGCTATAATACAATACAGCAGTATGTTTGGCTTCGATAATGGGAAGGTTTTGGTTTCCTACATCCCACGTGAGAAGAAAAATGTGATTCTGGTCTCTTCGCTTCATGATGATGACTCTATTGATCCTGAGTCTGGAGAGCAAAAGAAACAGAGGTGATCACTTTTTATAATTTAACCAAAGCGGTGTTAATACTGCTGATCAACTGTGTGCCACTTACAGAGTTAGTCGAAACACCAAGCCCTGGTCAATGGTCATCTTCTTCGCAATGTTGAATTAAAGACTTCCATGATTAAGGCTATGATTAAGTGGGTGGCATCAATTCACAAGTGATTTACTTTGGCAATCAACTGGAACCACTGGATAGAAGAATTTACCTAAAAACAACGGCTAATAAACCGGTGAGTAGGAGAACCATGCCGAAGAAGTCTGAAGACGAGTGGAATCGACTCTAGCATGCAAGTCCAGCTGAAAAGATTTCATCCCAAAGATGACTGAGAAAAATCACCATCTCTCCCACCTCTCAAAAGGCGTAGCTGCACCAGTGAAACTTTTTATTTTAATATGTTTATGGTTATCAAATGTTTTTTGGGCATCTGATTTGTGTACTCTCCTTTAATGCATCTCGATGAAGGTCACTGATTACTTCTAGGGTCCTGAAATTGAGATAATTAGATATTGTTAGGGTCACACTGGAAGGGTGTGTAATCTTCTAAATTGTCTGCTGCCAAATCTTTCTCAAACGGATAAACATGTGCACAGAGTAGAAAGACCACACGTGACTGCCGGGTGTCAGTCAAGAGTAGAAATCTAGTTTATTAAGGAAGTTGCACATACTTATATAGAAAACTGCTTATCTTCATGATCATTACTAAAAACTGTAATTATTACCATCTGATTCAGTGATCAATCAATAGTCATTACCTTTTATGGTCCTTTTATTTGTAGATGAAGCAATAATCTTTGTTTGCAAAGCTGGACATAACAGGTCAATGTCCACAAAAACACATAAGCCTTTTGAAATCTGTATAGGAGCACTGTGCATGAACTGGGGAGTGCCATAGTTGCACCTGGTGGAGGGTTAATCAACATGTAAGTTTAAGCAATGGAAGACACAATGATATTTTTCACCCAGTGGCGTAGCTAGGGGTTTAGCTCAGGGGGCAAAAAATCTGAGTGGGCCCCTAACCGGTAACCTTGATTACAACTCAGGTGGTACATCCAGTGGCAGTAGCTCTGGGTGGGCCCCCACAGAGCAAGGGGCCCGGGGGAACCGCACCCTATGCCCCCCTGGTAGCTATGCTACTGTTTTCACCCCAAGTCAAAAAGTTCACTTTTTCACAGTATTATTCCATCAAGTTCACATTAAAAATCTGCTGGGAGCAAGATCGATGTATTTCCACATGACAAGACTGTGTAAATGGTTTTGGGATCACATCCCTTCCACAGTTCTACATAATGGCAAATATGACTTAAAATATAACACTTTGACTGATATTCCCATGAATGGCTGATATGGGAATTATTTTTTAAGTCATATTTGCCATTATGTAGAACTGTTTTTTGAAAAACAGAGATTTGCTTTTTTATTTTTTTATGCTTTATTTTATCATTTTTTGGCAACGATATAAAATAAAAATCAACAGTAGTGTCTTAAACACTTAAAGGGAATCTTTCAGTAGGATCAACACTCTTAAGACATCTTCATGGGCATGTAGGTCATAGGAAGCTGAATAAAATGGATCATTGATATCGGTGATTCAATGTTTTATTCCAGAGAAATGCACATTTTTTATAATATGTTACTGAGCTGTTAAGATCTACAAGCCAGATCTGACTGAGAATCTGACTTCAGAACTTATTTATCTGTTACCAGTGTGAGACATGTAGATCAGGAGAGCAAACTGTCAGTCATCACTTGTCTCATTTATAATAAGCTATGAAGGCAGACTCTCAGGGAGATGTATGTCCAGCCCATAGATCTTAAATAGTGATGGGCGGACTTGTGGATGTTTGGGTCCGTTGGGTTCAGCCTAACTTTGAAGAAAAGAGTGGTACGGGTACCAAAATGGTACACAAACTCAAACCCAACCCGGACACCTATTCGAATGAATGGGATGACCGAAGATCCAACGTTTCCCGCACTGTCATCTTTGTGACGTCATGGGAAAAAGTTGCTCTGATCAATGATAAATCTGTTACTGATGATCAAGGTGCTGCAGTTCCCACGCTGTTACACAGATGACATCGTTTAAGCCAGATCCTTTGACCATGGGTGAAAAGGTTAGTACCAGTCACAGATGTCGGTTAATGAGAATACTTTTCTCATCATCATATGCCTGGTCTCGCTGATATCATAGATGAGAGTATTCACAGCCAGCGCCTGTGCAATAAATAAACAAAAGAAAATAATGGAGTGAGGGTCCCCTCCATTCTTGATAACAAGCGCAGGTAAAGCTGACAGCTATGGGCTGCAGTCATCAGTTGCCAGATTTATCTTGGCTGGTTAACAAAAATAGAGGGGTTTCCACACCGTTTTTTTCAATTATTTGCATAATGGTCCCTTCCATTTTTGACAACCAGCAGACAGCTGGGGTCTGGTATTCTCAGACTTGAAAGGGGCCATGGATATTGACCCTTCCCAGCCTTAAATTAGCAGCTTGTAGCTGCCTCAGAAAAGGTGCATCTATAAATGCACCAATGCTGCAGTGGCAAGTGGGGTACTAGTATTGGTATTGATGTCGGCCTTGCAATATCAGCTGACATCAATCCCAGGCATTAGTAATAGAAAGACGTCTAGCATAAAAACGGAGTAAAGTCCTTAATTTGAAATGAAAACTCCCCAACCCTATTTCACTGATTTATTTTTTTACAAATAAAAATAAAAAACACTGTACAGTACAGCCTTTTAACAAGCTTTGTTCGACCTGCCAAACTCGAATAGTAACACAGACTTTCTGGAGAAGCTTAAGGGACCGTGCACGGACACTAGTTTTCCGGTACTGACGTCGAACCTTACCAATACGGGTTCACCCGTCTCTAGATTTTTCTGGAATGAGACCAACTCAAAGATATCAAGGTATCATTTCATTCAACTTTCTATGACCGGCATGCCTATATAGATGGCTTACAAGAGTTGATCCTACTGACAGATTCCTTTTAAATATATATACGGTATATAGTCACAGTTACACCATACACACGCGCAAATATAGACGCACGTATATGAATTACTCAGCATGAATGATTATGAGCCTTTTTATATTGAACTCTAATTGTAACAGAGCAACTTTGCAGCGGAGATAAACATTAATACTGTCAAAGTAATTAAAGCAACAAAAAGGCAAATAATGGCGTCTAATTAGATCTCTTTTCTGCTTAAAATTCTATTCTGCATCTGATACTTGAGGGTGAATGGCACATGAATCATCCCGGACCTATGTTATAATGGCTTTGAAGTATGTAAAGTTTGGCTTTATTATAAGAATTTCTGAATACCTTTTCAATTCTTCCTTAATCTTCGGCTGCTGAAATGCTCAAAAAGCAGCTGCTCTTACTGATTACAATATCAGTGTAATTAGGTATTAAAATTCCTCCGTACACATTTGTTCATATTCACCTGCCTTGATGGCTTAGTTCTTGTCATTAATCTATTTTACATAACTAAGTTAGCTTAGAATATTACAGGAGAATTTAACATTCCGTTTCAGCTCATGACAGAAATTCCAAAGAGACAAAAGTGACGGCTGTCAGTGATTATAGAACAAGTCGGAAACTTTAGAAAAGTAGAGAAAGCCGAGTTGCAGATTACGTCCGCGTGAAAGCGATTTTATGGGTCCGCGTAGAAGCAAAATTGCTAATAAGCTCTCCGGTTTCCTAAGCATTTACTTTCTCCATTTATCCTCCAAAAATACAAAATAGCTCGTAGCAATGTCTTCTCCGAAGGAAGTCTATGGTCACCCAGATCTTCCAGGTTCGAAGCTTTAGCAGAAGCTGACACATAAACAGCAAAGCAAAGAAGAAAACACGAGGATGGGAATGTAGCTCTTTGTAATAACAGGTTTGGCTTGTGGATAGTTTTTAGGGTCGGTGGGAGGCTATAGGAAACTTTCTAGATAATTCTTGAGAATTTCACTTTAGGGTGTTTGAGATCTAGAATTGAAAAGTTTCCTATGATGTTTTAGGCTCCTTCATATGTATAATGCATACTTTATGTTAACATGGGGCAGAGGAGTGACTTCAATTACTGCCCAGCTAATGTCAGCTAGAGGATAGATATATAGATAGATGGATGGATAAATAATAGATAATAGATAAATAGACAGATAATAGATAAATAGATAGATAGATAGATTGATAGATAGATACAGGGTGGGCCATTTATATGGATCTACCTAAATAAAATGGGAATGGTTGGTGGCATCAACATTTTGGATCCAACTTTATTTTTTTCAATGGGAAGAGGGTCATGTGACACATCAAACTTATTGAGAATTTCACAAGAAAAACAATGGTGTGCTTGGTTTTAGCGTAACTTTATTCTTTCATGAGTTATTTACAAGTTTATGACCACTTATAGAATGTGTTCAAAGTGCTGCCCATTGTGTTGTATTGTCAATGCAACCCTCTTCTCCCAATCTTGTCACACCGATAGTGTCACATGACCCTCTTCCAATTGGAGAAAATAAAGTTAGATCCAAAATGGCCTACTTCAAAATGGCCACCATGGTCAACACCCATCTTGATAAGTTTCCCCCCTCCCATATACTAATGTGCCACAAACAGGAAGTTGATATCACCAACCATTCCCATTATATTTAGGTGTATCCATATAAATGGCCCACCCTGTAGATAGATAATAGATAGAAATATATAGATAATAGATAAATGATTGATAGATAGATAATAGATAGAAGATAGATAATAGATAGATACATATGTAATAGATAGATGTGGCACTTGCTAAATTGTGAAGTTGTGTGACTACAGTAGCCTCTGTACTGTGATTGTGTTGTTAGATGGGTAAAATAAAATTATAAGCATATCCTCTTTTTTTCCACAAGTAGTACCTTTTATTTCCCTTGGATTGCATCTTGCATTAAGGCACAGACCTATTTAATTGAAAAGAAATAGGCAATGAAAAGAGCAGCTATTGGCCTATGACTAGTGGCACCAGGGTAACCTAAAGTTCACTGTCCGCAAAACTACATGGTTACATATGTCTATACTCTCCCCGACGATGACTGTCCATCAGGCAATAGTTCTCATGTTTGTAAAATACATAACAGTGAAAGCCATAGGGCCAACTTAAAGGGAACCTGTCGGCCTTAGATGACAATATAAGTTACGCACATAGCTTAGCTGTCGGGATTCTAGACTTTGTTAAAATCATACCTTTAGTTCTCTTATCTCTGCTTTCGATCTGTAGAAATGTAATCATATATTCTAACTAGGGTTCTCGATGCAACTTTGGTGTGGTATAACAGCTCAGTGCACCATTCTACCCTTGATTTTTGCATGCCCTACCTCCTTCATTGGTGATTGACAGCACAGAGTGGACACTTGGCAGCTCTAAAAAGGCCACCAAAAATAGGCTTAGTGCAAACCATTCAGATTACCAGATCCCAGGGGTTGCCCTGACATTCACCCTTTAACCCCTGTTCAGGGATCATAAATTAAACAGGTGCCTCTGGGCTGGGACCATGTAATAAGCTGCTGTACGGTGGAGCAGTCTGGCAGGCATAGTCAGATAGCTTGGTGAGGACCTAGACAACTGGAAAAGTACAAAATCAGAAGATACAAGACTGATCAATAAGACAAGCTGAAGGTCCAAAAAAGGAAATAAATACTCTCTACTAGAGCTGATCAGACAAGATTAAACCAGAGGCGCACAAGGCTATATCTGGCAGCTTCCTGCAGTAAGTTGGAAGTTTAAGTAGGGTGTGGTGGTCTCCAATTGAATGTAGGAGGGAGCTGATAACTCCAGCTGTACAGCACGCACACCCATACTGCCAGACTGGATGGCATTGCATAATCTTAGTGGCTGGAAAGAGCCTGCACTGTCCGGCGCGTCTGGTTCCAACATCCTCTTCTATCACCAGCACCACCCCCAGAATGAATACAGTGGCGTCTCGCGACAATGGCAGAAATCGCAGGAGCAGGTCCTGGTGAGGATATGACAACTGGTTTGTGTAGAGAAAACTATCCATGAAAGAATCACTCCAAGCAACCTACTTAGCAAGCAGCATGTTTTTCACATCGCCACTAGCTGATGTGTTTCCCTATTATTGTCATACACAATGCCCCTACATACATGCCAGACACATAAAGCTCCTTCACTAACATGGGGCTGGTAGAAAGCTAGTTGCCATGAAGGTACTCATGTTTTGCTCACAAAGTAGGGCTTTCATTTTTACTGTCATCTTGTGCCATTCTCCCGCCAACGTTTTCCGCTTGCCCACTTCATATAATGATTTTTTTTACAAAGCATGGATTCAAAACCTGTGGCATTCGCTGCCGTTAATCTCAACCGTTCACTGATTGCCTAATGGCTACAGATATTACCAATGGGACCTGATATCAATAAAAGCGATGGAAACATTTTCCCGAGATAAACTCTGCTCCAAGAAGTTCAGTAAATTTGCTTTTGACGAATGTCCGCACAATCAGTTACCGACCAGTTCTTCACTAAGAAAACAAATTTAGTTTCCTTCCATTTACTGACTCGGGTCCCTTAAGGCACCTATGGTTTAACCAGATATCCTATAAAAGTTCAGCCTTGATGTTTCAATGACGGCTGTAAAGCGATGCATGATTCCGGCAAATCTCCAGCTTCCCGGTTATTACCGCCAGCCAGATATGATACGATGTATCAGGGAATAAATGTAGCAAATATATACCGTCATCGAGAGTTTATTTTATTACTATGCATTGTTTTCTATCTTTATTTTATCCTACGCTCACTCTTATCTTTAAATTGTGTAAGGCTATGTCACACTGAAAGATTTATATTATATTTTATACGTTTGTGTCATGGTAAATTGAAAGCAGAAGATGGCAAAATAATAGATTTTGGTCTGTTGTGCTCCTATGCCAAGCAAAATCCCCCTATGTGAATAAAGCAGTAGTGAGCATGTGCGACCATTCATTTGGGTGGTCGTTGCACATGCTCACTACAATCCATTCACTCAGAAACTCATGATTGGTTGGATTCTAAGCAACGAGGCTCCCGATTATCATTCATTTATAATGTTGTCAATGGGGCCACCCCATAAAAGATAGATGCACATCGGGGGAGCAAGAACAGTCCATGGACCCTTGTTCTCCCAACACTTTATCGGACAGCACCCATATATATCTCTCTAACAACCCATCAGTAATTATTGGCCAATAAATGTATTAGCTAAAGTCTAAGTGATATACTAAGCAGTGTTCAAAATAGCTGTGCCCCATTATATCTACTGGTGTCCTGTGCAGATGCATAGCTTTCAAATATAATAAATGCAACTTATGGGTAAAAGTTGGTACTCCATAAAAAAGGATCAAACTCACCCCAATTATTACTGTGCCATGTTTTGCCACACATGTTTATTTCACTTCTGTAGCTCTATTTTTAAGACCATTTAGTCCAATGAGCACACTATTGCTAATGTGATTACTTGATTAAGGCTTTTCCGGCAGAGTTAGCTGTCTTCAAAAGTAAAGTGGATGAGACCAACAAAGCTGGTCATGTCGGAGGACCTTCACTAATCTCTGGGAATACTGTTCCTCAGGGAATGTTCAGAGCTAAACGCAGGGGGTGACAGTGTAACTCAAGCCCACAATAGTCTGCTGGGAGTTATGTCTTGTTCCGTTTTTTTTCCCATCAGCCTCTCTGCACACCGGTTGTCCTTTTCAGTTCTTAAAGATGCATTGCATTGAATTACAATTTCACACTCTGTATCTCCATAGACATTTATTACAACCTACCGTATATACAGTAAAAATCAATTGGCCATAAGAAAAAGCACCACAAAAGAAGGGGATAACTCTATTACGCATATCAGGCCAATGTAGCTCTAAGGGAGCAGTCAGACGGCCACTTTTCTTGTGCAAGGATTACATCGCAATCCTCGGACTGGCCCGGCATTTCTCCTGACCTGAGCCTAACAGCTAGATAGAAATATAACACGCTCAGGTCAGGAGAGGTGCTAGGCCAGTCCGAGGATTGCAATGTGATCCTCGGAAAAGAAATACGGCCGTCTGTCTGTGTCCTTAGTCATAGACATGGATTTTACCACTGGATCCTCTACTTTTTATGATTCAAGACAGGACTGAACTTTTTCGTGCATGTTGGCTATACAGGATGAGCTGACAATTTTCTTCTTCTAGTGCATCTCCATTGACCAGTAATTTTCCATTTCTTATTCCTTATGCCAGCTCCCAATTGATCAATTCATCCGTCCACCTATTTCCTCAGCACTCACCCTCTGAACACTGAAAACGTCTGCTCCATCTACCCACTTTCTGCCTGAGCTGCATCTTTTTCTGCAGCTATCATTATTATTTGGCACCCACTGATATACAGGGGTTGGACAAAATAATGGAAACAGCTAACGTTTTGGCATCATAATCTTCGAACATGTTATAAACATGCAAACCGTGACATATGGCAATGTTTTGTAGTTGATTATTTGTGTTATGTGATATGTGTATATAAACTAACTGTTTTGCAGAATTGTAAGAACATTGATGAAAACCTGATACTAATGGCAGACCTCTCTGATTTTCAAAGAGGGCAAATTGTTGGTGCTCGTATGGCAGGCGCTAGTGTAACAGAAAGTGCCCGAATGCTTGGCGTGTCAAGAGGTACTGTCTACAAAGTAATGACTGCATTTGAAAGAGAAGGAAAAACGTCCACAGCAAAGCACAGGTCCGGCCGAATGTCGACGTTGACTGAGAGAGACCGTCGGACTCTAAAGCGAATTGTGAGAGCGGATCGCAAGACCACGGCTCCGAAATCATTGCTGAGCTCAATGAACACCTACAGAACCCAGTTTCCATGAAAAATGTTGGGGCTGCACAAATCTGGATTCCATGGAAGAGCTGCAATTCGAAAACCGCTGCTCTCAATGAAAAATGTTTCCAAGCGTTTAGAGTGGTGTAGAAACCTCCAGAATTGGTGCCTCGAGCAGTGGAAACATGTGATATTCTCAGACGAATCATCGTTTACCCTATTTCCGACCTCCGGCCGAGTGTACGCTTGGAGACAGCCGAAAGAAGCATTCCATCCAGACTGCCTTCTCCCAACCGTAAAACATGGCGGAGGTTCTGTGATGATCTGGGGTGCTATTTCGTGGAGATCCGCCGGGCCAATGATATCCTTTCATGGAAGAATTAACAGCCGAGATAATTTAGGCATTTTGGGCGACCAAGTGCATCCTATGGTTCAAGCACTGTTCCCAGAGGGGCATGCCATCTTTCAGGATGATAATGCACCAATTCATACAGATAGAATCGATAAAGCATGGCACGAGGAACACTGTAATGAAGTTGAGCATCTCATCTGGCCCCCCACAATCCCCAAACCTCAACATTATTGAGCATTTATGTCCGATTTTAGAAATTTAAGTTAGACATCGATTTCCGCCGCCATCGTCGCTCAAAGAACTGGGAGGTGTTTTAACTGAAGAATGGGCTACAATTCCTTTGGAAACAATTCACACCTTGTATGAATCCATACCTCGGAGAATTGAGGCTGTAATCACCGCAAAAGGTGGACCTACACCATATTAAACTAACTTTTGTTGATGTTTCCAGGTGTTTCCATTATTTTGTCCAACCCCTGTATGCTAGTGGTGATATTATGCTAGAAGCACTGCAGCCTATTACTGAGCTTAACAGCTCTACCGATGTAGATATTGAGCTCAGTGATTGGCTACTGACTAGTGATGAGCGAGTATACTCGTTGCTCGGGTTTTCCCGAACATGTTCGGGTGTCCTCCGAGTATTGTTGCACACTCGGAGATTTAGTTTTCTTCATTTCAGCTGCATGATTTGCATCTTGTAGACAGACTGAATTCATGTGGGAATTCCCTAACAAACAGGCATTCCACACATGCTCAGGAAAACCCAAGCAACGAGTATACTCGCTCATCACTACTACTGAGCTGTCGATGTGACATCAGAGTTGCAGCTGATCGACAAGGACTGGAGAAGCTGTGAAGAGGCAGCAGTAAATCCGGAGAGGGTAGGAAATTCTCAGTTTGATCATTTAAGTGATTCTGTAAGTTAAAAAAAGTTAAAGAAGACATACCCTTTAATGTTAGTATGGTGTAAATATTGATGTAAATGGGCAGTTCAAAGAATATGGTTAGAATGTGAATAGGGAATGTGTAGCACCGGGAGGGACTAGAACATTTGACCTTCTTTACTTAAATTACTAATACCAGTACGTAATTAAGATCAATGGGGAAAATAATATTTGTTTTCATGCTTCAGGTCATTCACGTTACTTTGATCTTTGGCAATAAAATAGATTCCAATTGGCTGGCCTGGAAATAACGACATTTGCTCATTTTTGGCCTCCATTTCTATCCCATCGAAATAAATAGAATCCTGATGTGTTTCTCAGCAGCCCTATAAATATGTAACAAAGCGCATATTGTTGCATTAGCGGATGGTAGAGGAGGACGAAAATGAAAAGATCACAACATACAGGAGTAAAGTGAACTGTAACCCTAAAACTGCAGGCTTGACAAGGAGCCCCAGGCAAGCTTTCTGTGAAAATCCTCTAATCCCATTGATCCAGTCTCCAAAAAAAAAAAAAGAAGAGAATCTCTTCTGCCACTCAGAAGGACAGCAATCTGTGGTAAGTGTGCACAGCAGGTACTACATGCTTCAGGGAACTTAATCATGTAACCCTCTTCATTACTTGGAAAATTCTTTGTTGTCAATACAGCCACCATGCCCTCACTGACAGCCTTAATGTTTCATTTGACAACTTTTCTTATGATTTCGCAAGCTGCTTTAATACAGATGATCAGTGATTCTGTTCCGTGCTTCTTTGTTTCATGAGAAAAAGAGACTCTGTAATGTTGTAAGACTTATTAAACATTCTTTTCCACCGTAGAAGTAAAATAAGGACATTGCAAGCCGTAAAAGCAAACTAAGCAGTCACGTAGCAATATGGATCGGAGAGTATCTGAACTAGAGGATCACTCATGGTGCCTCCAGGCTTAACCTGTCATGGTGGTAATGAAGACCTGGGGAATTTCCTTAGACCTCTGTGCTTAACAATTTGCTGAATATCTGGATGGCCAAGCTGACGGTTGGGTTAAGCCTTGTTTCCATTCTTGCAGCTGTTCTGTTTTCTTCACTCTGGCACAAGAGGGAAGCCAAAATCAGAACTGAGCCCATAGAATTTTGGGGGAATGTTTCCATTCATCTGGCCCATTAGTTGATTTGTTCAGCTCATTCTAGAGTTGAGTCAAAAAGTTTGGCATGCAACAATTTAAAAAAAAAATCCATCTATGGATGCCGGAGCCGTGAATAAAGGGTTTATATCAATATTTTTTTATAAGGACTTAAAACCTAAAAAATACCTGTGCTGGCACAGAGAGGTCTCCTGCTGGTGATTCAGCTGCTCCACGTCAACAGAGCAGGTCTTCTTATGGGCTGCTTTGTCAACAATGCGTGTGTAGGCAGACGGACTGGAGGTACCTGCTTTGTGCCAGGTCCAGAACTGTTGGGGCTGTCACCTCTGTTGTCCGGGGGAAAGCTTAAGTAACCGGACCAACCTTTGCACTTAGCTTCAGGGGGCATGGCTGAGCGAGGGAAGCAGGAGCAGCGTGTGCGGGAACAGGTGGTTCTGGTGGAAAGACGCAGAGCGTGGGTGGAAAAAGGGAGAGCTCCTGCCCTGGAGATTGGTAGCAGCGCAGGTCTGCGCCCGGCCTTACCGATCGCTCCTCGTAGTGACTCTGAGCAGAAGCTCGCCATGTGCAGACCAGTTACCACACAGCAAGGTGCCAAACGCTCTGTAAACGTCAGTGCTGCACACGTGCTGCCTAAGAGAGACTGTAAATGTGACCGGGGACTGCTCCTTGATCCCCCGGTGTATATCTGTTGGGCCACGCTAGGCTGCGGCAGTGCTTTGAACTTTGCCCAACTCTCTGCACTGAACCTCGGACCAGGAAACCCACTAAAGGTATCAGAGACTGATTGTGGCTTTCAGAACCCGGCTTATCGATGTCTGCAGGACTACACCTTATTTTCTTCGCGCTAACTGTTGTTGGCACCATCCTCTCCCCGTGGACATTCCAGCCTGGAAGTCGTCTGGAATGGATAAGTTACACCTTAAGAAAACTGATACTGCTCTTATTTACCCGTATTTACACCCATTACCCACCTTGCCCCCATTTTACCCGCTGCCTCCCTGCGTGGAGTAAATATCTGTTAAGAGTAAATACATTACCCCTTGATCTGCCTCCTGTCTGTTACTGCATCCCGCAACCTGCTCACATGTGACTGCCGATGTAATGCTGATTGACTGTCAGCTCCCCACAGTTAGGCAGCGGAGAGCTGTCTGTCAATCCGCATGACGTTGGCAATCACGTTCCGTCAACAGAGCAAAGTGGAAAAGAAGCTACTGCTCTATAGAAGTGCTGTCGGTGGAAGCCACAGAATCACCAGCAGGAGAGGTCTATGATTTGGGCTGGGCACAAACGGCAAGTGGTTAACACTTACCTGCCTGCTAGTTTTTAGGTCCATATTAAAAAAAGTCTTGGATAAACCTTTTAAGGTGCAATTTGCATTTATTGTATCCAGCTAAGGTATAAAAGAACTGGCTAGGACACAACATGTAGAACCTGAAGTTGGTGCAAATCAATTAGTAGGACTTGATATCTGGCTGCTGGACAGGAGCCCACGAGAACCATGTAGGAATTTGCAAACATACTCAGCTGTTCTTTTGATTAACTGGCCTTGCACAACATCACTTATGCATCATGCCATAAAAATGAAGTTGAGCCAAGCCGGCTAATCAAAATAACAACCACAGAGCTAAGAATCGTCGGTTCTCAGGGCTCCTGCTCAGTGGCCACACAATGCTGACGTGGTTGATGGGACTAGTCAGGCAAGTCGATTTGCACTCAAGTTCTAATAAAAACCCATGCTTAAAGAAACACTTACTCTGACTCTATATCTCAATCGCCCATATTCACTTGGAGCCAACCCTAGTTGTCGCAGTCATATATCAAGATAATTGGACTGTCGTGCTAGATCGATATTTTATAGTGTATATAGACCTCTATATCTTCTCACAGATTAGAATAAAAGTGGATGTGCACATTTTCTTTATAGATGGGAAATATGCCCTAAGATTCGTTTCCACTGGTGGGACTAAGGAACCCAAGTTTAATGATGCATAAAGGGGTTTTTCAGGAGCAGAATATTGTTGGTCTATCATTAGGATAGGCCATTAATATCAGGGCTGAAGGGCTGTGACACTTATGTGAAATAGAAAGTCTCTAGAATATTTACAACGTGCCATAAACCCTTCACGAAATCAACTTAGTAGCAGTGGTGCAGGGATTACACTCCTTATTTCAATGAGATAGTACTAGGATATTCTATATATCTGCTACTAAATAATTAAAAAATAAGGAGCAATAGAAACATTGGAGAGGATATGTTGCCTCATGGCATCCTGTGTTTACTTATGTTCCTGGTCTACTCAGCTCCTCTTGTGGACATTAGCTAAGACCTAGTCCTGGATGCCAAGCTGACGATGCTTAGCACTGATGTGATCTGCAGCTGCCATGGAGGACAGGACTTGATGTCCGGCCAAGACAGTGTAAATCATAGAATTGTAGAGTTTTTAAGGGACCTTCTGGGCCATCTGGTCCAACCCCCTGCACAAAGCAGGATTCGCTAAATCATCCCAGACAGATGTCTGTCCAGCCTCTGTTTGAAGACTTCTATTGAAGGAGAGCTCACCACCTCTCGTGGCAGCCTGTTCCACTCATTGATCACTCTAACTGTCAAAAAGTTTTTTTTGACAAGTACTCATCCCTACGATGGGCCTTTCAAGCAGATTGGAGGGTGTTCTGCAAGTAGGACTCCCACCAATCTAATATTCAATATCAAATATAATGGAGTCAACTTCTCACTTTGCTCAGAATATGGAGAGATAACTGAGCAGTGGTCCTGTCTGCCACATAGACACTAGTGAGCGCTATTCAAAGGAAACAGGACTTGTTCTTGAGTTCAGTGGATCTCCTGTGATGAGACCACCAGCAATTTTTATCTTGTGGGTAGGTGATAAGCTGCTGTTTGTCAAGTTGAGAGCTTTTATTATAAACAGTTTATATTAAGAGGTTGATGAGGTTGTTTTCTTTTTTTTTTCCTTTTTTTCTTTCCGTACGTAATGTAATTCTTTGCTGCCTGTGACCTACGATCACAGAATGTTCTGGGGTGGGATTTCTCTTTGTACATCGCGTTATGAAAACAAGACAAAGGTAAAATGAACTTGACCAATTTCATACCATGGTAAGTGAACAATAATGTCCAGAGATAAGGTTTAAAGATGCATTGGATTAAATAATAATGACTTAAAAATAATTTATCGTGTTGACCCTGATAACTTCTGGAAAGCAGGAACCGTGTCGTTAGTTTGAACACAAGGTATTATTATTATTATTATGCATTTATATAGTGCTATTTATTCCATGGTGCTTTACATGCGAAAAGGGGAAATATAGACAAGTATAATAAACATGTGTAAGACAAGGGACACACAAGTACATAAGGAGAGGGAACCCTGCCCATGAGGGCTCACAGTCTACAGGGATGGGTGAGGAAAAAAAAAAAAACAGGGATGGGTGAGGATACAGTAGGAGAGGGTAGAGCAGGTCGTGCGGTGGTACAGTAGACCGAGGATCATTGCAGGCTGTAGGCTTGTCGGAACAGGTGGGTCTTCAGGTTCTTCTTGAAGGTTTCCGTTGATGGTGAGAGTCTAATGTGTTGTGGCAGAGAGTTCCAGACTATGGGGGAAGCATGGGAGAAGTCTTGTATGCGGTTGTGGGAAGAAGAGATAAGGGGAGAGTAGAGAAGGAGATCCTGAGATGATCAAAGGTTGCGTGCAGGTAGGTACCTGGAGACCATGTCACAGATGTATGGAGGAGACAGGTTGTGGATGGCTTTGTATGTCATGGTTAGGGTTTTGAATTGGAGCCTCTGGGCAATAGGAAGCCAGTGAAGGTCCAGGCATAGGGGGGAGGCTGGGGAATAACGGGGAGACAGGTGAATTAGTCGGGCAGCAGAGTGTAGGATGGACTGGAGTGGTGCAAGAGTGCTAGAGGGGAGGCCAGAGAGTAGGAGGTTGCAGTAGTTGAGGCAGAAGATGATAAGAGCATGCACTAGTGATTTTGTGGTTTTGTGGTTGAGGAATGAGCGGATCCGGGAAATATTTTTGAGTTTGAGGCAGGAGGAGGCGAGGGCTTGGATATGTGGTTTGAAAGAGAGTCGAGGATAACCCCAAGGCACCGAGCGTGCAGGACTGGGGAAAGAGAGCAGCCATTGACATTGATGGATAGGTCTGGTGGAGGGGTAGAGTGAGATGGGGGAAAGATGATGAATTCTGTTTTGTCCATGTTCAGTTTGAGAAAGTGAGCAGAGAAGAAGGCTGAGATAGCAGACAGACATGGTGGGATTTCAGTCAGTAAGGAGGAGAGGTTGGGTCCAGATAGGTAGATCTGCGTGACATCGGCCTAGAGATGAGAGAGTCTGTAGCAGGAGGGAATGGTCTACGGTGTCGAAGGCAGAGGACAGGTCCAGGAAAAGGAGGACAGAGTAGTGTCGCTTGCTCTTGGCGGTTAGTAAGTCGTTAGTGACTTTAGTTAGGGCAGTTTCAGTTGATTGATGCTGTCACGGTCCATTTTTGGAGCCGTGGCAGAATGTGGATTCTTATAGAAACCTTTTTCCCCCACTGGCCGCTGGGGTTTACTACAACTGTAGTTGTTTTGGTGCTGGTTTTGCCCCCGTGGCCGCTGGGGTTACTACACGCTTGAATTAACCAACAGGTGATGACTACTCCCCCCTCCTTCCTATAAAAGGTCGTCTTGTGCAGTAAATCATGGTTGGTAATATTGTTCATTTGTTATCCAACCGTGGTGAAGACTGGACCTACCTGGTAGAGAGGGGGTTCAGCTTTTCTGGAGCAGTGGAGTTGCTGCTGGATGCTGATCGGATCCTTTCTCTGTTGCTTTGAGCATTTGCAGCAGAGCAAAGCTAAGTTTTGGGTTTTAGTTGCTTTGACCCCGTGGTGTCTGTTTTATTTTCCTTTGTGAGTTATTGGGTGCAGTTCACTTTATTCCCTGTCTCACCTCCTTGGGAGGGGGTTGGTGGTTTAGCTCAGGGCTAAACAGGAGACAGGGACAGGTTGGGGACTTGGGCCTCACTACCTTCAAGTGTACCCCCAAGTTAAGGAGAGTCAGGGCACCCCCTTAGCCTGAGGGGCAGTTCAGGGACCCAGGTTCCACGTCTCCTGCTTTTTCCCAACTGCCCCGTGACAGATGCGGTTGGAAGCCAGATTGTAACCGGTCAAAGAACAGGAGCAGGAGGAGAGGTGGGAGGACAGTTCAAGATATACATGCTGTTCCAGTAGTTTTGAGGCATAATGGAGAAGAGATATCGGGTGATAGTTAGACACAGAGGATGGGTCAAGGGATGGCTTTTTGAGGATGGGTGTGATTGAGGCACGTTTGAAGGATGAGGGAAAGACACCATTTGTGAGTGAAATGTTGAAGAGGTGTGTTAGAGATGAGATGAAGATTGTGGCCAAGTTAGGGATGAGGTGGGATGGGAGTGGGTCGAGGGCACAAGTGGTGAGTAGTGTTGAGCATTCCGATACCGCAAGTATCGGGTATCGGCTGATACTTGCGGTATCTTTTTTTTAAGATTTTTTTGAAGTATCGGACGGTATCGCTCAACTCTAGTGGTGAGGTGTGATCTTGACAGAAGGGTGGAGAACTGATCTTCTGTCATGGTGGAGAAGCTGGCTTTTGCAGAACAGGGCTGAGCAGCTAAGAGGGGCATTGGGGGCTGCGGGCCAAAGTTTTGTCTGATTGTGTCGATCTTCTGCTTAAAGAAGGAGGCAAAGTCTTCAGCAGAAATGAGAGGAGAGGGAGGAGGTGCTGTGGGAGGGAGTAGAGAATTGAAAGTGTTGAAGAGCTGTTTAGGGTTGTGAGACAGGGAGGATATGAGAGATGCAAAGTAAGTTTGTTTTGCGGCAGAGAGTGTGTACTTGAAGCCGACAAGGGACTGCTTATATGCGTTGAAGTGCTCAGTAGAATGGGTTCTCTTCCATCTCCGATCAGCGGCCCTGGAAACCCATCTCAATTCTTTGGTCAGCCAGGGCTGCCTGTTAATTGTTCGAGTTTTGCTCTGGGTGAGGGGGGCAGCCGAATCAAGTGTTGCTGTTATTGTGGTGTTATAAAAAGTGGCAGCAGCATCTGTGTCATGAAGGGAAGCTATGTCTGTAAGAGGGAGAAGGGACTCAGAGAGTGATTGTAAATTGAGGTGTTTGAGATTCTTGCGAGGGTAAGTGAGTTTATGGATCGGGGGGTTGCGCAGTAGGTTGTGGCCAGACAGGGGGAGTTATTGAGATTAGTGTGGGCACAGAGACGGGTGAAGATAAGGTCCAACGTGTGACCATCTTTGTGAGTGGCCGCAGAGGACCATTGAGTGAGGCTGAGGGAAACCGTGAGTGATAGAAATTTAGAGGCAGCCGGGGTGGAAGTGTCAATGGGGATGTTGAAGTCGCCCATGATGGTGGGGATGTCAGCAGAAAGGAAATTGAGTAGCCAGGTGGTGAAGTGGTCGAGAAAGGTGGAGATGGCTAGTTCTGGGGGGCGGTAGATGACAGCCAGTTGGAGGTTGGAGGGGGAATAGATGCGGACGGAGTGCACCTCGAACGAGGGAAGAGTAGCGGAGGGTGGCAAAGGAATTGGGGTAAAGGAGCAGGTATCAGACAGGAGCAAGCCAACTCCTCCACCACGTTTGTTGCTGGGGCGAGGGGTGTGAGAGAGATGGAATCCGCCATAGGAAAGTGCAGCTGGAGAGGCTGTGTCACAGGGAGTGAGCCAGGTTTCATTGATGGCAAGGAAGGAGAGTTTGTTGGTGATAAAGAGGTCATGGATAAATGAGAGCTTGATGCAGACAGAGCGTGCGTTCCATAGGGCTCCAGGTAAGGCGGTTGGAGGAGTGGGGGCTGGATGAATGGGTATGAGGTTATCATGGTTGTGAAGACGTGTAGAGGATCGTGGCAGGGTCATAGAAGTGAGTGTAGGGATGTGTTGAGGAGGGCCAGGATTTGGGGATATGTCGCCAGCAATGAGGAGTAGTAGACAGAGCATTAGAAGGTGGGAGCAGGATATGACATGATGTGGCCGTGAGTGTCTGGAGAAAAAGGATTGTATGTGGAGGAACAATTCTGACAAAGAGTTGAGATGGTTGGGAAGGATGGAGGGAGAAATGACTAGTTCCTTACTGGGTGGAGGGATTGCAGGAGTTAGGGAGAAATAGAGTAGTATGGCGTGATAGTAAAAAGAAGGCGAAACATTGTTGTGGTGTTATAGTCCGTTACCTTACAGTCAATTCCAGTCCAATCCTAGTCTAATTCAGCATATTGTACTTAGAAATCTGTACTTTGAAATATGGATTTTGAAATGGATGGAGCCGACTATGTCTGGAGCAGACCCATGGTACTGAATATATGTGCAGCTAAAGACAATCAGGTGTGAGTGAAAGTGGGGTGTGACTGCCCAGGCCAAATGCACAGAGTTAAGCAAAGGTCATAAAAGAGGAAGGGGTTATACAGACCACTTAGATGTGTGGCAAAGATAACAGGAATGGAGTACAATTATGGATACAAGAAGATGGGTAAGTATTGCATACCATATAAAATACAATGGAGTTCACATGGGGCATTCAGGAGCCTGAGAGAGAGGGGGATTCCAGCAATGCATACCATATAAAATACAATGCAGTTCACATGGGGCATTCAGGAGCCTGAGAGAGAGGGGGAATCCAGCAATGCATACCTGTGGGAACAGTAGAACATCTCGGTCAGATGGTGATGATAGCAATACTGTAGGAGTCATGAGTGGCCAAATGCATTCTAGAATTCTAGTCTAATTCAGAGTATTGTACTTAGAAATCTGTACTTTGAAATATGGATTTTGAAATGGATGAAGCCGACTACGTCTGGAGCAGACCCATGGTGCTGAAAGTTAAGTTAAGTTAAAAGTATAGAGTAGATTTATTCCTTGCACAACAGAAAGAAGGATTTTTCCAGCGTCTCCAGGAGATAAAATAATAATTGCTATATGGAGAATATAAAATCTTCATACCATCAGGTAAAAACGACATAAAGAGGCGTATGGAGGGGAGCAATTTCCTACGCGTTTCACCCTGAAAGGGCTTAATCATGGAATGCGTAAGAAAGGTCTCCAAGCAAATATTTAAACACATCAAGAAAACAGGTGAACCAATTAGATGAAAAA
Organism: Dendrobates tinctorius; assembly: GCF_039654945.1. Lineage (NCBI taxonomy): Eukaryota > Metazoa > Chordata > Amphibia > Anura > Dendrobatidae > Dendrobates > Dendrobates tinctorius. Next base: position 14,100,298 of record NW_027361677.1, read on the forward strand.
CACACCCATTCGTTTAGCATGAAAAAAAAACAAAAAAAAAAACAAATTTAAATCAACTGTGCAAAGGATGGAGACCAACACACAAAAACATTTATAATAACAAAAAAGATGAGAGGAAAAAAGAAAGAGAAAAAAAAGAAAAAATACTAGTGTATAATGTAAACAGTTAAAAAACACACATTAATGTTATAAAGAAGCCATAGTATATTTTGATGGTGTTATAACAAGAGTCTTGCGATTCACAAACAATTTATGTACAATTTATTGTCAAAAAGGGGAAGTTAGTTTTTCAACCTCTAACCCCTTTTTCTACCCTATTCAGTCTAGGCCATCTATCCTAGATACCTTTCAGGAAAAGGTGGAGGCAGATCTTGTTGTTCTAGATAGAAATACTAGTATTGATAAAAACAATCTTAATCCTCAAGAAATTCTGGCACTGCAAGATCTGCAATCCAACACAGGTTTAATTATCAGGGAAGCAGATAAGGGGGGAGGGGTCGTAGTTCTGGACTCGTCACTTTATTTTAAAATAAATCATGATATTCTATCTGTGTAAGCATCGTTCCTATTCTGCTGTGTTCCGGACTTTGCCCTTACTGTTGCCCTTAAGCCTGGCTTCATTCGGCCATACTGGTTCCTGTGACATCACCGCCTGTTGGTCCCGCCCGCCGGGTTTAAATAGCTTTCCTGGACATGACTACCTTGCTTGTATATCTCGTCCTGTACCTGATCTGCTAGCTGGGAGTTGCACGCTGTGCTACCTCCTTCCTTCCTGCTGAATCCACCTGGATTACCTGCTGCCTACTGCCGCCGCCTGGACCCTCTGACGGTGTCTGCCTGAAGGCTCCTTCCAGCTCTGCCTCCACCGCTCACCGCTACTACAGCACTCACGGTATGCGCTGAAGATCTTGACTGCTGTGTGCGTTTCACCTGAGAGACTATCACTGCTACCTTTACACATCCAGTATCAATTACCTAGTGACTTTCTCTGCCACTGCACTGTGCCCGAAGATTCCCCTCCCGCAAGGGAGAGGGCTAAGTGACTGTCCTTGCCTGCATTCTTAAGATTGTGTCAGCTTACATCTACATAGTGCTGGTGTACAATTTGCTATCTACTGGACTGAGTTCTGCTGCTGTTACCACTGCTGTCATTGTCTGGCTCCGCCAGCACCTGTGCTGTTCTGTGCTGCTTGTTTAATACAAACTACTTTCACGTATACCTGTGTCTGTGACTCTATCATCTAGCCACTGTCTTCATAGAAACCTACTATACATCATTACAGGATATACAAGCCCCCAATATGGAGACCGCAGGTGTAGAGTCCCTGGAGAAACGTGTAAGCAAGCAGCTTGCTTTGATACGGCAGGATGTGGCAGGCATTAGGACCCAGCTGGACACGCTGGAGCAACGTATCGAACACAATGCCGGGGCAGCAGAGGCACAGTTGCAACGATTGGCAAATCGGATTACGGCGCTGGAACAAGCAGCTCCTCTTCAGGGTGATCGTGTTCTGGCGTTGGAGCAAGCGATTCCTATGCAGCTCGATCGGATTGCTGCTCTGGAACAGGCCCCAGCCGCGCAGGTAGCAGGTGCTGCCCGGGATACTACACCGACCTTCCCGAAGCTTCCTCCCTTCCGGTTCGCTGGTGAGAGGGATAAATTCCGAGGATTTTTGAACCAGTGCCGGATCTTCTTTGCTGCTCATGCCCCACAGTTCACTACTGAACGCTCCAAAGTTCTGACTATAGTCATGCTGCTGTCTGGTAAGGCGCTCGCGTGGGCCAACCCTTTGATTGAGACCGACGACCCTCTGCTTAACTCTATGGACAATTTTATTGCCGCAATGACGCAGATGTTTGATGACCCGAACCGAGCTAATACTGCTGAGACGACGCTGCTGACCCTTCGGCAGGGGAAGCGTTCGGTGCTGGAGTATGCATTGGACTTCCGTAGATGGGCTTTAGACACCACCTGGAACGGGGCAGCCAAGCAGGCCATCTTCCACAGGGGATTGTCTACGGCAGTTAAGGATGAACTGGCACGCGGGGACTCGCCCGTGCTTCTTGGGGACTTCATCAATCACTGCATCCGCATTGACAATCGACTCTCCGAGCGCAGACAGGAGCGCTGGTCTGATCTACGGTTTAATAACACTGTTCCGTTCTCTTCTCCCTCCAGAGATGTCACCAGCAGGAGGAATCCCGAGCCCGAGCCCGAACCGATGCAGGTGGATGCCGTACGTAGAAATCCTCCTGATGCCCGCATGGAGCATCGCTTTAAGGAAAACCTGTGCTTCTACTGCGGGGGGACCGGTCACTTCATCTCCGAGTGTCCAGTCAGGAGACGTAAGATGGCTGCAGCTATCATTGATTGTAACTCCGAGGCGGGGGAGTCCTGCGTCCTAGATCTGAACAATTCGGGGGGCAGAGACAATCAGAGAGACCTGGACTTTGCCGATATGAATTCGCTGGCATCTCTTCCATTGAACGCAGTGGTGATCTCGATGACATCCATCGTTTCCTCCTACTTCGCTACTAAGAAGAATTCCCACTATTACCTATCCTTGAGGGTCTGCTTCCAGGGTCGGTGTGTCGAGAGCGCCGCCATGTTGGACTCCGGGGACAGTGGGAACTTCATGGATATCGCGTTTGCAAGGAAGCATGGAATCAGGGCAGTGAAGAGGGAGTCGTCAGTCTTGATGGAGACAGTAGACGGGTCGCCACTTACATCTGGACCGGTAACCATGGAGACTGAGTCGGTGAAGGTATGCATTGGAGAGGAACATGTGGAACATTTGTCCTTTTTACTAATATCTTCTCCTCACTTCCCTATTATCCTGGGGTTACCTTGGCTCCAGGTTCAGAATCCTCGCATCAACTGGGAGACCAGGGAAGTGCAGTTCCCTCCAAGTTCTAACAGCAACCCTGCTATTCCTAAGGTCGCGGCTATCCCCAAGGTAGTAGCTACGACTGAGGGACAATTACCACCGGAGTATCAGGATCTGGCAGAGGTATGTGACAAGAAGAGGGCAGATATGTTACCTCCCCACCGGCCTTATGATTGCCCGATGGAACTGGTATCTGGGGCGGAGATTCCATTCGGGCGTATTTACCCTTTGTCTGGTCCTGAATTAAAGGCCTTGAAGGACTTCATCGACGAGAATCTCGCCAAGGGCTTCATCCGACCGTCTACTTCTCCTGCGGGTGCACCAATCTTCTTCGTGAAGAAAAAGGACGGGGGTCTGCGTCCTTGCATGGACTACCGTGATTTAAACAAGGTAACGGTCATGAATCGGCACCCGCTACCCTTAATCTCTGAACTACTGGAGAGGGTGAAGCAGGCTAAGATATTCACCAAACTGGATCTTCGGGGAGCCTACAATCTCGTGAGAATTCGGTCTGGAGATGAGTGGAAGACGGCCTTCCGCTGCCGTTATGGACACTTCGAGTCACGGGTCATGCCGTTCGGACTACGAAATGCTCCTGCAACCTTTCAGCATTTTGTTAATGACATTTTCCGAGATGTGCTTGATGTATTTATGGTTGTGTATCTCGATGACATTTTAATCTTTTCCAGTGATCTCGAGGAACATCGGCTCCACGTGAGGACAGTGCTGCAACGCCTGCTGCATAACCATCTTTACATCAAATTGGAGAAATGCGAGTTCCACAGGGCAACAGTGCAGTTCCTCGGTTATGTCATCTCTCCACAGGGTCTCCAGATGGACGATCAAAAGACCAGAGCGATCCAGGAGTGGCCAGCGCCAGGATCGGTGAAAGAAGTTCAGAGGTTTGTGGGATTCGCCAACTTCTATAGGCGCTTCATCCGTAACTTCTCTGAGATTGTGGCTCCCATCACCCAACTGACTAAGAAGGGGGTACCGTTCCGGTGGACTCCGCAAGCCCAGGAGGCGTTCACACGGCTGAAGGACAAATTTGTGTCGGCTCCCATCTTAAGACATCCAGACCCAGACCTGAGCTTTACTCTTGAGGTGGACGCATCGGATGTCGCCATCGGCGCAGTGTTGTCACAGAGAGGAGGTGAGAAGGCAGTTCTTCATCCTTGTGCCTTTCTTTCTCAGAAGCTATCCCCGGCGCAGAAGAACTATGACGTAGGGAACAAGGAGTTACTGGCGATTGTGACGGCGTTCAAGGAGTGGAGACACTTGCTGCTGGGGTCCTCAACTCCGATTACAGTTCTTACCGACCACCGAAACTTGGAATTTATGCAGTCCGTAAGATGTTTGAACCCACGTCAGGCACGTTGGAGCTTGTTTCTAAACCAATTCAACTTCATCATCTCCTACAGGTCGGGGGCACGGAATGGTAAGGCAGATGCGCTATCTAGGATTGCTGCTCCTGAGGAAGTGATTAAGTCGTCTCCTAGTACTGTTGTGTCTCCCGCTCATTTCATCTCTGCAATCCATCATCAGGATCTTCTGTCTGAGATCAAAGCAGCATACGCAGCAGATCCGTTGCTAAGGCAACCTACCCCCGAAGTAAGCCTAAATTTCAGTGGAGGAGTGTGGTTACAGGAGAATCGGCTGTATGTACCAGAGGTGACAAGACTTGAAGTCCTCCGACTGATCCATGATTCTAAGATTGGGGGACATCGTGGAATAACGAAGACCCAAGAGTTCCTGGTTCGGTACTTCTGGTGGCCTTCGTACCGGAAGGACGTGGAGGGATACGTGTCATCCTGCGAGGTATGTGCTCGGTTCAAGACGCCTCGTGCGTCGCCTTCCAGGTTGTTACAACCCTTGCCTATACCATCTCGTCCCTGGAGATCCATCTCAATGGACTTTATTGTTGAACTACCGGTCTCCAAGGGTAAGAACACCATTCTAGTGGTCGTGGACCGCCTCACTAAGGCAGCACACTTTATCCCTTGCGCTGGATTACCCACAGCAAAACAGACTGCAGACTTGTTGATTCAAGAGGTGGTCCGTCTGCACGGAGTCCCGGATGAGGTGATCTCTGATCGTGGGGTGCAGTTCACGTCTAGGTTCTGGAGGTATTTCTGCGCGGCTCTGGATATTAGAGTAAGTCTGTCTTCGGCTTACCATCCACAGACCAATGGACAGACGGAACGTACGAATCAGACCCTGGAGCAGTCCCTCCGTTGCTACTTAAGTCATCTGCAGGACGATTGGGTAGATCTGCTTCCCCTGGCAGAATTCACATATAACAACTCGCAGCACTCCTCGACTAAGCAGTCACCGTTCTTTGCTAATCAGGGTTACCACCCAAGCATCTTGCCGCAGTTCCCCAAGGAGGCTACAGTGCCTGCTGTGTCTGACCATCTTTCTTTCTTACAGCAGAATTTGGAAGCTCTGAAGACCACCTTGACGACAGCGCAGGAGAGGTATAAGAGAGCAGCAGATCGTACCAGGAGGCCGGCTCCGGTGTATAGGGTGGGAGATACGGTCTGGTTGTCTACCAAGAATCTGAGGGTGAGGGCACCGACTGTCAAGCTTGGGCAGAAGTTTGTAGGGCCATACAAGATCGTGGCTCTAGTGAATTCGGTAGCGGTGCGTCTGAAATTACCCCCTGCCTGGAAGGTTCACCCGGTGTTCCATGTTTCCCTACTAAAGCCAGTTGTACCAAATTCCTTCCCAGGGCGTACTTCCTCTCCTCCAGCTCCAGTGCTCGTTGATGGACATGAACAATATGTCGTGGAGAAGATTCTGGATTCACGGATCTTCAGAAGGAAGCTGCAATACCTGGTCAAGTGGCAAGGATACTCTGTCGAGGAGAATTCCTGGGAACCGGTGGAGAATATCTGTGCTCCGCGGCTGCTGGAGCAGTTTCATCTAAGGTACCCGGACAAGCCTGGTCGAAGATTGTCCGGAGGACATTCTTTAAGGGGGGAATAATGTAAGCATCGTTCCTATTCTGCTGTGTTCCGGACTTTGCCCTTACTGTTGCCCTTAAGCCTGGCTTCATTCGGCCATACTGGTTCCTGTGACATCACCGCCTGTTGGTCCCGCCCGCCGGGTTTAAATAGCTTTCCTGGACGTGACTACCTTGCTTGTATATCTCGTCCTGTACCTGATCTGCTAGCTGGGAGTTGCACGCTGTGCTACCTCCTTCCTTCCTGCTGAATCCACCTGGATTACCTGCTGCCTACTGCCGCCGCCTGGACCCTCTGACGGTGTCTGCCTGAAGGCTCCTTCCAGCTCTGCCTCCACCGCTCACCGCTACTACAGCACTCACGGTATGCGCTGAAGATCTTGACTGCTGTGTGCGTTTCACCTGAGAGACTATCCCTGCTACCTTTACACATCCAGTATCAATTACCTAGTGACTTTCTCTGCCACTGCACTGTGCCCGAAGATTCCCCTCCCGCAAGGGAGAGGGCTAAGTGACTGTCCTTGCCTGCATTCTTAAGATTGTGTCAGCTTACATCTACATAGTGCTGGTGTACAATTTGCTATCTACTGGACTGAGTTCTGCTGCTGTTACCACTGCTGTCATTGTCTGGCTCCGCCAGCACCTGTGCTGTTCTGTGCTGCTTGTTTAATACAAACTACTTTCACGTATACCTGTGTCTGTGACTCTATCATCTAGCCACTGTCTTCATAGAAACCTACTATACATCATTACAATCTGATGAAAAAACCTACCTACATCTCCAGGGAGACCCTACTAATTTTTATAAAAGTAAAATGGATAAATTACTTCAGGATGGTTTGAAGGGGGGCATTTTTTCTCAGAAAATATATGAATATTTAAAAGTGGATTTTCCTATTATCCCCATTTATCATGCCCTCCCCAAACTCCATAAAGGTATCTTTCCACCACCATTCAGGCCTATTATATCAGGCATAGGTTCCCTTGGAGAAAAGCTGGGTGCTTGGATAGATCATTTTTTGCTACCTTTAGTCAGGGACATGCCAGGCTTTCTGAGAGACACCAAATCTTTAATAAACAATTTAAATTCTATCTCATGGCAAGCAGGCTATATGTGGCTGACTTGTGAGATAGTCAGCCTATATCCGTCTATACCACACTATGTAGCCATAGATTGTCATCAGGTGTTTCTCAGGAAACATAGCTCTTATCCTCCACAGACTCAAAATTTCATTATCACAGCTATTAATTTTTTGTTGACTCATAATTATTTTTCTTTTGATGGGGAATTTTTTCTTCAGAAGTGTGGCGTTAGCATGGGAGGGAAATTTTCCCCCTCCCTTGCTAACATTGTGGTCGCCATGTTTGAAGAATTTTATATTTTTGAAGATGATAATAATTTTTCAGAACATAGAATTTTTTATACACGTTATATTGATGATCTATTATTTATCTGGAAGGGAGATGTTGCTACAGCACATTCCTTCATAAATCATCTCAATCACAATTCTTTTAACCTTAAATTTACTTTTTCAGTCCATCCGTATACCATCAATTATTTGGATGTGACTCTTTTTGGTAACCACAACATAATTGACATTCTTCCCTACCATAAGGAAACTGACTCCAATTCCATTTTGTTAGCCAGCTCATGTCACCCTCCACATACGGTGAAAAATATCCCCATTGGAGAATTGATCAGACTTAAACGTAATTGTTCTAGGTCTGATCTTCTCCCACATGAAACTAATAAAGCTATTACCAAACTTAAACATAGGGGGTAGAGTTGAGCGACTTTGGTCGGATCAGGTTTCGTGAAACCCGAATGAAACAAAATAAGTTTCAGATGAAACTCGTCCGACTAGAGCAAAACAAAGTCGGAGTTTCGTCCGACTTTTATTTCCCATTGACTTGCATTGGGGTCGGGTTTCGGACGAAACTCCGACTTTGTTTTGCTCTAGTCGGACGAGTTTCATCTGAAACTTATTTTGTTTCATTCGGGTTTCACGAAACCCGATCCGACCAAAGTCGCTCAACTCTAATAGGGGGTATTCCAACTGGTGTCTGAACAGAGCCCAAAAGATAGTGAATCAAATTGATAGATCGGATCTTTTTTCAGACCATCACAAAAATAAACACAATATCAATCATCAATTAACTTTTTCTACCAGTTTTTCTCCGCAATTCAAGGATATTGTAAAAATAATACAAAAACATTTACCGATTTTATCACAGGATAATTTACTTTGCCATATTCTAGAAAAAAATAAAATTAATTTCGTAGCAAAAAGGGTGCCCAATTTAGCCCATATTTTGTCACCTAGTTTAGTAGTCAGTAATAATAATAAAAAAAGTAATTCCAAAAATTGGTTATCATATACTGGCTTTTTTGGCTGTGGGCATAATTTTTGCATTTCATGTAAACATGTTAAGAAATGAAAATCATTCACTTCTATGTTTACTGGTTTAACTTACAACATTAGGGATTTTATTAATTGTAATACCCCTAATGTTGTTTATCTTATTGAATGTACTTCTTGCTCAATTCAATATGTAGGTTGTACGACTTGTCCTCTTAAACAGCGGATACGCAGACATATGTCTGATACACTAAATCCTTCCGCAGTGAATGTTTCTGCAGTCTCGAGGCACTTTATTACTATTCGTAATAGGTGCCTGGATTCCCTTACATTCATTGGCATTGAAAAGGTGTACAAACCAACTAGGGGAGGGGACCACCGCAGAAAGATTCTCAATCGAGAGTCTTTCTGGATCTACAAATTGGGTACTAGAGTGCCGCATGGTATGAATAAGAGGAGAGATCTAATCATGCAGTATTCTTAGGCATCCCTTTCTCTTCCATGTTACCCTATTTTCCCCATAACAAAAGAAAAGGGAATATAAGTAGGAAGAGGGAAACAAAAGCAGGAAGAAGTAACAGGGAAAGGGGAAGGGAAAAAAAAAAAAAATGGCAATTTTTTATTTTTTTTTCTGTTTGTTTTTTTTTTTCTTTTCCCCTTTTTGACAATAAATTGTACATAAATTGTTTGTGAATCGCAAGACTCTTGTTATAACACCATCAAAATATACTATGGCTTCTTTATAACATTAATGTGTGTTTTTTAACTGTTTACACTAGTATTTTTTCTTTTTTTTCTCTTTCTTTTTTCCTCTCATCTTTTTTGCTATTATAAATGTTTTTGTGTGTTGGTCTCCATCCTTTGCACAGTTGATTTAAATTTGTTTTTTTTTTTTTGTTTTTTTTTTCATGCTAAACGAATGGGTGTGTTTTTCATCTAATTGGTTCACCTGTTTTCTTGATGTGTTTAAATATTTGCTTGGAGACCTTTCTTACGCATTCCATGATTAAGCCCTTGCAGGGTGAAACGCGTAGGAAATTGCTCCCCTCCATACGCCTCTTTATGTCGTTTTTACCTGATGGTCTGAAGATTTTATATTCTCAATATAGCAATTATTATTTTATCTCCTGGAGACGCTGGAAAAATCCTTCTTTATGTTGTGCATGCACTATACACCCGGGTCAGGGTGTTTCCGTGCGTCGGAGGTGTGATCAGGAGTGAAGAGGGGTGAGCTGAATACTTCTTGTTTGTAGATGTATTCCTTATCCATTTTATGAAACTCATAATTATATGGCTTACATTTAATCATCCCAGCCATAAATATCTCTTTTTAGTCCTTTGTAATCATAGTCTTCCTCCGAGAAACATCTCAACATCATTACTGTCATGGTGTGAAATTCGACCCTAAAAAATCACAAGTAGCTGGATGGTTTAGCGCTACTGACCCCCTGAACTATGTATAAGGCATCTGTTTCAGCCAGCTACTACCATGTACTGCAATGTTGAGGGGCAAAAAAACCCAAACAGTGATGTCTATAGATAGATTTATACTGGTATGAACTTCTCTACATGTTTTTCCCCATTGCCTTGAAAATAAGTCTACATACTATGTAGAGTCTATTCTAGAGATGAACAAATCTCCAGAAGTTTGATTTGGTAATAGTCAATTCATTCCGAATAGATTTGGTCCGTATCGTAACATCATGAATTTAAGGGCATCAGCCCCTTAAAAATAATCATCTGAAGCCATTCGCAGACCCAGATTGGCCTCAGCACCGGCGTAGAGCGATGTAAACACAGAAGAATGGAGAGACGAACTTAGGAGTAACGATAGGAGTGGCGAAAGAATTGGTCATAAAAAGTGAAAATAAACTTTCCTGGCCCCTAAAAAACTCTTGGAAAAATAGCAGATTAAATTTTGCTGGATTTCTGGAAGTCGAAACCCAATTTTCTGGTGAATCCAAAGTTATATAAACATCGATAACAAATTTCACCTGTTGCAAATTGATATGCTCATCTCCATCATCTTCAACGAGAGCCGGTATCTTCCATTGTCAGTATCTACGATTGTAACCACAAAGCAGTGCTATGTACAGATGAGTCTCTGGTTTGGCTTAAATTAGCTAATTTGCAGATATTTTTAACTCAGTCACCACCTTGAAATTTTTCGTTTTTGCATTTTTTTTTCTTTTGACCCCCTTCTTCCCATCACTTTTTTAATTTTCTGCCAATATGGCCATGGGAGGGATTATTTTTTGCAATTCCACCCATGGCTGTTAGGAGCACATGCGGGCTCAGTGCCTGATCAAACAGGGGAGGCAACCTATGACGTACCTGTACGTCGTAGTTCATGAAGGGTTTAAGAATTCTTAGATTTGGCTCATGACCATAGATCTGTTTTTTCTATCTTCAAATCATCAACTGAAATGTATCAGAAATATTGTGCACAATTTTCAACCCTGATGGCAAAAGCATTGTTTATCACTATATTGGTCCTTAATCATTGGGAGATGATGCTCTTCGTGTTTAGATACCATATTTTATTCATAGTAGTGTTCTTAGGCAAAATTGTGAGTGAGCCCACTTCCTTTATGGAAAGTCCGCATACATGATTGGCATGACACGGGGCTCATGCTAGCGCTCTCCTTTTCTTCTCTGGACTTTCATTCTTCAAGACATGCAAAACAGTTTGAAGGGAGCATCATCAGAAAAAATAACTTCACCCCATTCCTCTGTAGTCCAATCTATGAACTTCCAGCAAAATTATTTTCTCTGATGAAGCCCCCTTCAGACTGTTGGGTACATCTGGATAAATGATTGTCTGGAGAAGAAAAGGTGAGCTCAACCATGAGTTGCCAACAATAAAGCTTCCTGAGACTATTCATTTGTGGGGGCATTTCATCTATGGAGGTGGATCACTTTTTCCAGCATAATGGAAGCCATCTCACAAGGCAAAAGTGATAACTAAGTGGCTCGTTCAACAAAATATTGAAATTTTGGGTTCACGGCCAGGAGAGTCCCCAGACCTCAAACCCATTGAGATACTGTGGTAAATCCTCAAAAGGTGGGTGGACAAAAAAAACACATGTATTATGATACTGTCCACGCACTGATTAGGTTAGCATGGCTTGCCATCAGTCAATTGGCTCAGAAGTTGATATTCAGCGGCCAGAATGAAGGGCCGAAGTCTTGAAAAATAAAGGTCAACACTGTAAATTTTGAGTCTTTGCATAAACTTGTCAATAAAACTTAAAAACTTATTAAAAGCTGATAATTGGACTGCAGTAATTATAGAACCATCTGACTAAGGCCAATATCACATGTCAGTGTCTCCGGTACGTATGGTGACAGTTTTCTCACGTGCCGGAGACACTGATACATGTAGACCCATTAAAATGAATGGGTCTATGCACATGTCAGCGTGTTTTCACGGGTCTTGTGTCCATGTGCAAAACACACAGGCATCTCCATCTTCACCCTGCAAAACATGCCGCACACGTACACACGGAGAACAGTGCACACTCTCCTCCATGTGCACGGACGGCCACCAGGGAAGTAGCGCTAAAAATGTAAGCTGCTGTTGCCCGGTGGCTAGTACTGAACGCAGCATTCATAAATTCTCCCCTGCTCTGCCGGCGAGCAGAGGATAATGAATGAATGAAAAACTGACCTGCTGCGACCTCAGGACCATCAGAGAACGCAAGTGATGAGTTCACTGTGACAGAGCTTGAACTGCCATGACCTCATCACTTGCATTCTCCGACGGTCCTGAGGTCACAGCAGGTCAGTTTTCCATTCATTCTTTCTCCTCTGCTCGCTGGTAGAGCAGGGGAGAATGGATGAAAGCCGTGTTTGGCACCAGCCGCCGAGGATCAGCGGCTTAAAGTAGCGCTACTTCCCCGGCATCCGTCCGCGTGGTACTGATGCGGTTCACGGGTGCCGCACATAGTACACACGAACACTTGGGCACTGATATCTCCGGTACTGGAAATATCAGAACGTGAGAAACCAGCCTAAAAGATCTAAAAACACTGAAGCAATAAATGTGAAAATCAAAATTTGTGTCAGTCATTTTTGTACATTTACTTCCGGATTTTTGTTTCTAATATCCTGTTACGAACTGATCCTTAGGCCGGGATCACACACAGCGAGATACGGCCGAGTCTCGCAGGTTAAAACCGAGCTCTGGCACCAGCACTCTGGAGCGGAGCGTGCAGCCGCACAGCAATACATGGAGCTGCACGCTCCGCTCCGGAGTGCCGGTGCCAGAGCTTGGCTTTAACCTGCGAGACTCGGCCGTATCTCGCTGTAGTGTGACTCCGGCCTTAGTGTAAAATACAGTAACATTCTGAATAAATAATAAAGTAGATCTCCAAACTCTTCCATTAGTCAGCCCTAACAAGCATGTAACTAGGTGCTAAACCTTAAGAGGATAACATATGTATCTTTTTTCACTCTCAGACACCTTCACCGAGCATTTAATCCCCAGGAAGATGTTACTGAACTAAAACTTTAAAATCAGATTCTCTGGGTTCCTTACTTCCGTAGAGGTTTGGTAACATTAATTTTTTTTTTTTTGCACTACTCAATGTTAATTAGTAATTATATCAACAGCCTTGTTAGAGTTTATCATATCATGCTACTCCTATGATAAAATGATAAAATTAGATATTTTTATCTTTTATCGTAGCTCCTAACATAATTCTAATCATGTGCTAGATGAATACTGGAACACTTGGGGATAGCATTTATTTTTAACAATCTAGAATATTGAAAAAAAAAACCATAACGCGATTTATTTGTAGCATGCAACTTAGAAGCTGTATTAATTCTCCTTCTAAACTTCCGCTTAGTGCAACGATCTATGTATACCTAACTGAGAACAATCTGTGCTTTCTTAGAGGGACAATATTGACTTTTGGGATTGCTACTTCCAGTAGGTGGCACTAGAGTTCAAGTCCTCTTCCTCTCTGAAAAGGCAATTTGCATACTCTATTACTCATTGACATGATCTTGCACAACAGCACACCAAGTGGTTGGGAGAAGTATTACAATTTTAACATAAATGCAATACAATAAAAAACTCTAACTTGTATGTTTATTAGTGTTGAGCATTCCGATACCGCAAGTATCGGGTATCGGACGATACTTGCTGTATCGGAATTCCGATACCGACTTCCGATATTTTTTCAATATCGGAAGTCGGCATCGGAATCGGAAGTTCAGTTGATTGACAGCCTGACGTCATCATGATGCGCGGTGTGTGCGCATCATGATGCGCCGTCATTTCGGGCCTTCCGGGGGTCTCTGCCGGCCTGCCGGGGGGCTGTGTGGACTGCCCGGGGTCTGTACCGGCCTGCCGGGGGGCTGTGCCGGCCTGCCGGTGGTCTGTGCACCCTGTAGGGGTCTGTACCGGCCTGCCGGGGGGCTGTGCCGGCCTGCCGGTGGTCTGTGCACCCTGTGGGGGTCTGTACCGGCCTGCCGGGGGGCTGTGCTGATGTCCGGGGGTCTGTGCAAGCATCGTCCGATGGGACTACAAGTCCCATCTGGCGATGCCTGCTACCATGACAGTGATTGACACATTAGCCAATGATGGGACAGTAGTAGTCCCATCATCCGGCTAATGTGTTAAATGTTAAAAGAAAAAAAAAAAAAAAAATGCTACATACATACTACATGCTACATACATACTACATACATACCACATACATACTACATACATACTACATACATACCACATACATAACACATATATACTACATGCATGCTACATACATACTACATGCTACATATATACTACATGCATACTACATACATACATACTACATATATACTACATGCTACATACATACTACATATATACTACATACATACTACATACATACTACATGCTACATACATACTACATATATACTACATACATACTACATACATACTACATGCATGCTACATACATACTACATGCTACATACATACCACATATATACTACATGCATGCTACATACATACTACATGCTACATACATACTACATATATACTACATGCATGCTACATACATACTACATGCTACATACATACTACATATATACTACATGCATGCTACATACATACTACGTGCTACATACATACTACATATATACTACATGCATGCTACATACATACTACATGCTACATACATGCTACATACATACTACATACATACTACATATATACTACATGCATGCTACATACATACTACATGCTACATACATACCACATACATACTACATACCTACTACATGCTGCATACATACTACATATATACTACATGCATGCTACATACATACTGCATGCTACATGCATGCTACATACATACTACATGCTACATACATACCACATATATACTACATACATACTACATACAATACATTCATACAATACATACATAGACATACAGTACATATAACATAGAGTAACATACTTACCAATACTTGTCACATTGTTCCTCGAAGCCATTGTCTTTTACGGAATAAATATTAACATAACAAACCACAAAAATACTCACCCACGATCCGAAGCAGTCCACGAGTGTGTCCCACGACGATCTTGGGTAGAGAACGGCAGCATCAGCTGTTGCTGCCGTTCTCTACGGGCTGCAGGAATCCAATGACGGAAGGTAGGTATCCTTCCGCACTGTATTCCTCCGCCACTTAAAAAAAAAAAAGTCCCTAGTCTCACTTTATGCCATTGCTGTGTGGGAAATTCCCACGCAGCAATGGCATAAAGTGAGACTAGGGACTTTTTTTTTTTTTAAGTGGCGGAGGAATACAGTGCGGAAGGATACCTACCTTCCGTCATTGGATTCCTGCAGCCCGTAGAGAACGGCAGCAACAGCTGATGCTGCCGTTCTCTACCCAAGATCGTCGTGGGACACACTCGTGGACTGCTTTGGATCGTGGGTGAGTATTTTTGTGGTTTGTTATGTTAATATTTATTCCGTAAAAGACAATGGCTTCGGGGAACAATGTGACAAGTATTGGTAAGTATGTTACTCTATGTTATATGTACTGTATGTCTATGTATGTATTGTATGAATGTATTGTATGTAGTATGTATGTAGTATATATGTGGTATGTATGTAGCATGTAGTATGTATGTAGTATGTATGTAGCATGCATGTAGCATGCAGTATGTATGTAGCATGCATGTAGTATATATGTAGTATGTATGTAGCATGTAGTATGTATGTAGTATGTATGTGGTATGTATGTAGCATGTAGTATGTATGTAGCATGCATGTAGTATATATGTAGTATGTATGTAGCATGTAGTATGTATGTAGTATGTATGTAGTATATATGTAGTATGTATGTAGTATATATGTAGTATGTATGTAGTATATATGTAGTATGCATGTTGCATGTAGTATATATGTAGTAGGCATGTTGCATGCATGTAGTATATATGTAGTATGTATGTAGTATATATGTTGCATGTAGTATATATGTAGTATGCATGTTGCATGCATGTAGTATATATGTAGTATGTATGTTGCATGTAGTATATATGTAGTATGTATGTTGCATGTAGTATATATGTAGTATGCATGTTGCATGCATGTAGTATATATGTAGCATGCAGTATGTATGTAGTATGTATGTTGCATGTAGTATATATGTAGTATGTATGTTGCATGTAGTATATATGTAGCATGTATGTAGTATGTAGTATGCATGTTGTATGTATGTAGCATGTATGTAGCATGTAATTTTTTTTTTTTTTTTACATTCAACACATTAGCCGGATGATGGGACTACTACTGTCCCATCATTGGCTAATGTGTCAATCACTGTCATGGTAGCAGGCATCGCCCGATGGGACTTGTAGTCCCATCGGACGATGCCTGCACAGACCCCCGAAGCCTGCACAGCCGCCCAGAGCCTGCACAGCCCCCCGGCAGGCCGGCACAGCCCCCCGGCAGGCCGGCACAGCCCCCCGGCAGGCCGGCACAGCCCCCCGGAGCCTGCACAGCCCCCCGGCAAGCCGGCACAGCCCCCCGGCAGGCCGGCACAGCCCCCCGGAGCCTGCACAGCCCCCCGGCAGGCCGGCACAGACCACCGGAGCCTGCACAGACCACCGGCAGGCCGGCACAGACCACCGGAGCCTGCACAGACCCCTGGCAGGCCGGCACAGCCCCCCGAAAGGCCCGTACAGACCCCAGAGAGGCTGTACAAGGGAAAAACAGGATTTTTCTTATTCCGATACCGGAAGTCCCATAGACTTGAATGGGACTTCCGGTATCGGAATCGGCGATACCGATACTTTTTTTTAAGATCGGCCGATCCATTCCGATCCGATACTTTGAAGTATCGGACGGTATCGCTCAACTCTAATGTTTATAAATATATATATATAATGCTTTTTAAGTAAATAAATGGCCCTATATACACTCTAGTTATGGTCCATTACTTTATGTCTTTGTAGCAGCACCAGAATCCATTACACCTTCATTAATATGTTCTGTACCCATCAACAATTGAAAGTCATTGTAAAGGCTTTAACTTAGGAATTCCTAAAATGATCCACCAGAAAAATCTGATTAAGTTCTGACATGATACAAGAGGCCCCAAGGGGTCCAGCAGAATACTTGATGGTCATATTATTAATTAAATTTAGAATATTTCATAGCTCAATCTTTCCAAGAGCCAAAGAACAAGATGTTCTATGGAAATCGACAGTAGGTTGACTTCTTTTGCAAAAATGTAAATGATCACTTCACACTGTGTGAACCAATAGTACAACTGAATATAAGAAATGTTATTAGTGAAATATGCTTCTTTCTCCATTTATGAGTCACCTTCCCTGCCTCCTTTCATTCACTCTGAAACATGAGACATGGATAGACGACAGCTAGGACTGGGCGGCTAACTGGCAAGGATATGATTTTCTTAGGAGGGATCATAAGAAAAGGAAAGGGGGTGGAGTCTGTCTATATATAAAGTCCACACTAAGAGAAGATATACAAGAGGGAAATGAAGAGGTGGAGTCTCTATGGGTGGAGATACAAGGAGGGAAAAGTAATATAATCCTCATAGGGGTTTGTTATAAGCCACCAAATATAACAGAAGCCACTGAGAATGTATTATTGAAACAAATAGACAAAGCAGCCAATCACAATGAGGGGATTATTATGGGGGACTTCAACTACCCCGACATAGACTGGGAAACCGAAACCTGCGTATCTCAGAAAGGAAACCAATTTCTGTCAGTGACCAAGGATAATTATCTGTCACCACTTGTGCAGGGCCCAACTAGAGGGACGGCCCTTCTGGACTTAATGTTAAGCAACAGGCCAGATAGAATAACAGAAGTGCGAGTCGATGGCACCGAGGGAACAGTGACCACAATATAATACAATTCCACTTGTCCTTCAGTAAGGTGCCCTGGAAGGGGGTTACCAAAACGCTGAATTTCAGGAAAGCAAAGTGTGATCAGCTTAGAGAGGGCCTTCCCCGAATTGATTGGGACAATGTCCTCAAAAATAGGAGCACAGAAAATAAATGGGAAATATTTACATCAGTGTTACACCCCCACTGCAAGCTAGCCATACCGTCCAGAAATAAAAGGGCTAGGAACAGGAGAACACCAATGTGGCTAAATAAGGATGTAAAAAGGGCAATAAATAACAAGAACAAGGCATTTAGGAAGCTAAAACAAGAAGGCAATGAAGAAGCATTAAAAAGTTATAGAGAAAAAAATAAAATGTGTAAAAAACAAATACATTTAGCAAAAGTGGAAACTGAGAGACTCATTGCTAAGGAAAGTAAAACAAACCCCAAACTATTCTTTAATTATATAAACAGTAAAATGATTAAAATTGATGGTGTCGGCCCTTTAAAGAACAATGAGGGTGAAATCCTAGAGAGCGATGTGGGAAAAGTAAATGTTTTAAATACTTTCTTCTCAACAGTGTTCACACAGGAAAAGGATTTTCCAGGGGAAATGCAGAGCGATAATGTAAACTCCCCATTAAGTATTACCTGCCTAACCCAGGAAGAAGTGCAGAACCGCCTTAGTAAGATTAAAATTGACAAATCACCAGGCCCTGATGGCATTCACCCTCGGGTATTAAGGGAGTTAAGTAATGTGATAGACAGGCCTCTATTCCTTATATTTAAAGACTCTATAGAAACAGGGTCTGTTCCTTTTGATTGGCGGCAAGCAAATGTGGTACCAATATTCAAAAAGGGGTGTAAAAGGGAATCTGGAAACTATAGGCCGGTAAGCTTAACATCTGTTGTGGGTAAAATTTTTGAAGGTTTCTAAGGGATACCATTATGGAATATCTCAATGTTAATAAATGTTTAACTCCATATCAACATGGATTTATGAAGGATCGCCCCTGTCAGACTAACCTGATCATCTTCTATGAGGATGTAAGCTCTCAAATGGACCAAGGAGAATCATTGGATGTCATTTATCTCGACTTCTCTAAAGCATTTGACACTGTCCCACATAAAAGATTGGTAAGTAAGATGAGAAAGCTTGGGCTAGGGGAAAATGTGTGTAGATGGGCAGGTAGCTGGCTTAGTGATAGAAAACAACGAGTGGTTATTAATGGGGCATCCTCAGATTGGGCCAGGGTTACTAGTGGGGGACCACAGGGTTCTGTCTTGGGCCCCCTACTATTTAATATATTTATTAATGATCTAGTGGATGGCTTACACAGTAAAATATCAGTATTTGCAGAGCACGGTAGCTCAGTGGTTCGAATCCCACCAAGGACAACATCTGCAAGGAGTTTATATGTTCTCCCCGTGTTTGCGTGGGTTTCCTCCGAAACAAAGACATACTGACAGGGAATTTAGATTGCGAGCCCCTTCGGGGACAGTGATGAAAATGTGTGCAAACTGTAAAGCGCTGCGGAATATGTTAGCGCTATATAAAAATAAAGATTATTATTATATTATTATGATACAAAACTATGTAAGGCAGTTAACACAAAGGAGGACAGTTTGCAACTACAGACAGATTTGAGTAAATTGGAGAATTGGGCTGAAAAATGGCAAATGAGGTTTAACACAGATAAGTGTAAGGTTATGCACATG
The DNA here is from genome assembly GCF_039654945.1 of Dendrobates tinctorius. Classification (NCBI taxonomy): domain Eukaryota; kingdom Metazoa; phylum Chordata; class Amphibia; order Anura; family Dendrobatidae; genus Dendrobates; species Dendrobates tinctorius. The sequence goes on from NW_027361677.1 coordinate 14,119,598, forward strand.
GGAAGGAGAAACAGATGCTACAATTACTTACTAAATGGGAAACTGCTGGGGAAATCAGACATGGAAAAAGACTTACGGTAGGCATCTTAGTCAATAAGAAGCTAAATTGGAGTGCCCAGTGTCAGGCAGCTGCCACCAAAGCAAATAGGGTCATGGGATGCATTAGAAGAGGTCTGGGGACACGAGATGAAAACATAATTCTCCCTCTGTACAAATCACTCGTCAGACCACACTTGGAGGATTGTGTGCAATTTTGGACGCCGGTGCTCAAGAAAGACATTACTGAACTTGAAAGGGTTCAAAGGCGGGCTACTAAAATGATAAATGGAGTTGGTTCACTACAATACCCAGAAAGGCTATCAAAATTAGGTCTATTTACTCTAGAAAAGAGAAGACTTAGGGGAGAGCTAATATATATGTACAAGTATATCAGAGGGCAATACAGAGATCTCTCCAATGAACTGTTTGTACCAAGGACTGTGACAAGAACAAGGGGGCATTCTCTTCGTTTGGAGGAAAGACAATTTCTGCACCAGCATAGAAGAGGGTTCTTCACGGTAAGAGCAGTGAGGCTCTGGAATTCTCTTCCTGAGGAAGTGGTGATGGCCAACTCACTGAATGAATTTAAGAAAGGAATGAATGCTTTTCTTGTGAGTGACAGTATAGAAGGTTACGAATAACAGAATATTATAGGTAGGTGGTTGACCCAGCTTAGGGGAAGGAATTTTTTTCCCTATGGAGAAAATTGGCTTCTACTCTGTGGGCTTTTTTCCTTCCCCAGGATCAAAAATGCAGAACAGCTGCACTAGATGGACATAAGGTCTTCCTTCAGCCTTCAAAACTATGTTACTATGTTACTATTAAAGCTTTCTATTGATGTCTATAGTGAGAAGCAGAATGAAAGAGAGACACAGACACCAACAAATAAGTGTTGTTGCTTTTTATTAAGTGTTTATCTCACCTCAAAGCTGGAATCACAGCTACATGGCTAAGTATCTAGTGTATAATGCTCCGCATGCTGAAAAAAAATGTGTCTTAGTTATATCAATATAGACTGTCAGCTCATTGAGAGATCAGATTGCAGCTGCCTATTGATTTTATAGAGAAGGAAAGAGAAGGAGCAGTGGAGGAAGCACCAAAGTGAGATGCAAAGTGAAAGAAAGAGGCACATTGATCCATGATGTTGATTTCAAGCAAGACGTTCTATCAACCAAGAGCTGGATTCACAGCCACACTGCTAAGTATCCTTTCCTTTGTATAAAGTAATTAATGCTGCTGCTGGTTCTGAACACGTGCAACATAGAAACAGCATCATTAAGCACCTAGTGTATAATGTTCTGCATGCTGAAAAAAAAAATTCTGTCTTAGCCCAAACAAGATGTCAGCCCACTGAAAGATCAAATTCCAGCTACCCATAGATTCTATAAACAAGGAAAGAAGAGGAGGAGGAGCAGAGGAAGCACCAGAGTGAGGACTAAAGTGAAAGAGAGAGGCACACTCAAATATAGAATCATACTATTGAGTTCAAGTAATAATTTTTACCAATCTAGAGCTGGATTCACAGCTACACTGCTAAATGCTCTTATTATATCTTAGATAGATAAATAAACATGTGTTATTTCTCATGTGCACACACAACAACTTATTCTGAAAAGTTTCTAAATGCTCTTATTATATCTTAGATAGATAAACATGTGTTATTTCTCATGTGCACACACAACAACTTATTCTGAAAAGTTTCTGAAATCGAAAAGTATGTTTTAAGACTATGCATCAAACATGTTAAAACTATTATAACAAAGTCAACTCCTAATGGTTTGCATAGAGTTAATAGGCCTATTAACAGCAGGGAAATTAAGTGTAATAATTATTTCAGTCTTCATTCTTTCTGCCTTTTTACATGCAATACGCTTGAATGTAATTTGTCTACTAGACTTGCACCTTTGTCATATTATCACAGAGAATTGTGAGTAATGAATAAGGTATTAGAATGCTTTGCTATAAAGAGCACATCATCTACACTGTAATTCATTTCCATTATAGAGGGAACACGAGAACGGGAAAGTCAAAATGTTTTATTAGTTCTGCAATTGTTCATTTCTTCTTTTTTTCTTGTTTCATCTTATATTACTGTTATTAGAGAAGTCTTTAAAGAGAATATTCTAAAGTCAATTGGGATCGGAAGTCTTCAAAGTGAAAAATGTCAACTGAACTTTTTTCTACAGAAGTCATTACTTTATTCTAATTATTACTATTATTATCATCACTATTATTACAATTATTATTATCTTATTTAACCCCTTAACAACCGCCGAAACGAATTTAAAGCTGGCAGTTAAGGGTACTTATTCCTCAGCACTGAGAAATAAGGGTATAAAACCCCGAGACCCTGGAGAACATGATCATGACTGGTTTTTACTGTCCATTGTCACATGATTGCCATTATTCAGATTTACAATTAATTTCTCACTGCTGGCTGGTACCCATCAACAATAGGCAATTTTTCCTATTGGCTCATTCTGATCACTGTGATAGACCCTATCACAGTGATCAAAATTTTAAAAAAATGTAAATCAAACCCCCCTTTGTCACCCCCTTAGTTGAATAACAATTATAAAATATGTAAAATATGTACATATTTTTTCCATTCTTTGCAGTTAGGGTTTGTGTTAATGTTAGGGTTGGGATTTGGGTTAGGGTTGGGGTTAGGGTTGGGTTAGGGTTAGGGTTGGAGTTCTAGTTGGGTGTTATTCAAAAGTTAAAAAAATGAAGATATGACAGCTAGTGTTAAGCGCAAGTGCTCGTTACTCGAGTTTGCATCGGGTGCACTGCTCAGGTACGCACTGAGTATCGGGGATCCTTGCATAGTTTTTTTGGGTGTCTAACAGCCACAAAACATTCAGGCACTCAAGCATGTCACTCGAGCATCCATGATATTTGTCGCATACCCAAGCACCTGATGCAAACTGGAACAGCGAGCACTTGCACTCAACACTAATGATGACGGATTCAATATGACGACCTGTTGTTATAAAATTCTGTGTTGTACCTGTGGGTTCAAAATGCTCACTATACCCCTGGATAAAATCCTTGAGGTATGTGGCTTCCAAAATGGGGTCACTTGTGGGGGTTTGTACTGATTAGACACCTCAGGGACTCTCCAGACTCGACATGGCATCCTCTGTCGATTCCAGCCAATTTTGCGTTCAAAAATTCAAACAGTGCTACTTTACTTCTGAGCACTGCTGTGGGCCCAAACAGTGGATTTCCCCCCACATATGGGGTATCTGTGTACTCAGGAGAAATTGCACAAGAAATTGCGTGGTCGATTTTCTCCTTTTATGCTTGCGAAAGTAAAAAATTTGAGTCTAAATTAATTTTTTGGTAAAAAAAATGTAAATTTTTTCCTTACACATTGCTTCCGTTCTCGTGAAGCAACTAAAACGTTCATACACGTCTTTAATGCGGTTTTGAACCAAGGCTTGGCGGATGGGGTTAAACCAAAGTAGGAGAAGAAAGGGAGTGATCACACATTCAAAACCTTGCAACAGTCACAGATATACCCACAAATGCCTTATCCTATAATAACCATTAACAACCTCTAGCCATGTACCATAAGCTTGTTATGACAATGAGTGCAAACCAGGGCCTGGTTTATATAGGAGATGGGAGTGGCTAACAGTGCACAGCTGAGAACCTAAATGCCATTCAGCAGCTGCATAAAGCATCTACTATCGTGGTGGACCCAACATGTTTTTCTATTGTTCTGAAAATTTTATGATTTTGATTGGAAATGTAATACTTTATTTTCCCCGTGAAGGCACTGCAGGGAATTTAAATCTTACTTTTTGTTTCGCGCATTTTCTGGAGGTCTTAAAATCGGCACATTATTGTGGAGTCCTTTAAATAAAAAGTACAGTTCAAAAAGAAAATGATTGACACAAAAAAAAACAAATAATCAAAAATTATATTATGTTTGCAAAAGCAAAGTTTAGTTGATGGATGAAAAGTCAACATGGTTAAGGTTTGGATGGAATCTCGCTACTTGATTGATGATTGGGAATGACAGATCATTATCGTAACTCTTCACCTTTTGATAGATTAAACCTTTTTGTTTGTGTTTTTACAATAACAGTTTCCTGTGTTTTTCTCACTTGGTGGTTTCAGGGTCAGGGGTGAACACTTGACAAGCCAAATTTAATGCCACCACTTTCTTCTAAACGTAATCTAGAGTGAGACATCGTTGGTTAAACACCACTGACATCCATCCATCTTGCTAGTGACTGATTGTTGGAGAGCTCCGGGAGCTGTACCCTCAGGACCGCGACGACGAACCTCCCTAGGGTGAGCTGACCAGGTGTACCACCTCCTATACAGGGAGCGTCAGGGGCAGACCCAGGGAAAACTATCGCCGCAGAAGCTGATACCTGGGGACAACCGGAGGGAGACACAGGCAGAGGACATGCAGGCGGCCAGACGGGAGATGGCAACAACCACAGGGGAGACTGCTGTAGCAGCGAGGATGGTGGTGGACGGCCAGGGAGCCGGCAGGAACGGGTAGCGGATGAGGCACAGGAACAGGCAGATGAAGGCAGGAACGGACTGGACCTGGAAGGGAACACAAGAGGGTAACAAGGAGGGAAGCTAGCGGGAAACCAGGAACGCTACGAAGCGTGGAGACAGAAGGAACGCAGGAAAGCGTGGACCTGATATCAGAACGTGAAACACAATTGATAGTCAGGCAGCAAGCATAGGGAGAGGCTGCCTGATATAGGGCACGGTGTAGAACTTCCGGGTCAGGGTGCGGCAGAGTCATAGGACCAAGAGATAGGGCGCCAGGTCTAGGGGGGCATGCGCCTGCATACCTGGGAGGGAGCAGAGGGCGGCCGCAGGACAGGAGGAGAAGCACCTGATAGACAGGCACCAGCAGAGGGGGCGGGCCGAGAGGACCGGAGGTGCCGACGAGAGCAGAGCGGCGTGGAGGCAGGGGGGCCGCCGGTGCCATGACGGAGGGAGCCGCAGCAGAGACTGACAGAGGGGCGGTGGCAGGAGCCTGAGCAGGGAGAGCTGCGGCGGCGGCGGTCAGAGCAGCCACCGCCGAAGCCGCAGGACAAGTCGGCACCAGGGAGGTCAGCATGACAGTACCCCCCTCCTTACACCCCCTCTTCTTAAGGCCGGAAAGGAATTTGGCTAGGATACGAGGAGCCTGGATGTTCTCACAGGGCTCCCAAGATCTCTCCTCGGGACCAAAACCCTTCCAGTTAATTAATAAGAGGGTCTTACCTCTGGATCTTTTCATTGCAAGAATGTCTTTAACTTCAAAGACATCCTGCGCGGACACAGGCGGAGGCGAGGGGCCAGTGGAAGGATGAAAGCATTTAAGGATAACAGGCTTTAAGAGAGAGGTATGGAAAGAATTAGGAATCCTTAGCGAGGCGGGAAGTTTTAACTTGTAGGCCACATCATTGATACGAGCCAAGACCTCAAACGGACCTATATACCGAGGACCCAGTTTATACGAGGGTTGCTTCAGGCGGACAAATTTTGAAGACAGCCATACTTTATCTCTCGGTTGGTACAGTGGAGAATCCAGGCGTTTTTTATCGGCATGTCTCTTGATCCTGCCTTGAGCACAATAAAGCACGGTTTTGGTCTCCTGCCAGACCCTGGAGAACTCGTCGGTCAGAAGATCGGCCGCCGGCACACCCGAGACAGGAGGTACCGGCAGAGGAACATCTGGATGTTGCCCTTAGACAATAAAGAAGGGTGATTTGGAGGAGGACTCACTGGTATGGTTGTTGTAGGTGAATTCGACCCACGGGAGTAGGCTGGACCAGTCGTTCTGGTGGGCGTTGGAAAAATGCCGGAGAAAAGTCACAAGGTTTTGATTTGTACGTTCTGCCTGGCCATTGGTCTGGGGATGGTAGGAAGAAGAGAAGTCCAACGTTACTTCCATCATACTGCACAGGGCCCTCCAAAACCGCGAGGTGAACTGAACCCCTCTGTCGGAAACAATAAGCTTGGGGAAGCCGTAAATCCGTAAAACATGGGTGACGAAGATTATTGCCAATCCAGGCGCGGAGGGTAAGCCTGATAGGGCAATAAAATGGTCCATCATGGAAAATCGATCCACCACGACCAAGATGACGGTGTGGCCAGAAGACCAAGGCAGATCAGTAATAAAGTCCATTGCGATATGCTGCCAGGGAGCCGAAGGAACCGGAAGCGGGTGCAAGAGTCCGGAGGGTAGGTGCCGAGGGACTTTGTTTCTGGCACATGACTGGCAAGAGGCAATGAAACTTCGGACATCTTGAAGAAGAGATGGCCACCAATAAAAACGAGAAATGAGAAGGAGCGTTTTCTTGAGGCCCACATGAACGGCTATCTTGGAGGCATGACCCCAGCGTAACACTCGCTTCCTCTCACTTTCCTGCATGAAGATCTTGCCTGGCAGCAACAAAGTCAAGCTAATGGGTGCGACCATGATGACTTTACTGGGGTCCACAATCTGTGATGGCTCTTCTTCATTATCAGAGACCAGAAAGGACCTGGATAGAGCATCTGCTTTGATATTCTTGTCACTGGGACGGAAATGCAGCTCAAAATCGAACCGGGCAAAGAATAGCGACCACCTGGCTTGCCGGGGATTAAGTCTTTGTGCTGACTGGATGTATGCCAGGTTCTTGTGGTCGGTGTAGATTTTAAATGGATGTACAGCTCCTTCCAGAAGATACCGCCACTCTTCCAAGGCCAGTTTGATGGCAAGCAGCTCTCTGTCACCAATGGCGTAGTTTCTCTCGGCGGTGGAGAACATCTTAGAGAAGAAACTGCAGGTGAGCAGTCGACTGGAGGAAGATCTCTGGGAAAGAACCGCCCCAGCTCCGATGGCCGATGCGTCAACCTCGAGGATAAAGGGTTTGTTAACTTCAGGACGATGGCGTACAGGCGCCGTAGCGAAAGCCTGTCTCAAGGTTTGAAAGTCATCTTCAGCTTCCGAGGACCAGAGGTGAGGATTGGCTCCCTTTCAGGTTAAGGCAGAGATCGGAGCGGTCAAGGTAGAAAAGTGTGGAATAAATTGCCGGTAGTAATTGGCAAAACCAAGGAATCGTTGGATCATCTTGATTCCCTGGGGACACGGCCATTTAAGCACGGTGGACACATTTCCCGGGTCCATACGTAGGCCAGAGTCAGAAATGATATAACCCAAGAACGGCAGAGAGGACTGCTCGAAGGCGCACTTCTCGAGTTTGGCGTAGAGATGATGCTCTCTTAATCGTAGTAAGACTTGGCGGATGTCTTTTCTATGGGTAGCCAGGTCCAAGGAAAATATAAGGATGTCGTCCAAGTACACCACCACACAGGAGTAGAGAAGGTCTCGAAACACGTCGTTGACGAACTCCTGGAACACTGCGGGAGCATTACACAGGCCAAAGGGCATGACCAAATATTCGTAGTGGCCGTCTCGGGTATTGAAAGCGGTCTTCCATTCATCTCCAGAACGAATGCGGATTAGATTATAAGCCCCTCGGAGATCCAATTTCGTGAAGACCCGTGCTCCCCGTAGACAGTCGAATAGCTCTGGAATGAGAGGCAGCGGATATTTGTTTTTGATGGTGATATCATTGAGGCCCCGGTGATCAATGCAGGGATGAAGGGATCCATCCTTCTTCTTGACGAAAAAGAACCCTGCTCCTGCCGGCGAAGACGATTTGCGAATAAAGCCTCTGGCCAAGTTTTCTTGGATATATTCGGTCATGGCCTGAGTCTCGGCGGGGGATAGAGGATAGATCCGACCACGAGGTGGAGTAGACCCTGGGACAAGATCGATTGGGCAATCATAGGGCCGATGCGGGGGTAGGACCTCCGCCTCCTTCTTGTCAAAGACGTCCGAGAAAGCCCAATAGGCCTCTTGGGCCGAAGGTAAGTCTGTAGAGACCGAAGTGGGAGGCATGAAGTTCTTCGGTTGAACGGAAGACAGACATCTGTCTTGACACCACTGTCCCCAATGCAGGATATCCCCGGAGCGCCAGTCCAAGACAAGCTCGTGGATTCTCAACCAGGGTAGGCCCAAGAGGATGGTATGGGAAAGCGAGGGCAGCACATAAAAGACTATCTTCTCCTGGTGTAATGCTCCAATCTGAAGTTCCACTTCTTCGGTGACCTGAGTAAAGGACATCCGCAAGGGTTGACCGTCGACCGAAAGAATCTGCGGAGGAGTCTCCAGGGATCGGACAGGGTTCCGAAGTCTCTTAACCGCCTCAAACTGAATAAAGTTGCTAGCTGCACCCGAATCAATGTAAGCCCACTCAGAGGAACGTTTGGAGCCTATGTGCAAAAGGAAGGAGAGAATCAAGGGTAGAGAAGAATCACAATTACCTAGGGAGGCCTCTCTTACCTGTCATAGGCGGAGGCATTTCCCGGGCGCATAGGACAGGAGCGGAGGAAGTGGGATGCACTGCCACAATAGAAGCAGAGCTTCTGTTCGATCCTCTCTCTCCTACGCTCCTCCACCGGTTTGAGATGATCCAATTTCATGCGTTCCGGTGCAGAAGTCGCAGAAGATGTCACTGGGCGGGAGTGGGGCAGACTATGAGTGGCTGGAAGAGAGCAAAGTCTTCTCTCTCTAGCAGCCTCGCGGGATCGCTCCTGAAAGCGTAGGTCGATGCGGGTGGCCTAACTCGTCCTTAACAAGACCAGAGAGTCCCCGCCAAAAGGCTCCTACCAAGGCCTCATAGTTCCACCCCAACTCCGAGGACAGGGTACGAAACCGAATGGCGTACTGACCTACCGAGAGCGTGCCCTGGTGGAGATTAAACAGCGCCTCGGTAGTAGAGACCAAGCGACCTGGTTCGTCGAACACCCTCCGAAAGGTGTCCAGAAAAATGGAGAGCTAGGAGACAATGGGATCGTCTCGCTCCCAGAGGGGGTTTACCCAAGCTAGGGCCTCACCCTCCAAGTGGGACACAACAAAAGCCACCTTGGCCCAATCAGTAGGATACTGCAGAGGGGACAGCTCAAAGTGTAGCTGACATTGATTTAGGAACCCTCTGCACAATTTGGGATCACCATTGTACCGTGGGGGTTTCGCCAAACAGGGTGGCGGGTGAGGGGTTGCCGCCTGCGCTGGAGCAGAGGCCATGGTCTGGAAAGCCAGAAGACGGTTATCCACGGAGGCCATGTAGTTTAGAATATGGGCCTGAGTGCCATGCTGCTGTGCAAGCTCCTGCTGAAGACCCGCCATCTGAGGAGCGCTAGTGGGGTCAGAGGCCTGTACGGCTGACAGCCCGGATTCCTTGGATTGAGGAAGGACATTATCCTAGTCTGGTTTTCTCGTAGGAACAGGAGTTCCTTTTGAGTCGGGGTTGAAGTACCAGCGGGGTCCATGGCCTGTCTATACTGTAAGGTTGGAGAGCTCCGGGAGATGAACCCTCAGGACTGCGACGACGAACCTCCCTAGAGCGAGCTGACCAGGTGTACCACCCCCTATACAGGGAGCGTCAGGGGCAGACGCAGGGGAGACTATCGCCGTGGAAGCTGATACCTGGGGACAACCGGAGGGAGACACAGGCAGAGGACGTGCAGGCGGCCAGACGGGAGATTGCAACGACTACAGGGGAGACTGCTGTAGCAGCGAGGATGGTGGTGGATGGCCAGGGAGCCGGCAGGAACAGGTAGCGGATGAGGCATAGGAACAGGCAGATGAAGGCAGGAATGGACTGGACCTGGAAGGGAACACAAGAGGGTAACAAGGAGGGAAGCTAGCGGGAAACCAGGAACACTACAAAGCACGGAGACAGAAGGAACGCAGGAAAGCGTGGACCTGAGATCAGAACTTGAAACACAATTGATAGTCAGGCAGCAAGCATAGGGAGAGGCTGCCTGATATAGGGCACGGTGTAGAACTTCCGGGCCAGGGTGTGGCAGAGTCATAGGACCAAGAGATAGGGCGCCTGGTCTAGGGGGGCGTGCGCCTGCGTACCTGGGAGGGAGCAAAGGGCGGCCGCAGGACAGGAGGAGAAGCACCTGATGGACAGGCGTCAGCAGAGTGGGCGGGCCGAGAGGACTGGAGGTGCCGGCGAGAGCAGAGCAGCGTGGAGGCACGGGAGGCAGCGGGGGCTGCCGGTGCCATGACAGAGGGAGCCGCAGCAGAGACTGACAGTGGCGGTGGCAGGATCCTGAACAGGGAGAGCTGCGGTGGCGGCGGTCAGAGCAGCAGCCGCCGAAGCCGCAGGACGAGTCGGCACCGGGGAGGTGAGCGTGACAAATTAGCTGGAAGGAGATGGGCATGTCACCTGTACTACCTATGTTCCTAGACGTTGTGGCACCTGCATTGCCAACAACACTGGTAGACATATGAGAAGTCCAGTTGGGATTCCGGTGTTCTGTCTGGGAGCATGTAGGTTGCTACAGAATTATCAGTAGTAATTATCTGTCTGCGGGTTACCCTGGGTAGGATAACACACTTTTTAAATCCACAAACAATCTTCAAAAAGCTGACAGTTGTATTGTTTTTTATTAATCACATTGAATTTTATTGCGTGAACTAAATATTTGATCACCTACCAAGCCGCAAGAATTCTGGCTCTCACAGACCTGTTAGTTTTTTTTTAAGAAGCCTCCTACTCTGCACTTATTACCTGTATTAATTGCACCTGTGTGAACTCATTACTTGCATAATAAACACCTATCCATACACTCAATCAATCAATCACACTACAACCTCTCCACCATGGCCAAAACCAAATAGCTGTTTAAGGACACCAGAGACAAATTTGTAGACCTGAACAAGGCTGGAATTGGCTACAGGACAATAGGAAAGCAGCTTGGTAAGAAAGCAACAACTGTTGGCACAGTCATTAGAAAATGGAAGAAACACAAAACTGTCAATCTTCCTTGATTTGGCGTTTCAACCAAAATCTTACCTAGCGAGGTAAGGATGATTCTGAGAAAGGTCAGGAATCAGCCCAGAACTACATGGGAGGACAAGGTCAGGGACCAAAAGAGAGCTGTGACCACAGTCTCAAACATTACCATTAGTAACACACTGCGCCGTCATGGATTAAAATCCTGCAGGGCACACAAGGCCCCCCTGCACACGCCAGCACATGTCCTGGAATGTTTAAAGTTCATCAATGACTATCTGGATGATCCAGAGGAGGCATGGGAGAAGGTTATGTAGTCAGATGAAACCAAAATAGAACTTTTTGGCATCAACTTCACTTGCCATGTTCGGAGAAAGAAGAAGAAGGAGAGTACAACCCCAAGAACACCGAACCAGCCGTGGAGCATAGTAGGGGAAACATCATACTTTGGGGGTACTTTTCTGCAGAAGCGACAGGAGGATTGCACCATTTTAAAGGGAGGATGGATGAGGTCATATATCGTATGATTTTGGCCAACAACCTCCTTCCCTCAGTTAGAGCATTGAAGATGGATCATGGCTGGATCTTCCAGCATTACAATGACCCCAAACACACAGCCAGGGCAACTAAGGCCTGTTTCACACTTCCGTTTTTGACTATCAGTCAAAATCCGCCGTTTTTGCAAAAAAACGGATCCGCCATTTTTTTGGGCGGATCCGTTTTTTTCCCCATTGACTTGCATTACCGGCGGATCTTGACGGATGGCCATCCGTTGAATCTGTTTTTTTGCGGATCCGTCAATTTTTTTGCGTCCACCGAGATGCCTGGATGGACCATGTAACGTTTTTTGTACTGCAGGATCCGCATTTTTATAGAGCGCATGCCCGGAGGAATGAAGTCAGGAGCAAATTTAACCCTGAAATCATTTCTGGCGGACAGAGAAAAAAAAAATCTCTCTCTCTCTCTCTCCTTCCTTCCCGGGCAGCGGTTCCTTTAAAATTCTTCATTCGGCAGATCCGTCAAAAAAACGGATCCGGTGGCATCCGTTCACATCAGTTAGGAACGGATCCGCTTTCCGTCTTTTTGGCGGATTTTAACTGACACAAAAAACTGAAGTGTGAAACAGGCCTAAGGAGTAGCTCCGTAAAAAGCATTTTATTGTCTTTCAGTGGTCTAGCCAGTCTCCAGACCTGAAACCAAAGGAGATTCTTGGAGGGAACTGAAACGCAATGCTGCCCAGTGACAGCCCTGAAAACTGAAAGATCTGGAGAAGATCTGTATGGAGGAGTGAGCCAAAATCCTTGCTGCAGTGTGTGCAAACTTGGTCAAGAACTACAGGAAATGTCTGACCTCTGTAATTGCCAAAAAAAGGTTTCTGTACAAAATTTTAAGTTCTGTCTGGTACTGTGGTCTCCCATTCAGGCTTAGCCGCTGGGATGACTGCTCAGTATAGACTTTGCCTCATGCTGCATGTGTAGTTGCTGCTGGCTCTCTAGCTAAGCCTATGGTGACTACTAGTTTATACGTGAAGCACTGTGCTCTGGAGCCTAAGTCCAGATTTTTCCCTACTGAGCATGTCCATGACATGGTGCCTTCCCATTGGTGCTTGGATGTCAGGTGCTCTGATGATGTAGCAGCTTCAGATTGGTCCACAGGCAAGGTCCTTTCTGTCTGGACTTGAGCAAGGTATGAAAAGCTCTCAATGGCTTTGTGCTAGTATCGTGTGTGTTGGTTGTGTTGTTGGCTACTTTACCACCCTGTGTGCATGTGTGCCGCTAATAGCACTGAGAGTGTTGGTCTGGACAGGCAATGTAGGGTGGGAACTCCTGCTTGACCTTATCATCTGCACCGGGCGTCCTCAGGTGCGTGTGCATGCTAAAGCACACCGTGTGTCAGAGCAGGCTCAACCACCAGCTTAGTCTTTCCTGGGGGGTTATGTTATAGGGACCCCAATTAGTATTTTTCTATACACCTGTGCAGTCTAACAGGGCATAGTCTTTTTGCTTTGATTCATAGTATCGCTCTGTGGTGTAACAGAGCTTGTTACTTTGCGCTCTGTGCACACTGAGTGACATTTAACTCAGTGTGCTTTAAGTATTTTTGGCAGCCTTGCTCCGCCATTGTGCTAGCTGCAGTTTCTCCATCACTGATTGTCTGGGCAAGGGAGCATACAAAAATGGGGTAGCTTCTGTGAGAGCCTGTATTTAAAAGCCCATGTACCCCCAGGCAAGTTCTTTGTACCATCTAGAACTTCAGCCAATCTGCAAAAACACTTCCATGCCTCCCAGCGTATGGCAGCTTCTGAGTGTGGCCAACTTTCCCGGGGAGGAGGTGTTAGAGGGAGGGATAATGTTAGGTGCCGGGAATCTCCCGCTGAACAGAATGGATCTCAAGCCTTGTCTGGTGCTGTGATCTCCCATTCTGGCTCAGCTGCTGGGATGACTGCTCAGCAGACTATACACATGCTGCACCAATTCTTTGGAATGCACTCCCCAGGTCAATATGATTAGTCCCCAATCCCCACAATTTTAAGCGTGCCCTGAAAACGCATTTATTCAGACTGGCCTACTGCCTCAACACATTAACCTAATCTATCCCTGTTTGGCACAGCCAAAAGTTTTACCATAACCAGGTTCCCCGCATCATGTTCCCACATGCTTTATGCATCTATTAGCCCTCTGTGTCTGTACTGTTACACACTTAACATTATGGCTGGTCCATACAATCAGGGCAACTGTTACCACCCACCTTTCATGTCTACCTCTTTCCTCATAGATTGTAAACTTGCGAGCAGGGCCCTCATTCCTCTTGGTATCTGTTATAATCTATGTGATTATTGTTATGCTGTAACGTCTATTGTCTGTACAAATCCCCTCTGAAATGTAAAGTGCTGCGGAATATGTCGGCATTATAGAAATAAAATTTAGTATTATATTATTATTCAGCATAGACTTCTTTCCCAGCGCCTTGCCTAGGCTCGTGCTGCATGTGTAGTTGCTGCTGGCACTCCAGCTAAGCCTATGGTGACTACTAGTTTACACGTGCAGCGCTGTGCTCTGGAGCCTAAATTTAGATTTCACCCTACTGAGCATGTCCATGATATGGTGCCTTACCATTGGTACTCGGACGTCAGGTGCTCTGGTGATGTGGCAGCTTCAGATTGGCCCACAGGCAAGGTCCTGTCTGTCTGCACTTGAGCAAGGTATAAAAAGCTCTCAATGGCGCACGCCTGTGCGAGTTTCATGTGTGTTTGGTGTGTTGGTGGCTACTTTACCACCCTGTGTGCACGTGTGCTGCTAATAGCACTGTGAGTGTTGGTCCAAACAAGCAGTGTAGGGTGGGAACTCCCGCTTGAACTTAACATCTGCACCGGGCATCCCCAGGCGCGTGTGTCAGAGCAGGTTCAACCACCAGCTTAGTCTTCACTGGGGGTTGTTATTTTTCTATATGCCTGTGCAGTCTAACAGGGCATAGTCTTTTTGCTTTGCTTCATAGTATCGCTCTGTGGTGTGATAGAGCTTGTTACTTTGTGCTCTGTGCACACTGAGTGACATTTACCTCAGTGTGCTTTAAGTGTTTTCTCGCAGCCTTGCTCTGCCATTGTGCTAGCTGCGGTTTCTACATTACCGCACGGTGGACCCTGGGTTGCGAATGCATCTTATTATAATTTCTTATTTGGTGCGTTCCACCAATCCTAACAGAATCAAACACTTATTTTCCCCACTAGATAGATAGATAGATAGATGCAATAAGACAAAGAAAAAAGGAAAATTGACTAAAAAATGGCAAATGATGAATCGAGTTCACACTGTGTAATGCGATGAATGCTCAGATAATAGAAAAAGCTCATCTAACTTCAGACATTATTTTTCCCTAAATTTACATTTCCATATAAACAATCGCTCACAGAAACAAAACCGTGATTGTTGCCCTGCTACTTGTAGAGCTCGGAGTACCAGTCTCAGCATTGCAGGACCAGACTCTGTTCTGCAGCAGATAAGCCTGCTGCTTTATTGCTGTCTCATAAGAGATTTAAACTAGTTGACACTAGATAATAGAAGAGATTTACATTGAAATCATTTATTTGTTCCAATAAAAAAAAAAAATTTGCCGGCATATTTATTTAAATTATTTCTGGAACCCCCGAATCTAATTTGTAGTCAGTATCTAACTGAATTTTTGCATTTGAACGTCTTCAAGGTGAATACAAGTGGTGGCAGCCGGCATTAATCAGAATGATAATTTACGTATTATGGAAATAAATATCAGATAATCTATAGGATCGTATTGTTATCATTTATAATAAGGGCAATTTCATAAATGGAGATCAAGTTTACTTCCATTAAAAAAAAAAATTAGGCATTATTAACTGTGATACATTTCTATTTGCAGAGAGTATATAGAGTTAAATTAGCTTTGGGGTAAATATTAAATATAATATTAAAGGGCCTGAAGAGGTACAACATATAATGAGCACCGGCGAGAGAAAGGCTGAGACATATTCTGCTCCCCGAACTAGACATGACTTATTGAGTAAGGCCGGGTTCACACATGCGAGGAATACGGCACTGCCGCCGGCACTCAGGAGCAGAGCGTGCGGCCGCATAGAAATACATGGAGCCGCACGCTCCGCTCCTGAGTGCCCGAGGCAGTGCCGGGTATTATCATGCGAGACTCGGCTGTATTCCTCGCATGTGTGATCCCGGCCTAAATCTTATAGGAAGCATCCCTATAGGGCATTTTCTGGTTAATAATCAGGAAAAGTTTGGTTTACATTTGTGACTTGCCTAACCTATAATGATGGTTGCATCTATCTATCTATCTATCTATCTATCTATCTATCTATCTATCTCTCTATTAGCTATGTATTTTTTATGCCACCCAGCCGGGAAGTGTAGGATAATGCTGTGTACTGTATAGCTAAATGTTCTAGCACAGCCGGTGAGGGAGGTGCCGATCAGTAGGTTCCCAAACCTTAAGTGTATATCACAAATACTGGGCACCCTCATAAGTTGCAGGTGTGAGAAGATATTTTAATTCATACAGTAGCCACTAGGTGCAAACGTTTCGGTCAGTTAAGACCTTCGTCAGTGTACTATAAAAATAACAAAAGGGAAAATAAAACAGTGTGCAATAAATAACCAAAGTATATACAATAATTCATCCAAAGATCGCAGGTCAAAAATTGACAATAGGACAAACAATCCATATAGAGGCTATCCAACATGATAATGTTCATTTTGAGGATCAGAGAGTAAATAACAACATACCTAGGGTAAGTATATAGGATCGTGTGGGTTTCCCACATAAGAATTTAATAGCAGGTCAAATCTGTGGTGGTGAAAAAAGAGCCAAATTAGCGAGGCCAAAATATGGTACTAAGAGGTGAGTATAATGTAGGTAGATCATAAACCTGAAGATAAAAAGCGGACGGCACCGCTGTTACCGTGTAACTTCAGATGATGTGCGGCATGCCGAAGTCCAACAGCTGGGGATCTCGGGTGTCAGACCTGGAAACAGTCAATCCTGGGAATCCATGCAAAGAAGAAAGGTCGCACTCGTCGAGATTAAAGTTTCACTGATTTATTGACATATCACGTACATGTCAAGTCGGGGGAGTGACATAAGGAGTGCGGGAAAGGCTGACAACGGCCGTTTCGCGCTGCTCAAGCGCTTCAACAGGACCCGTTGAAGCGCTTGAGCAGCGCGAAACGGCCGTTGTCAGCCTTTCCCGCACTCCTTATGTCACTCCCCCGACTTGACATGTACGTGATATGTCAATAAATCAGTGAAACTTTAATCTCGACGAGTGCCACCTTTCTTCTTTGCATGGATTCCCATAATGTAGGTAGAACCAACCTTGTAAGTGACCGTTAGTGACCGTTACTATGGCTCTGCTGTGAAGGAAAAAGTATATTCAGGCCATGAGTGAACCATAAGTAAACGCTGGTGGAGGGGGACGCTAAAGTAATGCACTTACCAAGGCAGCAGAGCTATGACGCGGTAACCGCCGCCTGTCAGGGAGGTAGCGTGTGTGTGACGTCCGTCTGCGGTCTGGACTGCAGCCAGACAGCACCCCGAGAAACACTGAGACCCTTTACCCCTATACAGGGATCTGGATTTATAGCAGAGCCCAGGAGGCGCTGTCTGAATAGGAGCAATGACCAGAGCAGGACGGTCGCCAGAAAGGTGTTCCAATACAGGACACAGAGGCAATGATATCCGAGACTAAACCAGTCAGGCAGAAATGGTATAAAAACAGTAGACAGTAGCAGAGTCAGATTCCAGGTCGAAGCCAGAGTCATAAACCGGGAGGGCAGCAGAGGTACAGAATCGTTAGGCAAAAGCAGAGTCAGAATCCAGGCCAAAGTAAGAGTCATAAACCAGGAGGGCAGCAGAGGTACAAAGTCGTTAGGCAGAAGCAGAGTCAGAATCAGGCCGAAGTCAGTGTCATAAACCAGGAGAGTCGCAGAGGTACAGAATCGTTAGGCAGAAGCAAAGTCAGAAGTCCAGGCAAAAGTCAGAGTCAGTAAAACAGCAATTCACATAGTAGCACGCAGGGGAACCAAGAATATATCCGGCGGCCTGCAAGAGCAGTCCCAAGGTATTTGAGGGATCAGGTCATCCCTTACAGGCCCGTGGCCTGATGATGTCATCCGGACCGCCCCCAGGACCAGGCTGGATGGTAATGCACCAGCCCCTTCATGACTGACCGAGGAGCGAAGCCTGCGTCCAGCGGACGCCTGTGCAGGAGCCTCATGACTATCGCCGCCACCACTCGGGGTTGAAGCACAACGCCTCCCAGAGACCAAGGCCGAGACTGCAGGCCACGGGTCAGACGGTGATAGGACAGTCCGGCGCCTCCTAGTGGTCGAGGCCGGAACAGCAGGCCCTGAGTCTGACGGTGATGTGATAGTCCGGCGCCTCCTACTGGCCGAGGCCGGGACAGCAGGCCCTGAGTCTGGCGGTGATGTGATAGTCCGGCGCCTCCTACTGGCCGAGGCCGGGACAGCAGGCCCTGAGTCTGGCGGTGCCGTGACAGTACCCCCCCCTCTAAGAGGGGCCTCCGGACCCTCAAAACCTGGTTTGTCAGGGTGGAGGAGGTGAAACCTGCTAATCAACCGCTTTGCACGAATGTCACTAGCGGGGACCCAGGACCTCTCCTCTGGGCCGTAGCCCTTCCAATGCACCAAGTATTGTACCGAGTTTCTCACTAGACGGGAATCAAATATGCCTTGGACCTCGTACTCTAAGGCGCCCTTGACCAAAACTGGAGGAGGAGGGGACCGGACGGGACGAATTGGGGAGCGGTATACCTTGAGGAGGGACTTATGAAAAACGTTAGGAATTTTAAAAGACTGCGGGAGTTTTAACCGAAACGCTACTGGGTTAATTACCTCTAATATTTCATATGGTCCGATGAACCTGGGACCCAGTTTGGCTGACGGTACCTTAAGTTTGATGTTTCTTGTAGAGAGCCAAACCTTGTCACCAACTCCCAGGTGCGGCCCCTGGGATCGTCGTCTATTGGCTGCCGAAGTCTGTCTAATTTGAGCCCCTTTTAAATTAGAGTTTACTTCGGACCAAATAGTCTTTAGACGATGTATACTTTGCTCAACCCCTGGGATTTCCGACATCTTGGCCGAAAATGATCCAAAGCGCGGATGTAGACCGAGGTTACAGAAGAAGGGGGTGGTTTTGATGGAGTCTTGGTATCTATTATTGAGAGCGAACTCTGCCAATGGCAAATGTTCCACCCAATCTGACTGATGTGCTGAGACATAGCAGCGGAGGTATTGCTCCAGCGTTTGGTTGGCACGCTCAGTTTGACCATTCGTCTCGGGATGGTATGCCGAGGAAAAAGACAACTCAACACCAATACGTCTACAGAACGCCCTCCAGAACTTCGAGACGAACTGGGTACCCCTGTCGGATACGATATTTGCCGGAACGCCGTGCAGACGTACAACGTGAAGAACAAACAACTTGCTTAAGGTTTCAGAGTTGGGTAAGCCGGACAGGGGAACAAAGTGAGACTGTTTACTGAACCTGTCCACCACCACCCAAATACAAGTTTTCCCCTCGGAAGGTGGCAGGTCTGTAATGAAGTCCATGGAGATGTGGGTCCATGGACTTTCAGGGGTGGGCAAGGGCTGAAGCCAGCCGGCAGGACGGTTATGGGGGGACTTGGCGCGGGCACAGACTTCACACGCTGAGACGTACTCCTTGCAGTCCTTGGCCACCGTTGGCCACCAAAAGTTCCTGGTTACCAGCCTAGTGGTATTATTAAGACCAGGGTGGCCTGCCAGGACGGAGTCGTGAGATTCTTTTAACACTCGTACGCGAAAAGTAGCTGGGACGAATAATTTTTTGGGGGGCGTAGAGTCAGGAACTTGTTCTGATGACCTACGGATCTCCTCCAGAAGGTCCAGAGATACTGCCGACACAACAATGCCATTTGCCAATATGGGAGCTGGTTCATAGTCCTCGGTGTGTGTGTGACAAAAGCTGCGGGAGAGGGCATCTGCCCTCACATTTTTGGTTCCGGGGCGAAAGGTGATTAAAAAATCGAACCTGGAGAAAAACAAGGCCCACCTGGCCTGCCTAGGGTTTAGTCTTTTAGCCGACTCTAGGTAGGTTAGGTTTTTGTGATCGTAATAACAGTAATTTTGTGTTTGGCGCCTTCGAGGAAGTGGCGCCATTCCTCGAAGGCCCACTTAATTGCCAATAATTCTCGGTTGCCGATGTCATAGTTTCTCTCCGTGGCAGAGAATTTGCGGGAGAAAAAGGCACATGGACGAAGCTGAGTGAGGGATGCAGAGCCTTGTGAGAGCACTGCTCCCACTCCGACTTCGGAGGCATCCACCTCCACAATAAACGGGTGGTCCAAGTTTGGTTGAATCAACACCGGGTTGGCCACGAAGCACCCTTTTAGTGTGGAAAAAGCCCTGGTTGCCTCAGGATTCCAATTAGTCACGTCCGCCCCTTTCCGGGTAAGGTCCGTGAGTGGCTTGGCAATCTCTGAGAATCCCCTGATGAATTTGCGATAATAATTCGCAAATCCCAAAAATCGCTGGAGTGCTTTCAGCGATTTGGGTTGTACCCAATCCTTAATGGGTTGAATCTTGGCGGGATCCATGCGGAACCCCTTGCCTGAGACCATGTATCCTAAGAACTGCACCTCTTCGGCAAAAAAACCCACATTTTTCAAATTTCGCGAACAAAGAGTTTTCGCGCAGTCTTTGCAGTACTGAACGGACGTGTTGAGCATGAGTCACAGGATCAGCAGAATAAATCAAAATGTCGTCCAGATATACGACGACATACACCCCACAAATATCTCTAAAAATATCATTGACGAAGTGCTGGAACACTGCAGGAGCGTTACTGAGTCCGAAGGGCATTACCAGGTACTCAAAATGGCCAAGGGGTGTATTAAAGGCCATTTTCCATTCGTCCCCATCTCTTATGCGGACCAGGTTATATGCCCCCCGGAGGTCAAGCTTAGTAAACCAGCGAGCTCCCAGTAACTGGTTAAACAGATCAGGAATGAGTGGCAGCGGGTATTGATTTTTTACCGTTATGGCGTTCAGCTCACGGTAGTCAATGCATGGTCTGAGTCCACCATCTTTTTTCTCTACAAAGAAAAACCCAGCTCCTACAGGTGAGGTGGAAGGTCTAATGAAGCCTTTTCGAAGGCTGTCTGCAATGTATTCCTTCATGGCTACACGCTCAGGACCAGAGAGGTTGAATATTCTCCCCTTAGGGAGACGGGCACCAGGGACCAATTCGATAGGACAATCGTATTCCCTGTGAGGAGGTAGTTTCTCAGACTCCACTATAGAGAAAACATCTTCATAATCCCTAAACGCATAAGGAATAGAAGGTGTTTTAATTTTAATCTGGTTCACTGAAAAAGACATACAGTTACTCTGACACCATGGACTCCAGCGTACAACGTCACCTATGCGCCAGTCAATAATCGGATTATGTTGGTGCAACCATGGCATGCCTAACACCACTGGATCTGATAAATTGTATATAACAAAAAATGACATTTGTTCGTTATGTAACGTCCCCACTGACATAGAAATTTCGGCAGTAACGAATTCCACGCCTCCTTGGAATATAGATGTACCATTAATAGCAGTAGTCTGAATAGGCGCTTTAAGCCTTGACAGAGGTACACCAAGGCTCTTAGCAAATAAAAAATCCATAAGGTTGACGGCAGCACCACAATCCACATAAGCCTTCACACACAGACGTTTCTTAGCAAAAGAAAGGGAAACTGGTAACAACAGTTTGGCCGCATTTGCGGGCAATACCTGACCCCCAACGCTGTCCAGGGGGTGATGGTCCAGGAATGTGGATTTCCAACAGCCAGCATTTTCCTTGAAGCTTCCAGGCTGCAGCATGTTTGAGCCTGAGAGTGACTTCCCAGGCTGAGCAATGTAACAGGTGTTTGGGCCAAGAATCAGCTCAGTCAAGAGGAAGGAAAAAAAAAGGTGAGGAAAACTGCTTTTATCTGTGTTAAGTATAGACACAAAAAGCCGTTTTATTTTTATGGCCGGATATAATGTGACGTCCGTCTGCGGTCTGGACTGCAGCCAGACAGCACCCCGAGAAACACTGAGACCCTTTACCCCTATACAGGGATCTGGATTTATAGCAGAGCCCAGGAGGCGCTGTCTGAATAGGAGCAATGACCAGAGCAGGACGGTCGCCAGAAAGGTGTTCCAATACAGGACACAGAGGCAATGATATCCGAGACTAAACCAGTCAGGCAGAAATGGTATAAAAACAGTAGACAGTAGCAGAGTCAGATTCCAGGTCGAAGCCAGAGTCATTAACCGGGAGGGCAGCAGAGGTACAGAATCGTTAGGCAAAAGCAGAGTCAGAATCCAGGCCAAAGTAAGAGTCATAAACCAGGAGGGCAGCAGAGGTACAAAGTCGTTAGGCAGAAGCAGAGTCAGAATGAGGCCGAAGTCAGTGTCATAAACCAGGAGAGTCGCAGAGGTACAGAATCGTTAGGCAGAAGCAAAGTCAGAAGTCCAGGCAAAAGTCAGAGTCAGTAAAACAGCAATTCACACAGTAGCACGCAGGGGAACCAAGAATATATCCGGCGGCCTGCAAGAGCAGTCCCAAGGTATTTGAGGGATCAGGTCATCCCTTACAGGCCCGTGGCCTGATGATGTCATCCGGACCGCCCCCAGGACCAGGCTGGATGGTAATGCACCAGCCCCTTCATGACTGACCGAGGAGCGAAGCCTGCGTCCAGCGGACGCCTGTGCAGGAGCCTCATGACTATCGCCGCCACCACTCGGGGTTGAAGCACAACGCCTCCCAGAGACCAAGGCCGAGACTGCAGGCCACGGGTCAGACGGTGATAGGACAGTCCGGCGCCTCCTAGTGGTCGAGGCCGGAACAGCAGGCCCTGAGTCTGACGGTGATGTGATAGTCCGGCGCCTCCTACTGGCCGAGGCCGGGACAGCAGGCCCTGAGTCTGGCGGTGATGTGATAGTCCGGCGCCTCCTACTGGCCGAGGCCGGGACAGCAGGCCCTGAGTCTGGCGGTGCCGTGACAGTGTGAGGCCTCATTGTACCTATTTATAGCTGCAGAGTGCGCGCGGAAATCGGAAGTAGTAAGCTGTGAATGACAGCTGTGCTGTGTGGGGAGGAAGTGCCCTAAGCGTGCGTTCCAAAGCCAGGAAGTCTTCTGGCGTGCGTTCCACAGAGTGCTGGTCACTGTGAAGTATGTTAATGGACTGTGAAGAGGCGGGTCTCTGATGCCACTGCTGGACAGAGATGGGCAAAAGCAGTAGTGCAATCAATTCAAGTGTTAGCGATTCTGTAAGGAGAGAAACAGGATGTCAGTTCAGAGAAAAGAAATAGATTATGCAGTATAATAATATACCTTATTGATAAAGCATCATAAAACCGGAGTTATGGGCACAAAAGTTGTTATAATCATAAAACAAGGTGCAAAAAAAGAGTTAATAACTGGCAAATATGCAAAGACATTTAAATGAAGGATTGTAAATCATATTCCCTGTTGGGACCATTGGGGGCCAGAGTTCTGAGTTCGTGGATCCAGAAAGCTTCTCTACGTTTAAGCAATCCCACTCGGTCCCCCCCATAATGCCGGTTTTATGATGCTTTATCAATAAGGTATATTATTATACTGCATAATCTATTTCTTTTATCAATTTTCGACCTGCGATCTTTGGATGAATTATTGTATATACTTTGGTTATTTATTGCACAGTTTTATTTTCCTTTTTGTTATTTTTGTAGTACACTAACGAAGGTCTTAATTGACCGAAACATTTGTACCTAGTGGCTACTGTATATATTAAAATATCTTCTCACACCTGCAACTTACGAGTGTGCCCAGTACTTGTTATAAATGCTGTGTACTGGTCAGCAATGGTAATTAGTCTTTTACTGAGCCTTGAGGAGAGCCACACCCTATTTAACCTCCCCCCAGCAGTGTTCTCCTATCTGGAAGTTATATCTGTATACTACACTGGTCTACTGTTTTGTGCAACAATGCTGATTGATTCTACCAATGTTTCTGGCTACTAACTTTTGAATGTTTTGACATCTCGCTTGCCTTACGATTCAGTCTCTCACCACCTCCTGGTATTCATCTCTGCTTCCTCTAGACATTGTCCCTAACTTCAGATACTGCCATTACACAACTCTCTATGGCCCTGACACAGGACATGGACTGTCCTCTGCCAGCTCACTCCACAAGTCAGCGGACTCTCCATGGACCTAACCATGGGGACCCTTTTTTGTGTTTGAAAGATTCAGCATAGGACACATATGACTTGAATTTTCAGTAAGAAGATACAGGGAAAGGCCTGGATTTCTTTAGGGATCTGCTAGGCAGAGTGGCTTGAGCAAAGACCTGTTACGAGCTATACAAAAAATAGAAAAAGGGTCAATTCAGAAAAGTATCCCAGGAGACAGTCTGTGGTCCGGTTGTGGTGCACAGAGTAGGCACTCCTCTGGCTTCCAGGTCAAATAGCTCTCAATGATCCAAAAGGGATGTTCTCCATCAAAATGGAAAGCTATAATTAAGGGTTATTCTACCCAAAATGTGTAAACATGGGTTTTCTTTTTTAATGTGTGCACATTCTCCCAATTTTTTTCCTACATGATTAATGGCTTTTAACTACTTTCCTTAGATGCGGGAGGAAATGCAGTTTTTGGATCATTGAGACCTGAGAGCTGTCAGACTTCTATATACAGCTGTACCTAAAGGGTACTTCCCACATAGCGAGATCGTTAGCGAGATCGCTGAAACGTCACAGATTTTGTGACGCAAAAGCAACCTCGCCTGCGATCTCGCTACGTGTGACACATAGCGGCGACCGGCTATGTGTCCGCTGGACCCGCTGGATATCGCTGATCATGCTCGATTGTCCTAGGCCATTTTTTGATCGTCGGCGTCCCGCTGGCGAGCATGCATCGCTGTGTTTGACACCATAACAACGACGAGCGACCTTGTTGGCGGCGCAGAACTCAGGGACACAGGCGTGATTTTGCTTTGTCTTTTCAATGCCCCCTCAGCTCCGATTGGTGGTCCCAAATTAGGATCTTTGAAGCGTATCCTTTTATAGGTCAGCTATCAATTATAGGCAATCATAACATTTAACATGTGTATGGGGTGCCCCACGGGGCCTGGGGGTACTCGGTACCGGGCCCGTCGACTTCCATGGGGGACGGTGTCACGGCGGCGGCGACCCGGTCCGTGGCCCAGAGGCATCCAGTGATAAAATAGGGGAAAGTTGTGTGGTATTTATGTGGTAAAAATGAAAATAAAGTTATTAGATGGTGAAATACGTGACGCCACCTGTGGTATTCTAGTCAGAGGTGACCAGCGCTGCGGTGTTGCTTCTCTGGGATGGATGTTGGG
This sequence comes from Dendrobates tinctorius, assembly GCF_039654945.1. Classification (NCBI taxonomy): domain Eukaryota; kingdom Metazoa; phylum Chordata; class Amphibia; order Anura; family Dendrobatidae; genus Dendrobates; species Dendrobates tinctorius. The sequence goes on from NW_027361677.1 coordinate 14,144,383, forward strand.
CGCAGCTATGATGCTGTAGCCCTCCACAGGAGCTACTGAAACAGAATAAGTGACCTTTTCAAATGCTTAGGAAGCCTTTGTAGGTGCTTTTTGTTAATTATTCTAATTTACTGAGATAATGACATTTGGGTTTTGATTGGCTGTAAGCCATAATCATCATTAACAGAAAAAACATGTGAAATAGATCACCCTGTGTGTAATGACTCTATATCATATATGAGATTCACTTTTTGCATTGAAGAACTGAAATAAATTCACTTTTTGATGACATTCTAATTTTGTGAGAAGCACCAGAACATGAAATTATCATGTTCGGGGTCACGAGACACATGGCCAGTCTGTACATCGGATCCGACATTGGACCGATTATCACAGACGTCTGATGGAGCCCTAAATTGACTGGAATACAATTGTTCACACATTTTGCAACTTAAAAAAGTCATAATTGATGAATAAAGTTGAAAATACCTGAAAACTCCAAACCCTGTTCACAATGACGAACATAAGAATTAACCAAAACCGCAAAAACATATAAAATAAACTTAAAAACGGCGAAAACTAAAAAAAAAAAGGCACAATTGAAAAAGAATAAAATCAAGACCAAAAAAATAAGGAGCAGCTACAATAATGAACCAAGTCCTACAGATCACATTGTAATGATATTCTATGTCATTGTGCCGCATAGCATCTAGTATCACTAAAAAATATTGTTCTTGTTTTGTTGTGTATGTGTTTCTTTTGCCTGTAATGAAATACATAATACTCAATATATATTCCACAGATAGCACTTCACTTCACAGACAGATTCTCCATTTGATGGTGTTTGAAAGATGCAGAATAAGACACATATGACGAGAATCCCTCTGTAAGACAAAACAAGAAAATATTCCTTTATTTCTGCATGAGAAAAAGTAACCCATTATTCCCAGCAGTGACCTATCTCCGCAGTTATCGGACTCCCTTCCCGCTAGAAAAAAGAACAACTTTATATTGCATATGGCAGAAGAAAGAAAATGCCGTGCCGAAATGAAACTTCTCGGGGGATGCAGAGCAGAAGAGACGAGGGGTCACCGCTCTATGGTATTAATCTTGAGTAAGCTGACATAATGATATAATTTTCAATATTCTCAGACACTTTAAGGAAAGCATTTCCAGGCTGGCTTCTCAAACATTAGTTGTGAGGCATGACTATATAAATAGACTGAGCGGCTCGGAGAAGTTCACAGGGCTCAGGATCTTCATATTGTGTTATGAATAGAACTGCAGGGAATGAAATCTTTGTATTTTTTCATTAACGTTTATTAGGTTTGTTACTTCGGGATATTTCAGTGGTGTGGTAGTGCGTAGGTGCCGTATATACTTCGTGATGATAGTAATGTATTTACATCTGCCATATCTGTTAGAGAAGAGTGAATCAATTTGTAACGTGTCAAATTCATTACAAATTTTGGGAAAATTTCAAGTTTGCCAGAATATCAACGTTTTGGGATGCGTTTTTCACATATTCAGAAAAATGTCAGATTCTATATAGAGTTAGGAAGGGTTTCAAAATACTAAAAATGCTCACCTCTCCCAGGTCCATACTTCGCCTTGCCTTCTACCGCTGATTCTCCTCTTGCTCCCTCCGTTCTTCACTCTACGGTTCTTGCGGTTGACTTAGCCTCATAGGTCACGAAGCATGTCAGTGTCAGAGGTTCTGGCGAGCGGTCCTTCACTTGCTAACTCCGGTGGTGAGCAATCCGTCACTTGCTATCTCCATTCTTTCATCTCTTTGGATAGTCAATGATTGGGACTCATGCATCACACATGAGGCATTGGCAATGATGGAAGATGCAAAGAGTGAAGACCAGAGAGAGTTATTGGAAGGCCAAGTGAGGAGCTGTGGTGATAGGATAAGTAGGGAGTCGGACCAAAAACATCTAAATTGCAAGAAAATGAGGCAGCATTCCAATAAATATTGAGCAAAAATGTGGACTTTTATTGGTGACATTTCTGTTCCAAAAATAACTTTTTTATGCATGAAAAAGGTTTTATTTTAGAACCGAAACATTGCCACATAGGTCAATAAAAAGACCTCTTTAGGGATCAAGATTGATTGCAAATCTAGGTATCTATCTAAGCAGGAACATGGTTGTGTCCAGACTTTCCAACAATCCAAATGTCAAAGGGAAGGAGAATTGGGCTCCTAGATTTTGGCATTTCTGATCTTTTTGCTCTTATTATGGGAGAGATGCCACCAAAGATTTCTGGCAGCAGCTTCTATCTCTCATCTCTATGGTGTACATGTGAAGAACTGGGTCTGACGGAGTAGCTGTAACCCAAAATGTTCTCTCAATCCATCCCTCATCCATCCAGCCATCCATTGCATTGGGCTTTGTTTTGGTTTTTGAATCCAAACTTCAAAACCCACTAGAATTAAAGTCAAGCAAAGTGGCTACGAACTGGATCACCATTTTGTTGGAAAATTTGGTGCAAATCAAACTCTCCAAATTGTGGACTGTATGAAATATGTAGTGAATTCAATTAGTTTGGAATTAATTTGTTAATTTCTAGTGTCAGTCAAATAGATGGAAATTTTGAGATTTTATTATTGTCTACATACCCTAAGAGAAAACATTTAAAAGGTTAGCTATTCCAACACAGAAACAGGGATCTATTTTTTTTTTAAAGCTGTAGATATCACTCTTAATAATAATCTTTATTTTTATATAGCGCTAACATATTCCGCAGCGCTTTACAGTTTGCACACATTATCATCGCTGTCCCCGATGGGGCTCACAATCTAAGTTCCCTATCAGTATGTCTTTGGAATGTGGGAGGAAATGAGGAAACCCACGCAAACATGGGGAAAACATACAAACTCCTTGCAGATGTTGTCCTTGGTGGGATTCAAACCCAGAACTCCAGTGCTACAAGGTTATCCACTGAGCCACCGTGCTGCCCACTCTTTTTCCACAGCTCAATTTTTGGAATCAGTTGGAATCTCAGCAGTTAGACCCAACGTGAACCGCAAATTTTCACCTATTTTTCTGATAGGTGACAATTTAGCAATGTAAGAGTAACCCTTTAAGTTTTATACTAATTAATAAAAAATTACAGCATTTTCGAGGTAAAATTTTTCATTTTTAACCCATAAATATTCTATTATCTAGATTCATTGTGACTTTTGTCAAGTCTATGACTGAATAAGAATAATAATATACATAAGAATATTTCAGTCTTGTCAAACTGAAATTCTAATGAAATAATATCACATGTATAATACAGAATATGACATTTCGGATAATATAATGCTTCATCATTAGATTCTAGGAAAGACCAACCAGCTTGTGCTGTGCATAAAACATTAGATTGTCCAGACTGGATGACTAAAAATACCTGTATAGCCAGAGATTTCAGATTAGGCATCAGGAGACAAACTTTCTTATAAAAAGATCTGTATATAAAATTTAGAAACTTTATAAAATCTTCATGAATCTTTTGGAAGCCAATAGTTTTTTATGTCTAGACAGCGGACCAAATCTTTAGGGGAAGCTGATGGTCAAGCATTTTATGTCTTTATGTATTGAGGTGTCGTGTCAGTAAATTGAGTTGCTAGAACAATTTTGAAACCAGTCTTTTGGAGACGACTATAGATAACTGAATATTCCAAAATTTCTTCACTCAAAATTGCTCACAAATAGTGAAGGGTGATCCCGAGGATGTTCAGGTTGAGCGAGTTCATACGAAGTTAAAAAAGTTTGGTTTGGGTGCTATAACAGTACCCAAACCTGGACCTCATTCACATGAATGAACATCCAGTGTTTGTACACCACCACATACGGTGCATTTGCTCCACACTTCCGTCTCATACCAGGACTCCTGCCTGGTCCTTTACCCTGCCGGATTTTCATGTATGGCCTTTAGCCTTTCCTGTATACTCACTCCGCTGTGGCCTCTCCTGTTTATACCTCGCGTTCTGCCTTAAGTGAGGTTTTAGAAAGACCCGACACAGAGTCGAAATGTTACCTCAACACTTTATTACTTCTGTGGTGACTTCAATAAATTCTTTCACTTGCATTTTGGAAAAAAAAACAATATTTTGAGTGCGGCTTTTTCCTTATCATTTTTTCTAAGCTAAACAAACCCAGCTTTTACAACCTCTCCTCATATGAGAGTCCTCCATGCCTTGTAATAATCTAATTGCATGTCTTTGAACTGATTCTAATTTCTGAATATCCTTTTTAAAAATGTGGAGCCCGAAACTGGATCCCATATTCAAGATGTGGCCTCACAAGTGATTTATAAAGGGGTAATAATATGTTGGGATCGTGGGATTTTATATTTTTCTTTACACATCCTAAAATCTTGCTTGCTTTTGCAGCTGCTGCTTGACATTGAGTACTACTGCTTAGCTTACTTGTAACCAGAATACCCACGTCCTTCTCCTGTTATGTAGTCCCGAGTATATCCCATTTAAATTATATGTATCAATAGTATTACTCTGTCCCACGTGCATTACTCTACATTTATCTACATTAAACCTCATTTGCCAAGTGTTTACCCTTTCAGACATCTTATTTGGATCGCTCTGCAATATTGTAATGTCAGGGTCAGATTTAATTATCCTACATAGTTTGGTGTCATCAGGAAAGACTGACACTTTACTGATAAAGAGATTAAAAATAATCGGTCCCAGCACAGAACCTTGTGATCCCCACTGCTCCCAGCACAGATCCCTGTGGTCCCCACTACTCCCAGTACAGATACCTGTGGTCCCCACTGCTGACCATATCCCATTTAGAGAATGCTTCATTTACTCCTGTGTGTGTCACATCCTCCTTCTCCTAAGACTACTGTCTGTGTCATATCCTTGCACTCCATGTGCCATCCTGCCAGCTGCACCGACGCCAAGAATCGTGCATCCACCTGAACCTGGGGTTTAGCAGGACCACTTCACAATGCAAGCCTTACAATTATGTTCCTAAACCAATGGTTGATGCAGCCAAAGAACATCCTGGACTTGTCTTCCTAGATGAGCCTCACTAAAAGCTAGATTGCATCTCATGAGTGAGGCTACCTCACAATTTGAGAGCACCTTCCTTATCAGTCAATGGCACTGTAATACAAATTTCAACATCTTGATCGATATAAATAAGGAAAATTCCCAACAGGCTCCAGATCTTGAAGTAGAAAAATGAAGTTGTCCATCTGCAGAGGTCCAGACAAAACTACAACATCATGCATAGTTCACTGTCAAATGGCTCCATTTTTGGAAAAAAAAAAGTTTGTCCACTTTTGGAATTTCAGACAGAAATACGGAGTTACATCTCAAGGTCTAGAAATAACATGGTCGACGTAGTATTTCAAAGTTAATTTAATGCCAAGCCTTGTAGAAAAGTCTGCCTGTAGACACAAATATGTAAGCAACATTTGGATGCAAACTATTTTTTCTTTTATTTTTTTATGATCAAGCCTATTCTCTTAGAGGCATTTCAACACTCGCGGAACCATTCTGTATTCAATGACGCTAAGCCATTATGTCGACTTCTACTCAAAATTAAAATACACTGAATACTTTTATTCTATAAAAATTTATTGCCTGGAAATTGTAACTTTCGCTAAAGGCTCAGAATCGACAGTAATGTCCTAGTCATTTGGCAGGAGAAAATACAAATATAGAAATTATGACATGGTTCTGGACGATCAAGATAATAGTACAAATGTGAATGAAAACGACTCATTGTGGAAGTAAAGTAATGTGATTTTACAAACCAGACAAATACTATGTAGATGCATGGAGAAAGCAAACATCGGTGGCTTATATAGAAAAGAAGGAGCATATAGGATAGATTGTGGTGCTGAGTTTTGTTATTAAGGACAATATGCAAATTTCCTCTTCACAGAAGGGGACTGGAACTCTAGCACCACTTATTGGAAGTAGCAATCCTTAGCATCAATATTGACCGTTTAACAAGCCTTGCCACATGACCTAGACTAAAAGCCAAACCAGAATTTCAACTTGGAGATACCGTGTTTTGGGATGCTACCCCTCATCAGTGTAATTTATGAGATCTGATTTGGCTAGGTGAAGATATACCCTCCTGTATGTAAGTGAATATAAAGCAATAGTTCATATAAATAACATAGGTGAGTCAATAAACCACAAGAACATGCACCCTGCTATAAATAAGAAAAAAACAATAGTGCATATAAATAACATTGAGTACTTAGTAAACATTGTTTTTGATAAAAAAAAAGCATAAAATCCATCCCACCAGTGCCAAGGGGTGCCCAATTGAGGCTGTTCAAACCTCTAGTATTAAAACCTTCCCATCATGTACCTGTCTTGAGTCGCCATATTCTCCTATCTCTCTTCTGCTCCTTGGCCTCATTTTTCTTCCTTAAGAAAAAAGGGTGGACTGACGGCACTTACTAAGCCGGACGCTCGTTCAGTAACCCAAGGAACCAACTTGGAAGATCAGCAGCATACGAAAAAGTAAACAGCGTCTAATCCAGGGTGATGAATTTCCAAAGGCAAAGTTTGTTCCGCTATCACATAACAACATTTCGACCTTTATCCAGCATCATTTTTCTTCCTTGTCTTCCAGCCAGTACCACCATTACCTAGTCTCCGTTCAGTCACGTGATGATCCACTTCACTAACATCAATTACGTCTGTCGCTCCCCCCATGATCACATGAAGCGTAATTAGCCCCTCACACAACCAGAAGACCAGGGAGAAGTAGGCGATTGAAGGACTGTAGCCAATTAGCCGCTCATCCAACCGGAAGACCAGGGAGAAGTAGGCGATTGAAGGACTGTAGCCAATTAGCCGTTCATCCAACCGGAGGACCAGGGAGAAGTAGGCGATTGAAGGACTGCAGCCAATTAGCAGCTCACCCAACCAGAAGACCAGGGAGAAGTAGGCAATTGAAGGACTGGGCTACAGTAAGACAAGCATGGGATGGAACGAGTGACTATAAGAAGTTTTTCTTAGCTCTGTAGAGGCAGATTTGATTTTTATTAAACTTTTTTATTTGATTTGAACTCCAAAACATTTAAGAAGAAAAGATTCCTGGGTGCAATCGTGCCGCCAAGGCTTTGGTCTATGCTCCCAATGGTTTAGGCAAAAAAAATCTTGTGATAGATTCCCTTAATGTTATTTGTGTTAGGAACGGCGGAACGCACTAAATAAACATAATAATAAAGTGCGTTCGCCGCTCGAGGTCTACCGTGCAGTAGATGATATGACTGCTGCTAAGTGGTGGCAGGCAAGCAATATGGCGGAAATGCGCACGTGGGTTAAACGTCACTCAGGTGCGCAGAGCAATCTCTGTTAAGTCACAGAGGTGCCAACAAAGACTAATACAATAAGGCTGAGCCTGTTTGAGTCACAGAGTAAATGCAAACACGGTATCTGGTCACAGGAGCAGAGCCAAAGACAGCGGAACTGCGTCCGTCTAGACCTACCGTGAGTGCGTGCCTCCTGGAGGCATGTGCCCACGCAAGAACCCTCAGCCAGAGGCGGGGAGGGACAGAGGTCTTGCCCAGCGGCACAGAGTTTGGCCATTGCGGGGCACTGTTGTCCTGAGAAACAGCGTGTTGACAATGGTAACCGCAAATGGAGTTTTGTGCCGGACGCGCCTCGAGAACGGCGCGAGACACCTCTATGGGCTCTGGGAGTGGGGTCTCTGGCTCGGGTGGTTCCAGAGGCTCAAAAAAGTTGGGAGCCGAACAGGGCTGTGGAGTCGGAGTCGGAGTCGTGGAGTCGGAGTCGGAGCTCATTTTGGTGGAGTCGGAGTCGGAGTTGGAGTCGGTATAAAATGGACCGACTCCGACTCCTAAAATATATAATAAATTGGGTACATTAATTTAATGCAGGATGTGCTGAATATTTTTTCATAGGAGTTTGGGAAAGTTATGAAATGTCCTATAAATGGCTGTTATATTCCTGATCTAAGGCTACATTCACACACAGCGTTTTTCCTGTGTTTTTTGAGGATACGTTTTTCAGCTGCAAAAGCTGATCATCTTTTTAAAAAACTGCAGCACCTGAAAGGTTTTTGAGCTCATAGATAATGTTTTCAATAGCAAAAGCAGATTAGAAATCTGCTCTATCTATCCATTTATCCATATCTGTCTATCCATATCGTATCTGTACCAAAAAGAATGAAAACCGGGTAGTACACCAATATATATTCTGTTCTATCTAAATATCTTGATTATTGGATCATAAAAATGATTAAATGTCTGAGGTTCACATTGTACTACAATAAATATTTCACTTAAATATAAGCAATATGTGTGGGAGTCGGAGTCGTGGAGTCGGAGTTGGAGTTGGAGTGGGAGTCGGAGTTGGAGTCGGAGTCGGTGTAAGGGAAATTGAGGAGTCGGAGTCGGAGTCGCAGGTTTGGCTTACAGACTCCACAGCCCTGGAGCCGAAGTAACCTTCCGTTTGGATTGAGCACGCTCCAGGCCATGCTCCGAAAAACGGAGATCAATGCGGGTGGAAATATCAATCAGCTCTTCCAAACTTGCAGGAACCTCTCTGGTAGAGAGAGCATCCTTAACATGCTCCGCCAAACCTCTCCAAAACACAGGGATGAGGGCTTTGTCAGACCACTCCAGCTCGGAAGCCAGTGTCTGAAAACGAATGGCATACTGACTAACCGAGAGGAATCCCTGAGTCAAAGCAAGTAGCTGAAGAGAGGTGTCATGCGTGACCCGTGGTCCCAGGAAGACCTACTTAATAGCTGTTAAAAACTGAGCAGCGGAACGCACTAAATAAAAATAATTATAAAGTGCGTTCGCCGCTCGGGGTCCACCGTGCAGTAGATGATATGACTGCTGCTAAGTGGTGGCAGGCAAGCAATATGGCGGAAATGTGCACCTGGGTTAAACGTCACCCAGGTGCACAGAGCAATCTCTGTTAAGTCACAGAGATGCCAGCAAAGACATATACAATAAGGCTGGGCCTGTTGGAGTCACAGTACTCAGAATAAATGCACACACGGTATCTGGTCACAGGAGCAGAGCCAAAGACAGCGGAACTGCATCCATCTAGACCTACCGTGCGTGCGACGTCGCAACTGCGGATGCCAAGGAGTGCTGCAACTGCAGCACGGCATAGGACACTGCCGCTAGACGACAAAGCTAGTACGCAAGCGCAATGTCGGACGCTAGCAACTGTGGATGATGTAGTAGTGGTGCGCTGCTGCTGACTCTAAGCTTAGTCCCTGTCTACATACGTAATATCAGAGGGAAGGGGTTTCAAATGAGTCATTCACCAGAATCATACATCCATCATCATTCACACAGTAGCAACTAGAGACTATACTAGCGCATGGCGGAACGGCCATGCGCACTTTTTATAGCAGCCGGGACCTTCCGGAAGCTTCCAGATCTCCAAGATGGACCAATGAGATCTGGAGCAGGACCTGAGCACATGACTCCCGATCTCCAATGGGAAATCGTCTCATGAGCATGCTCAGTAGGAGGACAGAGGGACTTAGCCCCTGGAGAGATTTGCTGCAAGGCAATCTCCTCTGCGGTAGATAAAGAGCAAGAGACCGCAGAATGTAATAGTCTGGATTCCATACTTTTACAGTATCATATTATTTTTTCAACCTCGATAGAATGCACCTTATGGCACATGAACACTGTATATACTCAGGATATATGGTTTTAGTTTCAACATGTTATTCTACAGAAGAAAAAAAAAAGGATATAATTTATTTTCTTCAAAGCTCCCTGATCAATCAGTGCTCAAGACAAGTCAAATCCCTTAACTCTCCTATGATATGCAGCATTTCCTTTGTGTAAGCGCTAACTCCAGGGAGGATGAATAGCTAGCTAGCCTGGATTTATGCTACCCAAAAGAATAAGCAAAAGGCACAAGGAAAGCAAACGGTCGCATTGCTTGACAAAGAGAGACTGTCAATCCTGTGCTGGACAGTGCGCTCAGGATATGAAACCAGCATCCTTTTCTTTGAGTAGTCAGTAAAATTGAAATATTCTCTCTTTCTATTGTGGTACAGTGACCATAATTAATCTTTCTTTTCTATTTCTATGTCTCTGGAAGCAGAATGTGCGCTCGTCTACATTGTTATGTTACTTTTTTGCTTCTTTGAAAAAAAATTGGCTTTGTTTCTATTGTTTTGTAACAAAATAGATGTCGCAGCATGGAGCTTCCCCGTGGTGTCCGGTGAGAGATTTACACGTACGATGTTCTTAGGGTTTTTATGTAGTTTTTCCCATCATTTACTTTTTTTTTGGGGGGGGGGGGAATTTTGGATTAAAAAGATGTTATTAGCAGGTTATAGTGAAATAAGGTAAATAAGAATACAATGCCATAAGTCAATGGAAGCCTTCATCTAGGGCTGGGCTGGACTACCAGAGTATAAAATGATTCTATGAAGGTCTCTGATTCTGACTCCAACTAGAATAGATCTCTAAAGATCCAACTGAAAACAATCCCACCGAAGTTGATCTTATTGCAATTCATTTGTCTCTTGGGTCGATGTATATTGGTTGGAAGGCAAGTAACAAAAGTTGAGCGAATCGCTTTCAGGAAAAATAAATTTTCCTTGAATTTTTTCAAAAAAATTGACCACTATTTTTCTGGATTCGGAAGCACCTAGAAGTGTTATGAAAGAAACTCACCGATCCTCACCTGTCTTGTTCAGTCCGGTCACCAATGTAGTCCTAACTGGGACTTATTTGGCGTCTTCCAGTTCTTCGCATCTTCCATTGGCTCCCGCACTGAATAAAGGCTGCATGGTGGGACATGTCAGGGGTGTGTGAGTATATATTTTAATTTTTTGCATATGTTTATTCTGTGGGGTCTAGAGAGACAAAAGAAATGGATGAGCAGACCCGTGGAAGTATGGGTTCTGGTACCCCACCTGAATTTTATCCCACAGTTCGGTTTGGGTACCAGAACTGGACCAGGACTTGAACCAGAGCTGGACCAGGACTTTTGAGCTGGAAAGTTATTTCTCTCTCTCTTTGGACTTCCCCCGAAGCTTAGAACATTGCAATGAACTTCCAGGAGAAGTCTATGTTCGGGGTTAAGCACCGGACACTAGCTGTTCGATACTAACCCCGAACTCATAAGTTCGGGTTCGTTCATCTCTAAAAACAGATGATAATAATGTACATTGTTTTGCATTAATAAAATATAATACAAATCAATTTTGATGGCCAAATTCCAGCCAACTATCATATTCAAATTTTTGACGGATGTGATCATTGCTACAAACAATATTTTTGATCTAACTTGATTATGACATCTACAGAACTGTGCAAAAGTTTTAGGCGGGGTTAGGAAACATACCGCAAAGTAAGAAAAAATTTCAAAAGGAGAAAAAATGTTAATAGTTTATTTTTATCACTTAACAAAATAGAAGGTGAATAAAGAAAAGAGAAACTTAAATAAAAAAAAATTTGGTGACCGCTCTTTGCCTGCAAAATGACATCAATTCTTCTAGATTCACTTGTACACAGTTTTTCAAAGAACTTGGCAAGGAAGTATTCCAAACATCTTGGCCAACTAACCACAGATCTTCTGTGGATGTAGACTTATGTAAACCACAATTTATTATTCCATAAGCTAGTATTGAATTACATCTGGCACCTCTTGTTTTTAGACCATGGCGTGACCTGTTTCTTCACCTCCAAAGTTCCAGTTTTGAGGTCCTATTCTTCAGGTTCCCAAAAATATAACTGACACTACTGGATGAACTCACTGTAAAGAGTAATTAAAGATGTTTGCAGATAGTACACGCTTCCCAATAAATGAGATACAAACCATCCTGGATCTGTCAATTCCATTTTTTGTGCTTCTGGATTTCAGCTTGACCTTAGGCTTGTCATGGTCACGTGTCTCAGGACGCAGATGATGCCGCAAGGCGAACCCATAACACACGTGACCCTGGATACAGCGCCTCCAGTGGGGCGAATTTAAATAATAATACGTGCAGGTGGATACGCCGCCTTCACCTGGCGAATTTAGGTATTACACGTTAATAAACATTCTGGAAACCCCGCCTCCAGTATGGCGAATTTAAATAATAAGGGGGACCTGGAAAACATTAACAATGGTGGGCCCTGCTATAGGGAAAACGGAATTGGAGACCTCCTGAGCTCCCCTGAGCCAGTGTCCCTGCACTCCTAACATTCCCTATGCCGGTTTCGCACTGGGCGCCGCACGCGTACCTTAACGCCCTTGCTCACCCTGACCCTAAACCCTCACTAGGGAATGGGTCGGTGCGGAGACTAATCCCACCACTGCACTAATAACACACATGAGGAAAGAGACAATACAGGGGAAACACCACTTAGCTTTGCTCTGTTGCGTGCGCTCCTAGCAACAGAGCCCTCCACCTGAGTGCATCTTCTCCTCCACCTGGATCCATCACCATAACAGGACCCTTCACCTTAGTGCAGCCTTGGAGCAGAGTCCAACACCAGTTGCAGCTGCTTAGAACCAGAGTCCCAAGGATGAGTTCAGCTGCTGACACGAAGTCGAGCATGCTTGAGTCCCGCTCAGCGGCCAAGTCCCACATGGTGAGTGCCACTCTCCATAGTCGCCACTCCACCAGCCCATGCAGACACTTCCCGCTGACACCATCACTGCGACTCCACCATGCCATGCCAGCCCTTCGTCCAGACACCATAGCTGAAACACATCCCCCCTGGCTAAGCTGTGCAGGACTCCTCACCAGCTCCATCCTTCCTCCAGGCTCTCCAAAAACAGAGTGAACACAAACTCACAATATCACAGCCAGTGATTGCACCCCCTAGCACACCTTTATAGGGTGTCACACCTGATCCCTAATTAAGTGCACAAAACCTAAAGTGCAATATCAAAACCACCACCGGGGACAGTCAAGACACCTTGGAACTTTCCAAAGTAAAAAAAGTTCACCCAGTGATTTAAAACTGTCAGGTCACTTCAGATCATGACAGTACCCCCTCCTTATTGAGGGGCCTCTGGACCCTCAAGACCACCCCTCATTAGGGAAACACCTACAGCGGGGACGCCCAGACCCTGAGTTCACCCCACCATTACCTGACACTTCAGGTTTATGACAAACGCACCGCTGGTATTGGCAATACATGTTCATTTTGGAGGCACCACTCATCTCCACAGCGCCGACCTGGGGAACGAGTTTATGTATGTGTATGTTTGTTTGTTATGAGCTGATCAGACTCCACAACACATTTCCAAGATGTTTTTTAGTGGCACACATACACGCTCGTTCACACACAGGTCCGGACCTGAACGTTTATTACACACATTCGTTTGTCATTTTTTGGTGAACTCACTCTGGACTTGACAACAGAGGCGTCCCCCTGTGTCACCACACTCACACCTCCACTATTCACCAAGGGACACCACCCTCCAACCCTTTCACCATGAGGACTGCGCCTCCTAGGGTTGGTTAATGGAGAGGGTAGAGATTTGTCCCTACTCCCCCGCAGCACACCTGCTGCACACACCAGGAGGAGAAGGGGACCGAGAAATGGAGGAAATATACTCTCGCTGGTCGCCTCCACACGACCAGGAGGGGGCGGCATTGAAGATTTGGCATGAGCCCCGTGGACTATACACCAATCTGCTCCCTACAGGGACGTACCCCTTCACCTCGGGGAATACCAGGCAGCTCCATGGGGCACCATTCCTCCCACCTGCCTGGGTGCGTCCCCTGTATGAACAAGTCCCGCTCCCCAGCAACGACTACACACCTAGTCTGCTCACCACAGGGATGTACCCCTTCACCTCGGGGAATACCAGGCAGCTCCGTGGGGCACCATTCCTCCCACCTGCCTGGGTACCTCCCCATGCGAGAGCAAGTCCCGCTCCCCAGCAGCGACTCTAGGGGCTTTTGCCAGACCGCAGCAGCCATTTTTTTTTTTTCTCTGGTTATCTGAGCAGAGGCCCCAGACCGTGATAACTGCTGCTGCAGCGGCTCTAAACACCTTGCCGCTCCCCACTCACATCAGTGAGGCCCGGCAGCAATTACTCAGTGGTCTCCACATGGCCAAAGCTCACCAGAAAAAAAAAAACTGTAGGGGCTGTGATAATGTCATGGTCACGTGTCTCAGGACGCAGATGATGCCGCAAGGCGAACCCATAACACACGTGACCCTGGATACAGCGCCTCCAGTGGGGCGAATTTAAATAATAATACGTGCAGGTGGATACGCCGCCTCCACCTGGCGAATTTAGGTATTACACGTTAATAAACATTCTGGAAACCCTGCCTCCAGTATGGCGAATTTAAATAATAAGGGGGACCTGAGAAACATTTACAATGGTGGGCCCTGCTATAGGGAAAAGGGAATTGGAGACCTCCTGAGCTCCCCTGAGCCAGTGTCCCTGCACTCCTAACATTCCCTATGCCGGTTTCGCACCGAGCGCCGCACGCGTACCTTAACGCCCTTGCTCACCCTGACCCTAAACCCTCACTAGGGAATGGGTCGGTGCGGAGACTAATCCCACCACTGCACTAATAACACACATGAGGAAAGAGACAATACAGGGGAAACACCACTTAGCTTTGCTCTGTTGCGTGCGCTCCTAGCAACAGAGCCCTCCACCTGAGTGCATCTTCTCCTCCACCTGGATCCATCACCATAACAGGACCCTTCACCTTAGTGCAGCCTTGGAGCAGAGTCCAACACCAGTTGCAGCTGCTTAGAACCAGAGTCCCAAGGATGAGTTCAGCTGCTGACACGAAGTTGAGCATGCTTGAGTCCCGCTCAGCGGCCAAGTCCCACATGGTGAGTGCCACTCTCTATAGTCACCACTCCACCAGCCCATGCAGACACTTCCCGCTGACACCATCACTGCAACTCCACCACGCCATGCCAGCCCTTCGTCCAGACACCATAGCTGAAACACATCCCCCCTGGCTAAGCTGTGCAGGACTCCACACCAGCTCCATCCTTCCTCCAGGCTCTCCAAAAACAGAGTGAACACAAACTCACAATATCACAGCCAGTGATTGCACCCCCTAGCACACCTTTATAGGGTGTCACACCTGATCCCTAATTAAGTGCACAAAACCTAAAGTGCAATATCAAAACCACCACCGGGGACAGTCAAGACACCTTGGAACTTTCCAAAGTAAAAAAAGTTCACCCAGTGATTTAAAACTGTCAGATCACTTCAGATCATGACAAGGCTGTTCTTGACCTTGTCCTTGCTCCATCTCTTGTGCTTTCCCTCTGTTCCTATTGTTCTTTCTCTAGAAACTGATTATATCGCTCATTCTTTCTTCCAATTGGCTTTAGATATTACAGCAAGCATCAACCACACCTTTAGTTTCTGCTCAACCACTTCAACTCTTCTCTCATTAGTAAACAGGATGAAGATTAAAACTTGTATACCAAGTTTAGATTCAGCACCCTGAATTGGCCAGCACCACTAGTATAGCAGTTTTGTGAGTCCACCGCTCGGCACTAATCCGTAACGCATTTCAGTCCCCAAATTAGTTTTGGTAGATGGGTTATCTATGAAAAAAAGTTGAACTCATCCAAATTTGTGCATCTGAGATGGTGCCACGCTCAACAATTTCAGAGAACTTGCATTGAAATCAACGGATGAGGAAACTTCTATGGTAGCCCTGTCATGTCCGACTTTAAGGCTCCGTTTAGCTAACAACTGATCCTGAGGGGGAAGTAAGTTACATATTTATTTTTTTATTTTATTTTTATTTTTGTATCCAGTTCTCCCTTTACTGCCATGACTATGTCTTGCAAAGCAGCTATTTTGTAGCTGGAAGTACGCTCGTTCCTTTGTGACTTGGTCAAAACTGCTAGAGGTTTCTCAGATAATTTACACTTTTGAAATGGTTATGGTTCACAAATACTTATTTCCCAGCAGCTTTTCCAAAAGCCTGAATACCAGGTGAGTCCCATCATTCTTACAAAAGCCTTCCAGCTCCACTAGTGTAATATTACAAGACTCGGGTTCAATCTACTTGATTATAAAACATGAAAGGTCAAGCTGAGCAAAAAAAAAAGGAATGTCGGCTGCGGATGTATAACACAATTCACAAGTGAGAATAATTTGCAGGCCCATCAATAGTAATATGAGAAAAAAAAGAGGGAGATTGATCAAACACTGCATAACAAGAGATTATCCTGGGAAATATGTGCACAAATCCATTTTTTTAATCTTTGAGATCTTGTAATCTATTTTTATGTCGGTCCACAACATAATACCAAGTCTGTTATATCAACTTGCAAAAATGCTTCTCTCCAGTTAGCGTCTACAGATTCAGATTCCTTTTTTTTACATATTTATTTCTATTATTATTTCCAGAATAATCTTCATTGAATTTTACAGTTGATAATAACTTTTTAAAATCACAAAAAAATGGACAAGTTTTCTAGAAAATTTTAAAACAATTGTCAAAGGCGATCATTTTGTAATCAAGGAGTGACGCTTGTCAACATAACTTGTAATGGACAAACCGTGAGACAAGGGAGGCAAGAGGTCTGGGGTCAAATGCCAAGAGGGTTCATTCAGAGGGGAATGACAAAGGAGTAAACAGGTCACAGTCCGAGGTCAGAACTCCAGGGAGAGTTAGGGGATCGAGACAAAGGGGCTAAGCAAACAGATGGTCAAAGACAAGGTCCAAGGTTAGATAGCAAAAGATCAGAAAAACAGAGCACAAGAGAACTAGGTACAAACACCACTTAGCTACAGCTTTGGCAATGGTCTTACCGCTGTCAGCTAGCGAAATAGCCAAGCAATCACCCTGAAAGGGTGACACCTTGAGGAAACCCAGCAGGCCCAGATTGATTGAGTTGATGGGCAATCCTATTAGGCTAGTTTTACACTAGTGTATGGCTGAGGTGTGGAGGGCTGTGGACTTCCTCTGTGAAGCTCCGCCCATGGCCGCACCTCCTCCTGTCAGCTCTGCCCACCTCAGCATGCGGCGTGCGTACCATATCTTTAGCATTGGGTATGCAGGCCATGCCATTGTATGCGGATGCCTCCGCATTTGTCGTTTTGTTGGTGCGGCGACTGCACCAAAATGCAGCACGCTGCGTTCGGCGCAGATCACTGCACCGTCAAAATGACGCATGCGGAGGCATAAAAATACATCGGCGTGGCCTGCATATCCAATGCTGAAGATAGGGTAAGCACGCCGCATGCCGAGATAGGTGGAGCTGATAGGAGGAGCTGCGTCCGTGGGAGGAGCTACACAGAAGAATTCCGCAGCCCTCTTCACCTTGGCCATACGCTAGTGTGAACCTAGAATTAACAATACGGTGACAGACCAGCATGCCGCTGCAAACTATAGGGTGGCTGAACTGTAACTCACAATGTTGACAGCCCTGTATGCCACTGCTATTCATAGGGCGGCTAAGCTATCACTAGCAATACTGACAGCTAAGCATGCCCCCACTCTCTATAGGATGGTTGAGCTGTTACTCACTGCTGAGTAGCGGGACCATGACACAAGGATGACCATCTTTTTCCATTCTTATCCATATCTCACAACATCAAGAAGGCTTTGTGCAAGCAGACACAATAATCAAAAAGCACACTTTAGTATCCAAGGCCGAGAGCATGATTCAAATATTTATCTCTCCCATTAAATCAATATAGTCAATAAACTGGTGCACTACTCCAAACAAAGCATATTAAAAACCAACAAAAGGAGTAGCAAACACACCAAAAGATGAATAAATAAAACATAACATTTATTAAATAATCACACAAAAAAGTCACAAAAATATAAATGAAAAAAATAGAATAAAAAGAAAAGGAGGAAACAAAACAGGTACACTAAAGTTTGGTCACAAGTCCACTGTATGACCAGGGAGAGTAAGATAGGGTATATAAATATAAATAGTCATGTCCAGGTGCAGAGCATCATTTGCATAGTATCACCATGTGGTATTACCTCACACAAAGCACCTAGTTAGCAAGTCAACACATGTTTATGAAACAAGATCAATGCTCACCCATAGTTAGTCAGGACTGAAAGGTGACTTTCCCACAACCCCTGACGCGCGTTTCGCTTGATCGCTTTCTCAAAGAGGAGTGATCTCCCTCTCTTGCCCTCCCTGGTTTTTTCATTTATATTTTTGTGACTTTTTTGTGTAATTATTCAATAAATGTTATATTTTATTTATTCTTCTTTGGGTGTCTTTGGTACTCCTTTTGTTGGTTTTCAATAGGCTTTGTGCAAGGTACGTCTTGATGTCCTAACATAGTGACGCCACAACATTAAAAAATGCATCAACCATCCAAGGCTGAATCAGCACTGGAAGACATGAATGATGACTTCACCTGACATGAAAGCAAAAAAGGAAGCACACTGTAGCGCCATACCATGCAAACATGAAATATTAATAATGAATTGCATTACTGCATTAGAAGTATGAAAAATTGAGAAGGTTTAGCGCATAAAATGGCCAATTTTATGTGTACCTGGAAGCCACGGTAAGGCATTTCTCGTTTTCCAGGACCCTGTCTATGTCAATCCTCGCTTAGACTGAAGTCCTCATCTGAATGGGAACCTATACAAATTCTCTGTATGGACTGAAGTCTATATCTCTGTGGAGGGGTAGTGGCTCTGCTTTAATTAAAAACGCCTACACAGAAGACCAGGAAAGACTGAAATCAGGGGAAGCCAGCAGAAGACCAGACGACAAGCTGAGGCAGCAGGAGAGATGTGTTAACTATTTTTTAAGCAATTTTCCAAAAATGAGGATTCAAAAATGGCAGCCAGATGGTTGCCATTTTCTTAAATTTGCATAATATGATACACAAAAAATTTGGGTTTTATTTATTTATTTTTTGTAAAATTTGAAGGGAATTCAATTTATCTCGAAGAGATTTGCTCCTCTCTAAATGTGTTACAGTTGATTGTTCTTCTCTCATCGTACACCCTCTTGTTTCTTTACTTTCTTTCTTAAAATGTGCAATAGTGTCCCTTATTATGAAAAGCAGAAGCAAAATGAAAGCCGATGCAGCTCTCTCAGATTATACGGGAAATTATTTAAGTCTTTAAAGGGGAGTTGGAATATTTTCGATGTATTTCTACATCTCGTAATTTATGGAAGTCAATAAATATTCCTTATGCAACATTGATTCTAATCAGAAAGTAATATCTTCTATGTGTTTAAGTGCTTGCCTGGGTTATCACAGAGAATAATGTCTTTTTGTTAAGCTTTAGGAGTGTCAGGCAGTAATTAATATATATGACAAATGCAAATGAGTTTCTTAAGAGAATCTAATAGAAACCTGCGCTTCATACAAACCGTGGCAGTAAATTTGCCGTGGAGGAGAACGTATAAGTAGGTTATATGCAAATCCATTTCTGCAGAAGAGAAAGTGGCAATTTTGTGATCAAAAAGAAATAAAAAATGATTTTGTCAGTTGTACAAAATATTTGTAAGATGGAAGCTGATATTAAAGGTGACAGTAAAATACACAGCATACATTAGTGTGAATGGGATCTTATGAGTTCTAAGGATTATGGAAATATTTGGGCTCAACTAAAAAATGACTGATCACAATTAGTTGTACATATGTTTTACAAATAGTTTTAACCAATGTTTATTTCTTCCTTTCTTTCTCCCTTCTTTCTTTCTTCCTTTCTCCCTTCTTTCTTTCTTCCTTCCTTCCTTTCTCTTTTCTTCCTTCCTTCCTTTCTCCTTTCTTCCTTCCTTCCTTTCTCCCTTCTTCCTTCCTTCTTTTCTCTCTTACTTCTTTCTTTCTCCCTTTCTTTCTTTCTTTCTTTCTTTCTTTCTTTCTTTCTTTCTTTCTTTCTTTCTTTCTTTCTTTCTTTCTCTCTCTCTTTCTTTCATTCTCCTCCTGGGACACCAATATAAATAAACATCCTAAACACCTGTGTGCAGACAACCTGCCTGGATGCATATTATACTTACTTTTAATCACTAAATTTTCCATGCTTATAATATTTGGTTAGTGTCCTGATGTTTTTGTTTATTTTTGACTTTGACACAATTTTTTAACTATACCTTTGTCCCCCCATTGAAATCGATGTGCGCCTCACCGCCTCTGATCTCACTGCACCGCTCTGTATCTTTTATGTCTTCTGCACATGACTGGGAGTCCTGGCAACTACCACTCTCCCGTGAATGCACAGTCCCGACTTGATAGTTGGGTGGCATTGGTGTGACGTTTCTGGCATGGTAAGCATGCGTCAGCCACCTTCGATTTCATTGGTTGGATATGGATCACGCCATCATTACTTGACTGTCACCATGGACATATAAAGGTCTGTATTTTGTTTTTTACAGCTTGAAAGCGATGACAAGCTCCCTTTAGCTCTTATGTTTCAGTATCATCAGTACACAGGTACTGGACAGACAGGCTGCTGTGTCTGTGCAAGTAATAAAGGGCATGATCACTGTTGCTCTTCAGTGCGCTGAGGTCTTCAACCTATGATACATGAATTGCTCTTTCTCAGAAGAATGTTAGTAGTCATCAGTGTTGTAGTTCTGCACCAATTCGACATCTCCTCTGGAGCCCATGACACCACTTTAATCCAACTTAGCTGCCCTGCTGCATCAGCGCCGTCAGTCCGTGCTGCCCAGATTAAGAGTTTTAGGATTGACTTCACCAAGTGAGGTCATCAATGTTAAAGTCTTGGACAATCCAGTAATAAAACAATATGGAGTAAACTTTTGTGCTCCCCCTAGTATTAGCTGTAATTTTCTCATTAAATTTTTATATCTTTATGCAGTCGATTTGGAACATTTCCTTTGCACTTCCTTACTTTTATCCAACTACCCGTTAAAACTGCACAGTTGTTGGTGATTTCCTATCAATGGTTGCCACTGGGCAGGTCACTAGATATGAGAAAATAGATCAAATAAAATTAATTTAAAGTTTCACAAAATATTCTAGTTTCCGGCAAATATGTAATTTTCTGGATTAGATTTGTAAGCCAGTCGATTGTCATTTTCCTGGTTTCTTTTGAGGTCTGGGAAGTGGTTAAAAGAAAAAAATATATAATCACTTGACTCCATACATGGCCGTCAGGAACTTATGAGTTTCTGGTTCATTAGTAGATTTTAATGCACATCATTGACAACACTGTCATGTGTTGCTCACCACTTAATTGCATGGGCTTCGGTGGCAGAAGAACCAAACAGAGACTCATGAAGGAGCTGTGGTGTTCGGATAATAATAGACATCAATTCGAGGAAATAATAGACATCAACTGAAGGCAATTCTATTCACTAAGCTATGACTTGCCTACTTTGGACACTTCAAACAAAGCGAGCAACCACTGGAGAAGGACATCATGGTCAGAAGAATAAGAGGATCAAGGTGAAGAGGAAGACCAGCTTGATACTATCTATCAAAATAATGGTGCAGAAGATCCTGGAGGACCTAACTAGGCTTGCACAAGATCGATTTTCCTACCGATCATTCATCCATCACATCGCCATATCATTAACTACTAATAATGAATTCAAGGCAATTGGGGCACTTATGATTCAGACCAAATTTTATATGGACAGGAATGAAAATTCCGGTTGATTCGAGAAAATTTACCCAAAATTATTTTTAGGAGAAATTGAAATTATCTCTTTTGGTCACAAAGAAAAAGATCCCTTGATAGACAGTGTCCCTAATAAATTAATAAAGGAATACATTGGGAATGTCCACTTTTACCATTGCAAAGGGTAAGTCGCTACTGGAATCCTATGATAATATCTTAAATTACAAATTAACAAGTACATTGTTTAATTTCACGGTCTCTCGGAAGACGCCAAAGAATAAAACAAACCCTTAGAAAAACAACTTGAATTATAATTTATGGGGAATATGAAGTAAATAATCCCACTTGTATAGTTTACGTTCCTATTATTCCACTGTACTTAGCAGAAATAAATACAGGACGATAAAATGTCTGTCTTGCATTTCTGCAGTTCTCGGTGGATAAGCTCTCCTAAGTCATATTAAATTCAAAGATTACATATCGAGTTGAACTAGTTTGCAAATGTTACATTGTACATTAACTCCAGGGAGTATTTACAACCTAAACGCCACAATGAAAGTCGAAAGATTTGCTGACAAAACCGGCGTGCTATGTGAACAGCAACTTTTTAAGAACTATGATTATTTTCAACGACAGTACTTTGGGTATATCATTAAGAAGCTATTAAACACCATGGTTCTTCACAATTACTAATATTAATATTACTGTATTAAGGACTAGAAACCTGACAAGTACGAGCTGTCTTTACTAGCCGCCTCCATAACGAGACTCCGATGGCAAACCTCATGGAGTGAGCAATTCAGCTCCGGCAAACTATTCAAACAGGGCTACTAAAATCCAGCATGGTAGCAATAAAGACAGAATGCTAAAGTAGCCGATTATTTATAACTCCGAGTCAGAGGGGGCATATATTATATGGCATAAATTGAAATGCGCTGAGGCAAAGTACTTATTTTAGGGATCATCAATTGGAAACAAAACCTTGAATATGTAAATAGATTATTATTATTATTATTATTATTGGGAATCTGTCACCTCATTTTAGCCCTATGAGCTGCCAGCACCGCCATCAGGGGCTTATCTACAGCATTCTGTAATGCTGTGGAAAAGCCCAGGATGTAACCTGAAAGATAAGAAAAACGAGTTAGATTATACTCACCGGGGGGTCCGGTCCGATCCGGTCCGATGTTTGTTGCGGTCCGGTCCAGCACCTCCCATCTTCTAGCGATGACGTACTCCCCCTTACTTCTGCCACAACTCCTGCACAGGCGCACTGCTTTGCCCTGTTGAGGGCAGAGTAAAGTACTTCAGTGCGCAGGCGCCGGACCTCTCTGACCTTTCCCAGCACCTGCGCACTGCAGTACTCTGCTCTGCTTTCAACAGGGCAGATATAGTACTCCGGCACAGGAGCCACAGCAGAAGTAAGGAAGAGGACGTCGTCGCATGAAGATGGGAAGCTCCGGACCAGACCGCAACATCCATCGGACCGGACCCCCAGGTGAGTATAAATTAACTAGTTTTTCTTATCTTTCAGGTTACATCGGGGGCTTATCTACAGCATTACAGAATGCTGTAGATAAGCCCCTGATGGCGGTGACCGCATCTCATAGGCCACAAATGAAGTGACAGATTCCCTTTAATGATGTTATTATTAATATTAATATATGGCATTAAAATAATATTGATATAATTAATAATCTATTCCTGATGTTTTTGTTATTATTAGTAGTTTTTCTGATATTATTATTATTAGTATTATTATTCCTGATGCTATCATTAGCATTATTATTACTATTATTTATTTTACTCATTTATATAGCGCCATTAATTCACAGCACTTTACAAACATTATCGGCCTTGTCCCCAATGGGGCTCACAATCTAGAATCCCTATCAGTATGTCTTTGGAAGGAAAATGGAGAACCCAGAGGAAACCCACGCAAACACAGGGAGAACATACAAACTCCTTGCAGATGATGTCCTTGGACGGAATTGAACCCAGGACCCCAGCACTGCAAGGCTGCAGTGCTGACCACTGAGCCACCGTGCTGGCCAAGTATGCAAAATTTGGGTTTTATGAAAATTGTTTCAAACCCAATGACTGATTCTTATGTTTTCTTATGCCCTGATTTAAAAAAAAAAAAATCAGTTCTATTTTTAACCATCACATATGGGTTTTGCACAAAACTGTCGTGAAATTACGTACATGCGAGATGAACAAGAAAAATTTTTATTGTAGCCAAAAATGTGCACAATATTATAATGTATATAAAAATGTATTGAACGCTCATTTTGCAACTTTATTGAAAATTAATTCTTGCGCCTTTTCCTTTTCTCTTCAAAGCTTCTTTTGATACCATTTCTCTTATAGAAGGTCTGTGGATCTTCACCGTGAAGCATTCAACAGTAGTCCCCATCATATTCACGTTCCATCTACCTTGGTATCGTTGTTTCATCTCCTTAATATGACAGTGAAACCTTTCTCCTTGCTCTTCGCTAACGACACAAAGATTTTCAGGAAAGTAGTCCAAATGGAAATGCAAAAAATGTAACTTCAAATTCATCAGACAACCCAAGGCTTGAAGCATTTCATCATATTCTCCATGATGGACTTACATTTTGGATCTTTGTTGTTACCTAGAAATTTCTTCACAACTTCATTAACAGAATCACAAGCCTTTTTCTCAACAGCTTTCATTTTTGTTTTGAAAACATAGTCCTTTACTAGTTTCCGATTATCCAGACCCACAAAAATACCTTCCTTCAATTTTTCTTCAGATATTTTATGAAACTTAGTACACAAGTACTTAAAAGACTCCTTCTTTCAGTAGAGCTTTCAGAAACTGCTTCATCAGGAATATTTTAGTGGGATCAATTAACCTTTCAGCAACTATGTTCTTCAGTCCAGGTTTCAATTATGTTCTTGCTAGCAAACCTTTTGGGATCAAGTCATGAGTCCTATTTTGGCTGTCCCATTCATACAAAAAGCATGGGTATTTCATGCATCTTCCTTGCTGCCCAAGGAGCAAAGTGAGAACTTTCAGATCACCACATATTGACCATCCTTGATCCTCTTAGTTTCGTTTCTTGAGAAAAAAGTCAAAATCCTCAAAGTTTTTCTTCAAGTGCACAGAATGCCCTATAGGCACTGAAGCATACTTACATTTATTGAGCAGTAGGACACCTTTTAGATTTTTTTCGGATGCATCAATAAAGAGTCTTTGCTTGACCACATTGTACTCAATGCTAATTGCTTCCATTATCCCCCCCCGAATTCCCACATATGGTAATAATGCCCTCTGATATCCAATGGATAGGAACAATACTCATAATTAAAATTAATATAATAAATTAATATATTGATATAAATATTACATTCAGTGTATATACAGGAGCTTCTCACAAAATCAGAATATCACCAAAAGTTAATTTATTTCAGTTCTTCAATACAAAATGTGAAACTCCTATATTCTATAGAGTCATTACACACAGAGTGATCCATTTCACGTGTTTATTTCTGTTAATGTTGATGATTATGGCTTACAGCCAATGAAAACCTAAAAGTCATTATCTCAGTAAATTAGAATACTTTATAACACCAGCTTGAAAAATCATTTTAAAATCTGAAATGTTGCCCTACTGAGATGTATGTTCAGTAAATGCACTCAATACTTGGTCGGGGCTCCTTTTGCATCAATTTCTGTATCAATGCGACGTGGCATGGAGGCGATCAGCCTGTGGCACTGCTGAGGGGTTATAAAAGCCCAGGTTGCTTTGATAGCAGCCTTCAGCTTGTCTGCATTGTTGGGTCTAGTGTCTCTCATCTTCCTCTTGACAATACCCCATAGATTCTCTATGGGGTTAAGGTCAGGCGAGTTTGATGGCCAATAAAGCACAGTGATACTGTTGTTTTTAAGTCAGATATTAGTACTTTTGGCAGGTGCCAAGTCCTGATGGAGAATGAAATTTCCATCTCCAAAAAGCTTGACGGCAGAGGGAAGCATGAAGTGCTCTAAAATTTTCTGGTAGACAGCTGCGCTGACTTTGGTCTTGAACACAGTGGACCTACATCAGCAGATGACATGGCTCCCCAAACCATCACTGATTTTGGAGACTTCACACTAGACCTCCAGCAGCTTGGATTGTGGCCTCTCCACTCTTCCTCCAGACTCTGGGACCTTAATTTCCAAATGAAATGCAAAATTTACTTTTATGTGAAAGCAACACCTTGGACCTCTGACCAGAGTTCAGTTCTTTTTCCTTGGCCCAGGTAAGATGCTTCTGGCATTGTCTATTGGTCATGGGTGGCTTGACGCAAGGAATGCGACACTTGTAGCCCATGCATGTCCTGGATACATCTGTGTGTGGTGGCTCTTGAAGCAATGACTCCAGCAGCAGTCCACTCCTTGGGAATCTCCCCCAAATTTTTGAATGGCCTTTTCTTAACAATCCTTTCTACCACACTTTTTCCTTCACTCAACTCTCTAAGTGAGTATCTTGTGGATTCACCTTGGTCACGGATGACATCTAAGTGCCATCTGATTTCCACGGACCGACAAAATGGAGAAAATGGAGACACTTTTATCCATCTCCACCTCATCTGAGAAAATCGGATCACACAATGATCATTCTGATTTCCATGGACTGACACAATGCAGAAGATGGAGACATTTCTTTTTCCACCTTCTCATCTGAGAAAATCGGATCATCCAATGTTCATTCTCTGAACAGGGTGTGATCAGCCTTATTGGCCCCATTCTCTCGGATGAGAGAAAATACGATGGTGTGACCCGAGCGTAATACAAACATCTTCCAAAATAAATTCTACGAATAATGATTCGTGTAAATACTTGTTTTTATTTTCATTACTTTCCCTTTTACAACAAGCAAACAATATCATTTCGAAACTGTGAAGAAAACCAGGAACCTGTTTTTTTGCACTTTTTTCTCCACTTTACCTGGGCAGACTTTCCGCAGTAATTTCAGCATTGTGTTCCCTCTATGGTGTCTTAAAGCAAAGGCCATCACTCTTCTTAATTAAGGCTTATCATAGGGGCTACAACTAAAATCACCGGAGTTGCCTTTTCGGGCTCTCACCTGATTCTAATTAGGCCCTTTGGAACATTAACTTGACATTTTTTTTTTAGTTATGATGCATCTCATTAGAAAAAAAAACAGATAAGGGCCAAACTAATTCATGTCGTGGAAAAAACGTACGCAGGATGTACAAAACTAAGCAACTTTGTAATGAAAATGAATAACTAGGAGTATGACTGCAAATTACATGATAATAATGGATGTTGCCCTTAGATAATTAAGCACGTCAGCAAATTTGTTTAAGCTTTAATAAAAGCCTGATGCAATCGTTTGCATATGTTGTTTGATGAGTTGGGGTGGGGAGGACCTGCTGGTAGAACTGGCACTTAAGACCGATACTTGACCAACTTCCATGAGCCATAACCTCTAACTCTCGTGGGACCTCAGATCCAAACAGCATGAAATTGAATACAGTGGTATACAAAGTTGACTGATAGAATAATCGAAACAAAAGAAATACGTTGTATACAACTACTAGCGCAAAATACATTTATTATAGAGCTCATTTAACCTAAAGCGCTTGAGGTCTTAACGTCCCAAAGGTCTCAATGCCATTCTATGATTTAGACCGCTTGATATTCGTAAAAGGGGCAAGAGGTACAGCTAAGGTGATAAAGGTGGAGAAAAGCATTTTAGGAATCTTTGGTCACCATTAATGTAGTGTGGGATTACATTAAATCACCATGCAGGATAGGTATGTTGCTTAGTGTGTTTGTCAATGACAATTTCTATTGTTGGTGTCCTGGGTAGAGTTGAGCGAAACGGGTCGAAAAAATTCAAAAGTCGCCGACTTTTGGCAAAGTCGGGTTTCATGAAACGAAACCCGACCCTAGGATGAGGTCGGCCACGAGGTCGGCGACTTACGCGCCAAAGTCGCGTTTCAAAAGTTTGTTTTGCGCTCTTTTTCAGCCAATCAGGATCCACGGACACTGTGGGCAACGTGATGACATAGGCACGGGTCACCACCATCTTTCAGAAGGGCATGCAAGTGATTGGCTTGCTTTGGTGGGCGTCACAGGGGGTATAAAAGGGCGTGCACGCCGACCGCCATCTTACTTCTGCCGATCTTAGTATAGGGAGAGGTTGCTGCTGATTCTGTAGGGAGAGCGTTAGGCAGGGAAGAAGACAAAAAAACTGCTTCTGCTGCTAGCGATTTAGCCTGCACAACACACAAGTCACTGTGTGTGCAGTGCAAGGGGAGGCTATATTGTGGTGTATCAGTGGTGTTGGTTGTTGGGCTGCCTTTTAAGGCTTCCTGACACGCTGGCATTGCTGTTTACCCACTGCTCCGCAAACTGCTTTTTTAAAAGCAATCCAATCTCCCTTATCCTCTCGTCACTTTGGTCACAGGCAGCTGTGCCATCGAGCGTGTCACATAGCGCTCAGATATCAGTGGGCCGCACACAATCCACAAGTGTCCAGTGTCCAAAAGTGTACGCAGAGATTCAAAATCTCCATTATCCTCTCGTCACTTTGGTCACAGGCAGCTGTGCCATCGAGCGTGTCACATAGCGCTCAGATATCAGTGGGCCGCACACAATCCACAAGTGTCCACTGTCCACAAGTGTACGCAGAGATTCAAAATCTCAATTATCCTCTCGTCACTTTGGTCACAGGCAGCTGTGCCATCGAGCGTGTCACATAGCGCTCAGATATCAGTGGGCCGCACACAATCCACAAGTGTCCACTGTCCACAAGTGTACGCAGAGATTCAAAATCTCCATTATCTTCTCGTCACTTTGGTCACAGGCAGCTGTGCCATCGAGCGTGTCACATAGCGCTCAGATATCAGTGGGCCGCACACAATCCACAAGTGTCCAGTGTCCAAAAGTGTACGCAGAGATTCAAAATATCCATTATCCTCTCGTCACTTTGGTCACAGGCAGCTGTGCCATCGAGCGTGTCACATAGCGCTCAGATATCAGTGGGCCGCACACAATCCACAAGTGTCCAGTGTCCAAAAGTGTACGCAGAGATTCAAAATCTCCATTATCCTCTCGTCACTTTGGTCACAGGCAGCTGTGACATCGAGCGTGTCACATAGCGCTCAGATATCAGTGGGCCGCACACAATCCACAAGTGTCCACTGTCCACAAGTGTATGCAGAGATTCAAAATCTCCATTATCCTCTCTTCACTTTGGTCACAGGCAGCTGTGCCATCGAGCGTGTCACATAGCGCTCAGATATCAGTGGGCCGCACACAATCCACAAGTGTCCAGTGTCCAAAAGTGTACGCAGAGATTCAAAATCTCCATTATCTTCTCGTCACTTTGGTCACAGGCAGCTGTGCCATCGAGCGTGTCACATAGCGCTCAGATATCAGTGGGCCGCACACAATCCACAAGTGTCCACTGTCCACAAGTGTACGCAGAGATTCAAAATCTCCATTATCCTCTCGTCACTTTGGTCACAGGCAGCTGTGCCATCGAGCGTGTCACATAGCGCTCAGATATCAGTGGGCCGCACACAATCCACAAGTGTCCAGTGTCCAAAAGTGTACGCAGAGATTCAAAATCTCCATTATCCTCTCGTCACTTTGGTCACAGGCAGCTGTGCCATCGAGCGTGTCACATAGCGCTCAGATATCAGTGGGCCGCACACAATCCACAAGTGTCCACTGTCCACAAGTGTATGCAGAGATTCAAAATCTCCATTATCCTCTCTTCACTTTGGTCACAGGCAGCTGTGCCATCGAGCGTGTCACATAGCGCTCAGATATCAGTGGGCCGCACACAATCCACAAGTGTCCACTGTCCACAAGTGTACGCAGAGATTCAAAATCTCCATTATCCTCTCGTCACTTTGGTCACAGGCAGCTGTGCCATCGAGCGTGTCACATAGCGCTCAGATATCAGTGGGCCGCACACAATCCACAAGTGTCCAGTGTCCAAAAGTGTACGCAGAGATTCAAAATCTCCATTATCCTCTCGTCACTTTGGTCACAGGCAGCTGTGCCATCGAGCGTGTCACATAGCGCTCAGATATCAGTGGGCCGCACACAATCCACAAGTGTCCACTGTCCACAAGTGTACGCAGAGATTCAAAATCTCCATTATCCTCTCGTCACTTTGGTCACAGGCAGCTGTGCCATCGAGCGTGTCACATAGCGCTCAGATATCAGTGGGCCGCACACAATCCACAAGTGTCCAGTGTCCAAAAGTGTACGCAGAGATTCAAAATCTCCATTATCCTCTCATCACTTTGGTCACAGGCAGCTGTGCCATCGAGTGTGTCACATAGCGCTCAGATATCAGTGGGCCGCACACAATCCACAAGTGTCCACTGTCCACAAGTGTACGCAGAGATACAAAATCTCCATTATCCTCTCGTCACTTTGGTCACAGGCAGCTGTGCCATCGAACGTGTCACATAGCGCTCAGATATCAGTGGGCCGCACACAATCCACAAGTGTCCACTGTCCACAAGTGTACGCAGAGATTCAAAATCTCCATTATCCTCTCATCACTTTGGTCACAGGCAGCTGTGCCATCGAGCGTGTCATATAGCGCTCAGATATCAGTGGGCCGCACACAATCCACAAGTGTCCAGTGTCCAAAAGTGTACGCAGAGATTCAAAATCTCCATTATCCTCTCGTCACTTTGGTCACAGGCAGCTGTGCCATCGAACGTGTCACATAGCGCTCAGATATCAGTGGGCCGCACACAATCCACAAGTGTCCACTGTCCACAAGTGTGTGCAGAAATTCTAAAACTCCCCTGTCCTATAGACACCTTGTACCTTGTTTTACATTACTATATAGTTTGTTGGATTTTGTCTACATTTCTACCAAAAATGAGGAAGGCTGGTGGAAGAGGCCGTGGAATTGGGCGGGGGTTGGCAGCTGGTAATGATGGTGTTGGTGGTGGATCTGATGGTAGTGGCAAGAGCAAAATAGGACCAAATGCAGGAGGTGCTGACCCTGCGTCATCGTCTTTCTACATAAGGCCTCGAACGCTTAGTTTTCTAGGAGTTGGCAAACCGCTTTTAAAGGCAGAGCATCAGGAAAAAGTTTTGACTTACATTGCTGACTCAGCCTCCAGCTCTATCGCCTCCTCTTCTTCAGTTAAAAAAAGTAAAAGCACTGAGTCGTCATTGGAGGCTCATGTTCATGAACCACACCTTTCCTTGTGTCCTTCACCCCAACCAAGATTGAAGGATGACGCAGGCCATACTACTGATTACTCCATGGAGCTGTTTTCACATACCATGCCTGGATTATCAAGTCAAATGGTGAATTACCCAGGCCAAGATGAATCTGACATGGAGTGCACTGATGCACAGCCGCTGATGGATGATTCTGCTGGTACATTCACTCAGAGCACTACATTGTCCTCGCAGTGTACAGAGCCAGATTTTGACCCTGATGAGACTCAGGTGCCCCTTCCCGCACACTATACCACCATACACGGTGACACAGAGAAAGGTGCACATGACATAGAAGAGGAGGTGATGGATGACCCAGTTGTTGACCCAGATTGGCATCCATTGGGGGAAGAGGGTGCTGCTTCCAATAGCTCAGATGAGGAGCATCCACACCAGACATCGACATCGCAACAGCTGTTATCTGGCAGGCCCGGAGCATTCCAAAGACAGGTTCCAAACATCAAAAGAGTTGCTGGACAGCTTGTCCAGAGGGTCAAAAGATCACAGCGTGCTAGGCCGCAAAATGTCTGCCAAAGTAGGAAGAGTGCAGTGTGGCAGTTTTTTGAACAAAATACTCATGATCAGGCCAAGGTTATCTGTAAGAAGTGCGCAAAGACCTTTAGCCGAGGGAAAAATCTGAAAAATTTGAATACCAGTTGCATGCTTAGACATTTAACCAGCATGCACTTGCAAGCGTGGACACAACACCAAACCTCAAGTGCCACATGTGCAACTGATCACAACGAAGGTAGTCAGCAACGCTACATTGTTTCCCCCACTGTAAGCACACCGGTTAGCACAGCAGCAAATGTTGAGGTGTCGTTGCAAGGCCACAGCAGTCAGGGAATCCCACTGTTATATCAACGAAAGACTGATTCTAGGCCATCAGAAAGAACACCAACTCCATCACCATCATCAACCCTCTCTCAGTCCGCCCTGTCCACCGCTACTTCCACCATATGCAGCTCTCAAGTCCAGCTCACCCTCCCAGACACTATGAGTAGGTCAAGAAAGTACTCAGTCTCTCATCCGCGTACACTGGGTTTGAACGCCCACATTGCCAAACTAATCTCGTTTGAGATGATGCCCTTTCGGTTGGTGGAAAGCACAGCTTTCCGCGAACTCATGGCCTATGCAGTACCACGCTATAACCTACCCAGTCGCCACTTCTTCTCTCGCAAAGCCATCCCAGCCCTCCACCATCATGTGAAAGACCGCATTGTCCATGCACTCAAGCAGTCAGTGAGCGGAAAGGTGCACCTCACAACTGATGCATGGTCCAGTCGGCATGGCCAGGGCCGTTACGTGTCCATCACTGCGCACTGGGTTAATGTGGTGGATGCAGGGTCAACAGGGGACAGCGGTGGTGGGACAGTGCTGCCTAGCCCACGGTCTAGGAAACAGTTGTCTGTAGGCGTTCGACCCTCCTCCTCCTCCTCCTCCTCCAGAAGCGACAGCTCGTCCACAGAGCGCAGTCGTACGAGCACTCCATCTGCAGCTGCCACTGTTGCAAACGATGTGTCCCCCTATCGAGCAGCTAGTGGAAAGCGTCAGCAGGCTGTGTTGCAGATGATGTGTTTGGGCGACAGACACACCGCCGAGGTGCTGGCCGAGTACTTGAAGCGACAAACTGAGTCATGGCTGGGCAGTGTACATCTTGAGGCAGGCAAGGTAGTTAGTGATAACGGCCGTAATTTTGTGGCAGCCATAGCCCTTTCAAAACTCAGCCACATACCTTGCTTGGCTCACACCTTGAACCTGGTGGTGCAGTGCTTCCTCAAAAATTATCCGGAGTTAACAGCCCTGCTCCAGAAGGTGCGAAGACTGTGCGCGCACATCCGCCGGTCGCCTGTACACTCCGTTCGTATGCAGAAGCTGCAGCGATTGCTCCACCTTCCCAACCACCGCCTCATTATCGACATTGCAACAAGGTGGAACTCCACCCTGCACATGGTGGAGCGGCTGTGCGAGCAGAGGCAGGCCATAATGCATTTGTGGGAGGATACACGGCCAGGCACTTTGAGAGCAGACATGGAGTTGACAGGCGTGCAGTGGTCGAAGCTGAAAGACCTTTGTAAAGTCCTTCAGTGTTTTGAGGAATGCACACGGCTGGTATGCGCAGACGACGCCATCCTAAGCATGAGCATCCCACTTATGCATCTGCTCATGCAAACTTTGACGCACGTTAAGGAGCAGGCGTCTGCAGCCAATGTTGATGAGGAGGAAGAGGAGGAGGGAATCCTTGATGACATTCAGCCATTGTCTGCTCAGGGACCTCTCCTGGACGAGGTGGAGGAAGAAGAGGAGGAGGAGGAGGAGGATGATGGGGATGATTACTTAGGGGAGGAGGATGCATCTCGTGGGGCAAGTGAAAATGTTGGCGTGGCAAGGTCTGGTACAGGGTTTGTGCGTGACTGGAGGGATGTGGATTTGCCAGAAAGTGCTCCTCCACCCAGCACTCGCAGTGCATCATTGACACCGGGAACATTGGCCCACATGTCAGATTATGCCTTGCGGATCCTAAAAAGGGACCCCCGCATTGCCAAAATGATGAACGATGACGACTACTGGTTGGCCAGCATCCTGGATCCACGCTATAAAGGCAAATTACAAAACATCATGCCACAGGAGAACCTTGACCTAATATTGGCTAATAAACAAGCAACTCTGGTAAATCGGTTGCTTGAGGCATTCCCAGCACACAGCAGCGGTGATGGTCCTCACACGAGCCGTACGGGCCGGGGGCAGCTTGGCAGAGGTGTTCGTGATGCACACAGCAGAAGTGGCGTTGGAGACAGGGGTTTCATGACAATGTTGTGGACTGATTTTTCAAATACCGCTCACACAACTGGTAATACTGCATTGATGGAAAGTGACAGGAGACAGCAGTTGTCAACTATGGTTACAAACTACTTTTCCTCCCATATCGATGTTCTCCCACACAGGTTATTCCCCTTTGACTATTGGGCCGCTAAACTGGACACCTGGCCTGAATTGGCCCAATATGCCTTACAGGAGCTCGCTTGCCCAGCTGCAAGTGTGCTATCGGAAAGAGTCTTCAGTGCAGCTGGATCAATCCTGACAGAAAAAAGGACCCGTCTGTCAACCCAAAATGTGGATGATCTAACCTTCATTAAAATGAACCACGCATGGGTTTCCAAGGATTTTGTCCCACCTTCCCCTGATGACACATAGGGTGACAGAAAAATGGCTTGCTTTGGTCCACCTCTTCCTGGTACTTCACCTATTTCGCCTTTTGCATCAGTTGAATGTCCAACATCAACATATGCCACTTTCTAAAACTCCCTAACTGTGCTGCCTCCCCCCCATGGCCGGGGTCACCACCTAGCGCACGACACCGTGCGAGTGCCGTTGCCCTGGACAGGTGGGTAGGCCGACTCTTGGGCGCGGGCACTGGCACAGGGTCCCTCATAGTGCAATCAAGTGTCTCTGACGGTGGTGGTGCACACCCGCCGTCAGACACACCGCTGTACTATGAGGGGCCCAGTGCCAGTACCGACGCCCACGAGTGGGCCCCCCTTGCTTGGGCAGGGCCCCAGCATTTGCAATCTTTACCTCTCCCTGCTCCTCCGCTGTGTAATCTGGGCCGTCAAATCTATACTGTGCCTGACACCGTCTGAGCCTGCCTCCTGATGTATAGACATATATTTTGAATGTGTACGCTATCCATACATGTTATCCGGGGATACGTTACCCCTTCTAAACTTTGTGCAATGACGTGCAATCCATACTGGGCCTAACACCGTCTGAGCCTGCCTCATGCTGTATAGACATATATTTTGAATGTGTACGCTATCCATACATGTTATCCGGGGATACGGTACCCCTTCTAACCTTTGTGCAATGACGTGCAATCCATACTGGGCCTAACACCGTCTGAGCCTGCCTCATGCTGTATAGACATATATTTTGAATGTGTACGCTATCCATACATGTTATCCAGGGATACGGTACCCTTTCTAACCTTTGTGCAATGACGTGCAATCCATACTGGGCCTAACACCGTCTGAGCCTGCCTCATGCTGTATAGACATATATTTTGAATGTGTACGCTATCCATACATGTTATCCAGGGATAAGGTACCCTTTCTAACCTTTGTGCAATGACGTGCAATCCATACTGGGCCTAACACCGTCTGAGCCTGCCTCATGCTGTATCGACATATATTTTGAATGTGTACGCTATCCATACATGTTATCCGGGGATACGGTACCCCTTCTAACCTTTGTGCAATGACGTGCAATCCATACTGGGCCTAACACCGTCTGAGCCTGCCTCATGCTGTATAGACATATATTTTGAATGTGTACGCTATCCATACATGTTATCCGGGGATACGGTACCCCTTCTAACCTTTGTGCAATGACGTGCAATCCATACTGGGCCTAACACCGTCTGAGCCTGCCTCATGCTGTATAGACATATATTTTGAATGTGTACGCTATCCATACATGTTATCCGGGGATACGGTACCCCTTCTAACCTTTGTGCAATGACGTGCAATCCATACTGGGCCTAACACCGTCTGAGCCTGCCTCATGCTGTATAGACATATATTTTGAATGTGTACGCTATCCATACATGTTATCCGGGGATACGGTACCCCTTCTAACCTTTGTGCAATGACGTGCAATCCATACTGGGCCTAACACCGTCTGAGCCTGCCTCATGCTGTATAGACATATATTTTGAATGTGTACGCTATCCATACATGTTATCCGGGGATACGGTACCCCTTCTAACCTTTGTGCAATGACGTGCAATCCATACTGGGCCTAACACCGTCTGAGCCTGCCTCATGCTGTATAGACATATATTTTGAATGTGTACGCTATCCATACATGTTATCCGGGGATACGGTACCCCTTCTAACCTTTGTGCAATGACGTGCAATCCATACTGGGCCTAACACCGTCTGAGCCTGCCTCATGCTGTATAGACATATATTTTGAATGTGTACGCTATCCATACATGTTATCCGGGGATACGGTACCCCTTCTAACCTTTGTGCAATGACGTGCAATCCATACTGGGCCTAACACCGTCTGAGCCTGCCTCATGCTGTATAGACATATATTTTGAATGTGTACGCTATCCATACATGTTATCCAGGGATACGGTACCCTTTCTAACCTTTGTGCAATCACGTGCAATCCATACTGGGCGTGAGAACGGCTGGCGAGCTGTTAAGCAAGCTACAGCACCTGTCCAGACAAGTACAGGGATTCCCTAGCGAGGAGACTTATTTGATTGTTTTCTATGTTGGGACAGCAATTTTTGGGGAGCACTGTACTCTGGAGAATGATAGATGGGGCCCACCATACACTGGAACATTCCAAAGGTGGACATCAGACACTGGAGCAGCATTTACAGGGCCCATTATACACTAGAGCATTAGAAATGGGGCCCATTATGTTTGGAGCATTATTTGGGCCCATAAGACAGTGGAGCTTCATCCATGGGGACCAACATATACTGTAGCATTATGTGGAGCTCATCATATACTGTTTCAAACATTATATGGGACCAATGATTTTGTATGGAGAAATAGATGGGCCTCGTCATGAGATGTAAAAAGTGAGGTATTTTTCATTGTACTATACCGCTATTTCTCTGCCGTATCGGAGCATGATGAGTTGTGGTATGTGTTAAAGGGGCGCTCTTTCGCCCAGGGCACATGAAAACCTGCAGCCAGCCCTCCCCCCCCACAACTTTAGCCAAATAACCCCCATTTTTCAGTGCGTAACTTGTATTATGAAGTTAATTAAGGTTGACAAGCTTAAGTAAGAAGAATTGATGCTTTTGGCATTCAAATGGGCACTGTAGGTGTGTTTCCTGTCCTCCTCTCACTGCCGACTTTTATTCCCCATTGACTTACATTGGGTTTCGTGTTTCGGGACGACCCCGACTTTTCCCTATAATCGGACGATCTTGCTCGACCCGACTTTTGGAAAAGTCGGCTTTCACGAAACGAAACGCGACCCTAAAAAAGCAAAAGTCGCTCAACTCTAGTCCTGGGGATTCCGTTTCAGAGGGGTTTGTGAGAAATGTAATTTTTATTATTTTCTTTGATGTTTTAGAATGCTAATATTTTCAGTGAAATATTAAGAAACAAAAACTACAGGTGCATCTCACAAAATTAGAACATCATCAAAAAGTTAATTTATTTCAGTTTTTCAATACAAAAAGTGAAACTCATATATTATATAAGGTCATTACACACAGAGTGATCTGTTCCAAGTGTTTATTTTTGTTAATGTTGATGATTACGGCTTACAGCCAATGAAAACTCAAAAGTCATTATCCCCGTAAATTAGAATACTTTATAACACCAGTTTGGAAAAATGATTTCAAAATCCGAAATGATGGCCTACTGAAATGTATGTTCAGTAAATGCACTCAGTTCTTGGTCAGGGTTCATTTGGCATCAATTATTGCATCAATGTGGAGTGGCATGGAGGCGATCAGCCTGTGGCACTGCTGAGGGGTTATTGAAGCCCAGGTTGCTTTGATAGCAGCCTTCAGCTCGTCTGCATTGTTGGGTCTAGTGTCTCTTATCTTCCTCTTGACAATACTCCATAGATTCTCTGTGGGGTTAAGGTCAGACGAATTTGCTGAACAATCAAGCACAGTGATACTGTTGTTTGTAAACTAGGTATTGGTACTTTTGGCAGTGTGGACAGGGGCCAAGTCCTGCTGGAGAATGAAATTTCAATCTCCATAAAGCTTGTCGGTAGAGAGTAGCATGAAGTGCTCTAAAATTTCCTGGTAGACAGCTGCGCTGACTTTGGTCTTGATAAAACTCAGTGGACCTACATCAGCAGATGACAAGGCTCCCCAAACCATCACTGACTGTGGAAACTTCACACTAGACCTCAAGCAGCTTGGATTGTCTGTCTCTCCACTCTTCCTCCAGACTCTGGGACCTTGATTTCCCAGTGGGCTGGCAGAAAATAGTCAGAATTCAAGGTGAAAAACAAGAAATCGGGATCAGGAACAAAATCATCATGCAGTAGGGTAGCTTAAACACAAGGTGGGGTAAGGGAATAAACAGGGGTAGCACAGTGGCTAATTTGTTAGCTTGGATGTCTAGCAGTCCTGGGGTACTGGGTTCAAATCCCATCAAGGACAACATCTGACAGGAGTTTCTATGTTCTCCCCTTGTTTATGTGGGCTTCCTTTAGGCATTCCTTCCACATGCCAAAGACATAGATAGGGAATTTAGATTGTGAGCCCCAATTGGGACAGTGATGTCTGTATAGTGTTAAAGAGTCTAACGAGGAAACCAGAGTAAGTACCACCTAGAATAGGCAAGAAACAGACTGCTACAGATTTAAATTGTGTGGAACCCTGCCTAAGGATTAAAAGAGGGCGCTAGGAAGACATTAATGTTCAGAAATTAACCCACAAGCTCCTTGCCTGGAAAGCACATGTCCCAGAATACTTCACAAAACTGTTCCAGGGTCTCTCCTTGTCATCCACAATTACGGTGCAGCACCACCTATCAGTAGAGACAGAAGCAGAATGAGTACGTTCAGATATGAATTGTTACAGCTATTTGCAAAATATTAAGTTATCTTCTAGCAATAGATCAATTGCTGGGACTCGCCCCACAAGATCAAAGTTCTCAGAAACAAAATCACAATGCAGTAGATTTGTCTTGAATGGTCCTCCAGAGCTCGGATCTTGGTTTTGTGTGAAGATCCCAGTGGTTGGACTCCTGATGATCAGCAAATGATCCACTGTCTTATAGAAACGGGTTAAATGAATATTTTGGGAATTTCATGGTAATAAAATCTCCTGACCTATTCTAAGCTGATTTACGACCATATCAAAGTCCAACATCGTTATGGTCGGAACAGTCAGAAAGACATCAGTGAGTATTTGATGGTTCACTCATTCTGTAATCTGTAATCCGTTCATAAGAAGAGATGAGTGAA
Organism: Dendrobates tinctorius; assembly: GCF_039654945.1. NCBI lineage: Eukaryota > Metazoa > Chordata > Amphibia > Anura > Dendrobatidae > Dendrobates > Dendrobates tinctorius. Next base: position 14,183,074 of record NW_027361677.1, read on the forward strand.
CTTATTTGGAAAATTTGCAAATCTCAAATTCGGCTTGAATGTAACCCATTTGGATTCGTGTTCGGTTTCCCAAGCATTTTTACTCAAAGTCAACACATTTTGGTCACTGTTCGGTAAGTCATTGGATTTCAACTGATGCTTTTGTTATGACTTTGGCTAGGATAATGGTGCTCAAATGAGATGGGGGGACGTGTTTGATGAGGGGAGGAGTTGTGTCTAGTTCGGAGGAGCTGCGGAGTGTAATTTTTTTTCTTTAATAACTTAATGTGTGTACATTATGTCAGCCAATCAGGGTGCAGAAACCATCCTCAACGTCATGACACAAGGTCTTCTGCAATTGGCTGCCGAAGTCACATGTCCCAGTCCACATAAAAAGCACACATCTTATTTTGCTGGTGCCATTTTCTCAGTGTGATAGTGCAGAGAGGCCGCTCCTGCTAGTGCTGGTGCTGAAAGTGAACTTATCATTTTGCTACAGAGGATCCTGTCCTGTGTGAAATTGATCTTCCAGCATCTAACTAGTTGTGTTAAATCTGTGTTGCAGTCTCAGGAGGCCACATTTACTAATCAAAATCGTTTGGGTAAAAACTGTGCTGCAGTGAAGAATCAGAAGGCCACATTCCCTTTTAAAAATCTTTAGGACTAATATAGGAGTTCAGCCAGGAGGCCCCATTTGCCAATCCTAATTGTTTATGATAAAACTGTGTAGCATTGAGGCATCAGAAGGCCATATTTCCACTTAAAAATCATTAGGCCTAATATTGGGGTTCAGCCAGGAAGCCCAATTTGCAAAGCCAAATTGCTTGAGATAAAACTGGATGGCAGTGAGAAATCAGTAGGGCACATGTCTGCTAAACAATTGTTAGTCCTAACATAGGAGATCCGCCAGGAAGCCATATTTGCTAATCCAAATCTTTTGGGATAAAACTGTGTTGCAGTTAGAAATCAGAAGGCCACATTTCCACTAAAAAATCGTTAGTCCTAATATAAGGGTTCAGCCAGGAGGATGCAGAATACAGATCCTAGTCACCAGACATTAACCACCAGGGTGGAGGAGATCCTGATGAGACTCAGATACTAGAGGCACACTCTGATTATACTGTGGTGTCAGAGCAAGAAGAGGAGGAGGGTGACTCTAATGGTGAGGAGTGTGAGAGCAGAGAGGATGATGATGAGGTTGTAGAGCCCACTTGGTATGAACCCAGAAGTATAAAGCTAAGTAGCTAAGCAGAGGAGGTGGAGAAGGAAGATGAGGAAGTTACGTTGTGGCTTAATGCACAGTCACGAAGTAATGCAGCCACGATATGCACTGCATCCTCAGCCACAAATCTGGCTGTGGCCAGCAACAAATGAGAGTGTGCAGTTTGCAGAGGCTGCAAGGTTTGCCTAGCCTGGGCCTTTTTAAAGACAGCAAAGGATGACCCAATTCAAGGACTGGGCTTGGAGTTGCTGACAGAACATCATAACACTGTCTTCTCTAGTGCTAGCTATCCCTCCTAGTTTTGCATCCTCTGCAAATTTGACTAGTTTACCTTCAGTTTCCTTATCTAGATCATTTTTTAAAATATTGAACAACACTGAGGCCATGGTAGAACCTTGTGGTACTCCACTTGAAGCACTCTTCCAATTGTGCAACCATTTATTAACACTTTTTGAGCACGATCACTGAGCCAGTTATGAATGTGGCATATCGACCGTGTCCTGCACAGTCAGCCATTATACAGTACAAACCAAGAGAACATTTATAAGATTATCTCAGCAGAAGAATATTTTTTACACACATCCAATTGTGAAACTTATTTTTATTCCAAGATCTATTAATCAAAACATACTTTGTTCATGGGATAACACCTTTAAAATTTTGCTACATCTGTACATGGTTTATTAGAATTCATGATGAGAGAGCATATCTCACAATAGGACGCATGACCTGAACTTCACCATTCCACGTGGAAATGGGTTGCTTAATCCATTTCAATCACTCGAAGTCATCCCAAGGAGGAAAAGGTTGGAAAAAAGTTATCTACATATGTACGTACTGTATGTATGAGCTACACTTACCTGAAGTGTACTTGAAGATGAGCACTGAGCTTCTTCTCCAGAGGCAAAAGGACATTTTCCATTTCGCCTCATTCATTTTTTACTTCCCCTCCGTACTATTTCCTAGTATACAAATATATCACCTGTTTTGAATCCAGAGGACCTTGCATTTTTAAAACAATTTGAAGAGTCTGATATATAAATATATATATATTTTTGCAGAATTGCCTAGAGATGTAGAGTCAGTGCCCTTACAACATAGCGATGAATAATTCATTCCAGATACACCTTATTGTAAACACAGTGAGACTCGTATTAATTATTCAACAGTTATCACATATTAATGCAACTTGACATTTCTGAAGCAGATCTAGTTACGAGCTAAAGACCTTATAAAATCTCCAACCACACACATCCTGAATGGATGATTAACAATAATTGAGGCAATATAAAAAGGGTATTGTATGCCTTGTTTGTGAAGGACTTCGGAAAGTGATCCTTGCAAGTGCACAGTGGAACACGGACATTTTGCTGTGCCCAGAAGGTAGCACCTACGTGTCTTAGGTTGACCTAGGCTGAGGCTCGGAATCTCGAGAGTTTCCATATATTTATGATGAAAAAGGCCTCAATATCTGGTTTCCTTTTAGCCCATTAATGACCACTAATGCTCTTCAAAGGCCATTTAAATGAGCACTGGAAAATATTCTTCCAATTAGACAACGAAACGGTTTTAGAGTCTTAAAGGACTATTCCCAACTCTGTGATAATTTGCTGACCTCTTGGCTTCTGACTGCTGGGTTCACCACTAACGTAATTTATGGAATTGCCTTCAAAGTTTCTCTACTAGAATAGAGCCGTGGATGACCATAAGCAGCACAGCTCCATTCATTGTCTATAGATGAGCTGTATTCAGATATCTCCAGAAGATCAATAGGCAATAAATTGAATGATTCTTAACCCCTTCACCCCGAAGCCTGTTTTCACCTTCCTGACCAGGCCAATTTTTACAATTCTGACCACTGTCATTTTATGAGATCATAACTCTGGAACACTTCAATGGATCCCACTGATTCTGAGAATCTTTTCTCGTGGCATATTGTTATTTGTGATAGTGGTAAAATTTCTTTGATATGACTTGTGTTATTTTGTGAAAAAAATGGGAAATTTGTTAAAAATTTCACAATTTTTAAATTTTTATTATTCTAAATCAGAGAGTTATATTGCATAAAATAGTTAATAAATAACATTTCCCACATATCTATTTTACATCAGCACCATTTTGGAAACATTATTTTTTTTTGTTAGGAAGGTTGAAGGATTAAAAGTTGACCAGTGATTTCTCATCTGTAGAACAAAATTTGCAAAACCATTTTTTAAGGACCACCTTACATTTGAAGTGCCTTTGAGGGGTCAATATGACAGAAGATACCCAAAAGTGACACCATTTTAATAACTGCACTCCTCAAAGTACTCAAAACCACATTTAAGAAGTTTACTAACCCTTTAGGTGCTTCACAACAATTTTTAGAATGTGAAAGGAAAAAATAAGTATTTACTTTTCTTTCACAAAAATTTTCCTTTAGACCTAATTTTTGTTACCTTCATAAGGGTAACAGGAAGAAATGCTCTGTACATTTATTGTGCAATATATCCTGAGCATGCCGATACCCTATATGTGGGGGAAATCTACTGTTTGGGCACACGGCAGGGCTTGTAAGGGAAGAAGCGCGATTTCACTTTTTGAATGTAAAATTTTCTGGCATAATTAGCGGACACCATATTGCGTCTGGAGAGCCCCTGATGTGCCTAAACAATGGAAACGCCCCAAAAAGTGAAACCATTTTGGAAACTAGACCCCTTAGGGAACTTACATAGAAGTGCATTTAGCACCTTGAACCCCCAGGTGCTTCACAGAAGTTTATTATAACGTTAGGCCGTGAAACTAAAAATAATCACCTTTTTCCCACGAATATTTTTAGCTACAAATTTTGTATTTTCATAAGGGCAAAAAGAGAAAATGGACCCCAAATTTTGTTTTGCAATTTCTCCTGAGTTCAACGATACCTCATATGTGGTTGAAAACTACTTTTGAGGCACAGTGCAGAGCTTAGAAGGGAAGTAGTGCCATATTACAGTGCAGATTTTGCTGCACTTATTTGAGGCTACCATGTTACATTGGCAGAGCCCCTGAGGTGTCAGAACAGCAGAACCCCCCATAAATGACCCCATTTTACCCAATAAACCTCTCAATTAATTTATCTAGGGGTGCAGTGATTATATTGACTCCACAGGTGTGTCACAGACTTTCATACCATTGGGCAGTGAAGAAAAAATAATTTACATTTTTACCACCAATACTGTGTGTTAGCCCCAAGTTTTGCATTTTCACACTGGTAAATGGGTAAAAATGGCACCAAAACTTGTCCCACAATTTCTACTGAATTTAGAAAAACCCCATATGTGGCTGTACAGTACTGCTTAGCGATACAGAGTGACTCAGGAGGGGCAGATCGCTATTTGCATCCTGGAGAACAGATTATCCTAGACTAGTTTGCAGATTCCATGTAAAGAGCCCCTAAGTGCTAAAAAGCAGAATCCCCCTCATGTGACCCCAGTATAACCCTTTGGGAATTTATCTACAGATCTAGTGACTATTTTGACTCCATGAGTATTTTCCAGAAACAGGAACCATTGTATGTTGCTTAGTGAAAATTGCAAAGTGCCATTATAGTGACCAGTACGTTGTAGTGACCAGTACATTATGCCCAGCTCTGTTCCGCGGTGTCCTTCTTTTCAAAAGTGCACAAAACTGTAGCCAACAGCACTGCGATCTTTGGGAGTCAGAATGAAAAAATCAACAGCATGTGAAGAAGTGCTTTCATTTTTTTTACGCCATTTCTCGTGCAGTATAAGTGATTAGGCGACTTTATTCTTCGGGTCGGTGCAATTACAGCGATACCAGATTTATATCAGGTTTTTTATGTTTGGCTGCAGTCACACACTAAAAGATGCTTTTTATTGCGAAAACTAGTTTTTGTATCACCATATTTTGAGAGCTATAATTTTTTCATATTTCAGCCCACAGAGTCATGTGAGGGCTTGTTTTTTGCAGGATGAGCTGATGTTTACATTGGTACCATTTTCAGACACATGACATTTTTTAATCACTTTCTATTCCGATTTTCGGGAGACAGAATGAACAAAAACCAGCCATTCAGGAATTGCTTTTTTTTATGTAATGTTCCGCGTTTGGTAAAACTGGTAAGGCAGCTTTATTCTTCAGGTCAGTATGATTACAGCGTTAACCAATCTACATTTTTTAATGTTTTGGCGCTTTTACACAATACAAACTATTTTGTAGAAAAAATAAACTAAACTAAAACCATCACACAGGAGCGGCACCTGCCTCAAAATTCCTGCTACCTAAAACCATCACTAAGGATCGGAACCTTGTCCTAATATATCTGCCACCTAAAACCATCACTAAGGAGTGACACCTGTCCCAATATTCCTGCCACCTAAAACCATCACTAGAGGGAGAATAGGAGTATATTGAACACTGTCTAAATATTGAACTCTATAATAAAAATATATGTTCTAAAAGGGGTTGTCCTCCCAACAATTTTTATCAACTATTAATAGGGTAGGTGATAAATGAATAATCAGTGGTGGTCCAATAACTGAGACCTTCATTGATCACAAGAATAGCGTTTCCATGGCCCCTGTGTAAATGCAATGATAGTAAAGGTGTGGCTACAGCTCCACAGCTCCGTGCACTGTCTATGGTAGGGGTAGTGACTTATTTGCACTAAAGGACATATTAAAAGGACACTATCACTAAATACACAGTGGACTATGAGACCTCGATTCCCTAGATCGATGGAGTCATAGTGGTCAAACTGCACCACTCATGCTTTTATCACCTTTTGTGTGGATAGACGATAAATATTAATTGTTAAACAAACCTCTTCAGCTACTTTGATAGGCAGGCAGTTGCAGGCAGCCATAATAAGATCTTTTACATCTATGTCTATGCTGGGAGATTGAAGCTCTGTATTGGAGACGAACAGGTGTTTTGAAATTTGATTTTGCCAAATTTTCCTAAAAAAATTGATTACTAGCCATTAAACTTGTGTGAATCTCAATAGAGGAAAACTTGTACTTGCTTTGAAATTACATCTGGGGAAGAGTAGCGAGAGATAGAGAGAGGTCCATGCTGACCATAAGAGCCTACACACTACAAAAGAGAGAGATGCACCCGTTGATCTAAAGAGCTTACACTCTACAGGACAGAGAGAGAGGAGCCTGCTGACCATAAGAGCTTAAACTCTACAGGAGAGAGAGAGGAACCTGCTGAGCATAAGAGCTTACACTCTACAGGAGAGAGAGGAACCTGCTGACCATAAGAGCTTACACTCTACAGGAGAGAGAGAGGAACCACACAGAACACAAGAGCTTACACTCTACAGGAGAGAGAGAGGACCCCATGGACCATAAGAGATTAGGTTCTACAGGAGAGAGAGGATCCTGCTGACCATAAGAGCCTACACACTACAAAAGAGAGAGATGACCCCGTTGATCTAAAGAGCTTACACTCTACAGGACAGAAAGAGAGGACCCCGTGGACCATAAGAGCTTAAACTCTACAGGAGAGAGAGAGGAACCTGCTGACCATAAGAGCTTACACTCAACAGGATAGAGGGAGGACCCCGCTGACCATAAGAGCTTAAACTCTACAGGAGAGAGAGAAAGGAACCTGCTGACATAAGAGCTTACACTCTACAGGAGAGAGAGAGAGGAACCACACAGAACACAAGAGCTTACACTCTACAGGAGAGAGAGAGGACCCCGTGGACCATAAGAGCTTACGCTCTACAGGAGAGAGAGGATCCTGCTGACCAAAAGAGCTTACACTCTAAAGGAGAGAGAGAGAGAGAGAGAGAGGAACCACACAGAACACAAGAGCATACACTCTACAGGAGAGAGAGAGGACCTCACTTACCATAAGAGCTTACACTCTGCAGAAGAGAGAGACATATCCAGTGACTCAGGAGATGGAAAATGACTGCTGTACAAACTGGGAGCTACTGATCTGTGATGTCCCCATACTGACCACCAATGTACAAGGTATGATCCGCTCCATGTCATATCTGCAGTGCTTTTGGGGGAGGACTGAATGGCAATGCAAAATGACATATACCTGCTCTCTTATGCTTCAGCAGGCAAATGTTTTTTTCTTTTGTGAACTGCGAATCAAATTTCAAAATGTTCAAATTTGCGTGAAACCACGAGTTTCAGGATATTCAACTAAAACTCATTTCTCTGAGTATCGATCCGCTCATCTCTACTCTGTATAAATGACCTCTTTGTAGACAAGTGGAAAACTTTACACCAAAAAAAAGTCTAACTAAAAGGAAATGCATCAGCCAGATACTAAAATATGAAATCTTGTAAGCAAATCATAAGAAAACTATGTTTGGATAATTAGTAACACTGAGCGTGGTAGATTGTAATGCTAAATTTGGCCAAAAATGTCTCAACAATGTAGCTAATTGTTTTTTTTTACGGCTTAGAAAATGATAGGCTCACTCCAATTAAAAATGTGCAATGCTTGATGTATTGTGCTAATCCAAGGTCAAGTATAATTATAGGTTGAAACCGAGCCCGTTGGTTCACCTAGATGCGGGGAATAGAACCATGAATATCGTAAAAAATACATTTTATCTTCTCCGCAATATCCAGGGACGTACAACCGATCATATTCAGCAAGGCAAATTCTCTTCCAATTGTGAAATGAGCAATGCTGAACGTAAGCTTAGCAAGGTGTCTGCTCTTTGACCAATAATCTGTATAATCCATCTAGGTGGAAAACTATGAATATCTTTAAGTGTATCGTTCTTTCTTTGACCCCTTTTGGATACAAAAAGCCTTACACAGCATTTTTTGCCCAGGCATTCAGTACCATGACATTGTGAAACGCCACCGGTGTACTTGCTGCATTCAGCAGAAGTAAAGAACTTGGAATTTCTTTTGTGATCATAATTGGAGAAAGGATATATTGACACTAGGTCATCTTAGTAAAACAGTTTACGGTCCGAGAAGGGAAATTGGATTTTTTTTTTTTCTTAACCGGAAAATATATGACAAAAACATAAAAGTTAAAGGGTATTTGATCTTTTGTAAACATTTCTTTATTGCTACAACATTCCAAAGAAGAAAAATAAACCAATGTCTCAAAAAAGCGGTAAGAGCACTAACGTTTTTCGTTTGCAGCTATGGAGAAAATGGAGTAACACAGAACCGCAAGATTAGACCGCCAAGATCTCCCCAAATTTGATTCAGGCAAATTTACTCAATTCTGATGAGGAACCTTTCAATTTGATAAACTTGATTAAATTCAGAGTGAATCAAAACCAGCTATGTTCACTTCTCCTCATGACACCCTATACCTATCCCACTACCACCTCTCCCCATCTGTTCTTAGTCCAGCTCCTTTAGGGACTTCTCCTCCCACCTTGTTTTTCGACAGGTGCCACCACTAAGCCCCACTGCCACGTGGGATTCGAAACACATCTGTAAAATGCATAGTGCTCCACTTGTCCACAAGGTGCTCAGTCAGCGTCATAAAGACTCGAAGCAAGTTGACTGCCATTTTACCAGATTTGTGCAAATCAAAACCACAAATATTCAGGTTCCTCAGAAGAGCATGTCTGCTATGTCTCACCTGGTGATGTGGTTTCTTCACTCCATGGGAATGGAAGAACAGTTCCCATGTAGCACTGACTGATCCTGAAGGAGCAGTAGAAATAAGATTGAGCTGTATAAAAGGTGCCAAACTAATGTTGTAGGGCTGGAACAGTTATGATTGGTATAGCAAAGCTGGATCAGTACTGTTTGGTGAAGCAGAGTGTTAGGCACCGGGATTCTTCCACTGCACGGGGTAGATCCCAAGTGTTGTCTGCTTCTGCGGTCTCCTATTTTGCTTCGGCCACAGTGGGTGCTGCTGAGCAAAGACATTGGTCCCAGCGTCTTGCTCAGGGTCATACTGTTCGCTTGGTTACTGCTGACATTCCAGCCAAGTCTATGGTAACCAGCAATAGGTAACCAGCAATAGGCAGCGGCAAACAGACACTCTGGAGACTAAGTCCAGAAAACACCCTACTGAGCACGCTCATGATGTGGTGATGACTCATTGGTGGTTGGTCGTCAGCTGCTCTGGTGATGTGGCTACTCCTGATTGGTCCACAAGCAAGGTCCTGTCCAACTGAACATGACCTGAACGTATAAAAGTTCCTCTTAGGCGCATGCCGGAGCGCTAGTGCCATTTGCGGTCGTGTGTGTCGGGGTGGAGACTTTACCGCTCTGTTGGCTGTGCGACTGCCTAGCTTTCCTTAGAGAGGCAGGTTTATTTTTTGGCTTAGCCTAGCGCCTGTCTTGGCCATGTGTGCTGTTAGCATGGGTCAGTTATGGGGCACAGTCAAACCCACGTGCTTAAACCCTAGTGTTGTCGACTGTGTATTGCACACATCTCATTTGGTACCACTCGGCGGTTAGCTGAGCTTGGTACTCTTATTTTTGCACCACTTCATGGAGCTGTATTAGCTATTTATATTTTAATAGCCACTCGGCGGTTAGCTGAGTTGATATTCCTCGGCCAGTGCATAGCTCTCTGAGACGTTATCAGTTTGGTATCTTGCGCTCAGTTCACGCTGTGTTGAGTTGACACAGCATGCTTCTTAGTGAACTCGCTGCACGGCTCCACCATTGTTTACTGGCAGCAGGATAACATCTCTGCATGGTGGACCCCGGGTTGCGATCTAATAAAGTGTGATCCACCAACCCTAACACAGAGTTGGCTCGGCAATGGCTAATGAAGCATATCTAGATCAGTGATGACCAGAAAAGCAGATAGTGATCAGTGATAACTTGGGTAGAAGAGCTGAATTTGTGATAACTAATGTGACAGAACTGGGACAGCAAAGCCTGATGTAACATAAGTGAAACAGTGAGTACTGGTGAAGAAGAGCTAAAATAGCAGACTGTTGTAGAAGAGCTGAGAAAGTGCAGACTGATGTAGCAGATCTGGTACAGTGGATAATGATGTAGCAGATTTAGCAGTGGTGGCTGATGCAGCAGTGTTGGAAGAAAGATGACTTGAATAATTAAGTTGTGTTTGCAGTGAGTTCCTCAGCACCAAATGTGGCTGAACACCAACTACCAGAATACTCTGGCGGCATCCCTACTCCTGAGCCAAACTAAATAACTCAGCAAGATCACATCTTAGGTGTATGTCTGACACACAGGAGAGGATTCTGAAGGCTGTGGTCATGTGAGGAGATGACTCATGTCATTGGTCATGAGCGTGAATTGCCCCTCATGTGACGGCATGGGCCTTACTGCTCGAGAACCAAAGATCCAAATGAAGGAGAAGACAGCTGCGGCTCCATAGTTGGCGTAGACAGTGTAAGGAGTCAGCTAAGGGCTTAAAACAGATAAATATATATATTTTTTCACAAAGAAGCTGAAAGACCGCACTCAGCAGGCTGTAACATGAATCTCTGGTTTATTGTTACATGTAGTTCATGTTGGCCGGGGGAGCGACATACAGAGTGGAAATAGAGCTGACAACGGCCGTTTCGCGCTGTCACGGCGCTTCAACGTGTCGACCCCCTGCAAATCTTAATCTACTGTATCTCTACCCCGAGTCCCCATCGAAATTAAATGATGCAGGTGTTTCATTAAAGAATGGTGAGGTGAGCAAACAATGCAAAAATTTGCAAAATTTTTCAAGATTATGCAGATAATTTCTTAAATCTTGAAACCTCACACAAGGCTCGGTGGTTTAGGTTTATATTACGACGAGGAGATAAAATGACATAATCCCTATTTAATTAAAACGCAGGCTTCCGATATGCGCCGTACAGAAGTTAAGCAGTTCGTGTATAAAGAAGAAGAAGCCCGATAATTAAACATCCTCCAATAAATTAATTTTGTCGTGCTTCTTCCTTTACAGTAAACGCTATAATTATCAGCAATAGAAAATAATCGAGCAGCAGATCCTATTCTGTTCCTCGTTCACTCCTCTCCGGCAGGTTTTATGCCTCACAGTAAACATGTCTGATAAAGTAGTAAATGATACTCTATATAGAATATTGTGGTAAGCTCCGCTTGTCTGCCGATTGCAAAGAATGTCGCACAAAGGCAAAATTAGTCTTCAATTATTCACAAAGGTCAACCCAGATTATTTTATGCATATTTTAATATTACGGCACCTGCTGATATTATGGGGGCAGGGTCTGTTTTCTCCTGTACTGCAGACGTTTTACATCAAACTACAATTCGAAACGGCATGGAGCATCGAAGATCATGAAGTCACACTGAACTGACATGATAATTATAGATAGGGGCATTTATGGTCGTACTGCAAAGGGTTACAGCGAAGAAAATATAAAATCTTCATTAGTCTATAGAAGAAGAGTAGATAGTAGATAGATAGATAGATAACAGATATATAGATAGATAGATTACATATAGATAATAGATATATTGATAATAGATATATAGATAATAGATAGATAGATAATAGATATATAGATAATAGATAGATAATAGATAAATAGATAGATAATAGATAAGACAGACAGATACATAGATAGATAGATATATAATAGATAGATAATAGACATATAGATGATAGATATATATATAGATAGATAGATAGATAATACATAAATAGATAGATAATAGATAATAGACAGACAGACAGACAGACAGATAGACAGACAGATAGATAGATCTATAGATAGATAATAGACATATAGATAATTGAGATAGATAGATAATAGCTAGATAGATAGAAAATAGAAGGATAGATAGATAGATAAAAGATAGATAATAAATAGATAGATAATAGATAGAAAGAAAGAGACAACAAAAATATAAACCCAACACTCGTTTTTTCTCCCATTTTTCATGAGCTGAACTCAAAGGTCTAAGGCTGTGTGCACACACAGCGTTGTTTTAGCGGATTTGCCAAAAAAATCCGCTATAAAATGCTAAAAATAAGCTTCCCATTCATTTCTATGCATTTTGCAATTTTTGTGCATATTGATGTGTATTTTACCGCGAAAAAAACGCTTTGCGGTAAAAAAAAAACGCAGCATGCTCATTAATTTCGCGGATTTTTCCGCATTTCTGGCTATTTCTATGGGTCTGGAACCACGCGGAAAAAAATGTGCAGAAAATGCGGGGAAAACGTGCAGAAAAAAACGCGCGGTTTCTGGGAAGGGAGTCCAGTTTTTAAGCAGAAACTTAGGCTAAGTGCACACGTAGCAGAAAATTTCTGCTCAAAAACCTGACTCCCTTCCCAGAAACCGTGCATTTTTTCCGCATGGTTTCTGTGCGTTTTCTGAGCGGTTTTTGCACGTTTTTTTTCCGCTCGTTTTCAAAATGCATAGAACTAGCCAGAAACACGGAAAAATCTGCAAAATTAGGCTATGTGCACACGTTGCGGATTCTGCTGTGTTTCCGCAGCGTTTTTGGCCCTGCGGAGACGCAGCAGTTCTGCAGACACGGTACAGTACCATGTTAGCCTATGGCAATTCAAATCCACTGTGCACACGCTGCAGTTTTTTCCGCGCGGTTTTGCTGCGGTTTGCAAACCGCAGCATGTCAATTGTTTGTGCGGATTCCGCAGCGGTTTCACATCTTTAACATAGTAGAGGTGTGAAACCGCAGGGCAAAACCGCAGCAAAACCGTAGGTCACTTTACCTGTGGTTTTACCTGCGGATCGGCGCAGAAAAACCGGCAGGTGAATCTGCAGCGTGTGCACATAGCTGTGCACATAGCCTTAATGAGCATGCTGCGTTTTTTACCGCGATGCGGTTTTTTCGCGGTAAAAAAACGCATCAATATGCACAAAAAGTGCAAAATGCATAGAAATGACTGGGAAGCTTATTTTTAGCGGTTTTATAGTGGATTTATAGCGATTTTATTGGCAAAACCGCTAAAAATACCGCTAAAAAAACGCTGTGTGTGAACACAGCCTAAGACTTTTTCTACGCACATAAAAGGCCTTTTTCTTTCAAATATTGTTGGCAACTTTGTCGAAATCTGTGTGCACTATTCTTTTGCGCAGATAATCTATTCACCTCACAGGTGCAGCATATCAAGATGCTGATTTGACAGCATGATTATTGCACAGGTGTGCATTAGGGTGGCTATCTTAAAAGGCCACTCTAAAATGTGCAGTTTTATAGTATTGCGGGTGCCGATGGGGGTCAGAAAACCAGTCAGTAGCAAAAAGCTGTGAGCTGATATTAATAGCCTGGGAGCCTTTATGGATATTGGCCTGTTCCTAAAATATTAGGATCAGCCCCCAGCCTTCGACTTTCCCTCTGCTGTGGATTCGACCCCTATTTTTAACAACCAGCTAAGGGAAAGCAGACAGCGCCACACTTTTTTTAGGCAAATTTAGGCTTAAAATAACAGAAGGAAAAAATGAAATAAACAAAAATTAAAAATAGAACTATGACACAGAGGTCCAAGTAGAGGAGGATGTGTAGGTCTCTTCCAACTCTACCATTCTATGTTTCTACGTTGTTTAGTGTTATGAATGAGTCATCGAAGGAGGAAAAAACAAAAATACAAGCTAAGTCCAGAAAACCAGAGAGGTTGGTAGCTATCGGATTGCAGACCCCTGATCCTATCCACAACAACTAACAGTAGCCGTGGGGGGTTCCTATGATGCCCTAGACCCCTCGATCACAGCCGGAGAACTAAATAGGCCTAAAGAAAGAAAGGGGAAATCTAAACTGCCCCAGAGCAGACCGCAAAGCAATAGGCAGCCCTCAACATATAATAACGGTGAAGCAAGATGAAAACACTAACACAGATAGAAAGATAGGTTGAGCAAATGATGGGGCCCAAGCTAACTAAAAAGGACAGGATAGAAAAGCTGCTGTCTGCAATCCGTAAAAAACCCTACCAAAAAATGTCCCAACCGTCTGATAGGAAAAACAGGCCCTGAAGTCGCTAGGACTTCAAAATGACTATATCAGCACTCAGGTAAATTCTGAAGACAGAGCAAAGAGACAAACTGATCAGAGACAAAAATGGAACTCAGCACACCCCCGACCGGGGATGGCTGAACTCCAAAAAACAAGGTAAACAAAACAAAACTAATAAGTTCAATAGCAGAGCAAAAACTTATCTTTGGGAAGCAGGAATCAGACTGGTCTCCAAGAATCCAGCAGAGAAATCACCAGCGACTCAGAAGGGCGTCGGCTGCCTTATATCCAGTCAGAAGTTCCTGTTACCCAGTCATCATCTACCAGATCAGGTGTTTGGTAATCAGCCTCACTACCTTCCTTCACCAGAAGAGGGAGTTCATCAGACATCGACGGTGAAGGGGAAAATGAACTCACAACAGTGTAGATATTAGATGGATAGATAGAGGGATAGATAGATATTTGATAGCCTGATAGATAGATAATAGATATTAGATGGATAGATAGATAAATGGATATTAGATAGATAGATAGATACAATAGAGAGAGGTTAACTATTGACTATTGAAACATAGACAAAAAATATATAAGATTAAAGAGATGAAGAGATAGGGGAACGTCATCTGGATATTTGTATCTCTTAGATGGCGGTCCTTGACCTCCTCTCATTGCTGCAGTAGATGGCGATGTATCTGCTTATGCTCAGCTCCATTCATTCACTCTTCTATAAAGCATGGCTGTATTTATGGGGATCTCCATTTATTAGGTATTCATGTGCATCCTATGTATTTGACACAATTCTCCATCACTTTCTATCTACGACACTTTTGTAACATGTAGAAAATATAAACCTTTTCGAAAACTGTTATTTTCCCTCTGGCATTATCCGTCGGCACAATGCACAAGCGCCGGGTTGGAAGTGACGCTTGAACAATCCATTAACTTTGGGTGCCGACATTATCATATTTTCTCACCGTGGCTCCGGTGAAATCTGGATAATCTCACACAATAACAGATTATCCAAATCCACTACTTATACAAATAAAAGGAAGACCATGAATTTTCGGTGGGATCATTAGCCGCGGACAGAATATTTTTTTTACGACCGCGCTAAATAATTCAAAGGCTTAAATACCCGGTATCTGTGTATGACATTTGATAAGTTAATGGAGGTTTTAGATCATTCGCGAGTGCACTGTTTCTGGACAATACATTTAATCCTAACCATTGTGTGTTCGGCGTTACGTTTGTAAATTCCCCAAACGAATGTGGACTTCTGTTTAGTTCATTCAGCTTATTAATAAAGTGATACAATTTCATTTCGGAATCGCATTAGCTCCCATGCTCTCCATCATCGGAACTTCTGCATCTCGAAATCACTGTCAACACTTAGAGCACTTTCGCTAATGTCTTCTATGATTTCAATTACTAGAGCACCAAAGGAAATGTGTGCACTTAGAATTGATTCTTCCAACTATTAATAGTTGTTTTTTTTGGATCATATGTTAGAAAATGAAGCGCGGGGTTTAGAACTCTGCTCCTTGTTATTGAATATTAATGTACAGGCAACCATGCAAATTCCATTAATAGTTGGGAAGCTTGAAATGTTATTTGAAGTCATTCTTCTTGGCTTGCCTACTATCATTAATAGCTCTTTTTCTGGTTTAAAGACTCAAACGGGCTTGCCAGCTCTTGTTTTCCTTGTGTAGGCGTTCATGTGGAGTCTTACATGTGTAAGGGTACCGTTACACCTAGTGATGCACCAGCGATCCCAACCAGCGATATGACGCGGTCAGGATCGCTGGTGCATTGCTAGGTGGTCGCTAGTGAGCTGCCACACAGGCAGATCTCACTAGCGACATCGCTGGGGACGAGGATCGCTACTTACCTGTCAGATGCGGCGATCCTGCGTCCTCCCACCCGGCTCCACGCGTCACTCGTCGGCGCCACAGGAAGCGCAGCAGGAAGCTGACGACGAGAAATGGTCCAGGAGCTTCTCGCACGATCAGCGATAACCAGCGGGGGAGCCGGTCGGAGGTAAGTATCACATGCAGCGATATCGCTAGCAATATCGCTGCAACGTCACAAAATCGGTGACTTTACAGCGATATTGCTAGCGATATCGCAGTGTGTAATGGGGGCTTAAGGGTACAGACTATTTAAGACGTTTGCCTGACACTTTTCTTCTAAAAATCTGAATCCTTGCTCCTATAGGTCCATTTTCAATTTGTTATAAACCATCATTTTTCAACCAAGCTTTCTTGAGTCCGTGTGAACACAGCCAAGAGTTTCTTATAACAGGTTGGTCAATATTATAGTAATTTTTGAAGGGATCTTGCTATAGTAATTTCATGGGATCGTGGATAACTTGCATGTCACTTGAGGTCCGACAGTTTGGACCTCCAGTTATCCTAAGAACTAGGCTCTGCAGGTCTGACTTGAATTAGGTTGAGGTGTACACGGTCAACTCAGCTTTATAATAATAATACTAATAATCTTTATTTATATAGCGCCAACATATTCCGCAGCGCTTTACAGTTTAACAGTTTCAAAACACAAAAGTCATAAGTAACAACGTTAACAATACAATAGTTAAAGCAAAATAAGACGACATAAGACGACCCTGCTCTTGAGAGCTTACAATCTACAATGAGGTGGGGGAGATACAGAGTACAGGTGTGTATTTACAATGGTGTATTTACAATGATGGTCCAGCCATCTTGAGGGAGTGAGAGATAGATTGAGATAGTGAATGGGCTACTCATGCACACTTACACATAAAATGACTGATTAGTGAACGTGATAGGCCGCTCTGAACAAATGCGTTTTGAGGGAGCACCTAAAGCTGAGTAAATTGTGGATGGTCCTAATTTCTTGAGGTAGAACATTCCAGAGGATTGGCGCAGCACGGGAGAAATCTTGGAGTCGGGAGTGGGATGTGCAGATTAGTGCAGAGGTTAGTCGAAAGTCGTTTGCAGAGCGCAGCGGTCGGTTAGGCCAATAGACAGAAATGAGGGAAGAGATTAAGGGGTGCTACACTGTGGAGAGCTTTGGTGGTGAGAAAAAGTACTTTGAACTGGATCCTATAATGAATGGGCAGCCAGTGTAATGATTGGCGAAGGGCGGACGTGTCCGAGTACCGATTAGCCAGATGGACGACCCTGGCCGCTGTATTAAGTATTGACTGGAGAGGAGAATGTTGAGTAATGGGGAGGCCAATTAATAGAGCGTTACAGTAGTCCAGGCGGGAGTGGATCAATGCGACAGTGAGGGTTTTTGTTGTTTCCATGGTGAGAAAAGGGTGGATTCTAGAGATGTTCTTTAGGTGTAAGCGGCAAGAGCGGGCAAGAGATTGTATATGGGAGGTGAAGGAGAGATTGGTGTCAAACATAACACCCAGACAGCACGCCTGCTGCCGGGGTGTTATTATGGTGCCACACACGGAGAGGGAAATGTCAGATTTAGGGAGGTTAGTAGACGGCGGGAGCAGAAGAAGTTCAGTTTTTGAGAGGTGAAGTTTCAGATAGAGAGCGGACATGATGTTGGAGACTGCGGACAGACCGTCACTGGCGTTCTGTAGTACAGCGGGGGTAAGTTCGGGGGATTACGTGTATAGTTGTGTATCATCAGCATAAAGATGGTTCTGAAAGCCAAATCTGCTGATTGTCTGTCCAAGTAGAGAGAGAAGAGAAGGGGGCCAAAGACTGAGCCCTGAGGTACCCCGACAGTGAGAGGAAGAGGAGATGAAGTGGAGCCAGTGAACAAAACACTGAAGGAGCACTCAGAAAGGTAGGACGAGAACCAGGAGAGAGCAGTGTCCTTATTGCCTAGTGACTGGAGCCTAGAGAGGAGGAAACTGTGGTCAACATTGTCGAAAGCTGCAAAAAGGTCGAGAAGAATGAGCAGAGAGTGGTCACCGATACGTTTTGCTGTCAGAAGGTCGTTGATCACTTTGATGAGTGCAGTTTCTGTCAAATGTAGGGGGCAGAAGCCAAACTGTGAATGGTCTAGGAGGGAGTCAGTGGGAGTGAGCTTTCTCCAACAGTTCCTTTGGCAATGAATAGAGTGGAGACTGAGAATGCGTTCCTCTACTCCATTTAGCAAGGGGCTATGAATAACTCTTGTCTTTGGCGTTTCATAACCCATTGTCAGGATCTCTGGGTTGTAACTAGAGATGAGCGAATTTGTTCGGATTCTGTCCCAGAATCTGATTTTGACATATTTGGGCCAAACTGGTACACTATTCGTGCCGAATGTTTGTCTTATGATCGGTTCCGAACATATTCGGTAATTTCTACTCCCATTGACTCTAATGACGTTCGGCTGTGTTAGACGAATATTGCAAAAAACAATATTCAAATCCAATCTTATTTGGAACCGAATCAGAACAAATTCGCTCATCTTTAATTTTAACAATGGTTAGACCCCAGCAATCTGCCAGTTATCTCCTGTCCCATTAACCTCTAGTTAACTTGTTCTTTTGGCAATTACTTTTTTAAGGGCTTGCTCGAACCGCCATATACTTTGGACAAGTGCTAAACAATATTTTACAAACAATAGTATTCGGAACAATGATATGCAATTGGGAAGTGCAGATCAAGGTTTTTTCTCATACCGATTTGGCATGAGAAAAAAAATTGCAACATGCTGCAACTTGATGCTTAAATTGGACGAGACTCACCCAGTCATGTCTATGGGTGCATGGAATCCATCGAACTGCACTCAGATGACATCCAAATGCAAGCTGATTTTTGTAGACCACCAAAATTGTGTTCTTCATATTCTCCTCACAGTATGCTCCGATTCTAGCATCCAAGAGGTTTGGATCACACAGTGCTGACACTAGGATCAAACTCTGATCAGAGTTTGTTTGGAGAGTCATTAGCATAATTGACCCATTATCACGTATGACAGAATCTGAAGTCGTATGAAACTTGCCTTTGTCTCATTTTTGGCCACAGTACATCCAAGTCAACTTTTCTTTAAATGATTTGAATCTTAAAATGTGATTCTTAAATCTATAAGAACCTTAAAATAAATGCAAAATTTAGTTACAGATGTGCCAAACTTACCTTTCCATAAATACAAAATCAATTTAGATTTTATAAGGGCATGAGATAGCAATACATTTCTTACAGTTTCAATACAGTATATATTAAAAAAAATTAAATTAACTCTTTATAAGCTGCTATGTCATCCTATCAGCAGATTAACCTTTTATAAACAGCCATGTCCTCTACCTTCATCTGGTCTTTGAAATGCACAGAATATCCTATTGCATGTGTGATAAATAGCACTAATCAATATCAAGTAAAGTTGACACCTCTGACTTAAGGGTGGGAAATTTGCTCCTAATTTACTGGTCATTGAGATGAGTTTGTGAAAACATTCACTATCTTTGTGAATCTGTTTAGAAGAATTTACGAGAAAAATAGGTTATTCGATTCTACCATTCTATTTAACGAACAAGTGGCTTGACAAATCAGGCAAATGGATGAGTCCATCATAATTCCGCAGACCTAAGCTCAAGGCTGTATATACCAATCAGATGCTGTATAGACTCACCCCCCTCACAGTTGGTACATTTCTAAACTCACTAAACTTAGAGCTAACTAAGGAAAAAAAACTAGAACCTGCGTCTCTGTAATGTAAGGCTGATCATATCCTTCTTGCCAGTTGGGTGTGAATGGGTCCAACATGGTGTATTGAGATAGTAGAGGCCAATGTACGCAAAGGCTCATTCACAGAAGCACACTGTAACGAATGGAAGAGGAGGCAGAGATGGTGAAGTTCACATTCGTTTTCTATTTTTAAAGTGGAACCTCGGGACCACGGTCCGGGGGGCTCCGAAGGGGGCGTAACTAGTGAGCCCCGGGTACCCGTAGTAAAGTCCCTCAGACAGGACCGGAATGGAATACCCGGAGGACACAGATGCTACCTCCAGTTATAGCCTGGACACGTGGCAGCTGTCCCAGCGGGACCAAAAGGGATAACAGAAATAATAGCAGAGTCCGTAATGAGACGGGTCCTGGTTCCGGGTAGTTGGTATATAGCAGGCTCCAGTGACCTTCACACAGTCCTTGTACTCAGATGGCTGTTGGCAGAACTTTATGGCGTTTGCACAGATGATTGCCAAGATTGCCAGGGTTATCAGGAAACAGATATTCTGTGGAGACAGATAGCATAAGAGAATGCACAGAGACTGCAAACGCAGCGCAGACAGATTAGCAACAGAACCAGATGTAGCAATGATTGATACTCATTGCTCCGACGCTCTCCCTATGGAGGAGAGGCCAGAAATAGCAGCCAGTGTGCTCCCATTGGATAATTACCCATTTTGAAAAATGCACGCTGTCCCTTTAAGAAGCCAGGGGAGCGCGCACGCGTGCCCTAATAGCTTTAGCTGAAGACCTGCCGATGGGATACCAGGAGGTGGGGCAAGGGGAGAGAACTGAACGCTGAAAAGCAGCATGGGACACACAGGGAGCCGGATGCTGCATAGGGACAGTGTGCAAGGCATGAGGTGAGTGCCCTGAATGGGGAGCAGAGGCAGACCGGGGAGCAGAGCCAGGACAGGGACCGGGTGCAACACACACAACTTCTGCTAGTCAGTTTTTGTACCTTCTGTGATGCTGAGTCACTTCTCACGGACAAGCTGGGAGTCAGGATAGTCAAGGAGTCTGAGGCCAATAGTTAGGAGGTTACATCATAAACCGAGGGAAGAGACAAAGGCATTGTCAGATAATGGCCTGAGGTCAAAATATCAGAAAGACAAAGGATCAGATCAAAGGGATGGTCAGAAAAAGGTCAGGCAGTGATAGATCCACAAGCAAAGTACTAATCAGAGATAAAACAAACCATACTGAGCTGAAGCTATGGCTGGAAGCAATCTGGGACTGTCAGCCGATTAAAATAGCTGAGTAATCAAGTGATCATGGAGAATCTGGCAAGAGCTCAGCACCTCCCAGTCTCAATTTGGATGGCCGAGCGGTCACTAAAAACACAGAGAGCTCAGCACACCCCTGCGCCAAACTGGACAACTGAGCTGTCAATGACTGCGTCCTAAGACACACTAAGCAGTGAAATAGTTACACCTTCCCATTCCAGTAATATTCAAAATATTAGGGCAAAACCAAGGAAAAAAATTGAATCCATTGATCCATAAGGGGTAAAGGTTTATTACAAATGTATATAAAAGCTGAAAATTTGTAGAATATTCTAAAAAAGGAAGATAAAAGAACGGAATATGAAGAACTTACAATTAGGCAATTCATTTTGGGGATCTATGTCACCGTTTTGAAGCCAGTAGAAATTTCTGGATAGCCTTAGGCACACAAATCAATGGATGGACTGGAACAAAATGGTGCTCTGTTTTTTGTGGAGGAGCAATACATTATATTATGATATCCACGGGCTTAGAAGCCTTGAAAGCAATAACACGTAGGGTAGAATGGTCAAATTTGAATTTCATATCAATCTGCTAATTTATAATTATGATAATGATGCCACAGATAAGAATATTTCATAAATATGGGCACCGAAGCAAACTTCAAACACAATACAGAAATATGATAAAAGAGCAAATAAATAAATAATTTCCAAGGTTAGAAACAAGAGTGGATACTTAGCAAACAAGATGCCCCCTGCACAATACTTCAGTGTCGATGTGTTTGCATTAAATATGGATATTGAGCTAATTAACCGTTGTAGCAAGTGAAGTCATCCTCTTAAGAGTACTCAAGTGCATCAATAGCCAGAACTAATAAGAGAGTTGGAAAGAATGCAGCTTTACAATGGGCTACAGTGGACCAACATGGAAAGAATTCTAATTCTGCATCAGCCGTACACTTGTCTGGGAAGGGAATATGGAAGATTAGTTTATCTACTGAACACTATCCAGCCAATGTTATCTCTACTGACCTGATATTCTTCATTTACTCTATGAGGATGCAGAAAATTTAAGGTTAATGCCATAAAAAGTTTTTCGATTACTAATGCAAGGTCTCCCAAAAAATATAATTCCAGACTATTGTTCTTTCATCGTACCATTCTTCCTGTAAATTTATAGAGAGGAGAAGATCAGGCAAATTTGAATTTGCCTATTCACGCATTTTTCACCTGGAAATTCTGTTAGCGGCAAAATTATTCTTTCCAAATTTAATGTCCCTTAATATGTTCTCTCGATAAACCCAAATCATAAAAAACATCATATGTAAAAAGTAAAAAAAACTTATACTCATCTCACAGTTTTTCTCTTTGGCCTCTCTGCTCTTGACCGTCACCCATCAGATCCATACCACATTCTTAGATGCTTCGTGCGCTGAATTCCCTGGAACTCTCATACTGGGCTGAAATTTCTGTTTTTTATGAAGTTCGGGAGGGATCTAGGGAAGCGTGGGAAAGATCAAGGCATCAAGATGAATTCTTTAAGGTTTTGGGAGGGTTCTAGGGAAGAGCGGGAAAGATCAAGGCATCAAGATGAATTCTTTAAGGTTTTGGGAGGGTTCTAGGGAAGAGCGGGAAAGATCAAGGCATCAAGATGAATTCTTTAAGGTTTTGGGAGGGTTCTAGGGAAGAGCGGGAAAGATCAAGGCATCAAGATGAATTCTTTAAGGTTTTGGGAGGGTTCTAGGGAAGAGCGGGAAAGATCAAGGCATCAAGATGAATTCTTTATGGAGCTGTAAGCAGGACAGAAATCATAATAAAAAAGTTACATTCAACTATTCTTAGCCCATCGCTCACTTGTTCTGCCACCACAGAAACTCCTGAAGTCCTCTTCTCACTTTGGTTTTGATTTGTCTTCTTCAATTTTCTCCTTTTCGTTTTTCTTTTCTTCGATCTTTCAGCATATAAACATAGGGTGACTATTTATCGCTGAAAAGAAGACCATTCCAAAGTAAACAGAGGACCAGGCAGGAGAGTACACTGTTTTATAATTTTAAATATCTCCTGCTTGTCCTTCATTTATTCTGCTTTTGTGACTGGAGAGAATTCAGAGCGTAATAAACTTATTTTTGGGGGCAAATTTGTTTCAAGTGCAAATTTATTCGGAACTATTCGAATGTGCTTGCTGATTCGAGAAAATGAACCGGAACCACATTTTGGAAGATTTGCCTAGACTCTGCATAGTGTACCACCATAGACACTGATTGGACAATGCCCGATTATGAAGGGACACATTCTACAAACAATGGTAATGGTGACACAGAGTTGCCAATGCATACTTTTCCTAGAGGAATCATAGACCACTGGCTTCTTTACCACATTAAGAAAAAAACACAGAAGAAATAGCATTGGTCACTTAGACAAAATGTAATCTGGAGAGGAAAAGATAAAATGGAGATGTAAGCAAATTTGACCCCTTAAAATTGCTGATAGCACTAGATTAAATGAAGCGTAAAGTACCTACCATACCTTGATTGCTCTAGAACCACATTCTTCTACATTGAGAGAAAGCTTTCATTGAGTTAAGGTGTCTAATCAGGAGACGGCTACATGATTAAAAGTCTTCTGGGGGACAATCACATGGGAGATGTGGAGGACTACCTTGTCCGTTGATGAGACTAATGCTGGAGCACTGTGTGTTGTGCAGTGGTTAGCTTCTAAAAGGAATGTAAGGTGGTAGACCTGACTGCTTAAAGTTTGATCAAAAGATGGTCCAGGACTTGATCACCAAGACAGAGGAACTGTACTTCTGCAGTGAGACAACGTAGACTGAAAGTTGAGGTAGTGGTGAATCCTAGGTTGGAAGTCCTGATGTGGACATGTATGGAGCTAAGAAGGAAGGTAGGAAGTGAGCCTTTGGGAAAAGAAACAAAGGGTGGCTAAAGCTTGTCAACGGAGCAGATGGAGAACCAGTCAAGAATATCCCAAGTTACACTTTCACAGAGCTTGTCCCTTTACGACATATTAATAATCCTTCATTACCTGGAATAGGTATCATTTAATAGCACATTTCAAAATAAGGCTTCCCACAGCTCTCCCTGCTAATGTCTGAGGATTTCACATTCTGAAGCCATGGAGATTAGCTCCTCCGAACTTCATTTTTGAGAAGTGGTTGGCAGGTTGGATGGCTTCTTTTACTTACACCCCCTTTTTGTATCTCTAAATATGTACATAAACCAAATCCATACTTTTTGGCACTTGACGTCCATTCTCTTCAGAATATCGTTGACTTCTTGCCCATTGATCCATGCTATTGACTGCATGTAAGTGTTTTGGTGACAGCTCAGAAGAATATCATCATACATCTTTAAATGCCAGTACGGAAGAGCAATCCGATGCTTAGAGTAGCTAAAATTAATTCTGGAAATGCTGTTCTATTTAAACCACAGGAAACAACCTAATATAAAGTTCAGAAATAGAAGAGTCTGACCGTCATCCTGTATATCCCAGCAAATAAAAGACCAATGAAGCTGTTTCTAATTGAAGACTTAAAGAACTGAAAGCATTCACTTTATATTTACAAGATAGATTTAACTGTGTTTCTGTATTTCACAGGCCACTACACTATATATATATATATATATATATATATATATAT
The DNA here is from genome assembly GCF_039654945.1 of Dendrobates tinctorius. Taxonomy (NCBI): domain Eukaryota; kingdom Metazoa; phylum Chordata; class Amphibia; order Anura; family Dendrobatidae; genus Dendrobates; species Dendrobates tinctorius. The sequence goes on from NW_027361677.1 coordinate 14,207,666, forward strand.
ATATATATATATATATACACAGTACAGTGGGGAAAATGAGTATTTGATACACTGCCGATTTTGCAAATTTTCCCACCTACCAAGAATGGAGAGGTCTGTAATTTATACACTTCAACTGTGAGACAAAATCTGAAAATAAAAGTAAAAAAAAATCATATTGTATGATTTTTACATAATTCATTTGCATTTTATTGCATGAAATGAGTAATTGACCACCTACCAACCAGCAAGAATTTAGGTTCTCACAAATTTGTATGTATATAAATATAAATATTGTGACACGGTCACTAGCACCGTACGTGAGGAGAGATACAGTATGTGTTGCATAAGTTGCTATCCTGCGTGGTGTGAAAGCCATAAGTTTTCCTCCAGCATGAAACGTTCTGAGAGCAATCCAGTCACTATATGGGTCTGGCTTTCATGGTGGGTAGGTTAGAGATGGGCGGGATGCCTACTCACCATATCTCCACCTCCAGGGTGTGGCTGGAGGGAGTTAAATATCCAGCCAGTTTTTTTTTCCTAGGTCTCTGTTGTTTGGTGGAAGGAGGTCTCCAAACTGAAGCTCCTGTGAGAGCTTCCGCATGTGTTATCCCAGAAGGCGGGAACCAAACCAGGAAAGAATTTAAATGGACTTTTTGTTTTTTATTTGTGCAAGAAAGGCTGTTTTTCTGTTACTAGCTTGGGCTTTATAGTTTATGAAGCAATAAACCACCAAGAGACTTTAACCAAACATGTTCCTGTACCTTCGGGAGCAGCTAAGTGAGCCAACCTTCTGCAAAATACAGTATATATATATATACAGTGGGGCAAAAAAGTATTTAGTCAGTCAGCAATAGTGCAAGTTCCACCACTTAAAAAGATGAGAGGCGTCTGTAATTTACATCATAGGTAGACCTCAACTATGGGAGACAAACTGAGAAAAAAAAATCCAGAAAATCACATTGTCTGGTTTTTTTTCATTTTATTTGCATATTATGGTGGAAAATAAGTATTTGGTCAGAAACAAGCAATCAAGATTTCTGGCTCTCACAGACCTGTAACTTCTTCTTTAAGAGTCTCCTCTTTTCTCCACTCATTACCTGTAGTAATGGCACCTGTTTAAACTTGTTATCAGTATAAAAAGACACCTGTGCACACCCTCAAACAGTCTGACTCCAAACTCCACTATGGTGAAGACCAAAGAGCTGTCAAAGGACACCAGAAACAAAATTGTAGCCCTGCACCAGGCTGGGAAGACTGAATCTGCAATAGCCAACCAGCTTGGAGTGAAGAAATCAACTGTGGGAGCAATAATTAGAAAATGGAAGACATACAAGACCACTGATAATCTCCCTCGATCTGGTGCTCCACGCAAATCCCACCCCGTGGGGTCAGAATGATCACAAGAACGGTGAGCAAAAATCCCAGAACCACGCGGGGGGACCTAGTGAATGAACTGCAGAGAGCTGGGACCAATGTAACAAGGCCTACCATAAGTAACACACTACGCCACCATGGACTCAGATCCTGCAGTGCCAGACGTGTCCCACTGCTTAAGCCTGTACATGTCCGGGCCTGTCTGAAGTTTGCTAGAGAGCATTTGGATGATCCAGGGGAGTTTTGGGAGAATGTCCTATGGTCTGATGAAACAAAACTGGAACTGTTTGGTAGAAACACAACTTGTCGTGTTTGGAGGAAAAAGAATACTGAGTTGCATCCATCAAACACCATACCTACTGTAAAGCATGGTGGTGGAAACATCATGCTTTGGGGCTGTTTCTCTGCAAAGGGGCCAGGACGACTGATCCGGGTACATGAAAGAATGAATGGGGCCATGTATCGTGAGATTTTGAGTGCAAACCTCCTTCCATCAGCAAGGGCATTGAATATGAAACGTGGCTGGGTCTTTCAACATGACAATGATCCAAAGCACACCGCCAGCGCAATGAAGGAGTGGCTTCGTAAGAAGCATTTCAAGGTCCTGGAGTGGCCTAGCCAGTCTCCAGATCTCAACCCTATAGAAAACCTTTGGAGGGAGTTGAAAGTCCGTGTTGCCAAGCAAAAAGCCAAAAACATCACTGCTCTAGAGGAGATCTGCATGGAGGAATGGGCCAACATACCAACAACAGTGTGTGGCAACCTTGTGAAGACTTACAGAAAACGTTTGACCTCTGTCATTGCCAACAAAGGATATATCACAAAGTATTGAGATGAAATTTTGTTTCTGACCAAATACTTATTTTCCACCATAATATGCAAATAAAATGAAAAAAAAACAGACAATGTGATTTTCTGGATTTTTTTTTCTCAGTTTGTCTCCCATAGTTGAGGTCTACCTATGATGTAAATTACAGACGCCTCTCATCTTTTTAAGTGGTGGAACTTGCACTATTGCTGACTGACTAAATACTTTTTTGCCCCACTGTATATATATTGTACATATAAATTCAGCGCCCCGCAGGGCTGAGGAACTTGGTACCGGGCCAGTCGGTTCTTCAGGGGATGTCAAGGCAGCAGTGACCCGGTTCGTGGCCCTGGGCGTGCAATGAAATAAAGATGGGGAAAGTTATAGGGGAAAGTTCGTGACGCCACCCATGGTGTTCGGCAATAAGATCCACTGGGGCGGTTAGTGATGCAGTAGAGATGTTACAGCTCTCCACAGGTAGACCTAGGCCCCAGGGCAGTCATAGGGTTAAAAGTGATGAAAATGGTTGTAGTGCAGGGCAGATGACGCAGTAAATAAGTCTGAGGACACAGCGGGGTGCAGTCTTCATACTTTCACTCACAGTCTTTCAAGTTACAATCCCCAGCCGAGGTTCTGTGTCCTCTGGGTCGGTGGTCCAGCCAGCTCTTAGGTAATTTGGGGTACACTTTACCAGAACTCCCTTCTTATGTTCCTTCTCTGGTCATCTCTCTGTGCTGGCTTCCGCCTCTCCTGCCCTGAGCCTCACACCCAGTGTCCCAAACAAACAGCCTTGGATCCTGTTGGGCGATGTCCTCCTGGTCCCCTTGATCCTATGTGGCTGCCTTTTCAGCAAATGTGTGTGGATTTGGCTATCGCACTTACAGTCACAACAGCCTTCGGTTTGCTAGCTGAGTATTGCAGTATCTCCACTAGTCTGGGACCGGTCTCCTACTGCGACCTGGTCCCTCCAGCTAACTACAGTTGGCTTGGATTCGGGTGCCACTGGTGGGTTTCTAACTTCCCATGCCCTTAGGAACCCTTCTTACTCTCTGGAGCCCCTCTCTGACTCCTTCTTCACTCCTCTATTTTCTCTTTTCCTGGGATTAGCTCCTCTTTCTTCCAGTCCCTTCCGCCAACTGTCCTCTCTCTCCCAACTGTCAACAGTTCTAATTCCTCCCCTCCTCCACCCACACCCTCTACCCAGCTCCTCCCTGACCTGAAGAGGTCTAGTGTTGGGTGCTAGTGTGTGGGTCCTAGGTCGTGCCCCCTCCTTACCTGAGAGCGGAGTACCACACCTCTGGCTGAGGTGCAGTACCTCTGTGGCGACTGGACCCTCAGGGGCACCACATAAACATATATATATATCATTTTTTTCTTCATATATATCACTAATACACTTTGCAGGCTTAATAGCTTAGAGTAAAAAGCCATAATATCAATTTTGGTTTTGAAATTGTTGATCTGTCCTGAACATACTTAGTTCAAAATTACGATTTTAGCCTTCTCTTTAACCCAACTTCATCATCCTAAAATCCCGGATGTACCATAAAGATCAGTGTGGAAGGGAACCTGACAGCTGAAAATTGTGGTCCGATCCCTGGGCATCATGTATGTAATTCTGACTGTGCGATTCCAGCCACATATGCTCAACTCTGAAACGTTGCCGCATTTCAAAGAGAAACATAGTTTACTGGCCACTGGAGACCGAGCCGTGATGAAGACTAGTCGGACAGGCTGGTCCCCAGAAACTTTTTCGATCAAGCTGCCCTGGAGTGAGTAGTCTCTCCTTGCGTGCGTGTACAGTATATATATGAGAAGGAATGCTGTGGAATCAATCCGCGCTGATGAAGGTGTGTAGACGTCAATCCAGACATAAATTGATGAAAGAAATTTGTGGTTTATTCTATGCATTTCAAAGTTATAATTCCTTCTTCATCAGGAAGCAACCACATGTACTAATATAAAATACAGCCACCACATTTAAAGGGAAACTGATAGATAGTAAGTTTTTGCTTCTCCATCTTAGAGTAGCATAAAGTAGGCAAACCGACCCTGATCCCACTTTATTTACTGGGTGCAGCAGTTGTGACACAATCAGAGCTTTTAGATGTAGCATCTAGAATGAGTTCAGAAAGCTAACCATGCCCACACCACAGCTCTCTTTGTATATTTTGTATTAGCAGTGAGCTGCTTATCAGATTATCAGAGGAGGGGGTGTGGTCAGACCAGGGTTCATGTGCATTGTGGTCCAAGCAGTGATAATCTCCTGATGATAAAACATCCATATAGAAACAGCAGCACACAGCCTAATATGTGACACATCCCTAATACTCACAGATGGTGCAGTTCTGCACAAAGGGTATATCTGGTCTAGATCTGGTGCTTTCTCTCCCCACAATCGCCGTCTTCCTGCCGTCCTTCATGTGGATGATGCATCCTACATCATTCAGTGTTCCCTAGTAGTCATGCTACTCTCTGCCCTGCTGAGGATAGAGCAAAGCACTGTAATGTGCTTACGTCAGCTTTACTTCTGGGTCATCGGCGCTCTTTGGCCTTTCCCGGTGCATGCGCATTACAGTTCTTTCCTGTGCCCTGCTGAAGACAGAAAGAAGTACATCTGTGCAAGAGCGCAACGGGGACCCTTGCATGGATAATGTAGGATGGCACCTCAATATGAAGCAGAGAAGAAGGATGACGATTATAAGAATAGAGGAGACGCTGGGTCAAGACCTGAGATGCCAATCGGATGGGACCGAGCAGTATCGGGAGATAATAAAAGGTATTTTTTTTGCCATGCAGGAGTTACATATAGCTTAGACCGGTTTCACATTTGCGTACAGGCCGCAGCGCCGGCCTGCGCATGGCCGCCGCTAAGCCCTGCCCCCTGCCACACCTCCAGCGGTAGCTCCGCCTCCGGGCACACGACGCTGCATGCGTCATGCGTCCCCTATCTTTATCATTGAGGATGCAGGCCGTGCGCAGTATGCGTTTGGCGGCGCCTGCGTCCTTTTGACGGTGCGCCGAGCACAACCAAATTGCAACAGGTTGCGTTTGGCGCTGGTCGGCGCACCGTCAAAAGGACGCAGGCGCTGCCAAACGCATACTGCGCATGGCCTACGCCCTCAGTGATAAAGATAGGGGACGCATGACGCATGCAGCATCATGCACCTGGAGGCGGAGCTACCGCAGGTGGCGCGGCAGGGGGTGGGGCTTAGCGGCGGCCGTGAGCAGGCCGGTGCTGCGGCCTGTAACGCAAATGTGAAACCGGCTTAAAAGAGTCCTTAAAGGTGCTGGTCATACGTTTTATTAGTAAAACCTGGTGACAGATTCCCTTTCAGTGAGCCACTATTGCATCTGGAGAGTTGAATGGTCTACCATTGTAGAAGCAACACCCTTGCTAAAGTCTAGTAGTGGCCCAATACTCCAAGATTTGCTGTAACACCTTTAAGGAATACTCCATTGTACCTGGAGGCTACAGTAGTTGCATGGACTACCATTGCAGAATCAATACTCTTGCTAAAGTCTAGGAATGGAACGATGCTCCAGGATTTTGTAACACCTTTAAGGGATTCATTGTTGTGTCTTGAGGGTACAGTAGATGAATGATCTACCATTGCAGAACCAACACCATTGCCGGTGGCCTGATGCTCCAGGATTTATGCAACATCTTTAAGGGATTCACTATTGAGTCTTGAGGGTGCAGTAGTTGAATGATTTACCATTACAAAATCGACACCCTTGCTAAAGTCTAGCAATGGCCCGATGCACCGGGATTTGTGTAGCTATCATGTAACATCTCAACAGTCTCATAAAACCAAGAAAGCTTCGCACAGACCAACTCTCTGCAGGACCGGAGCAGCTCATGTGTATTTAGCACTCACAGACACAAAACAGATTTACACATTGGCGAGCCAGGCAAACATTGTCATCTTCCTTTCCACTCTCACTGTTCAGAGATTCCTTTTCAGCACACACTCTTCTTATGGATATACGGGCTTGGGTATCCTGGGAACGAAGTACCGTAATAAAAAAAAAAAACTGGTTTCAAATTATTTTTGGAATGCATCAGATATTCATAACCGACAAGAAGAGCGTGCCGTAAGAACAATTAAACACAACAGGGGGCCAAACAAATTCTTAACAAAATATATATTTGCAGGCGCATTTTGCATTCTGAGCAGGCTTTCCGAAATGCGCCAGTTTATCAAATCTAATCCTCGGAGAGTAGATTGGAAAATAATTTCTTCTCATTTGCAATTGTTTCAAAGGTGACTCCACCATCACTGTATGAAAGACGCTCTGCCCCTCAGTGAGAGATGATTACAAGCAAATGAATCCCAGAGGTTTTCAGCTAATGTAGAACAAAGCCATAAGACTGAGAGCTGTGGCTCAAGATCTATTTTTTATACCGGCATAATTTTTTGCTTCACTGATCTATCACTAAACAACAGCTGTTGGGCTGTAGACAAGCCGCACTGTAGGAATGCCACTAAAGCCCTTAGCGACTGGTCACATGCGACCGCCTCGGGCAGTATTTAAAACCGTAGACTCAGACGGTAGGGCTGACAAGCAAGTGTCAAGTTACCTCTTCTTAAAGGGTTTTAAGATGACAGATACATCAGGATGACAGAACAAACTCATCCCTTCTCCCTTGTGAGCTGCCATTCTTACCTTGGCAGATGTTGGCAACCTTTCTAAAAAGGAAAAAAAAAAAAGAATGCATCTTTCGCTTCTGTAATAATGTGGAATTTGGCGTTGTCCAAAGTGTTATTTCAATTAGAGGTTCCCTTTCCACCCATTACACAGAATGCAAATGATGTACAAATTACATTGAATGTTGAAGACAGGAAAACCCTGTATGGCTGTTGACTAAAAGCATGCTAATTCAGAATCTTGCTTTTTATTAAAAAGCTTTTTAATGCAAGTGGCATGAGGCTATGGCATAGCCATATGATTTTTTTTCATACATATCCCCTTGTTTTTTCATTTATTGACGCTTCGTTTCATAATGTACTCTTAAATGGGATCCATCATCAAATTTCTCTTGTTGAATTGCACACATGATGTATGTAGCACAGGAGTCCCTGCATGTTTATTCCCTCCCTGGAAAGGATGCCGACTCAGTCACCAGCGCGGCCCCCATACTGCACTTCCCCTCTGGCTTCTGCCTGAGGACTGCACACTGCTTGCACATCCTCAAGCACTGCGCTAAGGGCACAAACGCATGCTCTCCCCTTCATAAAGGGACAGCAAGCCGTCCTAAAGTGTCAAGAGTCAATGGCTGGGAGACACATATTTAAGGCACCTCCACCTGATGGGAGGTGCCTGAGCAACATGTAAAGTCAGTTGTCTGCACATTTTCCAGTTCTCAGGTCCCCTGTGCCTGTCAGTCAGTTTAGCTGTCAGCACATGTTGGCTTTTACTCACATTGTGCTCCTGTATTTCACTCATGCGAACAAGCTCTTGCCTGCCTCTATATCAGCCATACCCGCCTGCACTTGCTGTGCCTTCCCGTACACCAGCCATACCAGTCAGCACCTACTGTGCTCTCCTGTATATCAGCTGTACCCACCTGCACTTGCTGCAACATCTGTCTACCAGCCATATCTGGCAGTGCCTGCCCGCATAACAGACATAACAGTCATACTTGCCTGCACCTGCTAGTGACTGCCTGTATATCAGCAGTGCCTGCCAGCACCTGCCATTCCTGTGTTCCTGCCGTGCCCACCTGTACCAGCTGAACCTTCTCTTCTAAGTTGTTCTAGCTCCCTGCTCCATGTTGCGTTCCCATGTAGTCAGCGAGCACGTCAAAACGCTGCATGTGGACACATCCTCATACAACGCATGTCCCTTCATGCCCAATGTTAAAGATAGGCACGCAGGACAAAGCAGGACGCATGCGGAAGTAGGTGAAGAGTAGGCGGAGCTTAAGGGAGGACGTACGCAGCCATACGCAGACCAGCCAAACGCAAGTGTGAACTTAGCCTAAGTCATGTTGCAAGACTATTGACTTTTGCTACCCCAAAAAGTGGTGGTAGAATTAAGGTCCTGTTCCTCTCTAAATTGGCCATTTGCCTATCCGGGAAAAACTCTGATGAAAAATGGACATCTGAACGGGGATTGATTGCTAGAATTTTCCACTTAAGTGACGCAAGGTAAACTACCTCTGTAATAATATTTATGATGGAGAAATCCAAAATAATCTTGAACAAATATTATATACGCATAAAATAATAAAAAGCTACAAAACTAACAGGTAGCAAAATAAAAATAAACAATAGTTACAATCATTAATAAGGGTATGTAATATTAATAATATCTAAAAAATGACTCTAAATTAGAATATCATTCCTGCTGTTTATTTTCCCGCAGAAACATATTTTTCCAATTTAGTGTATGGATAGGTTTAGCTGAGTAACACATTAAATTAATGATGGCGCCTCCCTGTGACCTTCTTATAATTCACTGTATTGTATATCTCGGCTGAGAAAAACAAAATTATTACTGTGTTTAAAAGCAATTCAAGAGCGGACAGAGACCATTTTATTAGGGTGGAGAAATAAATATTTAATCTAGTTCAGCTGAATTTATAAGCCATATATTGAATTAGAATCAAATATAAATCCATGAATTGAAAGCGTAAGTTAAATTACTTGAGCTAGCAAAACTCATTCGGGCTTGAAAAAAAAAAAAACTTTTGAAATATAAAAAGCACTTCAAGTGACAATAAGACTGGTTAATGAACAATAACATGGTAATAACAAAAGAGAACATTGCGCCTGGATTTGTCACGATTCATTGATTGACAAACAGCATATCGATTTCAGAAACTTTATCCAGATGAAGAGAAGGACGAAAATATAAACTCGTTATATGTCTGGAAGAAGAAAAAAAAAAGTCTCTAAATAATATTTATGTTAAATGATGTTAAATGTTTGGAGGAAATATATATATATATATATATATATATATTAGCTGAAGAGCCCGGCGCTGCCCGGGCATAGTAACTAACTGTGGTTAGTTATAGCAAATTATAATTATCCTCCATCCCATAGTCGAGTGCCCATATACCCATCACACATCCTCCATCCCATAGTCCCATGCCCATATACCCATCACACATCCTTCATCTCATAGTCCCATGCCCATATACCCATCACACATCCTCCATCCCATAGTCCCATGCCCATATACCCATCACACATCCTTCATCTCATAGTCTCATGCCCATATGCTCATCATACATCCTCCATCCCATAGTCGAGTGCCCATATACCCATCACACATCCTCCATCCCATAGTCCCATGCCCATATACCCATCACACATCCTCCATCCCATAGTCCCATGCCCATATACCCATCACACATCCTTCATCTCATAGTCCCATGCCCATATGCTCATCATATATATCCTCCATCCCATAGTCCCGTGCCCATATACCCATGATGCATATCCTCCATCCCATAGTCCAGTGCCCATATACCCATCACACATCCTCCATCCCATAGTCAACCATTATGACATCATAATGAGGGGCAGGGCTTGCAACCTATGATGACATCAGCGTCGCCATGGCAACCATTATGACATCATAATGAGGGGCGGGGCTTGATACACACACAGTTTTTCCCCAGTATGTAGATAGGGGCAAAATTGTTTGGTGAATTGGAACATGCGGGGTTAAAATTTCGCCTCACAACATAGCTTAAGACGCTCTCAGGGTCCAGACGTGTGACTGTGCCAAATTTTGTGGCTGTAGCTGCGACGGTGCGGATGCCTATCCCGGACATACACACACATACATACACACATACAATTGAGCTTTATATATTAGATATATATATATTTATTTATATTATATATATATAAAAAATATATATATACATATACTGTATAGATCTGTAATATCCTTTAAGAAAGTGCTTCCTTTGGTTGTCTTTAAAGGTGGCTCAATGTCTCAATAACAGCCCTTGAACATTTACTAGCCATTAGTCTGACCAGGGGTATTTTTAGTTTTGCATTTTCATTTTTCGCTCCCCTTCTTTCCAAAACCATAACTTTTTTTTTTATATTTCCGTCAATATGACTTGTTTTTTTTTGCAGGAGGAGTTGTACTTTTTAACGACACCATTGGTTTTACCATATCGTGCAATAGAAAACAGGAAAAAAAATTCCAAGCGCGGTGAAATTGCAAAAAAGTGCAATCCCACACTTGTTTTTTGTTTTGCTTTTTGCTAGGTTCACTAAATGCTAATACCGCCCTGCCATTGTGATTCTCCAGGTCATTATGAGTTCATAGACACCAAACATGTCTAGGTTCTGTTTTATCTAAGTGGTGAAAAAAAATTCCAAAATTTGAAAAAAAAAAAAACGTTGCCATTTTCCGAGACCTGTAGCGTCTCCATTTTTCAGGATCCCAGGTTGGGGGAGGGCTTATTTCTTGCGTGCCAATCTGACAATTTTATTGATACCTCATTCGTGCAGATACGATCTTTTGATCGCCCATTACTGCATTTTATTGCAATGTTGCAGCGACCAAAAAAACATAATTCTGGCGTTTTGATTTTTTTCCTTGCTACGCCGTTTACCGATTTGATTAATTCTTTTTTTACATTGATAAATCAGGCGATTTTGAACGAGGCAATACCAATTATGTGTATATTTGATTTTTTATTGTTTTATTTTGAATGGGACGAAAGGAGGGTGATTTGAACTTTTATATATTTTTTTAATGTATTTAATATTTTTTATTATTAATATTTATTCATATAGCGCCATTAATTCCATGGTGCTGTACATGAGAAGGGGTCATATACAAAATTATAGCTTATCGTTAACAGTAAACAAGTTTACAATGACAGACTGGTGCAGAGGAGAGAGGACCCTGTTCTTGCGGACTTACAGTCTATATTTTTTATTTTTTAGTTGCTTCAATAGTCTCCATGGGAGACTTGAAGCTGCAGTTGTCTGATCACCTCTGCTACATACAACAGGGCTGCAGCCTTGCTCTATGTAGCAGATATGCTCACTTGTTATGATTGCCGACCATCACCGCTCATAGTGATCCAGCAAAGACAACCACAGGGGTCTTCTGATGACCCCGGGTTTTCATGCCAACCCATCGGCGACCCACGATCATGTGACACGGGCGCCAATGGAAGGAGGTAATGACACGCTTCCTGCGCGTGCATGTTAAATGCCGCTGTCAGAGTTTGACAGCGTCATTTAACATGTTAACAACCGCACGTGAATCGCGATTCCACCCGCAGCTGTTCCGGGCACATGTCAGCTGTCCAGATCAGCTGTCATGTGCTGGAAAAGGTGCAGGCTCATGGCCGGAGCCAGCACTAAACAGGGGGAGGCGTCCAATGACGGACTATGTCCGTCATTGGATGTTAAGGGGTGAAAACAGGATTTGGGTAGTTTTAATATAAAGTTTCTGTTTCAATGTAAACTAGACAGATTACAGACAATATTCAGTATTATTCGCTATTTTAAGTAAGTCTAATCTCTAAATATTTACGCTGCAGCCTACACCACTCCCTTGTGTCTTTTAGGCCTCTTTCACACTTCAGTTTTTTACAATCAGTCACAATCCGCCAGGTTTTGAAAAAAACGGATCCTCAATTTTTTTTGGATGATCCGTTTTTTTTCCCCATTGACTTGCATTAATGGCGGACTGTGACGGATTGCTGTCCGTTGCATCCGTTTTTTTTGAGGATCCGCCAAAAGTTGCTGTCCGTCAGCATCCTCAAAGATTTCAAAACGGAGCTTGTAACGTTTTTTTCTCTGGCGGATCCTCCAGACACTCATTTAACCCGAAATTCTTTCTGGGTGCCGGATAAAAAAATCTCTCTCTCTCTCTCTCTCTCTCTCTCTCGCCAGCGGTTCCTTTAAATTTCCTCATTTTCAGGATCCGTCTGAAAACGGATCCTGTGCCATCCGTTCACATCAGTTGAGAACGGATCCGCTTCTCTAACTTTTTGGCGGATTTGAACTGATGCAAAAAACTGAAGTGTGAAAGAGGCCTTTGGGTGTTATTAAATTGATACCTGAAATTCACTTACTTGAAATTGTAATAGTAATTTGTGAGTGTTGATTAGTGATATTAGGGTGATTTTCAACTAGGGATGAGCGAATCTCTGTGCATTTGGCTTCAGCCACTGTCCAATCCGCTCTGGATGTAAATGGATTGGAAGGCGAACATGCCCAGTAGTGTGCAATCCTTTCACTATTCTAGCTTCCGTCCCGGAGATTAAAGTTTGTTGAAAGGGGGAGTGCAGGGCAGCCAATTAATAAACTTTGTGACTGTAGCCCCTCCCTCAGTCATTAGCATAGGTTGCTAATGGCGAAGGAGAAGGTGCACAGCCAAATACACAGGGATTCACTCATCACTAGCAGCAGCGTATCAAACTTTAATGAAATGTGGTTTTGTGTTTGCTATTTAGGCTTCCCACAGGTTTAGTCACTGTTGTGAGAAAAAATGGCATCGCTAATTTTTCAGTGTTAGAGGAATGTGATTAGATGAAGGGACAGCGGAAATTATTACTGGTTCCAAGCTGCCGTCGAATCGGCATGTGTTGGCCAGGTTTTATTCCCTGCACTGTACAGAATTAAAATCAAAATGTACCAGTGCTACCGTTGCAGCCAATGAAGTACTTCGTTTCTGGGAAAAAGTGAGAATCCCGACATGGCAATAATATTCCGTAATCAGTGGTAAAGAATCTGTTTGGTCAATGGAAGAGTCTCAAGAAAAATGCTAAATGGTGAAGAATCCAAGGAGATGGAATTAGTTAATAGACTTGATGAGCACTTTATGCTTCCCTCTGCCGACAAGCTTTTTGGAGATGGAAATTTCATTTTCCAGCAGGACTTGGCCCCTGTCCACACTGCCAAAAGTACCAATACCTGGTGTACAAACAACAGTATCACTGTGCTTGATTGGCCAGCAAATTCGCCTGACTTTAACTCCATAGAGAATCTATGGGGTACTGTCAAGAGGAAGATGAGAGACACCAGACCCAACAATGCAGATGAGCTGAAGGCTGCTATCAAAGCATCCTGGGCTTCCATAACACCTCAGCAGTTCCACAGGCTGATCGCCTCCATGTCACGCCGCATTGATGCAGCAATTGATGTAAAAGGAGCCCCGACCAAGTACTGAGTGCATTTACTGCACATTTCAGTAGGCCAACATTTTGGATTTTAAAATCATTTTTTTCAAGCTGGTGTTATAGAGTATTCAAATTTACTGAGATAATTACTTTTGGGTTTTCATTGGTTGTAAGCCGTAATGATCAACATTAACAGAAATAAACACTTGAAATAGATCTCTCTGTTTGTAATGACTCTATAATATATGAGATTCACTTTTTGTATTGAAGAAGTGAAATAAATTAACTTTTTGAAGATATTCTAATTTTGTGAGAAGCACCTGTATCTATACATATACACACTTGAGAAAGATTCTGTGTTAGAAGCAAAACTTACCTGTATAAACATGTACTGTATGTGGAAAAAAATGATGACAGACGTGTGCTGTACATATTTTTCATGGCCCTTGCTATCTGTGCTGCCAGAAAGAAATGGATATGTGTGTAGCACCAAAGGTTGTAATGGGTATGAATGGTATGCATGAAAAAAAAAGTGGAGTTGGCGTGACTTGATACATACACACATACATACGCTCAGCTTTTTATATATATATATACAGCTCTGGCAAAAATTAAGAGACCACTTTCAAATGTTCAATTTGTCTGATTTCTCTCTTTATAGGTATATTTTTGAGTAAAATGTAAATTTTTCTTTTAGTCCACAAACTTCTGACAACATGTCTCTGAATTTCCAAGCAATAAGTTTTGTTTTGTTTTTTCTGAAAAGGCGAAATGGTCAAAATTATAAAAAAAAAAACAGTGCTTTCAGACCTCAAATAATGCTAAGAAAACAAGTTCATAATCATTTATAAACAGCAATACTAATGTTTTCAATCAGGAAGAGTTCAGAAATCAATATTTTGGAATGACCATGATTTTTAAAACCAGCTTTCATGTGTCTTGGCTGCTTTCCACCAGTCTTTCACACTGCTCCTGGCGCAAAAACTTAAGCAGTTCTTCTTTGTTTGATGGCTTGTGACTATCCATCATCCTCTTGATTACATTCCAGAGGTTTTCAATGGGGCTGAGGTCTGAAGAATGGGCTGCCCATGACAGGGATTTGATGTGGTGGTCTCTTAATTTTAGCCAGAGCTGTATATATATATATATATATATATATATATATATATATATATATATAAAATCATTACATCATTATTTTACATTGTTATACTGCTATGAAAAAATTATTAATAATGGCAAAAATAATCAAATAAAAGACTAATTCTCTTTTTTCCATTTCCATTTTGTGTAATGGCGCAGAATATTTTTTTAGACGTATAAAGAAATCCAACCAGAAAAGGATGAAGAAAGACAGTTTAATTTACTGAAATAGAAAAAGAATATAAAAATACCGTTTCCTATGTGATTCCATTGAAGGGGTGACAGCTGCTATTCACAAATGCTGCTGACATGCCTCGCATTATATTAAAATTCCCATTATCTGCATATTCATCAGTTTATTCTGCAGCTGGTGTTTCATTTTGTCAGCAGCTTACGACTTAAGAATGGCACAGGTATTGTAATGTTGCTCCAAAGGATCATTTTCGTAAGCGTGTTTACTAATTGTCACGTCATGATATATTAAAGTCGATGCAGCTGTTCCGTTTCCCGTAACTTCAACCTGTATTGTTTCCCCTAATGTAAATCTGACTTTAGCAAAGTTTTCTTTTCTTTATGATTCAAATAGCATTTGTTTTATAATTCTTATTGTTGGGTTTCGCTTCCATCTTCCAGATGCATTGTCTAAAAAAATATATCCCTTGAAGCAGCACATGAAATACTCTGGCTTAGTTTACGATGAATTGGGATTGTACTTGCGACTGACTTATTTTAAGAGGTAATTTGAGAAATTGAAAAAAAAAATGCATAATATTACTTTTTAGTACCATTAACAGAAAATGTGATTTTGCCTTCCACCTGGAACCCAAGAGGTGATGCATGTGGTAATGGTACATGCACAGAATGAGTATGCCGGCACATGGAGTCCTATTAAACTGTATGTCCTTGATGTACAGGCGAGACCAGAAGGTGGTCAGCATAGGTTGACATTCATTGCACTTGTTAGGTTAATAATAGACTAATAAATAAGGTGGCTAGTCTAAATATGCTTTTAGGGCAAATTTCAAACTGTGGATAGTGGGAATTAACCAGATTGTCTGTGGTAGCACATTCCAGAAAACTGGTGAAGCACGAGACTCTTTATATAGTCAATTGGACATCATGACTTACCAGTAGTTGGAAACAATATCTATTGAACTTTATATGAGTCCATAGTGAAACAATGTAATGCACAATTTTATATGCATTACGACTTTGAGAAAAACAATACTTTATACTATCAGATATCTGTGACAACATGACTTTTGCTCTTGATTAGGTCAGACATGTTTTTTTTTCATGGGTCAAGAGACATAGGTCATTTTTCATATGATATACGCACAGAAACTATTTCGGACTTACATATAACCCTTGCCGAAATGAATAAAGAGATCCAGAAAGAGTTAAGATATCATATTTATTAGATACAATTAAATATAAATCACTAAAAACTGCCCAATAGGAGGCATAGTATGCCCTAATAACAATTACAGGTGGTTAAATTCAAAGCCACAAAAAATTATTTTCCAAGAAATGCCAATTTATAAGATTACATATAGCGGTGACAAGATCTGCCAAAAGCTCCCTATATCCATATTATGCCAAAAAATAAAATAGCAAAAACTGAATGAGCTTCAAAGCAGGTCTAAATTACAAATCATATGCCCATGGAGATATAGCGGCAGCATGACTAGCCAGTCTAAGACCACTACCGTGAACTATGGGCACCAAAAACCTCCACCCCAACGCGCGTTTCGCATTAAGCTTCTTCCGGGGGCATTTTTCATATGAGCCTGAACGTTGACTTTTGAAATGATATTTGTTGCAACTTATTGTGCTGCTATCCTTGGAAGACAGGGAGAAGGGGTAATTGAACAATCAATATATGAGGAATCCCATTGTGGAGTCCATGCAGTTTTTTAACTTGCAAACAGGGAAGGACAAACTATGCAGATTGATTGAACACTCGAACAATAAGAGTTGACCTCATCCCACCTTCCTCCTGACCTGGGGATGATTGCCTGGATCACAGCTGTGGATATAAAAAGGGACCTGTATCCTTCTGCAGAGAAACTATACAGAAGAGCCAGCAGCAAGGCACCATGGCTCCAACCAGAGGAATACAGATTTGATCCACTGTCCATCACTTAGTCCATGGAGACAATTGGTGCACCCAGGTTGGGACAATCAGGTCACCTGGCCACATACCTCAATGAACAATCAGCATCCTAAGCTTGCCATGACTTCCTCTCTTTAGGTGCCCACCAAAAGCAGGGTGACACTGGTTAGGGTAGTTGGTTATGTAAGCTTTAAAGTTACATCTCCTCTAATCTTGGCGAGCCAGCAGGAGAGTGAGACTCTGTAGTTTGAACCATCTAATGTACTTTTTGGGTCTGTTCTATGTTATTGTCTATTGGTTGTAAAATAAATTATTGCCACTCTGTGTTACTCTCACCCTGCATTGTCTGAGTAAAACTTTACCCATGGGAAAGGAGTATGGGTTTTCCATGGAATAAACCCTGGCCTATGCAGTCTTTCTAAAGACAGCCAGGCCAGTGAAGTAATGCACCCACTTACATCCCTCGTGTCTCCACAGTATTGAATGGAAAACTCGATCAACTGTAGCACAGTAAGTCTTTGCATATTGTAAACTATAACTTTAATAGTGTTTGCAAAAAGTACTGTTATTTTATGAGTCTGTGGGTAACACGGTTAAATGTGACTGTAACGTGGATGGTTTTGGATCCACGAGCCGGGCTTATCCTGGAGGGGTATAACTAAAACCTCTGACTGTGAGGATAGGCTTGGCCACATATAGTCACCAGGTGCTGTAAGGGGATGAGATAGAATTACCTCCTTGCTTCCCTTTCTCTAGTTGTTTTTGATCTGTTAATGTTTACATATTGCTAATGTTGATAATGTATTTGATGAATGCTTGCGGTACTGCTAAATAGGAACATGTATTACCGTGCACATTTTTGGTACTGCCACATTTATATATGTGTTACCATGCTTTGGAGACTGCGTTTCTTGGTGTTATACTGTATATAATGTAAAGTCATGTATATTGATATTCATGTACAGTTTAGGGTAAGTGCATCCTTTTGGGGACATTAGAGGAGGGCACTTTAATATATAGCTCTTATATTTAGGGTAAGTGTAGTTCTGCTGAGGGCCACTAGATGGAGGCATACTAGTGGGCCTTGTAGATATAGTTTATGGGATGGTTATAGAGGGTTAAGTGTAGGAGGGGCTGCCAGGTAGTAAGAGAGAACATCCTAGGAAGTTAGGTTAGACGGGGCCAGGGTGCCCAAGTGTCCACATGGACTATAGGCCAGGACAGTTCGGCAGCCACGTAACATTAAAGTGCTACAGCCCACATTACCCATGGCCACTGCGTCAAAGCAGTAGGCCAGTACAGTAAAGGAAGGATGTGGTGACTTATCCCCTGGGCAGATGCCTTTAGGGCAGGAGTATATTGGACTGAAGAGATGAAGGAAGTTGGAGCTTCGACGAGATTGGTACAGACAGGCCGGATGCTTTACCAGAGCCAACCAAACCTGGTGACTGGTGATTTTGAGTCTGGGACGAAACAGGCAGAAGGAATTGTCATCATGACGAGGTCAGGCCAGGAAGAAACTGGGGAGCAGTCTAGGAGGGTTCGGTCTGGGCGTGTTCTGCACAGAAATGACAGCCAAGAAGGTAAAGATGAGGAACCAAGTGAATATTATGATGTGCCAACTGTGGATGTAATGTGTGAAGTATTAAGTAAAGAGAATGTGTTCAAGTTAACCTGGACTGTGTCTCCGTTATGGGGGTCACCAGAAGGAGGGACCGCCGTCCCCTGAGAAGTGCCCAGGGAAGTCTGGATTTGGAGATGCAGGTATGCTGAAAAAAGAATACAGTTTTCTGTAGGGGAAGGACTGGACATCGATCTTACAGTATCTCAGGTCACAACTACAGTCCTGTCCCTCCCTTGCAGTACCACTCCAGGGCAGTCCGTGGATCTGTAGCAGCTGACCGGAGGGTGAGTGGTATGGGTGTACAAAGGCAAAGACGTGGTCAGACAATCCAAGGTCAGGGCAGGCAGCACCGGTTCAATTTAAGTAGCTAAAGTGTAGCACACAAGAATATGATGCTTTTATTCCACATTTTTGGGTCCTGCTGTACATGTGCTACTGTATCCAGAGGTCATAAAGAGGCAAGATCTAGTTTATAAAGAAAAATTAAAGTTTCAGTCTCTGCGATTTATGCATTTATTAATTTTATTTAGCCAATTTGTGACTTGATCAGTGGATTACATTTATATTGATTCGTTATTCTTTTTTTTTACATCCGCAATGAAGCATTCTGGTTTCATCACTAACTAAGACCTAGTGAGGAAGATGACTAATGGTTTAGTACTCGGTTGCTCATAGACCCTGGCAGATCTCCTTCACTGTCAGCAAAATTAATCTTCATCAATCCATAAAAGTTGCACAGATGTTGTTCCCATCACTGCCAGCAATCACTGTGTGCAAATTAACCTCCAAACATCTAATGGTGCCATCCGAACCGGCTCCCATACTAAGAGAAGGATATTTAAGGTTGAGTGCAACATATAACTAATGGCTTCTGTAAATCTCCTGAGGAAAGCTCCATTTGAAAGCAAAAATTGGCTAATATTTATCACCAACGTCTTATAAGGTGTAGGCAATCACTGATTTTTATAGTCAGTCGTCTATATAGCTCTATCTGTCATCTTTAAAAAAAAATTTGTAGATTTCCCATTTTTTTACTTTCTAGAAAATTGAAATGTAATTTTTTTAAATATTTTTTTACGTGGTGCACAAAATCCAAATTTTCACATATTACGGTAATGTCAAAGTTCATTTGTAGAAAGTGATGGCACACATCACCGCTGCAGCCAATCACTTAGCTCTTCTGTTCTGCACATGTAGATGGCACAAGGCGCTGATCTCAGCAATTGGGTGCTGCAATGATTACGTCACAGCTGCAGCTAAAACACAAAGAGTAGCGCGGTGTCTGAGGAGCGCCGCTTTATAAGCGAGCAAAATAAATTCATAAATACATAAATGAACAAATAAAATAACTTTTGATCACACCATGCCACAAAGATATGGTTATCTGGAAAAGTATTGATAGTGTTCAAAACTACAACTTTTTTTTTTGCCCAAAAATTATCCCTTCTATGGCTATGACATCAAAGAAAAAAATATGATTTATGGAATAGAGGGATAAACAGCAACAGCAAAAGAAAAATAAACATGGCGTTAAAGGGAATTTTGTCAACAAGTTTTTGCTATCAATTCTGACAATCGCGTGATGTAAAGGCAGAGACCCTGATTCTGGTGATGTGTCACTTAATATTCTGTGTTTTGCTATTAGTGTTTTAATCAGCAGGAGATTATCACTGCAGGACTATGTGTCTCCTGGTTCAACGTTCTCCCCCATCACTGATTATTAGCTTTCTGTTTATGCACAGTGTTCATAGAAAGCAGCCAATCAGTGATGTGGGCGGAGTTATGCACAGCTCTGCATTCAGAGCTCTGCTAGATCTGCTGAGAAAGCTAGGATTGTATCACAACTGCTGCAGTCAGTAAACTAAGCGATACATCACTGAAATCAGGGTCTTAACTCCTACATCATGCTACTGTCAGATTACAATGAAGAAACCTGCTGATGGATTCCCTCTAAGATGATTGCATCTCACTCAAAGCTTTCCACATAACTGAGGCTCTCCAGAGCCATTGGGCCAGATTCGTAAAGCATTTACACCAGAATAAATCTTTGAAATGTCCTAACAATTTGGCGCAACTGGAGACTGTGCTAAAATTTTGGGACTTTCGGTGGGAGAAGCAGCAGTGGGACGATGGTGTGGAGCACATGGAGGTACACACCACTCATTTGATGTTTCTCAAGCATTCGGAGGCATCAGGAGCCTCACACTCCACCACGCGAGATCGTGAAGACCTACGTGAAGCTCATCGATCTTGATTAATCAGTGTCATCGCCTATTTTTTTTGTAATCTTCAAAAATCCTTTTCGTGAACCAGCACTCAGAGTGAAGCGTATATATTAGAAAAATATTCCAATGCACAAATTGTGCCCAGAGAACATATAAAAGTCATGTAGACACTGTCCTGTGTGGCCATTGGAACAGCTTTTTTTTCTAACTAATAATCCCAATAAATTAGCACTTAGTGCAAAAATGAATTTTGTCTCGTATGCCCGGAGACTGAAACTTGACACCCAGTTTAGATAATCCCAAGACTCGGCAGCAAACATTATGTTTGTTTTGCAAGCGAGCGAATTCCTCCAGTGACTTGTTTAAAGGGCAGTTATCATCGGTTTACAAGCACTGTTAATTAAAAGAGACAAGATCTTCTTCTCCACCATAACACGTCCCCGGAATTAACGGGAAAGGACACATTGCAATACATCTTTATTTCATGGAGAAGGGCCACTGTAAAACAATTGTCATGTCTCGTGAAGATTACAATCTCAAGAACCCGCATCGTGGTTGTTATTGGGCTCTTAAGCTTCCGACAAAAACGAGATGGAAAAACGAGCGTAGGTAAAAAAAATAATAATTGGGATCTTTCTATATGAACCTACAGCCTATAGGTTCTTAGTGTGCCCTAAAGACTATTCAGATGAGACTAGATTTGTATTCTCATCTCAACCATTCAAGGTCAAGAAAGGAATAACAGCCTCCAGATACCGACCACAGGAGGTGGCACTCAGGAAACAGAAGAGCGATGATGTTTTTGTCAGCTCTATCGAAAAGATTAGGGACTGAGGAAATAGCACAGCCCAACAAGTTCATGGCCAAGATAGAAATAACCCTTAAAATATGTATTTTACATAAGAATGAAATATTGTCGACCCTACTTGCACCGTGAAAACTAAAATGGGATTTCCAGAACTATAATATTCCTTAGGATAGACCATTAATGTTTTAAAGTTCCTCACCTCTCCGGGCTGCAGTGCCAGCCTCTCTGTCATCCTCCTGCCATGGCCAACTGCATTGATTACTATCCAAGCCAGCATGCTCCAATGATGTCTTCATCCTTGACTTTATGAGCTGGCTCAGGCAGCTGGACACCATCTGAGTATTCAGGTAGCTGCTACCCACAACTCTACATGACGGGCCCGGGAACATCCTCATCATGAGAACTCTAGCTAAATGAACTCTACTGGAGTCGGCAACTTCCTTATTGTGAGTCCACTGACCAGCTCAGTTCTACTTTATATGCTGGACTCTCAAAGTTCCTCATTGTGACTCTCATGAACTCTGCTATACTCTACACGCTGGGTTCACCATTGTGAGTCTCTTAACCAACTCAACTCTGCTGAATTGCTTTATGCAACCGATCTTCTCTCTGTTGATCTTCAGTTCACATTCAGCTCTGCTACACTGTTAGTCTACACTGCTGTGCTGCAATCTCAGCTCTGCCTCATCATTTTTCCTACTATGAGTCAAAGGATTTCTGGTGGACTGCTGTTTCACTTCTCCAATTACCAAGCAGTTTCTTCAGTCTCCGTTTTTCAAATTTTTGATCACCCTGCTGCACCAGTATCATCTGTCCATGCTGTAAAATAACTGCTTGTTTAGACCCAGGATTTTGAAGATCTCCTTCACCATGGGAAACAGAATACTAATCACTGAGGTTCTGCCTTTCATCACCTGTGATCAGCAGCTGAGTTTTATTCAACTGACTGGGACTGAGCAGCAGTACCAGGCATAGACGCAACAGAAAGTGTGGTGATGGTGATCTGTCAGCAAGTTTTTTGGTGTCTGAGATCATCATGTTGTAGGAGCAGAGAGAATGATTCTAGTGATGTATCACTTGCTGGGCTGCTTGGTGCAGTTTTGATAGAATCTCTGTTTTCTCTGCTGTAGATGATTCAGTGCTCAAATGCTGAGCTGTGTATAACCCCACCTACAACACTGATTGGCAGCTTTCGGTGTACACTGTCAGCAAGCTGCCAATCAGTGGTGTGGGCGGGGTTACACAAGTTAGCTGGACTGCCTGGCATGTGACGCCTAGTCCTGCAATGATAATCTCCTGCTGATAAAACCTTGATTGTATTGAAACTACAGCACAGAACCTAGTAAGTGACTCTTCCGTTCAGTCAACCTCTCATATTAAATAGCAAAACCAGCTGATAGATTCCCTTTATATATCTATATATTTGGTTATACAGTGAGGTCCAAAAATAATATATAATATAATATTATATAATATTATATAATAAAATAATAATTAATCTGTGCCTGATATAACATATTAGGCCATATTGTGGCTAGTAACTCAATAAATTGGTCGGACAGTTGTTGTCAATGTCTCTCCTGCAAAAATCTTTGCCATTTACCGCTTTTGAAAATGTCAAGAATCAGGAAAAGTAGAAAATTCTAGAGTATATATGGCTTGCAACATATTTTTCAACATTTCTATGTCATAAAAATGTCTCAAATGTAATAATAAATCCCCCCAACAGCGTATATAAATCTGAACACTGTAGTTCCATGCTTAACAAGAATATTTTAAGCAGTCATCGAATTGACTCCAATTTAAACGAAGAGGGAAGAAAAAAAACATTTTTGACAGTTTAAACAGCAGTGGATTAGAGATGGGAAAGGAATTCAATTAAGTTCTCCAGCATTTCAGCTGCCAAGAATGAAATTGCTACCATGTACATGTGTTCACTTCTCCTACAGGATCATTATTGCTGATGTTTCCCATCTGTTGTTTGAGACAGTCAAAGTTAAAGTGCCGGGAAGAAAATAAAACGCTAACATCCCAAAATTGATAATTATTAGATCGGTATAACGAAATCAGAGGTGATAAAAATTACAGAGCAATTCATTAAGTGTTATGTTTAATTGAGGATATTTTCGGCTGGCAAAGAAGGGTGTGCTTATCATCGGCAAAAAATGCGCAACGACAAAAAAGTGGCTCTAAAATCTGGTTAGGTCTTGCAGGGATACGAGTGTTTACAAGACTTGTGTTACCTCAAGGCATCGTTGTGTTCAAATGGTTGAAACACTGCATGACAAGAGTTAAGGAACGTCATAAATACTGGCCTAGACACAGTAAACCTGTTATCCAAAAAATTGTCGACGAAGGGGGCCACACCGGGAAATCGGAACACACTCGGTCAAGTACTCTGCTTCCATTAAACTTTATTGTCATTACTGTAAGCCTGCTAATCTTCACAAATGGGACCAACAAGAAGGAAAAACATCCTTGACTTTTCTGTTTCCTCGTAGTTTTGAAGGTGGTTGACGTAGATCAACTGAAAAAAGTTTGGAACCGTTTAGTCCCGAAAAGAAGAAGAACGTTCTACAATCTTGGGTTTTGATGCATATATGGCATGGTCTGTCTAACCTTTGTATGCTCTGCCATTAAACTGAAGGCAATACGTCAGAAGTTTCTCGGCATATAAGAGACCTGAAGAAGGAGTCAACCAGATTCTGAAATGCACATCCATTCTTAGCGTATTATCTGAGACTTGTAGGAATATTACTGGAATTCCAGTTTGGTCATAAACATTAGTAATTGTCTCCGTGTTAAGAAGAAGTTAAATCAGTGAAAATTTTTTTATCAGGACCCATCTTTGTTCTCCCTTGATTGTTAAAGTAAAAACCTTTTGAAACTTCCAAATGTACAATTTTTAACTTTTGAGGTTTTCTCAATTAAGAAAGCCAACACTGAAACGTATACACACAAGGGGCTTGTTATTTTTTCATCCTTCACACCATTTTTATGAACTTTAGGCCACCTAGATTGTTACTCTGAGCCGTAAAGAGCCATCAAAAATTTATATCCTTACACTCACCTTACTGCTCCCTTCTTGGCCTCTCTGCTGCTCACCATCAAAATCTAGTCGTCGCAACATCTTCTAATCTCTCGCCTCTCACGCTGAAGTCATTGGTTCTTTCATGCTCAGCCGTGGATTCCAATGTTCATGAGGCCCAGGAGGATTCTCCAGTAATTTTTCGGTTGTATTCTTCCCCATTTTCCAAGAGCGTTATCTTTTTTCTGCCCACATAACTATACGATGGCTTTTTTCCATTCAACGTACTGTAAAAAGAGAAAAAAAATTCTAAGTATGGTGAAATTGCACAAAAAAATATAATTCCACAATTATTTTTTAGGTTTTGTTTTACAGCATTCCGGGTGATCACAATAGAGAAATACCAAACTTCTATATACAGTATATATATATTTTTTAGCTAAGTGTTGATATTTTTTTTCAATTTGTAAAGAAAAATTAAATGTTTGCTTGTGTCGTCATGTTACAAACTCTGTAAAATTTTAATTCTTTGGTCAATGGAGTTGTTTGAGAATGTATTTTTGCTTACCTTTTTGTTAACACCATTTCGGACTAAATACATTTTAATTATGATTCCGTTGTTGTGGTGAGCGATGGGAGTATGGAACAGCTTAACCCCGGGATGTCCTCTGTAAAGGTGTAAATACCTCAAATTGACAATGGCATTTAAGGAGTCAAAAACAGCTGGCAGAACCTTGCTGATGTCATTGACAGATGATGGCTAGATAACACAGTCATCATCTGCCAGCAATAATGCAGGCTCGGCTACTGAGCCTGCTTCAAAGAAGCGGATCTGACAAATGATGCACTAGTATGTTACATGTTACGAAGGAGTTAATTGTACTGGTCTTGTCATGTGGGCAAATGGGACCTTTTGGGACGCCAAGCCACCAAGGAGCAGGTTCAACTGGTCTTTATACATGTGGTTGTATATGCCTTTAAAGAGTAGTTTAGTGGATACACACTCGTTTTATCAGGGCGTCTAGAAGTTCTAAATTGAGAATTAAATGATTGGTGAACTTGTAAAGTGTTTGTTAAATAAAAATGATCTAAAATATATTTAACAATTGTCCTTAAAACATAAATTTAAAAAAAAATAAAGTAAAATAAAATATTTGTTGTAAGATCAGCTTGTTCGGTTTGTTATGCTACCACCAGGCTTGTCACTGTCGTCTGCTAAATACAATAGAGATTTAAGACTTTGATGCTTTTATTTTTTAGATTGCTCTCTAATGACCTACAAAAATAGACTAGACAAGCATTGTAAACACCCTTAAGTAAGTAATCTTAGATACTTCTTGGATGGTTTGCTCAATAATTACAAGAAAGTGTTCTCGCTAAAGGAATGTTCAGTTTTTACTCCGTGACAAATGATGTGAAAAACTCCTCCAAAGAAAACTAATTGTCAATAATAATTATAATTATATCTTATGAATCAAGTCTGGGGAAAATATTATAAAAGTACAGAAACACATGCCAATCATCATATTCTATAGCAGCACTTTAGATACGAATCGCAAACTTTTAATGCCTGAAAAAAATGTAAAAAAAAAAAATTAAGAAAAGAAAATGAATGAAAGAAAATATAAAATATTGACATTTTAAATGGAAATAAAGAATATCACCTTACTTGAAAAGTTATTCTCCATGGGTACAGTGTGATTGATAAAAAAAATCCAATACTTACCCCTTCGACCAATGATACTACTACACACACATTACGGTGTCCTCTACCAGTCTAGTGGCCTCATCATCCAGAGGTGGCTTCATCACACCACTAAAGCCTTCACATTCCATCTGAGCAGGCTTCATCCACTTTGTCACATAATGCCACTCCACACATTGATGCCTTAAGGGGCTGCACGCTACTTGGACAACACCTTCTCATCTCATGTTTGGCCCCATTAAAATAAAAAACACCAAAACTCACTTCCAATGTGGTGCCATTCCAGTGGTGCTGGCACTCACGTTCCTGGGGCCCACTTGAGGATGTAATATCATATGAGCTGAATTCCACCCTCAGTGCTTGTCTGCTTCACAGACAAAGCACCATCTTGAGACACTTATACAGTCTGAAGATGGATAAACTATCAACCACACAGTTTATCTATTCTAAAATTCTTCCAATTTCAGTTTATATGCACTATCATAATCAATTCCTGCAAGCAATGCAGAGCAGAGGGGGATGATCTGCAGTACCAAAAAAGGTAGGAAGAGGCAGTGGGGTAGACAGGGGAGGAGGTGGGCAACTGTTCCCCATAGCACCCACACACAGCATGTTCTTAGGTCAAAGGTAAAGTGTTCTCCAGTGTGGCGTGTTTTTAAAGAAAGTGCAGATTATGAAAGAACAGTCATTTGCAACCTCTGCCATACCGAGATCGGCAGGGGCCTGGCCACTCCCAGCTTGACCACCACCAGCATGCTCAGGCACATGTCATCAAAGCACATGGCTAGCTGGGCACAACACCTTGGTCCACAATGAGTGTCTTGAGGGTTACACTACTGCCTCTTCCCCTGTACTATGTGTTTGTAAATCTACTATCCAGGACGTAGGTGCAGATAAATCCCGCCCTGCACCTGTTTTTGTGCATTCAAAAGCACCATCAGTAGCCACATCCAATTCCTTGTCCTAGCACAGCGTTCAACTGTCCCTACCCCAGGCCTTGGAACACAAATGCAAATACCTAGCCATCCACCCACTGGTCTAAACACTAAAAGGCCACATTTCCAGATTGCTTGCCCTGGACATTTTGCCATTTAAGCTTGTGGACATTGAGGCTTTCCGCAACCTCATTGCTGCATCTGTCTCGGTGCTCAGTATCCAGCCGCCAAAATTTTTCCCATGTGCTTTCCTTACATCAGCACGTGTCTGATAACATCACTCGTGCCCTCTGTGAAGTTCCACTTAATAACCTGAACCTCGACAAGTACTTGTGACCACAAACACTACATTTGCCTGATGGCACACTGGGTGAACCTTGTGGAGGACAGAACCGAGTCAGGCCCTTGGAGGGCCACGTGGTACCCACACCAATGATTGGTCCTAGTCCCATTAGTGTTTTCTCCACAATAGTTCCTGCACCCATTCCACCTCCTCAACCTCCTTCTCCAAATTGTCATATCGGATCATGTCATCCATTTCAGTCACAAGTTGGAAGCACTGCAGCACTGCCTCGGTGCACCTCTTCCCACCCCAAAAATGGTATACTGTTCATTATTTCTTCTTGTCCTCCTCCACCATATCAACAGGGTCATAATGTGGCCCTTGCTTCAAAGTTTTAGAAGGTCATCAGGCGGCCCTCACTCATACTTTTTAGAGGGTCATCTTGCGGCCCTTGTTCTTAATTTTTCCAGTCTGTGTATGATATCTTCCTTTATAATTTTTAAAGGGTGTGTATGTGGCCTAATTCTAAAATTCTCTTACATATATTGTGGCAAAGTGCTGCAGGGGAGACATGTTTCACTGAGGCTATTGGCTTCAGTGATTTAAACCCAGAAGTTTTGCTGCAGGAAATTATGCGTTAAGAGGGGTTAATCAGCCAATTTGTTTAAGGCCTAGGTTTTTGTGGACAACCATAGATCGAATGGGAGGTTGTCCACCTTATCTCCACCCCAGGGTGTGGTTTGAGGGCTTAAATAGTCAGCCTCCTGATGCATTCAGTGTTCAGTTGGCCTGGAGAGTGGAGCTCCAGTGCTTTGTGTCCTGTGAAGGAAAGCTGAACCTTTGGATGTTGAATTTTCCTTAGCTGGCTAGCAGATGTGTGGTGCCCATGAGGCTCAGTCGCCACAGAGGTACTGCACCTCCTCCTGAGGTGTGGTACCCCACCATCCAGGTAAGGTAGAAACACCTGACCACACTCCAACACCTGCACCCCACACCACAAAGTAGTGTAGCAAAGCACCTTAGTGGCTCCCTGCTTGGCGTATAGCAAAGCACCCCTTGGTGGCTCCCTGCTTGGAGCACGAAACATGCTGGGAGGTGGGTGGAGTTTAGTTCGCACCAAAAGAGCGGGAAGAGTTGAGTCAGTCAGTCAGTCTTTCATTCAGTCAGTGAGTGAAGATGTAGAAGGACAGAGTGTGAGACAGAGAAGATCCCCGGGAGAGAGATGGAAGAAGGAAGTGCTGCAGCAGGCCACAGTGATCTGAGTCTGCTGGCACAGGAAAGAGACAGAGAAAGGAAGCTTGATTCTCCATTGGGAAGAAGGATTAGCACAGAACGTGAGAAGAATAAGAGAGCAAGGCTTAGGGTTAGAAGAGAACCCTTTTCAAGTTCTAAGCGCAAGGCCAGGGTCCGATCCCCGAGGTTGTACGGATACTAATGGTCCTGCAGCAGACACCAGAGGAATAGAAGTAGTGACCACTTTATTCCCACACAAGACTTGGGGGCACACAGCAACATATTAGCGAGCCGGGACTTAATAGCAAGGAGTCCCCGAAGCAGGCTACAGATGTCTGCCGTAAAAGTAGAGCTCATAGGAACATCTGACAGGAGGAACTCCAGTGTAACTCAGTACGAGGAGTACTTCACTCAAAGGCGCTTTAAGAGGAGGCGTTCAGAAAAGGCACATATGTTGGTTGAGTGTTGAAAGGGAGTATTCCATCTGGCCTGGAGGTTGACTGAGTCCCTAACCCGGAGGACTCGGCACAGAAGCGGGCACTTGTTTGCACAACAGACTGTGAGTAAAGCTTTAGAACTGCATGCCCTGGTGTCCTCCACGTATTCCTGCACACACAGCCCTGCGTGTGAGGGCGTCCCAGATGTATGGACTGTGATGTACCATTTTGTTTTGATTTCCTGTTTTTCCCTGAGGGACGTGTTTATTTTTACCTCACCATGGTTTATGCAGCATAAGCATATTAAACCTATGAAGGGCTTAAAAGAGACAGTGTTCATATGCCTACCTCTGTGTCAGCTGAGTGAACCGCTCTACCACAGTATATATGTATACCCCAAGGGGTAAATGTTTTTCGGCCCTTGAAGTTAATGCATAGACTTTTCCACTCTAGAATAATTAAGGAAAAAATGTTTTCTGAGGGCCTTCTCTACATCTCTTCAAGGGTGTATTGCAGTCCATCCTTCTAATTGTTTGCACTTAACGCATAGGCTTTATAAGACTAGGAGTCCCACTACCTAACAATTTTAACAGAATGTGTATGAGACCCGCCTCTATGTTTAAGACAGGGTGTATTGGAGTTCCTCTTCCATCAACTTTTTGGCAGCTCTTGCATTTTCCGCATAGACGTTCTGAGTTTCAAAGTCCCTCCTTCATAAATTAATCAGGATTTGTCTGACCAGGTTGCACACACTACATGCCCAGATAAGATAGTAAAATCTTAAAACTACATTTCTCGGTGACTACCAGTGGGTGTAGTTTAATTTCCAATTACTATGTCATCTACGGTAGTCATTGGAGATGAGAAAATATGGTGAGAGATGCCCCAGCTAATAAGGGGTAGGGGAGGGTTTTGCTTTGTTTTTCTTTTTAATTTTGCCTTATATACAAGTCATTATACAAGAAAGAATGTTTCCTAACATTTCTTTCCCTTAAAGTCCATTTTATATTCGGTTTTGTATGTTTTATTGTCAGTCCGTAAAAGTGGAGTAATACTCTGACTAGAGGAGAAAGGAGGAGTCAAGTTCAGCACAGCCATCCAGGTGACATACAAGTTCCTTTTATTAGGTTCTCAAAGTAACTTTTATGCCATCTGGATGGCCATGCTGAACTTCACTCCATCTCCATCCTCTGCTGCTTCCATTTGGCCATATCTGAACCCTCCATAAAGAAACCAACCGAGATCTTGCATCACATGGCGTGGTAAGCTGAACCCATCTTTTCTTCCTTGATAATACTCTGACTACAATAGTCCCAGCAGCGACCTGTGAGTCAGAGATGTGTCCAGGTATTTTCACCATGCTATCCTCATTCCATTTGAGCACTGTTTCCATCCATTTCAGTGATTTTCCTGCCTCCCCAACCCTCCTGTTGGGGTCTTTTGGAAAAATGTTTGAGTTTCCCATTGACTTCCATTACACTTGGTACTCAAGTTGAACCCATGCGATCATCCGACCTGCTCGATTTGAGTACCAAGCACTCTAGCATTTTAGTGCTTGATCTTCATTACTGCTAATTTACGAGGGCGGTAGCCCTCTTTTTCTCAGATGCCTCCAGAGGATTCTCTCATTTTCCTGTGATCCAGTTCGAGCCAGAGTAGATGACATTTACATCAAATTTATTTTACGTCAATTGAAATTGCCCCAATTGCCATTAAAAGCTCATTATTATGCTTTAGGGTCTCTCCAGACCAAAAAGCACAATTAATCGAGCACTGGTGGACTGGATGCAGACAGAAAAAGGCTCTTGTGAAGAACAATATATGGGCCCTTTGAAGTCCAACATAATGCACCATTTACAACTTCTTTAGAGGTCACAATGGGCCCCCTTACCTCTTGGGTCCCTGTGTGCCTGCCAATGTTGCATTAATGATATGTGACCCCATGAAATGAAGGTTATAAAAAATTAAAATATTACATTTGCTCCATAGTTTACCTGCCAGCCAGTCCTCTGCTTGCTCACTCTGTTCTTCTTGTGCTGACTGCTAGACATCCAGCATATCTCACACTTATTAGTAAGCATGTCTATGACATGTGTCGCAATCCATATCACCAAATAGATGTCAACGATGCGCGTAAGACCGAGTCAGCTTGGACGTGCCGTAAGTGTAGGATTCATAAGAAGATTAGAGAGGAGAAGGACAGGTAAGGTGACTATAGCATTACCGGTATGTTATTTTTAACCCCTTCCAGGTCCTAGATTCTTTCATGATGGCAGCCCGCAATTTTTTTTTCTGAAAAATTTGGAGCAGTTTTGAGTTGCATGGAATAATTGACTCATCTATAGTGCTTTCATTTTGCATGCAGTCATTGTCCTGCTTTAATTGCCATGTAACGACGAGTTGCCTGGAACCACGAGACATTGGCGGCTGATTACTTAGCTCAGTGGTGACGTCACTACAGATGAACATTTATTCCTCCCTCCATCAACTGTGGCTGAGTAACATTTACATAAATGACATTTTATAATAATATCTATTAACTCTGTTTAGCTCCTGAGCAGGTTCATTTAAGCCCATGATGAGTTATTTTGTTTCCCAGGAGAATGATGTGCCATAAACTGCGTTGAGTCAGATTTTATTGAGTCAGGTTTTATGAATTTAATTATATCGTATTACAGTGTATGATTTTCATTTGATATTAATAAACGTCCAGATACAAGTGGAAAAATTCAGGGACAAACATTCTTCATGCCAGACAACAACAACTGCTACTAGTAACCATTAGTACCGTGCAAGTGGTTCACCCAGCTTTTCATTTTCTCTAAATAACATATGAAGCCAACCCAAATGCTCATCAGTTTGAATAAGTTTCGCCTATCAAATTTTTTTGAGTATAAGACGCACTTTTTCCAAAAAAATTTTGAGGGAAAATGGGGGTGCATCTTATAGTCAGAATGTACTTACCAGGAGTGTGGTGGCAGCAGGAGTCGGGCAATTCTGCTGGCCCTGGGCTAGGAAGAGGGGATGTTTGGTGGTCCGCCGCTGCAGGGTGGTGATCTGACTCCCATACCAGACTGGTGCAGCAGTATTCGGTGGTGCTTTCTGTAAAAGCCCAGAGCCCCCGCACTTCTATTGCTGCAATGCAGTGGCCTCCGGGAAAATGGCCACCAGTGGCAGCTCGCCCTGTTCCCCGGGATACTTTTGAAGGTGAAGATGCCGGGGGCCATGTGCATTGAATTATCTCCTGAATCCACCCTTCATCTATACACTTCCTTCACTCGGGGTAGAGGGGAATAAAAATACATCAACCAGACGAACAAGGTAACTTGAACAGGGGAAATGGAAAATACCAGGCATACAAATATACACTCACATATAACAGAGGAATGCAATGGGGAGTGGAAGATTGGGTAAAAGCAAAGTAGGAGAAGGGAATTTATCACACTTACTAAACCAAGCAACAGTCACCAATAAATCCACCAAACGCCTTCTCATAGAACCACCAACTACTATTCTCCCAGGCACGCAGCATAAGCTACTCTGTCTACAGTATGTGTGTTAGTAAGGACCCAATTTATATAAGGGATAGGAGTGGCTAATCATGCTCAGCTAAAAGTCCTAGCTCCCAGAGCTTCCCAACATGACCAATTAACCCCCGTACAGCCAAAAGAAATTTACACCATTTAAAAAGAAGGTGAAGTGCTTCTAATCAGCGCTGGAGTGGGATCAATCAGACACTGCAGTCTTCTGCTCCTTCTTGTCAAGGTAAACCTGTGACATAATTAGAGATGAACAAAAGGATTCAAAGGATTCTTTTCCAGCATCCACGTACTCCATGTCATTGAGAATAGAGTCCTGCAAACTTCCTCAGCGGGAAGTTGAATGCCAATATCCTAGGCGACTCTAGAATATACAAGTTATGGTGTCAATTCTGGGTGCAAGAAATTATACAGGATGAGGTTTAGTGATGTTGCATCATGACATTGCAAGAGGAGAGTAAGCATCAGAGGCACACATGATGATAGCATCCCAGTGCCGGTCAAGGAGGTTTACAGGACATTCATCTGCAATTCATCACCAATGTCCATGCTGCACCAGGGTCTTGCAAATCTTTTTGGTCATTTTTAGCTACCAGTTATCCATATGATATTTGACAACTTCTAAATTGTTAGGGGTCCAATTTTGGGTGCCAGGACGAGGCACTCTAGTCCTTGTTAGAAAGGAGCGATAGTGCGCATACGCATCCACTGCTCCATTCATTCTGTTTGTTACTGCGAGAGAAAAGCTAAATATATTAGTCAGGCAATGTCGTAGAAAATATATAAAGAGGTGGGTGTGCAATTCTAGCGGGAATGAAAGTGCCCCATTCTGGCTATCTATGGGGGTCCCAGCGGCAGGTCCATTTCTAGTCTGGGAGCTATCACCTATTTTGCAGGTAGGTGATAACTAGTGATGGATGAGCGTTCAGTGTCAAGTGCTAGAGTGCTCGGGTCTATGAGCCATGCTGCACTGAAGCTTTCTCTCTTTTGCCCGCGGCAGAGCCCGTAGCTAATGACATTAATTTTTGTTCCTTGCAGTACTCAAATCAGCATGCCTGGCCTGAATGTAGCAAGCACCAGGGACTTCAGAACAAACAGCCTGCTAAATGTCTGTGCTGCATACGGATAGCATATTACTTTCAGTTAGAATTGTGTAATATTTTCTTTCTCCTGTGGAGGCACTGTAGGGAAATTAAACCCTAGTTCTGCAATTGATCACAACTGGTCACTGGGAATACAGCAAAGGGTTACCCTATAGATAGAATTATTCCATACGACTATTTTTTAAAGACCCTTAGAAACTTAGAAGCTAACCTAAAGAGATATTATTCAATCACAAAACACTTCTACTGAGAGCTGTTAAACTGTCACTTTCTTTTTCTGTACAAAGTTTAGTAAAACCTATTTCTTTGTTTTCATGGACATTAAATTTGCAAGGATAAATACAAGTTTAAAGTCATGCTCTCGCAAGGGTTCGGCATTTTTTTTTCAAGGATAAAGCACCTTTAGAAACATTCTGCCCCAGCTGTGATATGCGTGGGGTCATCTGGACAGGGACACTGAGACCATCTCATTAATCTTGATATATAGTTGAACATCTGAGTTGAGCTCTTAAGATGATATCCTTTGGATGTACTTTGAAAACGAATAAAAAAAAAATTACAGTCTGTGTAATGCAGGATTTTTACAGATGGGCCTTTAATATCGGCTTATAATCACACCTGACAGCCATCTGTGTAATTGAGGACAAAAAGCGATTTGGATCCACCATAAACGAGAGGAATATGAACTTACTAAGAATAGACATGGCTTAACTACATTAAGGTCTAGTATTGAGAGAAAGGTACTTGTGGGCTCGAAAAAGTGTTCCAGGGATAGGATGGAGAAAGGACTGGAAGAAGGTTCAATGAGTGGTTGATTTGGTGATTCTGTGTGTTGTCAATGTGCCACCTTGGCAGTGAGAGTAGAAGTATTGCCATAGCAGAAAGGATTCGGTGTCCAAGTGAGAGCGGAATCTGATAAAGTAAAGACATGGATTCCTTGAAGAACGCCAGAAGATGCGGATTCCCTGCAAACTAACCAGAGCAGATGGGATGCTTCGCCATTCACCAAAATCCTGGCTTACATGATGCCAAAAGAACGAAGGTACTTCAGCAGAGCCACACAGCAGTGGAGAAACATGGAAAGTTGCTGAAGGCCATCTTACGCATTAAAGTCATCCAAACTGCCAATTTCAGAGGGACCAGCCATCAATATAATGACCATAGTGACAACTGACTCTCGTCTGACATCTGTCAGAGGAGAGAAGGATCCAGCCAGTTAAAGTTCCATGTATAATTCTTTGCAAATAAAGTCCGTGGAGCCTCATTTAAGAGTCTCAATCACGGGACTTGCCAGATCTTCCTCCAGGGAAGGACCCAGCCAAGGAGTGGCTCCTTTCGGAAACCACCATTACCACCATATTAAGTGGCACTTTAAGTCAATATCCAGCTCTTTACGAGTTTACAGATATGACAAGGGAAATACCAAGGCTAGGTATCCATCTACAGACAGCTGTTTTGGGGTGTTGCCCCTCATCCGTGTGGAGTAGGATTCTGGCTAGGTGGGAGCAATGCCTAGTAGACCAACATCACGAAACAATCACTGACCTCAGGGAGACCAGTCAAAGAAAACACTGCGGCAGCCGGCAAAGGCGCTAAATCACAGTGAAATACTAGGTGCATTGCTCCCTGGGAAATACGAATATGCAAATAAAGTCCGTGGAGCCTCATTTAAGAGTCTCAAACACGAGACTAGCCAGGTCTTCCTCCAGGGTGCAGCAGTCTTTTCTTTGACTGGTCTCCCTGAGGTCAGTGATTATTTCGTGATGTATAATTCTTTGGTTTGGCAGAGAGATAAGACACTGTCAGAGGAATCTGACAGTCACTTTTTCAAAAAGAACACAGGATAACTTAGACAAGCTGAGCAATCTTTAGTACGGAGGAGTGGCAACAGCATTTCCACTTCTCCAAGGCTCCAAGTTCCATTCATTAGGCTAATTCTGCCCTCCACAAAATAATTAACAGTTAGCCCTGCTGCAAAATGTTTGTCACCTAGTGGAAGGCAGAGTTAGGATGGGAGATAACCCGAGAGCCAAGGCAGTGGAAGTGCTCTGTTTTGCCCATAGCACTTTCAGTCCCATTTGAATATCTCTTCTATGTCTAGTATTTTTCTACAGCAGAGCAGCACTTTTGTCAAATAGAGAAGTGGGATCCATCACTCTACAGAACACATTTCCACTGCTCCTGAGTCCAATCCATCTGGCACTTGGCATTTTGCTTGGTAATGTAAGACTGCATGTAGCCGCTCTGCCATGAAGGTATCGGCTTGGGCGTAGTGTTTGTACTGATGTTATAACAGAGGACATCTGGATTCTGCAGTTATCGTGTCAACACAGAGTTGATGACTATTCTACTCTCTGCACCTCAGCACTCAGTGACCCTGTTCTATAATGTTATTGGGTCTCCACTTTGTG
The DNA here is from genome assembly GCF_039654945.1 of Dendrobates tinctorius. Classification (NCBI taxonomy): domain Eukaryota; kingdom Metazoa; phylum Chordata; class Amphibia; order Anura; family Dendrobatidae; genus Dendrobates; species Dendrobates tinctorius. Next base: position 14,243,536 of record NW_027361677.1, read on the forward strand.
GCTGAGTTGCTGCAGTTTCTTCCACTTTTTAATAATATCACTCACGGGTGATGGGGGAAAATTTAGGAAGAAGAAATGCCATGAATGGACTTGATACCCTGGTGGCTCCTATTACAGGACTGCACTGATATCAGTGAGCTCTGCACTACCGGCCGTTTTGTCACATGGTAGTAAAGGTAGATGGCATGCCTGGGGGCCGCAGATTATACACTGGGGGCAAGTAGCCAGATGTTATATACTGGGGGGTGAGAGGCCAGATGTTATACATTGGGGGAAGCCAGAGGTTATACACAGGGACGAAGGGCCGGATGTTATTCACCAGGGGGTCGGGGCCAGAAGTTATACAGTGAGGGGATGAAGGGCAATAGGTTATACAGCAGGGGCAAAGGGCTGGAGGTTATACATCATGGGGGGTGAGTGGCAGGAGGTTATACACTGGGGGGAAGGGCCTGATGTTATACCCCAAAAGTTTAGGAGCTGGATGTTATACACTGGGGGGTGAGAGGCCAGATGTTATACATGGTGGGAGCCAGAGATTATACACAGGAGCGACGGGCCAGATGTTATTCACCAGGGGGTCCGGATCTGGATGTTATCCAGAGAGGGGACAAAGGGCAATAGGTTATGCAGCAGGGGCAAAGGGCTAGAGGTTATACACCATGGGGGGGTTAGTGGCAGGAGGTTAAAAACTGGGGAAGGTCCAGATGTTATACACTGGAGGAATAAGGGCTGAAGGTTATACAGCAGGGGTGAAGGGCGGGAGTTTATATACCAGGAGAGTGAGGGTTCAGAGGTTTTACATCAGGCAAGAGGCCGGAAGTTATACATCTAGGGATGAGGGGCCTGATATTATACACCAGGGGGGCAATGAGCCAGAGGTTATACACAGGGGGTGAAAGGTTGGAGGCTATACATGGGGGGAAGGGCTGGAGGTTATACAATGGGGGGTGAGGGGTCAGATGTTATACACCAGGGGGGATAGGAGCTGGAGGTTATACACCGGGGGTGAAGGACCAGGGGTTATACACCAAGGGCTAGAGGCTGGAAGTTATACATCGGGGGCTAGGGGACAGAAGATATACACCTGTGGACGAGGTGCCAGATGTTATACACCGAGTATGGGGTGGCTAAGAGCTGAAGGTTACACACCGGGTAGTGAATGGCTGGAGGTTATACATCTGGGGCTAGGGGCCGGAAGTTATATACCTGCAGAAAAGGTGACAGATGTTATACACCGGGTGAGGGAGGTCTAAGGGCTGAAGGTTACACATCTGGTAGTGAATGGCTGCAGGTTATACACTGGGGGATAAAGGCTGGAGGTTATACACTGGGGGGAGAAGGGCTGGAGGTTATACACTGAGGGCTAGGGGCTGAAAGTTATGTATCGGGGGCTAGGGGTCAGAAGTTATATACCTGGGGACGAGGTGCCAGATGTTATATACTGGGTATGGAGGGACTAAATGCTGGAGGTTATACCTGGGGGCCAAGGGCTGGAGGTTATACTCAGGGGCCAAGGGCAGGAGGTTATACACTGGGGGCCAAGGGCAGGAGGTTATACACTAGGGGGTTAAGGGCTGAAGGTTATACACCAGGGAATGAAGGGCTGGTGGCTATATACCACCAGAAAAGGGCAGGAGGTTATACACTGGGGGTTAAGGGCTGAAGGTTACGCACCAGTGGGTGAAGGGATGGTGGTTATACACCAGGGGGGCTAAGGGCTGGAGGTTATACACCAGTGGCTGAAGGGCCGGAGGTTATACATCAGGGGATGAAGGGCTTGAGGCTATACACCCCGGGAAAAGTTCTGGAGGTTATATATTGGGGACGAGGGGTTGGATGTTATATTATTTATCATTTATTGATTTTTTATTTATTATGCTTCGCTTATACGGCACTATCTTATTCCGCAGCGGTTATACACCTAGGGTGATGGGGCTGAGTAAAAACCTGTATTCAATGATTAAGACATGTGTCCAATACCAAACCAAAAGTTAGCAGCCCAATTTTATTTATTTTTATATAAATCTTTGATATAAAAATGTAATGGAAACCAGTCCTCAGTTTTTATTTATGAGCATTTCTATGCCCTTTATTCTTTTTATACTGTAACTTCTTGAGTTCGCTTGGAAGGCAGAAGTTTTTTATTCCACGCAGCCTTTTTGTGTCTACAGAGAGCGATAAACAACAGGTGTTCGCAGACTGAGCGCTACATGTGGTGAGACAGCCATCAGTATAGTGGATAATCTATTTTCCCCTGCAATTCTCAACCATTCACACTTTACAGTCATCCAGATGCTATTGATATAATTACAATGTGTTGATACCACATACTGTAATGTTTAGATGCATATTTATAAGCGAGGGTCAGAATATTTTGCTTGTATGGCTAAGCACGCAGCATGAATTTTTTTTACTGAACACATTAGAAAGAAGGAAACTTTGTAGCATCCTAATATATCATTCCGTTCAATACGCCATACAAGTCGAAAGACAAAAGTCTTGATGGTTTTTATAGAAACCTTCCAACAAGTACTATATTTTTCAAAGGAAAGTAATAGTAACAGAGATGGGCAAAAACTTTTTACAACACTCTGGTTCAGAGCTGATGTCTCTTCTGAAAAGTAGGCGCACGTACAAAATCCCAACAGACCATTTAATCTGTAGAAGTGTCAAGGCAGTCAGAAGGAAGTTCTGAGGTCTCCAGTCTGGTGGCCACTTAGTACCAATGTGACCACTGCAAATTTTCTTACTGGAGATTTTGCTTAATCTTTTTCACCAGAATGGAGGCTCCGAAAATCTTGTGTGAATGGTGGAAGTAAAAGGTAGCCCAGTGCAGAGATTGGCTAGAGTATCTGGAGTTGAAACCTGCATTTTTAACCACCTCTCCATTTACATGTGGGGATTCAAAATGTCCTATTCTGACAGTCTAGTGGATAAGTTAAAATTTGGTATGCAACCAAGGCCCAGGCTGAGACAATCCATTTAAATTATATGCTATATATACAGTATATATCAACTAGGCTGCAAGAGAAAAAATGGACAGCACTGCCAGTACTGCTGAAATCCTATGATGTCGGTATCATACCATGTTGTAGACTTTGCCTCATGACCTCGGGTGCTTGTCCAAGAAAACACAGTGTAATAATTCCACCAAGAGTAGCAGATATCACTCACCGGTCTTTAGTAGAAATTCCGCTCTTTATTAGCAGTAAAAAAGCATGTTGGCCTGGGGATTGATGACGGGAATGGGCAGAAACTTGACGATGGCCGTTTCACGCCGACTAGCGCTTCCACGGGTCAATTAATTAACCCGTGGAAGCGCTAGTCGGCGTGAAACGGCCGTTGTCAAGTTTCTGCCCACTCCCGTCGTCACTCTCCCGACAAAAAAATGCTTTTTTAATTGCTAATAAAGAGCGGAATTTCTATTAAAGACCGGTGAGTGCTATCTGCATCTCTTGGTGGCTATATACTGTATATATATATATATATATACAGTCATATGTTAAAGTTTGGTCACCCCTATTAATGTTAACCTTTTTTCTTTAGAACAATTTTGGTTTTTGCAACAGCTATTTCAGTTTCATATATCCAATAACTGATGGACTCAGTTATATTTCTGGATTCAAATGAGGTTTATTGTACTAACAGAAAATGTGCAATCTGCATTTAAACAAAATTTGACCGGTGCAAAAGTATGGGCACCTCAACATAAAAGTGGCATTAATATTTCGTAGATCCTCCTTTTGCAAAAATAACAGCCTCTAGTCGCTTCCTGTAGCTATTAATGAGTTCCTGGATCCTGGATGAAGGTATTTGTGACCATTCCTGTTTACAAAACAATTCTAGTTCAGTTAAGTTTGATGGTCGCCGAGCATGGACAGCCCGCTTCAAATCATCCCACAGATGTTCAATGATATTCAGGTGTGGGGACTGGGATGGCCATTCCAGAACATTGTAATTGTTCCTCTGCATGAATGCCTGAGTAGATTTGGAGCGGTGTTTTGGATCATTGTCTTGCTGAAATATCCATCCCCTGCGTAACTTCAACTTTGTCACTGATTCTTGCACATTATTGTCAAGAATCTGCTGATACTGCGTTGAATCCATGCGACCCTCAACTTTAACAAGATTCCCGGTGCCGGCATTGGCCACACAGCCCCAAAGCATGATGGAACCTCCACCAAATTTTACTGTGGGTAGCAAGTGTTTTTCTTGGAATGCTGTGTTTTTTAGCCTCCATGCATAACGCCTTTTTGTATGACCAGACAACTCAATCTTTGTTTCATCAGTCCACAGGACCTTCTTCCAAAATGTAACTGGCTTGTCCCAATGTGCTTTTGCAGACCTCAGGTGACTCTGTTTGTGGCGTGCTTGCAGAAACGGCTTCTTTTGCATCACTCTCCCATACAGCTTCTCCTTGTGCAAAGTGCGCTGTATTGTTGACCGATGCACAGTGACACCATCTGCAGCAAGATGATGCTGCAGGTCTTTGGAGGTGGTCTGTGGATTGTCCTTGACTGTTCTCACCATTCTTCTTCTCTGCCTTTCTGATATTTTTCTTGGCCTGCCACTTCTGGGCTTAACAAGAACTGTACCTGTGTTCTTCCATTTCCTTACTATGTTCCTCACAGTGGAAACTGACAGGTTAAATCTCTGAGACTACTTTTTGTATCCTTCCCCTGAAAAGCTATGTTGAATAATCTTTGTTTTCAGATCATTTGAGAGTTGTTTTGAGGAGCCCATGATGCCACTCTTCATAGGAGAATCAAATAGGAGAACTACTTGCAAGTGGCCACCTTAAATACCTTTTCTCATGATTTGATACACCTGGCTATGAAGTTCAAAGCTCAATGAGGTTACAAAACCAATTTAGTGCTTCCGGAAGTCAGTAAAAAGTAGTTAGGAGTGTTCAAATCAAGAAAATGATAAGGGTGCCCATACTTTTGCACCGGTCAAATTTTGTTTAAATGCAGATTGCACATTTTCTGTTAGTACAATAAACCTCATTTGAATCCAGAAATATAACTGAGTCCATCAGTTATTAGATATATGAAACTGAAATAGCTGTTGCAAAAACCAAAATTGTTATAAAGAAAAAAGGTTAACATTAATAGGGGTGCCCAAACTTTAACATATGACTGTATATATATATATATATATATATATATATATTTATCAATAATTATCTGTTCATGTCCGTATACACAATAATTTGAAAAATTACACCTAGTTCGCTCAGTTAGTATTTGCCCCATAAAAATGGTATGGCTGTATAGGTGCTTACTCCCCAATAAAAATGATGCCAAATTTGTAAATATCCGATATGCCAGTCATGAGACATCTAGCGTAGAATCTAAATCAGAATGGAAGTGCATCGAGGCTAGTCAATGGATTTGAGACATCAAGAAGTAACGACCTTAGACACGCTTTCGCAGAAACGGACTCCTCACCAGAGCCAAAAGTCTTGGTCCAACTTGAGGAGAACATGAGATTCAACGCTTGGCCGTGATTTGCCAAATTGCTGAGAACCAGATAGGGCACAGTGAAGAGCGGAAGGGCCAGAGAGGTAAGTGATAAAACTTACGGTACTCGCTTTTTTGTATTTTTCCTACATTTTACATCTTACGTTTACTATGCCCTGGGGTCTGGAGAGACATATAGGAAACTTACCCTCGGTGTCTACATTGACCGAGAATTGTCTGCTGATTATGTTCTTAATATAATTAAAGATATTTTAATATAATAATAAATATTAAATTAATACTAATAAATACTATTATCAGTTATATGTTATTTTTTTTTACTCTTTTACATTAAAATATCCTCTTGCTACAGAAGCAGTAAATTACGATTTAGTCAAAACCACTTGTTCTCAACATCATCAAAATTATTTTATTTCTTTCTTTAAGAAAATAAAATGCGAAATAGTGAAAAAGTCTTTTGCCGCCCTGAGATACTGTCATCGGATCACTCAAGCATTCACCATAAGGACTACTGCCGAGAACTCGCCTGTCTGCTCGCTCAACACACAGGTATCATATTTATTACCATTATTATGCAGACAGGGTATGATTAAGTGCAACATTGATAAAAAATGACATTGTATAATAAATGAGAATGAAGAAATGAATTTATAACCATAAATCATTTGCGATGTACGTAGAGACATTAGAAAAAAAATTGTGGAAATGATACACGCTGCGTCTGTTTTAGTGATAGAAACAGGGAATAAAAAAAAAAAGTTCTGTCCTACTTTTTTTTTTTAGCATTTGTAAATCACAATAAAAGGGAAAATAAAATTACTCATGCAGCAGAAAGCGCAGGCATTCTTTTTTGTTTTTGTCATTATATACAGTTTGCTGAGCTTAAAGCCATCATGCGATCTGCCAAAATGTTATTTATTCCTGCATTTAAACATTTGCTGTGTTTTATAAGACTAATAATACACTGGCTGAATTATATGACTTTATAAAGGTGTTCTTTAGCACACTGGATTCTGGAAGCAGGTTACATACTATGTTGATTTATTTTATTTACTTAAATGCATGTATTTGGGAAAAAATATAGTATTGTCACACTAGCAAGACAATACACAGTGATGTCACAGTACAGGGATAACACACAGTGATGTCACAGTACAGGGATAACACACAGTGATGTCACAGTACAGGGATAATACATACAGTGATGTTACAGTACAGGGATAATAATCACAGTGATGTCACAGTACAGGGATAATACACACAGTGATGTCACAGTACTGGTATAATATACACAGTGATGTCACAGTACAGGGATAATACACACAGTGATGTCACAGTACTGGTATAAATATACACAGTGATGTCACAGTACAGAAATAATAATCTCAGTGATGTCACAGTACAGGGATAATACACACAGTGATGTCACAGTACTGGTATAATATACACAGTGATGTCACAGTACAGGGATAATAAACTCAGTGATGTCATAGTACAGGGACAATTAAAATAATGATGTCACAATGATAAACACAGTGATATCACCTTACAGGAATAATAAATTCATTGATGTCACTGTGCAAGGATAATACGCACAGTGATGTCACATAATAATAAACTCAATGATGTCTCAGCACAGGAATAATAAGCAAACAATGTTGTCACAGTACAGGGATAATACACACAGTGATGTCACAGTACAGGGATAATACACACAGTGATGTCACAGTACAGAGATGATACACACAGTGATGTCACAGTATAGGAATAATAAACACAATGATGTCACAGTACAGGGATAATACATACAGTGATGTCACAGTACAGGGATAATAATCACAGTGATGTCACAGTACAGGGATAATACACACAGTGATGTCACAGTACTGGTATAATATACACAGTGATGTCACAGTACAGGGATAATACACACAGTGATGTCACAGTACTGGTATAACTATACACAGTGATGTCACAGTACAGAAATAATAATCTCAGTGATGTCACAGTACAGGGATAATACACACAGTGATGTCACAGTACTGGTATAATATACACAGTGATGTCACAGTACAGGGATAATAAACTCAGTGATGTCATAGTACAGGGACAATTAAAATAATGATGTCACAATGATAAACACAGTGATATCACCTTACAGGAATAATAAATTCATTGATGTCACTGTGCAAAGATAATACGCACAGTGATGTCACAGAATAATAAACTCAATGATGTCTCAGCACAGGAATAATAAGCAAACAATGTTGTCACAGTACAGGGATAATACACACAGTGATGTCACAGTACAGGGATAATACACACAGTGATGTCACAGTACAGAGATGATACACACAGTGATGTCACAGTATAGGAATAATAAACACAATGATGTCACAGTACAGGGATAATACATACAGTGATGTCACAGTACAGGGATAATAATCACAGTGATGTCACAGTACAGGGATAATACACACAGTGATGTCACAGTACAGGGATAATAATCACAGTGATGTCACAGTACAGGGATAATACACACAGTGATATCACAGTATAGGGATAATAAACTCAGTAATGTCACAGTACAGGAATAATAAATTAATTGATGTCACTGTGCAAGGATAATATGCACAGTGATGTCACAGAATAATAAACTCAATGATGTGACAGCACAGGAATTATATGTCACACAGTGATGTCACCGTACAGGGATAATAAACACAGTGATGTCACAGTAGAGTGATATACACACAGTGATGTCACAGTACAGGGATAATACACACAGTGATGTCACAGTACTGGGATAATAATCACAGTGATGTCATAGTACAGGGATAATACACACAGTGATGTCACAGTACTGGGATAATAATCACAGTGATGTCATAGTACAGGGATAATACACACAGTAATGTCACAGTACAGAGATGATACACACAGTGATGTTAAAGTACAGGGATACTAAACACTCAGTGATGTCATAGCAGAAAAATAATAAACACTGTGATGAAACAGTACAGGAATAATACACACTGTAATGTCACAGTACAGAGATAAAGAAAAAAAATGTTGGTTCCGTGTTAGCCAGATGAAAAAAGATTTATTGTTCTGAATGGGAGAAACAAAATAATAATCTTGTAGTTATTATACATTTTCATGGCTAGCAAAAATAATATAAGTGATGTTACAAAGCAAGCTTTCAAGATTTCTTAGGTTTTTTCACCAGTCATGGTATAACAAAGGATCTGAAGAAACACAAATATATACACATATATACTCTGCTCTTTCTTTGTATGTACTGTATTTGTGTTTCTTCAGATACTTGTCTGCTTTGCCTTAGCTGGGGGTCCCCTCTATATTTAATAACCAGCTAAGGCAAAGTAAACAGATGGGGCTGATATTAATAAGCTGTGAAGAGCCATGGATATTGGCCTTTCCAGGAATAATAATACCAGGGCTTAGCTGCCTTAGAAATGGCACATCCTTTAGATGCACTAATTCTGGTGCTTAGCCTCGGCTCTTCCCGATTGCCCTGGTGCTTTGACAATCGAAGCAATGGGATTATGGGGTTCATGTCAGCAGCTGGCTCTGACATCAAGCAAATGGGTTAGTAATGGAGAGGCATCTATCAGACACCTCCATTACTATCCAATACTAACCCAGCAATTAAAAGAAATTAACACCCACAAAAGTCCTTTATTTGTAAAAAATCACTCCAGGACAACTTCCTTCTTTCACCCTTTTATTCAGAAAAAATAAAACACAGTGGTTCATCATAATCCAAATGCAGGTCCCAAGACTATTCCCTTTTTCTTCGTCCAGTGTATGGAGCCCCGTTGAAAGAATGAATTTCCATAGACTGGAGCTGCAGCCACTGCCGGGTCTCATACTGTACTCTGAGAGCTAGAATGATGAGCAGTGACAAGACAGCGAGTGACTTATGGAGCCTCATTCTCGAGACTGCATAGGTCACTCGTCGTGATAACTCACAGGCGATGACATCAGTAACATTATCGCCCATGACACATGACTGGAAATGACCTAAGGAGCCTCGTTCTTGAGCCTCCATAGGTCACTCGCTGTCATGTCAACCCTCAGCATTCCAGCTCTTGACCTTACAACTTAGTGTGGTTGGCAGGATTCAGAGTCTTTGCCCAAAGAAAGTGGAGGAACACCTGAAATGGTTAATATGGTGACCACAGGAAGACTCAAGTTGGAGGACAATGGCCTGAAAACCAGAGGAAACTCCACCCGAGCAAGTGGAAAGATGTGCTGATGGATTGTTTACCTGATTCTGGTAAAATGCAACTGCTGGTTCTATGGCATGACTCTTGGCGGTGGGCAGAGTTGAAGCTTAGGGTGATGAAGGTGTAGGTGAAGATGCAGACAGGATATTTAAAAGCAGTGGAGAACTCTGTGGTGGTTAAAGATCCCGTAGCAGGTCTTTGGACAGAGTTCCCAACAAAAATTGTGGAACCAGGACCCAAGGAACAATTGAAGGCATATATTCCTCAGTTGTCAAGGCCCAGCAGAGGTGCAAATTAGCTGAAGACTTCAGTCGTGGCCCTGCCGGTGAGTCCCATTGAAACTCTGCTCCCAATATCCTTTCTATGATGAACGTGGATGAGGTTCCAAACCTACCCCTGAAGAGACGAGATGGTTAGCAGGGGTGGTGGACCAGAAAAAGCGGCAGGAGATATGGGTATGGGCTGAGGAGTGGTTGCTAGCCAGATGATTCACGGCCTAGTACAATGCTTTAACCACAGCCAGACATACTGATTTATCTGTGATGCCGGAACCAGGGACAGAGAATATTTAATGTCGGTTCCCTACTTTTCCAGTACATTCGAGAGCAAGGGGTCAAGTGACCTTTATAAAAGAGGAGAGGCCTATGAGGATGCTTGTGGTAGCAGTCACCCTGGTCTCCCCCAAAGAAGATCATTGGGCAGTAAAAGATCAGGAGATTGCAAGTCAGCAGGCAGTGGCTGCACTCCAATCGAATTCCACCACACCCTCGCCACCAAGTCCTGTTTCCCAAGAACCAGAAGGGAGGATATGGATGAGCAGTGGGGAGTGCAACTCCAGTGATGACTCCACCAGTAGTAACAAGAAATTTGGCCACAATGAAGTCAGGGGCACCACAATCTATGTGTGACAAGACCCACTGTCGGCCACCTAAATCGACAAAACTTGAGCCTGAGAAACATGAGTTTGAATATGGCTTCAGGAAAGTTAAATGTAATAGATGACTGAATTTATTGGCTATCTGCACAGGTGCACGAGTGATGGTTGCACCAAAATTGAAAAAAATCGGACCTGTTCTGCATCCTATAGGACAGGAGCCCCCAAATGTATCAGGGACCACTGGCATTGGCCAGGATGGCTGAGAATGTAAAAGTTTTGTGTTTTCCCCCTATAAGTTATTTTGCACATGTTTGCGTACCCACCTGCTGGATTGTGAAACTGTGGACTGTAAAGGGGTCTGAAACCCCTGTGTCCCCTATGTACTGTGTACAACTGCCCCATGGATGCTGTCCAATTGTTTTCAGTGAACTTTTCCCTTGTTTTTTTCCATAAACTTTGCCCCAGGGACTGCTAGCCTGACATGAGGGCAGTACTGTAAATGTTTACCATTGTTCACAAAAAGGGGGAGGAAATGGATGACCCGAGGATCGTGCCTTGTTGGGACTGTAAGAACTGTGATACTAGACTGTCATAGCTGTTATTATGTTTGCCAACGGACCTGTAAGTAAAAATGTACATGGGCACTCTGTGTTGGGGTCCCTGAAGCAGTGGGACAGAGATCATGAGGACCTGTATAAAAAATGAATGACCTGATGTGCCAGCCAGGTTGAAAAAAACTGGACTGTGCCCATGGACTGTTGGGCAGCTGTTTCTTTGTGTGGGCCAAAAGATCGCTATTATGAAAACATTTTGGACTCTGTGATCCATGGTCCCAACCGAGCAGGACCAAGGTCAAGGTTGATAGGCAGAAAGTCACTTTTGGCCCCGACACGGAAGGATGGGAATTTAATGTGAAAGTGTATTTTGTGCATGTTATGCAAGTTCAAGCTGCAGTGGGCTGGAGGCAAGTGGCGTACATATCGTTCTGGCAGCATGAATTGGCACCAAATTTCATGTGGTCATTGCTGTAATATTACTGGAACCATAGAAGTGGAGACAGCAAAGGTTTCCTGCCTGCAATTGAGTGTGATACACCTTACACAAGACAACAAACTGGGACACGATTTATTTGTATGGTCCAAGGCATGGGAAAACAACCCCCCAACCATGACTACTGCCCTGTGCAGCATACACTCTCACGGGCTGCATACAAAGGAAGACGTAGTTGGGGATCATCATGGGACCTCCATATGAACTACGGCAGACTGGTGTGGGTTTTATTTTTTAATAATTGGGTGATAAGGGAAATTGTTGAGGAGTTTTTATTCAGATAAAGATTTTTTTGGGTGTATTTTTTCTATTTTTACTTATTGAGTTAGTAATGGGGGTGTCTGATAGATGCTTCTCCATTACTATCCTGTGGGCTTCATGCCAGTAGACATTACACAGCTGAAATCAACCCCAAAAACTATTACGCCGATTACCACCGCACCAGGGCATTCAGGTAGAGTCGAGGCTAAGCACCAGAATTGGCGCATCTAATGGATGCACCATTTCTGCTGCAGCTGAGAAATGTTTTTATTAGGTTGAGAAGGGCAAGTATCCATGGACGTTCCCAGCCTATTAATTTCAACCTCCAGCTGTCTGCTTTGTGTTAGCAGATTATTAAAAATAGGGAGGAAGCCACTTAATTTTTTTTTAGGGTCCCCACATTTTTAATAATATATTTAGGCTATGAAGGTCCATGGATATTGGCCTCTTCCCAACATTAAAACCAGCTCACAGCTGTCTGCTTTGCTTTAGCTGGTTCCTAAAAGTGAGGGGGCTGCACATCGTTTCTTTAAATTATTTATTTTACACTGTCCCTCTTTCGAGCAGCGTCACCACCTGTGATCCAGGCCAAGTCCTGGATGGCTCCAGCCAATCACAGCCATGCCATGCTTAAAAGTTGTTGATTGGCTGGGCTGCAACTTTCAAAAAGCTTTGTTAAGCATCCGAACTTCGAACAGTTACGTGGAGTTTCCCAGAGAAGTCCCTGTCAAATTTTAGCATCGGACACCAGACAATAGGTGTCTGGTACGAACCCCAAACTTTACAGTTTGGGTTTGCTCATCCCTAGTGCTAGTTTATATAGGCAAAACTACCAGTAATACAGTAACAAACCTTATAGTGTAACTGAAATATAACAATCAAAAAGTGACGGGCTTGAGATTTCTTTTTAATGGTATCTCATAAAAAGTTTGAAAAATGAAAAGTTGAAACACAAAGCTAATTTTCCAAGGATGAAAAGGGTGATAAAGATAATTGTTTATTGTTCTGGGGACAATCATATTCAAATTTTCATTATCATTTATATCAGTCAGAAGACTTCAAGGCAGACAAAGGGGATACACAATGCTTAATAAATTGTAAGATATTATGTGAAGACTCAAGACAGACCAATTAAAATAGGGATCAATTTCAGTTTTTCTTAGATCGTTTTGTCACTTCCTGCTATTATACCCAATCAAATAAAGTCATGAAAACAGAACTTTAAGATATTTATTACACATACCCTGGAAGGCGCAATTACTACAAATACCACCTCCTTATAGGTTGGATAAAGTACATGTGAAGTTTTCTTTATAAATGGCAGGCTGTATGACCCCCAAAAACAAAGATTTTTTTTTGCTACTTTTTCATGTATTTTGTAATAACAGTCTGTTTTGACCATTTTTGAACAACAATGAATGATCATCTTCAAAATATGTCCAAGATGTTTCACTTTCTTTAAAGGAGTTGTAATAAGTTATGGTGGCGGTCTGACCATTAGGACCTGTACCTATTGGCAGAACGAGGAAATTTTATCCTTGTAAAAATGGAGTGTCAGTGTGCATGTGCAATCACTTCTCCATTCATTTGCCATGTGGCTGCCGGGCACTGTGGTCAGCTTTTCCGGGCAGCCTCATAAAGAATGAATGGTGTGGCTGTTGGGGTAGAAAAATCATCATTCTGCAGATGGGTATGGGACAAAGCCTTTGGATAACCACTGATCAATGGGATATAACCTATCTCCTTCATCACCCCTGTATCAGAGCATTTGTACTACGACAGTGTTTCCCAAACTCTACTCCTCATGGCTCCCAACAGATTATGTTTTTAGGATTACCTTAGTATTGCACAGGTGATGGAATTACTATGAATGAATCTAAAACTGCCACAGGCTCTCACGCCAGTGCAATACTAAGGAGATCCTAAAAACATGATCTGTTGGGGGCCCTCAGGACTGGAGTTTGGGAAACACTAGGCCAACTCAAGATCTGTGCTCACCCATCCCAAATCAAGCCCACTACTTTCAGATCAGGCCCACTGCTTTCAGATCAAGCCCACTGCTTTCAGATCAAGTCCACTGCTTTCAGATTGGAACTGAACCATAGCATCAAGCACAGAAGCAAAGAAGGATGACCAACAGGATTGGGAGAGCACACAACAAACAAATAAATGAAGAAGGTCAGAAACTTTCGAAGTCGGAAACACACATGTGGAGGGCGGACATAGAGAAAAATGGGTGGGAAAGCTCAATGTAATTTTTACAAGTCGGTACCAATCCCTTGATGAAAGGAGGGCTACAAAACTCCTTACCAACTAACTTACTACAAAACGTATTACAGATTCTACTGCATTGCCTAGGACCATATACATGCAATAGATAAGTCTTGTGCACTACTCTGTTGTCCGTGCATATTAGTGCAACCATCCACAAGGTTGTAGCAGTATAGAGAAATCCTGGAACCAGGGCACCAAATGTCCTCTTTTTGGGAACTTTATTAATACAGAAAAATCACAACGTTTCAACAGCTCAGGGCCTTTATCAAGTCATTGGCTTGATGAATATATCTCTTTTTTATGACTTGATAAGGGCCCGGTCGAAATGTGATTTTTCTGTACTAATAAAGTTACCAAAATTAAGATGTCAGGTGCCCTGGTTCCTGGATTTCTCTAGGACCTCATACAGTGCAGTATTTTGCGACAATACATTTGCAGATAAATATTGTAGAGAAGTCCTAATGTCTAAGGCTGGGTTCACACGTAGCGGAACTCTCGCGGAAATTACCGCGAGAGTTCCGGAATTCCATTCCGCGGGAAAATCGCATTTTAAGCTGGCGTAATTTATAAATAATGGAAATAATAGCCCAGATATTCCTTTAATCCAATCTATCACAGACTTCAAGGACATCCTGGCATAGTTAATATTAGGCCATGATCACACGTCCAGTATTTGGTCAGTATTTTCCATCAGTATTTGTAAGCCAAATGCAGAAGTGGGTGAAAAATGCAGAAGTGGTGACGGGTTTTCTATTATACTTTTTCTCTGATTGTTTCACTCCTGGTTTTGGCTTACAAATACAAATGTAAAATACTGACCAAATACTGAATGTGTGAACATGGCCTTAGATAAACGGGCCCGTCTGATATTTATAGATGAAGGACTAAGTCTTAATGCAAGTGACGTTTCAGGTAATAAGGAAAAGTTGACTTGTTTATGAAAATTCAAATATCATTGATAAATTAGAAGGAAAATGAAAGAAGCATAGAAAGAAGAAACAAGAACAGAAGGTGAACAAAAACCAGATCTGCGGAAAGTATAACAGAAAAAAACAGGAAGGAGGAAAAATACATTGGCACATGCAACTCCGAGACAGAAGCCAAAGAAGCAGAATCACACTACACAGCATTCTGGCACAAGGAGCAGGATGACTGATAGTTATATAAGACAACCTGAGCCAAAAAGCCATAAACAGAGATAAAAACATTAAAGAGGATAAGGAGCGAAGAAGAAACGCAATATTTCCTAAGCAACAGGAAAAGATAGGACATTTTATATAAGATATAAATCAACTGAGTTTATTGGGGTAAGGGGCGAAGAGGGGATGCCAAATCTAAAAAGCCTTTCAAAGTTAGTGTTAGCTTGAAGGCTGGATACATTCTTGACAAGTAGTTATAAAGCGCTAATTAAAAATTAAAAAATTATACATGGGGAATTCAAAAATCATTCTTAGTAAATTGAAAATAAACACAAAGAAATAAAAACTAATTAGAAATGTTGATTATTTTTAAAGGAATAAATAAGAAAACTTAAAATAAAAATAAAATCAATTAATGAAAAATTAGAAATCCATATTTTTGGATCCTGTATTTTATCAAATCACCTTATTCCAACCTTTCCTTGTCACTTAAAAGTAAGACCAATGCTGAATAACGAGGGGCGTAACGACCAGGACCGCATGGGAGGGTGGCCCGCTGATGCCAGAACGTATATCAGCTGGGTGTGTGCCCGAGGACACACATTCAGCTGAAGTGTACTGTGGGGCAGGGACCCCCTGGCTTCCTGCACTGCAATACTCAGTACCAACCAATCAGAGGTCGGCAGTTGACGTTATAGTGCCGATAACGAGCGGCGTATGGCCATGGCTGGAACGTCATAGTCAGCTGCCGGCCACACCACACGTTGTGGGAGTGAAGAAAGGTAAGAAGAATCATTTATTTGTTAGTTGTGTTGGAAAAGAGTAGTAGAATGGACATTATATAAGAAAGGGTCCCAGGGTAGGGGACATAATACAAGGAAAAGGCAAAGGATGGGCATAAAATTATATCAGGATGACTATCATTATACTGGGAAGGGGCCCAGGATGGGGTCCCTATACCAGTAATGGGCCCAGGATGAGGGATGGTATACCAACATGGGGGACATTGTTATAGGATGGATGAAATTATGCCAGCAAGAAGCCAAGGATGGGGAACATTGTACAGGAAGGGACCAAGATAGTTAACATTATTACATTGAGGAGCCTAGGATGAGATATTATTGCAGAATGTGGGCCAGGATTGGGGGACATTATTACATAAAGAGGACAGATTAGGAATACTATATAACATGAAAGGGCCAGAGCAAGGGACATTATTACAGAAAGGGGCCAGGATGGGTAAAAAATTGAGTTGGGGCTACTGTCCAAATACTTATAGGACTCTTGTTACACCACTGTAAATAACTTTGAATAAAATGGCAACAGCAGCCTAATATTCATATTATAATAATAAATAATGCAATATTCATGTGTAAAGTGAGGCAGAGTGGTAGTCATGACCGGGCTGTGGTCTGGTTTTGCTCTGGAACTTTTGGCCTCTGCTGCCTCCAGACTTCTGTCCCAGGAAGCCACCATATACAATCAATGGGACTCCAAGTTCTTTTCAACAAGAAAACTTTTGCTAAACAGTCCAAATTCATCAGGTGGTGATAGGTGGGATAGGGCTCAGGAATTCCCATTTTCTTCCTCTTTAGCACAGCTCCTCTTCAGTAATGTCACTGGATCATCCTTGACTATCCCCACGTCCACTGAGTCTGACAGTCTCAGAGATTTCTCATTCAACTCGGCAGTGCATCCGGCACCGGTCATCACTTTCCATCTATACGGGTCTCTTTCCATCTTCCACTGTATGCCAGAGGACACAGTGTGTCAGGCAGCCCCTATGCCAGACCATAGGCTCTGGACGTGACAGTAGAGAACGCTCGGGTTGCCAGTAATGTCTCCCACTGCCTGGGTAATGCCTCCCACTCACTGCCTTTGCCCTCTCTTTTTCATGTTAACCCCCAATTTAAGGATGAACAAATCTGTTAAAACTCAAAATTCAGCCTGGAAATTCGACATCCATGAAATGTGCATTATATGTCACTGATTTAGGAATGTTTAGGTTGAAGAAGAGAAGACTGAGAGGAGACTTAATAGCTGTCTACAAATATCTCAAGGGCTGTCACATTGTAGAAGGATCATCTTTATTCTCATTTGCACAAGGAAAGACTAGAAGCAATGGGATGAAACTGAATGGGAGGAGACACAGATCAGATATTAGAAAAAACTTTTTGACAGTTAGAGTGATCAATGAGTGGAACAGGCTGCCACGAGAAGTGGTGAGTTCTCCTTCAATGGAAGTCTTCAAACAGAGGCTGGACAGACATCTGTCTGGGATGATTTAGCGAATCCTGCTTTGAGCAGGGGGTTGGACTAGATGGCCCAGGAGGTCCCTCCAACTCTACGACTCTATGATTCTATGAAATCTTGAGAGCATAATAAACATAGGAAAAAATAGAAAAAAATGACACTCAACCTACCCTCACTTGTCCCACTGTGCAACTCAGCTTTGACCCCACCATCTTCTGTACAATCCCTTCATAGGTGCTTTTGCTGTCCTCGACTGCTGCCCTGTCATGACTCCAATTACCGGATGACACCGTGGAACAGGTGAGTGCTGAGTGAATTTAATAATTTTTTTTAACAGTTTCTAAGCCTTCTATAATCCTGAAAAATGGTTGCAAGTTGAACACCATTTTGCTAAAATTGTTAGACGCAAATCACCAAAAAAATTCAAGTTTAGGGAAATCTATCTTTTTTTGTAAAATCAGAAAAATTCTGAATTAATTATCTCATGCCTATTCTTCACACTATGATATTTCGGACGTTGGCATCGTTCCCTTGTAATGTTTGGGCAATTTGCTTCCAGCTTCAGGATTGAGCTTAATGAAAAAAAAAAACTATAAGTAAAATACTGATAAATATAGTTTATTATTTATATGTAAACTATATAGAAATGCAAGTCGAATAATTATTTCAAAATATCTATTGTAGGTCAGTGAAGAATAAATATGAAAATATGAGATTACGGATACTATATGGAAGAGCAGTGAGACTATGGATTCTTTTCTGTACAAGCAGTGAGGTTATGGATAATTTTCTGTATGAACAGTGAGATTATTGAACTCTCTGCTACATGATGTTGTCATGGTTGATTCGATAAAAAAATACAAGGCGGGCCTGGTTGCCTTTCTTAAAAAATATACTATTATAGGTCATGGGATGGAACGATGATTCGGGGAATTAGTCTGATTTCCATAAGAGTATTCGAGAAGGAATTTTCCCCCTATTATGTGGCAAATAGCATATGTTTCATGGGGTATTTGCCAAGGCAAACAGGGTCATGGGGTGCCTTAAAAGAGGTCTGGATACACATGATGAGAGCATTATACTGCCTCTGTACAAATCCCTGGTTAGACCGCACATGGAGTACTGTGTACAGTTTTGGGCACCGGTGCTCAGGAAGGATATAATGGAACTAGAGCAAGTCCAAAATTAATAAAGGGGATGGGGGAACTACAATACCCAGAGAGATTAGCAAAATTTAGGATAATTTAGTCTAGAAAAAAGACGACTGAGGGGCGATCTAATAACCATGTATAAGTATATAAGGGGACAATACAAATATCTCTCCGAGGATCTGTTTATACCATTGAAGGTGATGGTCACAAGGGGGCATTCTCTGCGTCTGGAGGAGAGAATGTTTTTCCACCAACATAGAAGAGGATTCTTTACAGTTAGGGCAGTGAGAATCTGGAATTCCTTGCCTGAGGAGCTGGAGATGGTGAACTCAGTCGAGGGGCTCAAGAAAGGCCTGGATGTCTTCCTGGAGCATAACAATATTGTATCTTACAGTTATTAAGTTCTTTAGAAGGACGTAGATCTGGGGATTAATTCTGGTGGAATATAGGCTGAACTGGATGGACAAATGTCTTTTTTCGGACTTGCTAACTGTGTTACTACATACTATGTTACTATGACTCAATGGACTTGTGTCTACCTTCAACCATAAAAACGATGATACTATTATACATCTAGCATTATGCGTGGTTCCTAAATATTACTGACAAGTTCGGTGGGACAAGCTCTGCTGGCTGAGATTTCACAATGTTCCCCACCACCTTCAGACTTC
This sequence comes from Dendrobates tinctorius, assembly GCF_039654945.1. Lineage (NCBI taxonomy): Eukaryota > Metazoa > Chordata > Amphibia > Anura > Dendrobatidae > Dendrobates > Dendrobates tinctorius. The sequence goes on from NW_027361677.1 coordinate 14,262,945, forward strand.
AAAGTTTTGCTCTTTAGATGTTAGAAAGATAATCTTTAATTAACTTGTACTTTGTTGTCTCTTCTTTCCCACCAGTCATTACAGTTATTCAAAACACACAATCCCTCCATCTCTTCCAAACATGGACAGTTCTTCATTACTCATTCACCCACTTCTCTCTACAGGGAAGCACTAATTGGTCATAATGGACGCGTGGTTCACAGTGAGAGGCAATTTCTCTGCTATTTCTCCGCCAATGCACTTAAAGGAAGGCTGTTACTGCAGCCCCTCCAGCATTATATACTGCTTCTTCAATATACATAGCATTGTTTTATTGTGTGTTAAAGCCACAAATTGTGCCCCCTTCGTAAGTGGTGATGTAAGGGAGTAACTTCGCTAAGCTCTTGTCTATCCCCACTGGCCATCAGAGCAATAGAGGTTTCATCTAATGGCGTTTCATCTGAGTGGCTTGTGCACAATATGGTGGAGTCTTCCAAGTTAGAGAACCCAATGGAGCAGTCAACCACATGGTCAGCCGGATGACCATATGAGAAAAAGCCTGCCTGGCTAATTAGGGCCCTAGGAACCTTATGTGAATAGATAAAACTGTAATTACAGTGCCAGTTATTAATTTTTGATAACCTGTAGGTCCATAAATCATCCTGCGGTAAATCTCGGGCCCGGACTAGTCCTGCCTTGGATCTTCTAACCACACCTCCCTGGGATACTTGATGCAAACCTCACGAAGGTAGAACAGGTGGCATGTGCAAATTTCCCGCAGTCTTACGCAAATTTTGAACCAAGGATGGCAATCACTTCCAGAAATAAGAAAATCTAAGAAAGGACTAGTCCAGGAAAAGCGACCCTCCCACTGGACTAGTTCTCATTTCCAAGTGCCTTATTTGCATCACAACGACATTTCCTTTTTAAATAATGGTAGCAATGCTGCTCCATTTAAAAGACTTTGTTAGAAAACAGAATTTGGCCTATACATAACTTTAGGAGATGATTTGAACAGTTATGTTGCATGCAGGTTCTCTTTTCCCTGACAATAAACATATTGCTCAAAAATTATCAAACATGTGTAATCCATTGAAACACAAAATTATCTAAACCGCACTTTAAACTCTGAAAAGACCAAAAAATTGGAACACCAGAACTACCATGTTTTAGTTGTCAAACTTAGAGCTGCTTCAGATGCTCATTCATCCACCCAAGCACCACAGCCTCATAGAAATATATGAAGTTCTCACATTCAGGTCAGCCAGTCCATGCATTGCGATCCATGCTCGAAACGATTTGAATGGATATCCGAAGCAGTTTTTACCAAAAAAAAGGAGAAATAAAATGCATTCAAAATGTGATGTATACCCCTAAATGACATTAATAGAAACAACAGCTAAGGGCCCAAAAAACAAGCCCCCATTTAACTCAAACATCAAAAAAAGTATGGTTCTTAGAATATGTTGACAATTATATTTTTTTTTTTTACAAATTTCAGATTTTTTTTTAACCAATAAAATATGAACATTGTACAAATTTGGTTTCGCCATAATCGTACTGACATTTACGAATCACGCTGAGTTGATAGGTCACTTTTGCCACACACAGAATGCTACAAAAATAAACCCCTTCACCCCCCCCAAAAAAAATGATGTAATTGCATTTTGTTTTGCTATTTGCAACGTTTTGCGCTTGGATTTTTTTAGTAACATTTTTCTATCACAAGGGTGTCACATTCCCCTGGAAGACCTGGAGATAGAAGGTCACGTTGGGTAGTTAGTGATGAGCGAGTATACTCATTGCTCAGGTTTTCCCTAGCATTCTCGGGTGTCCTCCGAGTATTTTGGCGTGCTCGGAGATTTAGTTTTCCTCGCCTAATCTGCATGATTTGCAACTTGTAGACAGGCTGAATACATGTGGGAATTCCCTAAAAAACAGGCATTCCACACATGCATTCAAGCTGTCTAGCAGTTGCAAATCATGCAGATGAGACGACGAAATCTAAATCTCCGAGCACGCCAAAATACTAGGAGGACACCCGAGCATGCTCGGGAAAACCCGAGCAATGAGTATACTCGGTCATCACTATGGGTAGTGAATTGCAGTCTTCTTCACAGATGGTGTGATTCGTGTTCTATTTTGAATGGATTTCCTTTACGTCATTGCTGAGAGGGTTAAAGACACTTTCCATGCTTGCTGAAACATTTCAGCCAAGTTGGTTTCAGCTGCAATTGCTTATCATTTACTCCCTGTATATTTTCTGGCTCTTGGCGTTTAGTCCTTGCCGGTGAAAGACTTGTCTTCCTGTGCTAAGTGCTAGAGCTGAGTAGGTGGAGCGGCGTTGTAGTGATCTGTTGTTTGCTGTTGTACGTGAGAGTTTATCTCTTGGTCCCTATTGCTATTTAGTTTATTCCTCCATATCCCTATCCTCCGTCCTATTTTTGATGAGTGCTTTTTTATGATAGTGGTTTTATGTTATCCTTGCTTAGTCTTTGTGTCTTCTTTACATTACATTTCTGTCCCAGGTTTCATGGAGGTAGAGGAGGAGACACATCAGTGTTTAAAGGTACTGTCACACTTAGCGATGCACCAGCGATCAGGATTGCTGGTGCATCGCTAAGTGGTCGCTAGTGAGCTGCCACACAGGCAGATCTCACCAGCGACATAGCAGTGGTCGGGGGTTGTTACTTACCTGTCAGACGAGGCGATCCTGACGTCCTCCCGCCCGCGTCCATGCGTCGCTCATCGGCGCCACAGGAAGCCCAGCAGGAAGCTGGCGACGAGAAACGTTCTTGCGCGATCAGCGATAATCAGCGGGGGAGCCGGTCGGAGGTAAGTATCAGACATTGCGATAACACTAGCAATAGCGCTGCTGTGTCACAAAACGAGTGACGTTATAGCGATATTGCTAGCGATATCGCTTAGTGTGACAGGGCCTTAACAGGACCATAGTAAGGTCAGAGACCCGGGACTCTCTACCTTCAAGAGTACCCCTGGGACAGGGATAGTTGGGTTCCCAGTTCCAGGGACAGTTTGAGGACTCTCTCCCTTGCTAAAGATTGACACAGCGTCACATTTCCAATACATTTTATAATAAAGTGAACATTTTTCTTGAAAACTGCAAAAAATGAGCCATTTATGAATATGTTCATGGAAAAATTAAAAAAAAGTTATGAAGAAAAGTAAAAAAAAGTAACGAGTGCAAAAATGAGAAAAAAACACTGCTCATCTAGGATTAAAATAATTTATTGAGTCACTATGTGCTTTTTTCTCTCCAAATTAATATATTTTAGCTTAGCACTTGTTTCCATTCATTGTTCTTCAACCCACCTAAAAATCCCCTCCTGTTTTTATTAATGTTCAAAGTCAAGTGGGTGTAAAAGAATAAAAAAAGAGAACCTGAAAAAAAAAAAAAAAATTCTTCATTCCTGACCTGATCCGACCTTGCTCAGGCACCCGGTATGTCTACTTTGCCTAGCCAGAAAATACATCTCTTAGTGTATGTCAATATTTAAATGCAGGTAATGCTGAATAACACTGGAAGGCGGCAGGGCTTCGAGCCGTGTTTTTATACCGAGGGCATCTGAAGGGTACTGCCTCTCAGTCGTCGGAAGGGTGATTTATAAGAGAGGGATTATGTAAATGACCTCTTAATTTGGGTCATTAAATAGCCATGCCAATGGAGCCAGGTAGATTATTTGCAAATATTTTGCACCATTATCATGTAAGAAAAATAAAAATAAAAATATATATAAAAAAAAAATCGCTTTTGGGAATTTTGCAGTTAGTGCTGTGTCAGGAGCCAAGTATCTCACAAATCTTCCAGACAGACAGATGCACACACCTGACAAAATTAATTCTCACTGTGTCAGAATTCCTGAACTGACACATTGCATTACATGGATGCTGCCAGAAAAACTGCGTATGTCTGCCATTCTTCTAAATGCATATCATATTGTTTATGCACAGAAATGTTCAAAAGTGAACATATTCCGGGAGATGACAGGATAGATTTCTACATTTCTGTTTTTCCCCTTTAAATGGAAACTTGATATTTTTTCCCACAATACATGGAAGAAGGGAAATGAAAAGGCATCGGCACATGGAAAGGTTGCTACTTCATCCGAGGCAATAGCGGCAAGGAATACTAATGCATTAATGGTGGTGCCAGGGACTACACAAAAAAAAATCAGGGAGACCCCATGAGAAGATTGAAAGAAAGCTCACTGGATAAGTCATGTAGTTCTGTCAATATTTACAGCCCGAGGTCAGACAATGTTGGAAATGCAAGCCATGGGACCCCAAAGGAAACAATATAAAGGTTTGCACATACAGTGGGGCAAAAAAGTATTTAGTCAGTCAGCAATAGTGCAAGTTCCACCACTTAAAAAGATGAGAGGCGTCTGTAATTTACATCATAGGTAGACCTCAACTATGGGAGACAAACTGAGAAAAAAAAAATCCAGAAAATCACATTGTCTGTTTTTTTTTCATTTTATTTGCATATTATGGTGGAAAATAATTATTTGGTCAGAAACAAGCAATCAAGATTTCTGGCTCTCGCAGACCTGTAACTTCTTCTTTAAGAGTCTCCTCTTTCCTCCACTCATTACCTGTAGTAATGGCACCTGTTTAAACTTGTTATCAGTATAAAAAGACACCTGTGCACACCCTCAAACAGTCTGACTCCAAACTCCACTATGGTGAAGACCAAAGAGCTGTCAAAGGACACCAGAAACAAAATTGTAGCCCTGCACCAGGCTGGGAAGACTGAATCTGCAATAGCCAACCAGCTTGGAGTGAAGAAATCAACTGTGGGAGCAATAATTAGAAAATGGAAGACATACAAGACCACTGATAATCTCCCTCGATCTGGTGCTCCACGCAAAATCCCACCCCGTGGGGTCAGAATGATCACAAGAACGGTGAGCAAAAATCCCAGAACCACGCGGGGGGACCTAGGGAATGAACTGCAGAGAGCTGGGACCAATGTAACAAGGCCTACCATAAGTAACACACTACGCCACCATGGACTCAGATCCTGCAGTGCCAGACGTGTCTCACTGCTTAAGCCTGAACATGTCCGGGCCCGTCTGAAGTTTGCTAGAGAGCATCTGGATGATCCAGAGGAGTTTTGGGAGAATGTCCTATGGTCTGATGAAACCAAACTGGAACTATTTGGTAGAAACACAACTTGTCGTGTTTGGAGGAAAAAGAATACTGAGTTGCATCCATCAAACACCATACCTACTGTAAAGCATGGTGGTGGAAACATCATGCTTTGAGGCTGTTTCTCTGCAAAGGGGCCAGGACGACTGATCCGGGTACATGAAAGAATGAATGGGGCCATGTATCGTGAGATTTTGAGTGCAAACCTCCTTCCATCAGCAAGGGCATTGATGATGAAACGTGGCTGGGTCTTTCAACATGACAATGATCCAAAGCACACCGCCAGGGCAACGAAGGAGTGGCTTCTTAAGAAGCATTTCAAGGTCCTGGAGTGGCCTAGCCAGTCTCCAGATCTCAACCCTATAGAAAACCTTTGGAGGGAGTTGAAAGTCCGTGTTGCCAAGCGAAAAGCCAAAAACATCACTGCTCTAGAGGAGATCTGCATGGAGGAATGGGCCAACATACCAACAACAGTGTGTGGCAACCTTGTGAAGACGTACAGAAAACGTTTGACCTCTGTCATTGCCAACAAAGGATATATCACAAAGTATTGAAATGAAATTTTGTTTCTGACCAAATACTTATTTTCCACCATAATATGCAAATAAAATGAAAAAAAAACAGACAATGTGATTTTCTGGATTTTTTTTTCTCAGTTTGTCTCCCATAGTTGAGGTGTACCTATGATGTAAATTACAGACGCCTCTCATCTTTTTAAGTGGTGGAACTTGCACTATTGCTGACTGACTAAATACTTTTTTGCCCCACTGTATTTGGTAGAGATAAATTAATGCATGGCTAGAAAATTTGATTTTCAATTAAACAAAATTATTCCAAAACCTGCAATTGTCCTGGAAAAACTTATACACTATCACAGACACAGTGACTCTCCTGCCTCACAGACACAGTGACTCTCCTGCCTCACAGTCTCAGTGACCCTCCTGCCTCACAGACTCAGTGACTCTCCTGCCTCACAGACACAGTGACTCTCCTGCCTCACAGACTCAGTGACTCTCCTGCCTCACAGACTCAATGACTCTCCGGCCTCACAGACACAGTGACTCTCCTGCCTCCTGCCTCACAGACACAGTGACTCTCCTGCCTCACAGACACAGTGACTCTCCTGCCTCACAGACACAGTGACTCTCCTGCCTCACAGACTCAGTGACTCTCCTGCCTCACAGACTCAGTGACTCTCCTGCCTCACAGACACAGTGACTCTCCTGCCTCACAGACTCAGTGACTTTCCTGCCTCACAGACTCAGTGACTCTCCTGCCTCACAGACACACTGACTCTCCTGTCTCACAGACACAGTGACTCTCCTGCCTCACAGACACAGTGAATCTTTTGCCTCACAGACACAGTGACTCTCCTGCCTCACAGACACAGTGACTCTTCTGCCTCACAGACACAGTGATTCTCCTACCTCACAGACACAGTGATTCTCCTGCCTCACAGACACAGTGACTCTCCTGCTTCACAGACACCGTGACCCTCCTGCCTCACAGACACAGTGACTCTCCTGCCTCGCAGACACAGTGACTCTCCTGCCTCACAGACACAGTGACTCTCCTGCCTCACAGACACAGTGACTCTCCTGCCTCACAAACACTTTGACTCTCCTGCCTCACAGACACAGTGACTCTCCTGCCTCACAAACACTTTGACTCTCCTGCCTCACAGACACAGTGACTCTCCTGCCTCACAGACACAGTGACTCTCCTGCCTCACAGACACAGTGACTCTCCTACCTCACAGACACAGTGATTCTCCTGCCTCACAGACACAGTGACTCTCCTGCCTCACAGACACCGTGACCCTCCTGCCTCACAGACACAGTGACTCTCTCATGCCTCGTAGACACAGTGACTCTCCTGCCTCACAGACACAGTGACTCTCCTGCCTCACAGACACAGTGACTCTCCTGCCTCACAAACACTTTGACTCTCCTGCCTCACAGGGACAGTGACTCTCCTGCATCACAGACACAGTGACTCTCCTGCCTCACAGACACAGTGATTGTCCTGCCTCACAGACACAGTGACTCTCCTGCCTCACAGACACAGTGACTCTCCTGCCTCACAGACACAGTGACTCTCCTGCCTCACAGACTCAGTGACTCTCCTGCCTCACAGACACAGTATCTCTTCTGCCTCAGACACAGTGACTCTCCTGCCTCAGACACAGTGACTCCCCTGCCTCAGTCACAGTGATTCTCCTGCCTCACAGACACAGTGACTCTCCTGCCTCACAGACACAGTGACTCTCCTGCCTCACAGACACAGTGACTCTCCTGCCTCACAGACACAGTGACTCCTGCCTCACAGACACAGTGACTCCTGCCTCACAGACAGTGACTCTCCTGCCTCACAGGCACAGTGACTCTCCTGCCTCACAGACACAGTGACTCTCCTGCCTCAGAGACACAGTGACTCTCCTGCCTCACAGACTCAGTGACTCTCCTGCCTCACAGACTCAGTGACTCTCCTGCCTCACAGACACAGTGACTCTCCTGCCTCACAGACACAGGGATTCTTCTGCCTCACAGACACAGTGACTGTTCTGCCTCACAGACTCAGTGACTCTCCTGCCTCACAGACACAGTGACTCTCCTGCCTCACAGACACAGTGACCCTCCTGCCTCACAGAAACAGCGACTCTCCTGTCTCACATTCACAGTGACTCTCCTGCCTCACAGACACAGTGACTCTCCTGCCTCACAGACACAGTGACTCTCCTGCCTCACAGACACAGTGACTCTCCCGCCTCACAGGCACAGTGACTCTCCAGCCTCACAGTGACTCTCCTGCCTCACAGACACAGTGACTCTCCTGCCTCACAGACACAGTTCTCACAGACAGAGTGACTCTCCTATCTCACAGACACAGTTCTCACAGGCACAGTGATTCTCCTGCCTCACAGACACAGTGATTCTCCTGCCTCACAGACACAGTGACTCTCCTGCCTCACAGACACAGTGGTTCTCCTGCCTCACAGACACAGTGACTCTCCCGCCTCACAGGCACAGTGACTCTCCAGCCTCCAAGTGACTCTCCTGCCTCACAGACACAGTGACACTCCTGCCTCACAGACACAGAGAATCTCCTGCCTCACAGACACAGTGACTCTCCTGCCTCACAGACACAGTGACTCTCCTGCCTCACAGACACAGTGACTCTCCCGCCTCACAGGCACAGTGACTCTCCAGCCTCACAGGCACAGTGACTCTCCTGCCTCACAGTGACTCCCCTGCCTCACAGACACAGTGACTCCCCTGCCTCACAGACACTGTTAATCTCCTGCCTCACAGACAAAGTGACTCTCCTGCCTCACAGACACAGTGACCCTCCTGCCTCACAGACACAGTGACTCTCCCGCCTCACAGGCACAGTGACTCTCCAGCCTCACAGTGACTCTCCCGCCTCACAGGCACAGTGACTCTACAGCCTCAAAGTGACTCTCCTGCCTCACATACACAGTGACTCTCCTGCCTCACAGACACAGTGACTCTCCCGCCTCACAGGCACAGTGACTCTCCAGGCTCACAGTGACTCTCCCGCCTCACAGGCACACTGACTCTCCAGCCTCACAGACTCAGTGACTCTCCTGCCTCACAGACACAGTATCTCTTCTGCCTCACAGACACAGTGACTCCTGCCTAACAGACACAGTGACTCCCCTGCCTCAGTCACATTGATTCTCCTGCCTCACAGACACAGTGACTCTCCTGCCTCACAGACACAGTGACTCTCCTGCCTCACAGACACAGTGACTCCTGCCTCACAGACACAGTGACTCCTGCCACACAGACAGTGACTCTCCTGCCTCACAGACACAGTGACTCTCCTGCCTCACAGATTCAGTGACTCTCCTGCCTCACAGACTCAGTGACTCTCCTGCCTCACAGACACAGTGACTCTCCTGCCTCACAGACACAGTGACTCTTCTGCCTCACAGACACAGTGACTCTCCTGCCTCACAGACTCAGTGACACTCCTGCCTCACAGACACAGTGACTCTCCTGCCTCACAGACACAGTGACCCTCCTGCCTCACAGACACAGTGACTCTCCTGTCTCACAGACACAGTGACTCTCCTGCCTCACAGACACAGTGACTCTCCTGCCTCACAGACACAGTGACTCTACTGCCTCACAGACACAGTGACTCTCCTGCCTCACAGACACAGTGACTCTCCTGCCTCACAGACACAGTGACTCTCCTGCCTCACAGACACAGTTCTCACAGACAGAGTGACTCTCCTATCTCACAGACACAGTTCTCACAGGCACAGTGATTCTCCTGCCTCACAGACACAGTGATTCTCCTGCCTCACAGACACAGTGACTCTCCTGCCTCACAGACACAGTGGTTCTCCTGCCTCACAGACACAGTGACTCTCCCGCCTCACAGGCACAGTGACTCTCCAGCCTCAAAGTGACTCTCCTGCCTCACAGACACAGTGACTCAACTGCCTCACAGACACAGAGAATCTCCTGCCTCACAGACACAGTGACTCTCCTGCCTCACAGACACAGTGACTCTCCTGCCTCACAGACACAGTGACTCTCCCACCTCACAGGCACAGTGACTCTCCAGCCTCACAGGCACAGTGACTCTCCTGCCTCACAGTGACTCTCCTGCCTCACAGACACAGTGACTCTCCTGCCTCACAGACACTGTGACTCTCCTGCCTCACAGACACAGTGACTCTCCTGCCTGACAGACACAGTGACCCTCCTGCCTCACAGACACAGTGACTCTCCCGCCTCACAGGCACAGTGACTCTCCAGCCTCACAGTCACTCTCCTGCCTCACAGACACAGTGACTCTCCCACCTCACAGGCACAGTGACTCTACAGCCTCACAGTGACTCTCCTGCCTCACAGACACAGTGACTCTCCTGCCTCACAGTCACAGTGACTCTCCCGCCTCACAGGCACTGTGACTCTCCTGCCTCACAGACACAGTGACTCTCCTGCTTGACAGACACAGTGACCCTCCTGCCTCACAGACACAGTGACCCTCCTGCCTCACAGACACAGTGACTCTCCCGCCTCACAGGCACAGTGACTCTCCAGCCTCACAGTGACTCTCCCGCCTCACAGGCACAGTGACTCTACAGCCTCAAAGTGACTCTCCTGCCTCACATACACAGTGACTCTCCTGCCTCACAGACACAGTGACTCTCCCGCATCACAGGCACAGTGACTCTCCAGGCTCACAGTGACTCTCCCGCCTCACAGGCACACTGACTCTCCAGCCTCACAGACTCAGTGACTCTCCTGCCTCACAGACACAGTATCTCTTCTGCCTCAGACACAGTGACTCCTGCCTCACAGACACAGTGACTCCTGCCACACAGACAGTGACTCTCCTGCCTCACAGGCACAGTGACTCTCCTGCCTCACAGACACAGTGACTCTCCTGCCTCACAGATTCAGTGACTCTCCTGCCTCACAGACTCAGTGACTCTCCTGCCTCACAGACACAGTGACTCTCCTGCCTCACAGACACAGTGACTCTTCTGCCTCACAGACACAGTGACTCTCCTGCCTCACAGACTCAGTGACACTCCTGCCTCACAGACACAGTGACTCTCCTGCCTCACAGACACAGTGACCCTCCTGCCTCACAGACACAGTGACTCTCCTGTCTCACAGACACAGTGACTCTCCTGCCTCACAGACACAGTGACTCTCCTGCCTCACAGACACAGTGACTCTACTGCCTCACAGACACAGTGACTCTCCTGCCTCACAGACACAGTGACTCTCCTGCCTCACAGACACAGTGACTCTCCTGCCTCACAGACACAGTTCTCACAGACAGAGTGACTCTCCTATCTCACAGACACAGTTCTCACAGGCACAGTGATTCTCCTGCCTCACAGACACAGTGATTCTCCTGCCTCACAGACACAGTGACTCTCCTGCCTCACAGACACAGTGGTTCTCCTGCCTCACAGACACAGTGACTCTCCCGCCTCACAGGCACAGTGACTCTCCAGCCTCAAAGTGACTCTCCTGCCTCACAGACACAGTGACTCAACTGCTTCACAGACACAGAGAATCTCCTGCCTCACAGACACAGTGACTCTACTGCCTCACAGACACAGTGACTCTCCTGCCTCACAGACACAGTGACTCTCCCACCTCACAGGCACAGTGACTCTCCAGCCTCACAGGCACAGTGACTCTCCTGCCTCACAGTGACTCTCCTGCCTCACAGACACAGTGACTCTCCTGCCTCACAGACACAGTGACTCTCCTGCCTCACAGACACAGTGACTCTCCTGCCTGACAGACACAGTGACCCTCCTGCCTCACAGACACAGTGACTCTCCCGCCTCACAGGCACAGTGACTCTCCAGCCTCACAGTCACTCTCCTGCCTCACAGACACAGTGACTCTCCCACCTCACAGGCACAGTGACTCTACAGCCTCACAGTGACTCTCCTGCCTCACAGACACAGTGACTCTCCTGCCTCACAGACACAGTGACTCTCCCGCCTCACAGGCACTGTGACTCTCCTGCCTCACAGACACAGTGACTCTCCTGATTGACAGACACAGTGACCCTCCTGCCTCACAGACACAGTGACTCTCCCGCCTCACAGGCACAGAGACTCTCCAGCCTCACAGTGACTCTCCTGCCTCACAGACACAGTGACTCTCCCACCTCACAGGCACAGTGACTCTACAGCCTCACAGTGACTCTCCTGCCTCACAGACACAGTGACTCTCCTGCCTCACAGACACAGTGACTCTCCCGCCTCACAGGCACAGTGACTCTCCAGGCTCACAATGACTCTCCCGCCTCACAGGCTCACTGACTCTCCAGCCTCACAGTGACTCTCCTGCCTCACAGACACAGTGACTCTCCTGCCTCACAGACACAGTGACTCTCCTACCTCACAGACACAGTGACTCTCCTGCCTCACAGACACAGTGACTCTCCCGCCTCACAGGCACAGTGACTCTCCAGCCTCACAGGCACAGTGACTCTCCTGCCTCACAGACACAGTGACTCTCCTGCCTCACAGACACAGTGGTTCTCCTGCCTCACAGATACAGTGACTCTCCTGCCTCACAGACACAGTGATTCTCCTGCCTCACAGACACAGTGACTCCTGCCTCACAGACACAGTGACTCTCCTGCCTCACAGACACAGTGACTCTCCCGCCTCATAGACACAGTGACTCTCCCGCCTCACAGACACAGTAACTCTCCTGCCTCACAGACACAGTGACTCTCCTGCCTCACAGACACAGTGATTCTCCTGCCTCACAGTGACTCTCCTGCCTCACAGACACAGTGACCCTCCTGCCTCACAGACACAGTGACTCTCCCGCCTCACAGGCACAGTGACTCTCCAGCCTCACAGTGACTCTCCTGCCTCACAGACACAGTGACTCTCCTGCCTCACAGACACAGTGACTCTCCCGCCTCACAGGCACAGTGACTCTCCAGGCTCACAGTGACTCTCCTGCCTCACAGGCACACTGATTCTCCAGCCTCACAGACTCAGTGACTCTCCTGCCTCACAGACACAGTATCTCTTCTGCCTCAGACACAGTGACTCTCCTGCCTCACAGGCACAGTGACTCTACAGCCTCAAAGTGACTCTCCTGCCTCACATACACAGTGACTCTCCTGCCTCACAGACACAGTGACTCTCCCGCCTCACAGGCACAGTGACTCTCCAGGCTCACAGTGACTCTCCCGCCTCACAGGCACACTGAATCTCCAGCCTCACAGACTCAGTGACTCTCCTGCCTCACAGACACAGTATCTCTTCTGCCTCACAGACACAGTGACTCCTGCCTCACAGACACAGTGACTCCTGCCACACAGACAGTGACTCTCCTGCCTCACAGGCACACTGACTCTCCAGCCTCACAGACTCAGTGACTCTCCTGCCTCACAGACACAGTATCTCTTCTGCCTCAGACACAGTGACTCTCCCGCCTCACAGGCACAGTGACTCTACAGCCTCAAAGTGACTCTCCTGCCTCACATAAACAGTGACTCTCCTGCCTCACAGACACAGTGACTCTCCCGCCTCACAGGCACAGTGACTCTCCAGGCTCACAGTGACTCTCCCGCCTCACAGGCACACTGACTCTCCAGCCTCACAGACTCAGTGACTCTCCTGCCTCACAGACACAGTATCTCTTCTGCCTCAGACACAGTGACTCCTGCCTCACAGACACAGTGACTCCTGCCACACAGACAGTGACTCTCCTGCCTCACAGGCACAGTGACTCTCCTGCCTCACAGACACAGTGACTCTCCTGCCTCACAGATTCAGTGACTCTCCTGCCTCACAGACTCATTGACTCTCCTGCCTCACAGACACAGTGACTCTCCTGCCTCACAGACACAGTGACTCTTCTGCCTCACAGACACAGTGACTCTCCTGCCTCACAGACTCAGTGACACTCCTGCCTCACAGACACAGTGACTCTCCTGCCTCACAGACACAGTGACCCTCCTGCCTCACAGACACAGTGACTCTCCTGTCTCACAGACACAGTGACTCTCCTGCCTCACAGACACAGTGACTCTCCTGCCTCACAGACACAGTGACTCTACTGCCTCACAGACACAGTGACTCTCCTGCCTCACAGACACAGTGACTCTCCTGCCTCACAGACACAGTGACTCTCCTGCCTCACAGACACAGTTCTCACAGACAGAGTGACTCTCCTATCTCACAGACACAGTTCTCACAGGCACAGTGATTCTCCTGCCTCACAGGCACAGTGATTCTCCTGCCTCACAGACACAGTGATTCTCCTGCCTCACAGACACAGTGACTCTCCTGCCTCACAGACACAGTGGTTCTCCTGCCTCACAGACACAGTGACTCTCTCGCCTCACAGGCACAGTGACTCTCCAGCCTCAAAGTGACTCTCCTGCCTCACAGACACAGTGACTCAACTGCTTCACAGACACAGAGAATCTCCTGCCTCACAGACACAGTGACTCTACTGCCTCACAGACACAGTGACTCTCCTGCCTCACAGACACAGTGACTCTCCCACCTCACAGGCACAGTGACTCTCCAGCCTCACAGGCACAGTGACTCTCCTGCCTCACAGTGACTCTCCTGCCTCACAGACACAGTGACTCTCCTGCCTGACAGACACAGTGACCCTCCTGCCTCACAGACACAGTGACTCTCCCGCCTCACAGGCACAGTGACTCTCCAGCCTCAAAGTGACTCTCCTGCCTCACAGACACAGTGACTCAACTGCTTCACAGACACAGAGAATCTCCTGCCTCACAGACACAGTGACTCTACTGCCTCACAGACACAGTGACTCTCCTGCCTCACAGACACAGTGACTCTCCCACCTCACAGGCACAGTGACTCTCCAGCCTCACAGGCACAGTGACTCTCCTGCCTCACAGTGATTCTCCTGCCTCACAGACACTGTGACTCTCCTGCCTCACAGACACTGTGACTCTCCTGCCTCACAGACACAGTGACTCTCCTGCCTGACAGACACAGTGACCCTCCTGCCTCACAGACACAGTGACTCTCCCGCCTCACAGGCACAGTGACTCTCCAGCCTCACAGTCACTCTCCTGCCTCACAGACACAGTGACTCTCCCAGCTCACAGGCACAGTGACTCTACAGCCTCACAGTGACTCTCCTGCCTCACAGACACAGTGACTCTCCTGCCTCACAGACACAGTGACTCTCCCGCCTCACAGGCACTGTGACTCTCCTGCCTCACAGACACAGTGACTCTCCTGCTTGACAGACACAGTGACCCTCCTGCCTCACAGACACAGTGACTCTTCCGCCTCACAGGCACAGAGACTCTCCAGCCTCACAGTGACTCTCCTGCCTCACAGACACAGTGACTCTCCCACCTCACAGGCACAGTGACTCTACAGCCTCACAGTGACTCTCCTGCCTCACAGACACAGTGACTCTCCTGCCTCACAGACACAGTGACTCTCCCGCCTCACAGGCACAGTGACTCTCCAGGCTCACAATGACTCTCCCGCCTCACAGGCTCACTGACTCTCCAGCCTCACAGTGACTCTCCTGCCTCACAGACACAGTGACTCTCCTGCCTCACAGACACAGTGACTCTCCTACCTCACAGACACAGTGACTCTCCTGCCTCACAGACACAGTGACTCTCCCGCCTCACAGGCACATTGACTCTCCAGCCTCACAGGCACAGTGACTCTCCTGCCTCACAGACACAGTGGTTCTCCTGCCTCACAGATACAGTGACTCTCCTGCCTCACAGACACAGTGATTCTCCTGCCTCACAGACAACAGTGACTCCTGCCTCACAGACACAGTGACTCTCCTGCCTCACAGACACAGTGACTCTCCCGCCTCATAGACACAGTGACTCTCCCGCCTCACAGACACAGTAACTCTCCTGCCTCACAGACACAGTGACTCTCCTGCCTCACAGACACAGTGATTCTCCTGCCTCACAGTGACTCTCCTGCCTCACAGACACAGTGACCCTCCTGCCTCACAGACACAGTGACTCTCCCGCCTCACAGGCACAGTGACTCTCCAGCCTCACAGTGACTCTCCTGCCTCACAGACACAGTGATTCTCCCGCCTCACAGGCACAGTGACTCTACAGCCTCACAGTGACTCTCCTGCCTCACAGACACAGTGACTCTCCTGCCTCACAGACACAGTGACTCTCCCGCCTCACAGGCACAGTGACTCTTCAGGCTCACAGTGACTCTCCTGCCTCACAGGCACACTGACTCTCCAGCCTCACAGACTCAGTGACTCTCCTGCCTCACAGACACAGTATCTCTTCTGCCTCAGACACAGTGACTCCTGCCTCACAGACACAGTGACACCCCTGCATCAGTCACAGTGATTCTCCTGCCTCACAGACACAGTGACTCTCCTGCCTCACAGACACAGTGACTCTCCTGCCTCACAGACACAGTGATTCTCCTGCCTCACAGACACAGTGACTCCTGCCTCACAGACACAGTGACTCCTGCCTCACAGACACATTGACTCTCCTGCCTCACAGACACAGTGACTCTCCTGCCTCACAGACACAGTGACTCTCCCGCCTCACAGGCACAGTGACTCTCCAGGCTCACAATGACTCTCCCGCCTCACAGGCTCACTGACTCTCCAGCCTCACAGTGACTCTCCTGCCTCACAGACACAGTGACTCTCCTGCCTCACAGACACAGTGACTCTCCTACCTCACAGACACAGTGACTCTCCTGCCTCACAGACACAGTGTCTCTCCTACCTCACAGACACAGTGACTCTCCTGCCTCACAGACACAGTGACTCTCCTACCTCACAGACACAGTGACTCTCCTGCCTCACAGACACAGTGACTCTCCTACCTCACAGACACAGTGACTCTCCTGCCTCACAGACACAGTGACTCTCCCACCTCACAAACACAGTGACTCTCCTGCCTCACAGACACAGTGACTCATGCCTCACACACAGTGACTCCCCCACCTCACAGGCACAGTGACTCTCCTGCCTCACAGACACACTGACTCTCCTAACTCACAGACATGGTGACTCACCTTCTTCACAGGCACAGTGACTCTCCTTCCTCACAGACACATTGATTCTCAGGCCTTGCAGACATAGTTACTATACTATCTTACAGATGCAATTACACTCCTTCCTCACATGTACAATTACTCTCCTGCCTCATAGACACAGTGACTTGCCTATCTCTCACTCCTTGTCAATTTAACCTGTATTATTCTTTTTTTCTCATACACTAATCTTCTTCACTGCTGTGCTGTCACACTCTATTTGCACAGATTATTCTGTGCTTTATAGCTTTTACTCCCTAGCTCTGTGGATATGCTTTTAGCTGTGACATCCCCTATATATCCAGATTTACTGCAAAATAGCTGCTGCATTCCCTTCTTCTACTTTTATAAAGTTTACATTAATCCATACTGATTGGCTTTGCTATACCATATGATCTGATAGCAGCACAGTACAGAAGCCCACATGGCCACGCCCAAGATTATTTGAGTCTTAGATGCCTGGTACAATCTTCTACATTATGCAAAATGTAGGAATTAAACAAATATTCAACACAAATTTTATTTGCACCAAATCAACCGATACTTAATAGAGATGAGCAGATCGGGAAAATCTTGAATTTGCCTTTTTGCCCAGATTTTCTGTGGAATTCGATTTGTTGAGAAGTTATTCTCCATGAATTCAATGTCCCTTGCTAAGCTCAGGGGTCTCCTTAGATAAATGCAAGATGTAGAAAATCCTCATGCTCACCTTACTGCTCACTTCTCTGACCCCTCCATTCCTGTTCGTCACACTTCTAGTCCTCGCCGCACCTTACTATCACATCTGCAAGCTCTGATATATCCATGAGTGTTTTATGGGAACATACAAAAGGTCACGATGCAATGATGCCACAACATGCATGCTTATGCACAGTACTGTACCAAGTCTCCTCAGAGCCTAGTGTGAGATGTTATTACACACAGGAATAGTAGAGATCAATAATTAGGTACCAAGCTTCCAATGACAATGGTGTCAAAAGCACTAGCATTAGCTGATTTTTTCTGGTCACAGGTACCTATAATAGCAAAGCTGAAAGAGCAATAGTACCAGGATTTTCAGGAGTAAGTTAAGAAATAGTCTCTGATTGCTGGGTAGCAGGCAGGAGTTTAATAGTGAGATGATAAGACAGCTGAGAGAAGTGGCTAATGAGGCAAACTCCTAGCTAAACACTATGCTTCCTGAATACTCATTCAGCAAATGGCTGCCTGAGCCAGCCTAAAAGGTGTTTGCTGGGCTATTATAGTAATGAGGCAAAAACTAATGTAGAGAGAGCCAACCATAGGGGAAAGGAGCAAGACCCGAGACAGATGAGTAACAGTTATTCTTTGTATATCTATGACACTGTCAAGAAGTGCAAGCCATATCTCCTGACTGCAAGTTATCATGTCCTACCATAATCTTTAAAGGAATCCTGTTGTTCTAGAGAGACATTTTTACCATAAATAGCATAGATTGTTGTATGTATATCTATGTTTTTAAGTGACAGCCTCAAAATGTAAATTCCATATTTCATTCTCTTTTCTGAAAATCTCATTGGTCAAATCTGCTCATTCTTTTCGAGAGTGTCACTTTTAAGGTTGGACTATTTTTTCCAAGAAATACAATTCATTTTATTGAATTCTTTTTAGCTTTCATTTTACGTTCCACAACACAGAGACATTTTGTCTTTATCTCAGTCATATATGTTTGTTGCCTTATCTATAAAAAGTGCTTGCTCTTTTTTTTTTTCAGTTCCCCGATGTGGAGAACATTTAACATCATCACCGGTGTTTGTCATCATTTTCATTCTGACAGGTACAGGTTGAGCTTAATCCTCAAGACAACAGAAGATCTCGAAGGAATTGTTGAAATGGAATCTGTGCTCTACCTTAGTAATCAATCACAGCAAGAACAACATATTTGCATCCTGGCATTGCAGAGCTAAACTACCCAGATCTGTCCTTCTGTTCTTCCGCAGGAGGCGACTGCCACTTACTCTACTTTTTCATCATTTATTCTTAAGAACCAGGGCAGAGGACACTTGCTGGAGCACATCTCCTGGCGCCCAAAACGCAAGAAGAGTTTTGTCATATTAAAGCGAATGTGTTTGACAAGGCACGAAATGTGAATCTCTTTTATAACAAGTGCGGGAAAACATACCTTGTTTAATGAAACATTTAAAAAAAAAAATACTTTCGAAAGATCACTGTGCTGTCTCTGAGGATCGCCAGTGATATAGCGCAAGGTACACCATAGCACGGTAGGAAAAGGTTTATAATATAAAGGTGTCTGCTCACTTGTCCAGGTTGTGTGTACTACGTGCAGCATTAGGGGGTGGTGGGGCGGCCACAATCTTACTAGGATTAGATCTATACATATATTGTCATGTGTGGGATATTCCTATGGTAATCTGCAGAGTACTCTGTTACTCCTGTGGGAATATCATGTCTCACTTTACATAATTTCATGCACTTTTACCCCACCATTACCGTATCCTGTATTAGTGCTCTAGAACTATACATATCATTAACAGGATTTTCCGAAGTTGAAATGGAGAATTGTCGTTCTATCTCTAACTTCTCTTTTTCTTCTCTCTCTCCACTCCTTTCTCGCTCTTTACTCTCTTTTCTCTCTTATCTCTCTTCTTTACCTCTCTCACTTCTCTCTATCTTCACTTTCCTTACTCCTCTCTTCTCTTCTCTGTCTCTTCTATTTTCTCTCTTCTCTTTCTTCTATCTCACTCTTATATCCTTCTCGTCTCTCTCTTCTCTCTTCTCTCTCTCCTCTCCAATCTCGCTCTTCTCTTTTCTCTCTTCTTTCTTCTATCTCTTTCTCTTTACCTCTCTCTGCTCTCTCTTCTCTATCTGTTCTATTTTCTCTCTTCTCTCTCTTCTATCTCTCTCTTTTCTTTCTTCTCCACCCCTCTTCTTTCTCTATCTCTCTCTTCTCACTTTTCTCTCCCCTCTCTCTTCTCTCTCTCCTCTCCAATCTCGCTCTTCTCTTTTCTCTCTTCTTTCTCTCTTCTATATCTTTCTCTTTTCTTCTCTCTGCTCTCTCTTCTCTATCTGTTCTATTTTCTCTCTTCTCTCTCTCTCTTCTATCTCTCTCTTTTCTTTCTTCTCCACCCCTCTTCTTTCTCTATCTGTCCCTCTTCTTTCTCTATCTCTCTCTTCTCACTTTTCTCTCCCCTCTCTCTTCTCTATCTCCTCTATTTTCACTCTTCTCTCTCTCTTCTATCTAGCTCACTATTTTCTCTCTTCTCTCTTTTTTCTTTCTCTCCTCTCTTCTCTCTCACTCTTCTCTCTCCTTTCTATTATTTCTCTCATCTCTGTTTCCTCTCTGTCAATTCAAATTCAAATGGACTTTATTGGCAGGACTAAGTATATGTTATCATTTCTAAATCAAGTGGTAAAAAATAGGGGAATGGGGATAGGAGCACATCCAGGGTGGGTATAGGGGTCCATGACATATCAGGCTATTCTCAGTCTGTGGCAGGCACTGACACATTGTGCTGCTATGGCGGCTGCACTTTCCTGTTTCCCCAATAGTATAGGCAATTTCTCTTCCTCGACCATGTAGGTGAAGTCTGGGAGGTCAGACAGTCTCCTGGAGTGAGTGTCCCTCACTGTGGAGTATTTAGGGCACCTCAGCAAGAAGTGGGACTCATCCTCCACAGCCTCCTGAGGACACTGCTGGCAAAGTCTTCGCTCTCAGGGCTTGTAATTCTGTCAGTTCTGCCTGGCTTCGATGAGTAGGCTGTGGGAGCTCAATCTGTATTGGCTCAGGATCTGTCACTCTTTGGGGTTTGCTAGTCTCCCTAGATATAGGGCCAGTTTGTTTCCCATCTGTAGGTTCTGGTATATTGTCAGTATCTATGGTTTCTTCATCTCGCTCCTCCAGACATTGAGATATACTTCTTTGCCTTTGTGTGCTGTCTTCCGAATTTCGCCTTTTGTCAGACCATTCAGGTTGATGGCTTGGTCAGGCTGGTTTTGGGTGATTTGGGTTGGGTGCTTTGTTCTCATGGGTCTTCCTGGTGTTGTAAGGAAGGCTTTGTGATGGTAGGAACTGGGACTACAACTTTGTAAATGAGCTTTGAATGATAGAGCCTTGTTCTGAATCACAAGGTGTAATGGGAATATGTCCAACTCTGGTCGGCAGGCACTGTTTCATGTGCTTCAATGGATTTGGAGGAGATTGTTGCAGAACTCTAGCTGGAATATTTCTGGTTGCCCAGCATCCCACTTTGACCAGTTTGGGTATGAGACTGGACCACAGACTTTGCTGTCGTACAGAAGGATTGAGGCAATTATAGTATCAAAAAATTTTAGCCAGAAAGTTACAAATGCCCTGATACAGTACAGACATCTTCTTATGGCATAGCAGGTTTTGCATGCCTTGTCTTTCAGCAACTCTATGGCTTGCTTAAAGCTCCCTGATTGGCTGAGTTCTAGGCCTGGGTAGGTGTATTTTTTGGTTTCCATAAGTGGACAGTTGTCTGTTATGAAGGGGGGGACGGCCATCTGGTTTCTGTTTTCTTTTCTGGAACACCATGATATTAGCTTTCTTCCAGTTGATTGGCAGTGCCCATGTGGTGCTGAATCTCTCTCAGGTTTGTAGATTATCTTGGAGGCATTTCTCAGTTGGTGATAACAGCACAAGGTCATTAGCATGCAGCAGAAATTTTGCCTCTTTGTCATGAAAGGTAAGTCCTGATTCTGAGGAGGACTCCAGAACCATGGCCAGCTCATTGAGATAAATGTTGAAGAGAGTTGGACTTTGCCTGCAGTCCTGTCTCGTTCCTCTGGTGTGTTGCAAAAAGGCCATCATCCTTGCATTTACCCTCGTTCTGCAGCTGTTCTCAGTGTAGAAGCTTTGGATGACCAGATTTTTTGCCTCCAACACCGCTCGAATGTCGAATGGGTGATGCCTCCTAAAGATAGGCCAAGGAAATTAAATTAGGGGTTTTGTTTCAAATGGAATGGCGATGGGAATGTTCGCCTAATTATCTGAGGTCTGTCTGGTGGAGATGTGATTTATTTAATCACAAAATTCGCCCAGTCATAAATATCACCATAAACAAACCTGGTGCGTACCAATAATGTAAACACAATTGATCACTGTTTGGACACCATGAAAATAATTGATAGGCTCCAAAATAATGGTGCTGATTAAAAATTCATTTTTATTAGACAATATTGATACAAACATGTAGTACAAGAGGTGTGCATATACATACATGAGGGACATTAATTACCTATAGAGTATCTCTAACCAATGCCAACCACTAGAATGTCAACTAGCAAAGTAAGCATATTATGATGTGCCAAAAAAATAGCACATATAAGCTGCTAGAATATGACAAAAGGCTTCCCAAAGAAGCGACAGCGAAACGCACGTCGGGGCAGAGGGACATCTGGGGGACTCCACGCCAACTTCATGGTATAATCCACTTTTGGTACTGCTTTTTGATATGTACTGTGCCAGAGCCATCTGGTGTTTTTGTGTGTGACGGTTCACATGCGATAGCTAGCATACTGTCTCATATGGATTTGCTTTGAGCAGCCTTCACATGATAGCAAGCCTATACAGGTGAATCTGAAACACACAATTACTGCCATTTTATTGCTTAGTGAACAAGTATTTAGCCACATTTATGAACTTTCAGTTCTCATATTATGCATTGTTTTGCACTAATAAGGGAATAAGGACTTTTGTCATATTCTAGCAGCTTATATATGCGCTATTTTTTTATGTTTACTTTGCTAGTTGACATTCTAGTGGTTGGCATTGCTTAGAGATACCCTATAGGTAATTAATGTCCCCGTGTATGTATATGCACACCTCTTGTACTACATGTTTTTATCAATATTGTCTAATAAAAATGAATTTTTAATCAGTACCATTATTTTGGAGCCTATAAATTATTTTCATGGTGTCCAAACAGTGATCAATGGTGGAGGTGTGAGTTGTGTCCATGTAGTGGACATTCTTATCAGTTTGAATTCCAAAATTCTTCTCTCTATGTCATCTTTTTGGATTTAGGCTAGTTTCCCACTAGCGTATTTTACATGCAGCGTATGGCGCCTCTAAGCCCCGCCCCCTGCCCACCCCGTCCGGTCATCTCCTCCTACTATCGCACACGGCTGCATGCGATCTGCGCACCCTATCTTTAGCATAGGGTGCGCAGACCGTGTGCTGGCCATGGGCTAGTAGGATTTTTGCGTGCGCTGCGCACTTTTGAAGGTGCACCGAGCACGCCAAAATGCGACATGGTGCGTTCGGCGCACACAGGCGCACCTTCAAAAGTGCGCAGCACACGGCCAGCGCACGGTCAGTGCACCCTATGCTAAAGATAGGGTGCGCAGATTGCATGCAGCCGTGTGCGATAGTCGGAGTAGATGACCGGACGGGGTGGGCAGGAGGCGGGGCTTAGTGGCGCCGTGTGCTGCATGTAAAATGCGCTAGTGTGAAACTAGCCTAAGACTTTTAAATCTGTCATAGAGTGTCCAGGTCCAGGGAAATGTTTTCCCACAGGCGTGTCCAGCTCATTCTTAATTGTGTACCTTCATCCTTGTTTGTAGTTTTTGCATGGTTTCCCTAATATAAGTACCTCCAGGGCTCCTTGTACATTGTGTCATGAACACCACATTGGAGGCTGCACATGAAAAGAAATCCATGATCTTATAGTCCTGATTTGTGCTTGGTATATTTCTTGGTGCTATGTGGGTACAAGTTTTACATTTGCCTTTATTGTTACTTGGGAATGTGCCCCTCACTGATCCTTCAGTTTCTCTACGAGCTCTTTTTATGTTTGGTTCAGGCTTTCACTTGGGATGTCTCTGTAAAGGTCCTTGAAGTAATGGAACCATATGTTTCCGCTCTGTATCTGGAAGTTGTCGCTTTTACGGTTGGATCCTAGGTGGTTCCATAATTCCCAAAAGCTGTGTTCTTCAAGGGCATCTTGAAGTTGGAAAAGTTTGGTGGAAATGGGGTTTTGCTTTTTGCTTCTGAGGACGGATTTGTAAGTTCGTTGTATGGTGTGGTAGGTTTCTCTCAAAGTGGGGCTGCTTGTGCCTTTTTGTTTATTTTTTTTATTAAGGCCATTCTTAGGGCTTTACTTATTGTTTAACATTCCTTGTCAAACCAGCTGTTGGGATTTTATTTACTCGGCTTCTTGTTGCTCCATCATTTCAAGTCGGACATTTCTGTCATGGGCTAGACGCAGTGTTCCCCAACTCCAGTCCTTAAGAGCCACCAACAGTTCATGTTTTCAGGATTTCCTTAGTGTGGGCCAGGTGATAATTGCAGTACCTACACAGGCAATAATTCCATCATCTGGGCAATACTAATGAAATTCTGAAAACATGACCTGTTGGTGGCGCTTGAGAACTGGAGTTGGGGAACAATGGGCTAGAGTACGTCATTAAGTTCCCTTACCACTAGGAGTACTCCTTCTGGGTTAATTTCATACATTATATGTCATTATGAAGCATTCAAGGACAGGCTGGGCCAGAGGATAGGGAGGCAAATGCTCTCAGGTCCACTCCCTCAGCAGCTGTACAGGGTTGGCTGCCTGCTGCTTGATATGAGATACCAGACATGGCGGCGTACAGCGAACTGCGTTGTGTCTGTGTATTGTGATGTGCCAGGCCGGCACACTGACACATTTACAGACATAGTGCCACATCACAGTACAGCAGATGTGGCCCTGGACGAACGGCCCACCCAACGCCAGGGACACTGGCACGGTATGCCACCCCTCAAATACTCACCTATCCTGGTTCCTGCAGCTTCCGTGTCTTCTGATTCTGTGACATCTCAGGGCAGAGGACGCAATGATGTCACTACAGCGCACGCTTTGTCTTGAGCACTGCAGTCAGAAGGTGCTGAGGAGAGGAGACCGCCTCATCAGCTTGAACCTGAGAGGTGAGCATTTTATATTTTTTTGTATGCATACAGTCATATGTTAAAGTTTGGGCACCCCTATTAATGTTAACCTTTTTTCTTTATAACAATTTTGGTTTTTGCAACAGCTATTTCAGTTTCATATATCTAATAACTGATGGACTCAGTTATATTTCTGGATTCAAATGAGGTTTATTGTACTAACAGAAAATGTGCAATCTGCATTTAAACAAAATTTGACTGGTGCAAAAGTATGGGCACCCTTATCATTTTCTTGATTTGAACACTCCTAACTACTTTTTACTGACTTCCTGAAGCACTAAATTGGTTTTGTAACCTCATTGAGCTTTGAACTTCATAGCCAGGTGTATCAAATCATGAGAAAAGGTATTTAAGGTGGCCACTTGCAAGTAGTTCTCCTATTTGATTCTCCTATGAAGAGTGGCATCGTGGGCTCCTCAAAACAACTCTCAAATGATCTGAAAACAAAGATTATTCAACATAGCTTTTCAGGGGAAGGATACAAAAAGTTGTCTCAGAGATTTAACCTGTCAGTTTCCACTGTGAGGAACATAGTAAGGAAATGGAAGAACACAGGTACAGTTCTTGTTAAGCCCAGAAGTGGCAGGCCAAGAAAAATATCAGAAAGGCAGAGAAGAAGAATGGTGAGAACAGTCAAGGACAATCCACAGACCACCTCCAAAGACCGGCAGCATCATCTTGCTGCAGATGGTGTCACTGTGCATCGGTCAACAATACAGCGCACTTTACACAAGGAGAAGCTGTATGGGAGAGTGATGCGAAAGAAGCCGTTTCTGCAAGCACGCCACAAACAGAGTCGCCTGAGGTCTGCAAAAGCACATTAGGACAAGCCAGTTACATTTTGGAAGAAGGTCCTGTGGACTGATGAAACAAAGATTGAGTTGTTTGGTCAAACAAAAAGGCGTTATGCATGGAGGCTAAAAAACACAGCATTCCAAGAAAAACACTTGCTACCCACAGTAAAATTTGGTGGAGGTTCCATCATGCTTTGGGGCTGTGTGGCCAATGCCGGCACCAGGAATCTTGTTAAAGTTGAGGGTCGCATGGATTCAGCTCAGTATCAGCAGATTCTTGACAATAATGTGCAAGAATCAGTGACGAAGTTGAAGTTACGCAGGGGATGGATATTTCAGCAAGACAATGATCCAAAACACCGCTCCAAATCTATTCAGGCATTCATGCAGAGGAACAATTACAATATTCTGGAATGGCCATCCCAGTCCCTAGACCTGAGTATCATTGAACATCTGTGGGATGATTTGAAGTGGGCTGTCCATGCTCGGCGACCATCATACTTAACTGAACTGGAATTGTTTTGTAAACAGGAATGGTCACAAATACCTTCATCCAGGATCCAGGAACTCATTAATAGCTACAGGAAGCGACTAGAGGCTGTTATTTTTGCAAAAGGAGGATCTACGAAATATTAATGTCACTTTTATGTTGAGGTGCCCATGTTTAAATGCAGATTGCACATTTTCTGTTAGTACAATAAACCTCATTTGAATCCAGAAATATAACTGAGTCCATCAGTTATTAGATATATGAAACTGAAATAGCTGTTGCAAAAAACAAAATTGTTATAAAGAAAAAAGGTTAACATTAATAGGGGTGCCCAAACTTTAACATATGACTGTAACTATATGGGGCCATAATACTGTATGGAACATTATATGAGGGAAAAAAGGGCAGCACCATTTACCTGCCCTGGTCTTTGAACAAGTGCACTATAGGATGCAGCCAGCCCATATAGAAAAATGTTGCAAAACACAGGTGCAAAATACTAACTGGACAGCCACTCACCACCTACCTGTTCTTGGAGGGGGTGACTGCTAAGTACACATTTGAACAATAGAGGCCTGTATAGGGTGCTGTTCACATAAAGGTAATGCATAGTGTCTGGTTCTCAGCCTATTAGTCACGCCCCTACTATTCGATTAGGCGGGCTGGCCAGCACTCTCTAAATGCATCCCTTGTGAACACCCCTATATACAAGACCCAAAGTCTTAGCAACGTCTTTGCTATGTGGGCTGGCTGCATCCTGTAGTGCATTTGTTCAAAGACCTGGGCAGGTACGCTGTGCTGCCCTTTTTTCTGCTGTATTTTTGAATTTTTGGAGGATTTTTATTCCTCTTTTGTGGCTTTGCTATTAGTTTAGTGATAGGACTCGCAAGCGTGGGGACCCTTGACGTTGGGTTGCGAGCTTGCATATCTTGGCCAAAATATCGACCAATAACTCACTTATTTATATGCAGTTTGTGCACTTTATTTTTCAAGGTGCAGCCAAGCCCAGCACTTTGGGTCTTGTATACAGGGGTGTTCACATGGGATGCATTTAGAGAGTGCTGGTCAGCCTGCCTAATTGAGTTTTAGAGGCGTGACTAATAGGCTGAGAACCAGACACTATGCATTACCTAAAACATCCAGAAAAAAGATGATAACAGGTCAATTAAACTAAAAAATCATGTACTTTATGGTAAAAAATTCAACAGACACTGGTGAGGGGAAGCGTGATGTACAGAGATTGTTACATACAATACATATGCCATGTAATAGGATGCGCCAAGATCTGGACATGTGGCAATGGAAATTACATCTTATTAGCCCTTATATACTTTCACAAATATTACATGTAAAATCATCATAATGACTTCAGGGCAAAATTATGCCCACTAAATTAGCCTACCACCACGACAATCATGACCATGATCACCATACCCTACTCTCGATACTCATATCTCACCATGCCAAAGCAATAAGAGAATCAACAGAGCAACGGTGGTCATTACTAGTAAAGGGGTGCAGTCCACAGTCCAGGATGATGTGCGTCTGCCCCAATGCGAGTTTCAGACCTGCCTTCGTCAGTCCTTTTTTGTGGCTTTGCTATTAGTTTAACATTATATGGGGCCATTATATACTAAATGGAGCAAAATATATGGCTCATTATAATGTATGGAAACAATTATATGGTTTATATGCCAATTTATGAGGCCATTATTCTGCATGCATCAACATACTGTATGTAGCCATAATTCTGTATGGAGCATTGTATGGGGCCAATATATACCGTATGTAGCAATATATGGCACCCAATATACACTGTTTGAAGCATTATATGGGGCACATTATACTGTATGAATCATTATATGAAGCCCATTATATACTGTATGGAGCATTATATGGGCTTATTATATACTTTATGGATCAATATATGGCACCTATTATACAATATGGATCATTAAATTGGGCTCATTATACTGTATGGAGCATTACATGGGGCCCGTTATACTGTATGAAACATTATATGTGGCCATTATAGTGTCGGGAGCAATATATGAGCCATTATATACTGTATGGAGCATTATATGGGCACATTATTTGATTTACAGAGCAATATATGGAGCCATTATATACTGCATGGAGCATTATGTGTGGCCATTTTACTGCATAACACTGTAATCATGCTGTATAAAGGAGGCAATATGGGGGCTCATGCTGTATATAGGCAGCTATGTGCAGGCTCATACTGTATATGAAAGGCTATGTGGGGGCTCATACTGTACAAAGGAGGCTATGTGCATACTCATACTGCATATAGGAGGTTATATGTGGGCTCATACTGTATGTGGGTGTCATGATCTCAGTGCGGGTTTGACTCGCACACGTGGGGTTAATGTCTGGAACCAGTGCTGATGACTGGCATTTCTGGGGTTAAAGGTTGTGATCCCGGTGCAGGCTTACCTGCACACCTGGGGCTATGTTTGTGGCCTCTCCCTGGTTCTGGGGGAGGCTTCTTATAGCCTCAGGACGCTCCCATCCCTGTCAGTTATACTTTCGCCCTTGGCATTGTGTGGTGACCCCTAAGTGTGTTAGTGCTGTGTTCTGGTTACTTGATTCTCTGTGCATGACTCGGTCTGTTCTCTGGATATCGCTTTGGATTCTGCCTGGTACCTCCTATGTCTGTTTGGTTTTGATCTCTGCTTGGCCCTGATTATCCGCTCTGTCTCCTCCCTGGTACTGTACTGTGATCCTGTGTATGACCTTTGGCTTTGTTTGACCTCCTGTCTGTTTATCCCTCCTGTACCTTGCTGGTCTGTACTGTGCATGACTTCTGTTTTGCCATAATCTGAGTTCTCTGGCTTCTCTGACGCTAAGCCCTCCCCCTTGCAGCCACATGACCGTTCACATGACCGAAGGTCCTGTGCCTGCTTTCTAGTCTTCTTAGTGCATTTTCCGGCTATTCTTGTCCCCGGGGGTCCCTGTGGTGCGGGCGAGTCCCTGCTTAGCAGAGGCTGCTCGCCGGCGCTGTCAGGACCCTGACATTGGGCTTATACTGTGTAGAGGCTATGTGAGGGCTTATTCTGTATATAGGGGGCTATGTTGGGGCTCATACTGTGTGCTGGGGCTATGTGAGGGCACACTGCCTGAGCCTGTAAGCTGTTATCCTCATTGCAGTATGGCTTATGGTCTCCTTTTCTTGTCCTAATTGAAGGAATTCCCTGATGAACCTCTGAATGAGCAACAGAGGGGGAATCACATTGAAAGAAGATGCCACTAACCTAAATACACAACTGTTTAGGCCACATAGGGTCTATATATATATATATATACTAGCTGAAGAGCCCAGCGCTGCCCGGGCATAGTAACTAACTGTGGTTAGTTATAACAAATTATAATTATCCTCCATCCCATAGTCCCGTGCCCATATACCCATCACACATATCCTCCATCCTATAGTCGAGTGCCCATATACCCATCACACATCCTCCATCCCATAGTCCCATGCCCATATACTCATCATACATATTCTCCGTCCCATGCCCATATACCCATCATACATATCCGCCATCCCATAGTCGAGTGCCCATATACCCATCACCAAGGCCGGCCCGAGAGATTACGGTGCCCTAGGCGAAACTATTTTGTTGCGCCCCTACTATTCTTGGCAGTAGATGAAAACTTGGGATATAAATTTAGGAGCAAAATAAACCACCACAACAATGATTAATTAACTCTCTCCTAACTCTTTAATCTTCTGAGAAGTTGTATAGGACAAATATATACAAAGTAATCAATAACACAAAGCAAAAACGACCATAGGTAATTAAAATTTTTGTTTCCTTGCCTTTTTTTTGAAAAGGATGACACTAAGTCACCGAGATTAATTTGTTTAGCAACTTGAGATTCTATCGAAATTGTTGCCAACCCAACCAACCTCTCTTGCGTCATATTTGCCCTTAAATATGTACACTTTTCTTTCCATCCCTAAAACTTTTTGCCTTTTGAAAAGATTTTTTATAATTTTTTCAATTTTTTCTCTGGTGCCCCCTTTGGGTCGGCGCCCTAGGCGGCCGCCTAGTTCGCCTATACGTTTGGGCCGGCCCTGCCCATCACACATCCTTCATCTCATAGTCCCATGCCCATATACCCATCATACATATCCTCCATCCCATTGTCCCGTGCCCATATACCCATCATACATATCCTCCATCCCATAGTACTGTGCCCATATACCCATCATACATATCCTTCATCCCTTAGTCCAATGCCTATATACTCATCACACATCCTCCATCCCATAGTCCAATGCCCATATACTCATCACACATCCTCCATCCCATAGTCCCGCGCCCATATACCCATTATGACATCATCATCACCATGGCAACCATTATGACATAAACGTCCCCATTACAACCTATGACGAATCAGCGTCGCCAGGGCAACCATTGTGACATTATAATGAAGGGCGGGGCTTGATGCGCACACACTTTTTCCCCATTATGTAGATAGGGGCAAAATTGTTTGGTGAATTGGAATGCGCGGGGTTAAAATTTCACCTCACAATATAGCTTAGGACACTCTCGGGGTCCAGACATGTGACTGTGCTAAATTTTGTGGCTGTAGCTGCGACGGTGCGGATGCCTATCAGACATACGCACACACATACACACATACATACATACACACATTGAGCTTTATATATTAGATATATATAGATATATATATATATAAATCAAAAAAAGGGCAGCACTACCAAAATTAAATAGTTGGTGCAAAACCTATTCAGCAGTGTCCAAACAGCCAAATTAACAAAAGTAAAAAAATAGGCAGCACTCAAATTAAATGTGAAAAAAAGTGGATACTTTACTGATCCTCCAGTGGCAACGTTTCAGCGGCTTGATAAAGACGGGTCTCCGTTGAAACGTTGCCACTGGAGGATCAGTAAAGTATCCACTTTTTTTCATATTTAATTTGAGTGCTGCCTATTTTTTTTACTTTATATATATATATATATACTGTTCAAAAAAATAATGGGAACACTTAAACAACAGAATATAACTCCAAGTAAATCAAACTTCTGTGAAATCAAACTGTCCACTTAGGAAGCAACACTGATTGACAATCAATTTCACATGCTGTTGTGCAAATGGAATAGACAACAGATGGAAATTATTGGCAATTATCAAGACACCCTCAATAAAGGAGTGGTTCTGCAGGTGGGGACCACAAGCCACATCTCAGTACCAATGCTTTCTGGCTGATGTTTTGGTCACTTTTGAATGTTGGTTGTGCTTTCACACTCGTGGTAGCATGAGACGGACTCTACAAACCACACAAACAGCTCAGGTAGTGCAGCTCATCCAGGATGGCACATCAATGCGAGCTGTGGCAAGAAGGTTTGCTGTGACTGTCAGCATAGTGTCCAGAGGCTGGAGGCGCTACCAGGAGACAGGCCAGTACACCAGGAAATGTGGAGGGGGCCATAGGAGGGCAACAACCCAGCAGCAGGACCGTTACCTCTGCCTTTTTGCAAGGAGGAACACTGCAGCAGGCCACTAATGTGCATGTGTCTGCACAAACGGTTAGAAACCCACTCCATGAGGATGATCTCAGTGCCCGACGTCCACAGATGGGGGTTGCGCTCACAGCCTAACACCATGCAGGATGCTTAGCATTTGCCACAGAACACCAGGATTGGCAAATTAGCCACTGGTGCCCTGTGCTCTTCACAGATGAAAGCAGGTTCACACTGAGCACGTGACAGACGTGGCAGAGTCTGGAGATGCCGTAGAGAGCAATCTGCTGCCTGCAACATCCTTCAGCATGACCGGTTTGGCAGTGGGTCAGTAATGGTGTGGGGTAGCATTTCTTTGGAGGGCCGCACAGAGGTAGCCTGACTGCCAGAGGTAGCCTGACTGCCATTAGGTACCGAGATGAGATCCTCAGACCCCTTGTGAGACCATATACTGGTGCGGCTGGCCCTGGGTTCCTCCTAATGCAGGACAATGCCAAACCTCATGTGGCAGGAGTGTGTCAGCAGTTCCTTCAAGATGAAGGCATTGAAACTATGGACTGGCTCACCCATTCCCCAGACCTGAATCCGATTGAGCACATCTGGGACATCATGTCTCGCTTCATCCACCAATGTCACGTTGCACCACAGACTGTCGAGGAGTTGGCAAATGCTTTAGTCCAGGTCTGGGAGGAGATCACTCAGGAGACCATCCACCGCCTCATCAACAGCATGCCCAGGCATTGTAGGGAGGTCATACAGGCACATGGAGGCCACACACCCTACTGAGCATCTTTTCCTTGCCATGAGACATTTCTATTGAAGTTGGATCAGCCTGTAATTTGATTTTCCACTTTGATTTTGAGTATCATTCTAAATCCAGACCTCCATGGAATATTCATTTTGATTTACATTGATAATTGTTATGTTTAACTGGTCTGAACACATTCCACTATGCAATGAATAAAAATTTGCAACTGGAATAAAATTTCTTTCAAAGATATGCAGGATGTGATATTTTAGTGTTCCCTTTTTTGAGCAGTGTATATTTATATATATATATATATATATATATATATATACTATATAATATATATATATTTATATTATAGTCCATGCTCATAGAGACGTAGATGTCTTTTAAACAAAATAAAGAAAAAAGTATTTTTTTTGTTATGGTTTACAATGTATAAGGGCCCCATAGGTTGATAGCTTTGGCTGTTGAATGAGGGGGCTATGTGGGGGCTCATCATGTATGTAGGGGGCTATGTGGGGGCTCATACTGTATAAAGGGGGATGTCATCATACTTCATTCTGCTCAATATTAAGCCATACAATTATTAATTATTTTAATATTGTATTAATATTGAGCAGAATTAATTTCAGCCTACACAACAGTCACGGTCTCTCATTTGGCCCCTTGGGAAAATGTATCTCCCAGCCTCGCTCTATGGTGTATAGCGCTGTGTTATGTATAGTTTTGTAAATATGTAAAACATTTGGAAGGCATATGATCCCAAGAGAACCAGTGAATTACTCACATGAGCTATCATATGTTCTATCAAAGGGGATCATGTGACGTCACGTGATACATCATGTACTTGGGAGGCCCACGCCTTCTAACCTGGCTGGGTTCTTGAATATCTTAAGCCGCCCCTGTCTATAGGAACTGGTCCACATATGTGTTAGGGACTTCCATTTGTCTTTCCATGTTTAGGAAAAGACAATTAAAATGATCGCTTCTTGCGATGTGATTCAACTATGTCACCATAGGGCCTCCTTCCAGGACTAGACAAGTCATCTGGCAAATGCCAGAAGGGTCTGTCTGGTCATGGGCTGCCTCGTCTATTCCATTTTTAACAGAATCGGTGTTCTCAAGATACCCGTACTGTTAAGAGTTGTGATGGAGCACAAAGTTGCTGTCTCCGTCACTTACCCCAGCAGGTCACGGGTATCATTAGAAATATTGGCCTTGTTGAAAGTTTTCTTTTCCTCCATCCATGGTAATATTAGTAATATATCCCAGCTGGTTCATGGGGAAGGGGACAACATGGGCTTGTGTGATTTCAAATGCCAGGACTAAATTTCAGCCCCAGACTGTACCTGGTGGAAAATGACTGTCCTTGGTTAGATTTGAACCAGTAACCCGAGCAATGGAAACCTACAATGCTAACCTGTCGGACTAATGTTTTTTATTGCATGTATTACAGCTACTATGTACTACTGTTTATTGGTGCATGAGTCTCTTTC
The DNA here is from genome assembly GCF_039654945.1 of Dendrobates tinctorius. Classification (NCBI taxonomy): domain Eukaryota; kingdom Metazoa; phylum Chordata; class Amphibia; order Anura; family Dendrobatidae; genus Dendrobates; species Dendrobates tinctorius. Next base: position 14,296,656 of record NW_027361677.1, read on the forward strand.
ACCAATATTAGTGTTATATTGTCAATAGAGTTGAGCGATACCGTCCGATACTTCAAAGTATCGGATCGGAATGGATCGGCCGATCTTTAAAAAAAGTATCGGTATCGCCGATTCCGATACCGGAAGTCCCATTCAAGTCTATGGGACTTCCGGTATCGGAATAAGAAAAACCCTGTTTTTGCCTTGTACGGCCTCTCTGGGGTCTGTACGGGCCTTTCGGGGGGCTGTGCCGGCCAGCCAGGGGGTCTGTGCAGCCTCCGGTGGTCTGTGCCGGCCTGCCGGGGGGCTGTGCAGGCTCCGGTGGGCTGTGCCGGCCTGCCGGGGGGCTGTGCCGGCCTGCTGGGGGGCTGTGCAGGCTCTGGGGGGCTGTGCCGGCCTGCCGGGGGGCTGTGCCGGCCTGCCGGGGGGCTGTGCAGGCTCCGGGGGGCTGTGCCGGCCTGCCGGGGGGCTGTGCCGGCCTGCCGGTGGTCTGTGCAGGCTTCGGGGGTCTGTGCAGGCATCGTCCGATGGGACTACAAGTCCCATCGGGCGATGCCTGCTACCATGACAGTGATTGACACATTAGCCAATGATGGGACAGTAGTAGTCCCATCATCCGGCTAATGTGTTAAATGTTAAAAAAAAAAAAAAAAATTACATGCTACATACATACAACATGCATACTACATACATGCTACATTCATACTACATAAATACTACATGCAACATACATACTACATACATACTACATGCATGCTACATACATACTGCATGCTACATACATACTACATGCTACATACATACTACATGCATGCTACATACATAACACATATATACTACATGCATGCTACATACATACTACATGCTACATACATACCACATACATACTACATGCATGCTACATACATACTACATGCATGCTACATACACTCACTGGCCACTTTATTAGGTACACCATGCTAGTAACGGGTTGGACCCCCTTTTGCCTTCAGAACTGCCTCAATTCTTCGTGGCAGAGATTCAACAAGGTGCTGGAAGCATTCCTCAGAGATTTTGGACCATATTGACATGATGGCATCACACAGTTGGCGCAGATTTGTCGGCTGCACATCCCTGATGCGAATCTCCCGTTCCACCACATCCCAAAGATGCTCTATTGGATTGAGATCTGGTGACTGAGGAGGCCATTTGAGTACAGTGAACTCATTGTCATGTTCAAGAAACCAATCTGAGATGATTCGAGCTTTATGACATGGCGCATTATCCTGCTGAAAGTAGCCATCAGATGTTGGGTACATTGTGGTCATAAAGGGATGGACATGGTCAGCAACAATACTCAGGTAGGCTGTGGCGTTGCAACGATGCTCAATTGGTACCAAGGGGCCCAAAGAGTGCCAAGAAAAAATTCCCCACACCATGACACCACCACCACCAGCCTGAACCGTTGATACAAGGCAGGATGGATCCATGCTTTCATGTTGTTTATGCCAAATTCTGACCCTACCATCCGAATGTCGCAGCAGAAATCGAGACTCATCAGACCAGGCAACGTTTTTCCAATCTTCTACTGTCCAATTTCGATGAGCTTGTGCAAATTGTAGCCTCAGTTTCCTGTTCTTAGCTGAGAGGAGTGGTACCCAGTGTGGTCTTCTGCTGCTGTAGCCCATCTGCCTCAAAGTTCGACGCACTGTGCATTCAGAGATGCTCTTCTGCCTACCTTGGTTGTAACGGGTGGCAATTTGAGTCACTGTTGCCTTTCTATCAGCTCGAACCAGTCTGCCCATTCTCCTCTGACCTCTGGCATCAACAAGGCATTTCCGGCCACAGAACTGCCGCTCACTGGATTTTTTTTCTTTTTCGGACCATTCTCTGTAAACCCTAGAGATGGTTGTGCGTGAAAATCCCAGTAGATCAGCAGTTTCTGAAATACTCAGACCAGCCCTTCTGGCACCAACAATCATGCCACGTTCAAAGGCACTCAAATCACCTTTCTTCCCCATACTGATGCTCGGTTTGAACTGCAGGAGATTGTCTTGACCATGTCTACATGCCTAAATGCACTGAGTTGCCGCCATGTGATTGGCTGATTAGAAATTAAGTCGTAACACACAGTTGGACAGGTGTACCTAATAAAGTGGCCAGTGAGTGTACATACTACATGCTACATACTACATATATACTACATGCATGCTACATACATACTACATGCTACATACATACTACATATATACTACATGCATGCTACATACATACTACATGCTACATACATACTACATATATACTACATGCATGCTACATACTACATGCTACATACATACTACATATATACTACATGCATGCTACATACTACATGCTACATACATACTACATATATACTACATGCATGCTACATACTACATGCTACATACATACTACATATATACTACATGCATGCTACATACTACATGCTACATACATACTACATATATACTACATGCATGCTACATACTACATGCTACATACATACTACATATATACTACATGCATGCTACATACATACTACATACATACTACATGCATGCTACATACATACTGCATGCTACATATATACCACATACATACTACATATATACTACATGCATGCTACATACATACTACATATATACTACATGCATGCTACATACATACTGCATGCTACATGCATGCTACATACATACTACATACATACTACATGCTACATACATACCACATATATACTACATACATACAATACATTCATACAATACATACATAGACATACAGTACATATAACATAGAGTAACATACTTACCAATACTTGTCACATTGTTCCCCGAAGCCATTGTCTTTTCTGGAATAAATATTAACATAACAAACCACAAAAATACTCACCCACGATCCGAAGCAGTCCACGAGTGTGTCCCACGACGATCTTGGGTAGAGAACGGCAGCATCAGCTGTTGCTGCCGTTCTCTACGGGCTGCAGGAATCCAATGACGGAAGGTAGGTATCCTTCCGCACTGTATTCCTCCGCCACTTAAAAAAAAAAAAAAAGTCCCTAGTCTCACTTTATGCCATTGCTGTGTGGGAATTTCCCACGCAGCAATGGCATAAAGTGAGACTAGGGACTTCTTTTTTTTTTAAGTGGCGGAGGAATACAGTGCGGAAGGATACCTACCTTCCGTCATTGGATTCCTGCAGCCCGTAGAGAACGGCAGCATCATCTGATGCTGCAGTTCTCTACCCAAGATCGTCGTGGGACACACTCGTGGACTGCTTCGGATCGTGGGTGAGTATTTTTGTGGTTTGTTATGTTAATATTTATTCCGTAGACGACAATGGCTTCGGGGAACAATGTGACAAGTATTGGTAAGTATGTTACTCTATGTTATATGTACTGTATGTCTATGTATGTATTGTATGAATGTATTGTATGTATGTAGTATATATGTGGTATGTATGTAGCATGTAGTATGTATGTAGTATGTATGTAGCATGCATGTAGTATGTATGTAGTATGTATGTAGCATGCAGTATGTATGTAGTATGTATGTAGTATATATGTAGTATGTATGTAGCATGCATGTAGTATGTATGTAGCATGTATGTAGTATGTATGTAGCATGTATGTAGTATATATGTAGTATGTATGTAGCATGTAGTATGTATGTAGTATGTATGTAGCATGCATGTAGCATGCAGTATGTATGTAGCATGCATGTAGTATATATGTAGTATGTATGTAGCATGCATGTAGTATATATGTAGTATGTATGTAGCATGTAGCATGTATGTAGTATGTATGTGGTATGTATGTAGCATGTAGTATGTATGTAGTATGTATGTAGTATGTATGTGGTATGTATGTAGCATGTAGTATGTATGTAGCATGCATGTAGTATGTATGTAGCATGCATGTAGTATGTATGTAGTATGCATGTAGTATGCATGTAGTATGTATGTAGTATGTATGTAGTATGTATGTAGTATATATGTAGTATGTATGTAGCATGTAGCATGTATGTAGTATGTATGTGGTATGTATGTAGCATGTAGTATGTATGTAGCATGCATGTAGTATATATGTAGTATGTATGTAGCATGTAGTATGTATGTAGTATGTATGTGGTATGTATGTAGCATGTAGTATGTATGTAGCATGCATGTAGCATGCATGTAGTATGTATGTAGCATGCATGTAGCATGCATGTAGTATGTATGTAGCATGTAGTATGTATGTAGTATTCATGTAGTATGTATGTAGTATGTATGTAGTATGTATGTAGTATGCAGTATGTATGTAGCATGTATGTAGCATGTATGTAGTATATATGTAGTATGTATGTAGCATGTAGTATGTATGTAGCATGCATGTAGTATATATGTAGTATGTATGTAGTATGTATGTAGCATGCATGTAGTATATATGTAGTATGTATGTAGCATGTAGTATGTATGTAGCATGTAGTATGTATGTAGTATGTAGTATGTATGTAGCATGCATGTAGTATGTATGTAGTATGTATGTAGCATGTAGTATGTATGTAGCATGTAGTATGTATGTAGTATGTAGTATGTATGTAGCATGCATGTAGTATATATGTAGTATGTATGTAGCATGTAGTATGTATGTAGCATGTAGTATGTATGTAGTATGTAGTATGTATGTAGCATGCATGTAGTATATATGTAGTATGTAGCATGTAGTATGTATGTAGCATGTAGTATTTATGTTGTATGTAGTATGTATGTAGCATGCATGTAGTATGTATGTAGTATGTATGTAGCATGTAGTATGCATGTAGTATATATGTAGTATGTATGTAGCATGTAGTATGTATGTAGTATGTAGTATGTATGTAGCATGCATGTAGTATATATGTAGTATGTAGCATGTAGTATGTATGTAGCATGTAGTATGTATGTAGCATGTAGTATGTATGTAGCATGCATGTAGTATGTATGTAGCATGCAGTATGTATGTAGTATGTATGTAGTATGTATGTAGTATGTATGTAGCATGTAGTATGTATGTAGCATGTAGTATGTATGTAGTATGTAGTATGTATGTAGTATGCATGTAGTATATATGTAGTATGTATGTAGCATGTAGTATGTATGTAGTATATAGTATGTATGTAGCATGCATGTAGTATATATGTAGTATGTAGCATGTAGTATGTATGTAGCATGTAGTATGTATGTAGTATGTAGTATGTATGTAGCATGCATGTAGTATGTATGTAGTATGTAAAGCATGTAGTATGTATGTAGCATGTAGTATGTATGTAGTATGTAGTATGTATGTAGCATGCATGTAGTATATATGTAGTATGTATGTAGCATGTAGTATGTATGTAGTATGTAGTATGTATGTAGCATGCATGTAGTATATGTAGTATATACACTCACTGGCCACTTTATTAGGTACACCATGCTAGTAAGGGGTTGGACCCCCTTTTGCCTTCAGAACTGCCTCAATTCTTCGTGGCAGAGATTCAACAAGGTGCTGGAAGCATTCCTCAGAGATTTTGGACCATATTGACATGATGGCATCACACAGTTGGCGCAGATTTGTCGGCTGCACATCCCTGATGCGAATCTCCCGTTCCACCACATCCCAAAGATGCTCTATTGGATTGAGATCTGGTGACTGAGGAGGCCATTTGAGTACAGTAAACTCATTGTCATGTTCAAGAAACCAATCTGAGATGATTCGAGCTTTATGACATGGCGTATTATCCTGCTGAAAGTAGCCATCAGATGTTGGGTACATTGTGGTCATAAAGGGATGGACATGGTCAGCAACAATACTCAGGTAGGCTGTGGCGTTGCAACGATGCTCAATTGGTACCAAGGGGCCCAAAGAGTGCCCAGAAAAAATTCCCCACACCATGACACCACCACCACCAGCCTGAACCGTTGATACAAGGCAGGATGGATCCATGCTTTCATGTTGTTTACGCCAAATTCTGACCCTACCATCCGAATGTCGCAGCAGAAATCGAGACTCATCAGACCAGACAACGTTTTTCCAATCTTCTACTGTCCAATTTCGATGAGCTTGTGCAAATTGTAGCCTCAGTTTCCTGTTCTTAGCTGAGAGGAGTGGTACCCAGTGTGGTCTTCTGCTGCTGTAGCCCATCTGCCTCAAAGTTCGACGCACTGTGCATTCAGAGATGCTCTTCTGCCTACCTTGGTTGTAACGGGTGGCAATTTGAGTCACTGTTGCCTTTCTATCAGCTCGAACCAGTCTGCCCATTCTCCTCTGACCTCTGGCATCAACATGGCATTTCCGGCCACAGAACTGCCGCTCACTGGATTTTTTTTCTTTTTCGGACCATTCTCTGTAAACCCTAGAGATGGTTGTGCGTGAAAATCCCAGTAGATCAGCAGTTTCTGAAATTCTCCGACCAGCCCTTCTGGCACCAACAATCATGCCACGTTCAAAGGCACTCAAATCACCTTTCTTCCCCATACTGATGCTCGGTTTGAACTGCAGGAGATTGTCTTGACCATGTCTACATGCCTAAATGCACTGAGTTGCCGCCATGTGATTGGCTGATTAGAAATTAAGTCTTAACACACAGTTGGACAGGTGTACCTAATAAAGTGGCCAGTGAGTGTATGTAGTATGTAGCATGTAGTATGTATGTAGCATGTAGTATGTATGTAGTATGTAGTATGTATGTAGCATGCATGTAGTATGTATGTAGTATGTATGTAGCATGTAGTATGTATGTAGCATGTAGTATGTATGTAGCATGTAGTATGTATGTAGTATGTAGTATGTATGTAGTATGCATGTAGTATATATGTAGTATGTATGTAGCATGTAGTATGTATGTAGTATGTAGTATGTATGTAGCATGCATGTAGTATATATGTAGTATGTAGTATGTATGTAGCATGTAGTATGTATGTAGCATGTAGTATGTATGTAGCATGCATGTAGTATGTATGTAGTATGTATGTAGTATTTTTTTTTTTTTTTTTTTTAACATTTAACACATTAGCCGGATGATGGGACTACTACTGTCCCATCATTGGCTAATGTGTCAATCACTGTCATGGTAGCAGGCATCGCCAGATGGGACTTGTAGTCCCATCGGACGATGCTTGCACAGACCCCCGGACATCAGCACAGCCCCCCGGCAGGCCGGCACAGCCCCCTGGCAGGCCGGTACAGACCCCCACAGGGTGCACAGACCACCGGCAGGCCGGCACAGCCCCCCGGCAGGCCGGTACAGACCCCGGGCAGTCCACACAGCCCCCCGGCAGGCCGGCACAGCCCCCCGGCAGGCCGGCAGAGACCCCCGGAAGGCCCGAAATGACGGCGCATCATGATGCGCACACACCGCGCATCATGATGACGTCAGGCTGTCAATCATTTTGAACTTCCGATTCCGATGCCGAATTCCGATATTGAAAAAATATCGGAAGTCGGTATCGGAATTCCGATACAGCAAGTATCGGCCGATACCCGATACTTGCGGTATCGGAATGCTCAACACTAATTGTCAATAATTCATTGTCTATAAAAAAGAAACCCCAGGACGTTCCCGCTCACTGTTCACACTGTGTAGCTGGAGCACATTCTGCTTTCACTTTACAAGCTGGCAGACGAGATGCTAAGATCCCGAGCTGTAAGAAATACCAGTTGTAAGCTGCGATATCTTTGTTTATGAATAAATATATATTCACTGTTGAGCAGCTGGACTGTGCACAGATTAATCCACTGCCAACATACCCACCCAGCCACCGTGCTGTCCAAGAGCTGTTTACTGGCTAAGTCATAAAAATTACTCCCAACACCTATGGGAAGGTTGTGAAAAGAGAAACTATTCCCATTGCAGCCACTCACTTCAATTTTTAAAGTGTGCCTGAGAGGTGGAATATCAGCCTGCTCTGTCTGCATTGAACCCATGACTTCAACAAAATTACTAACCACTGAGCCACCATGTTGCCCAGGAGATTTATAGGTAGGTTATCAGTATGACTGCCAGCAGCAATGGCAAGATCATGAAATAGAATGCTAGATGCCCAAAGCATCAAATCAGTTAATTAATTTTAATTGCTGAAGTGTACCTGAGAAGTGTAATCTCTTTATTGTTGGTCAGAGTTGAACCAATCACTCCAGTGCTAACCACTGAGCCACTGTTCTTGCTGGCAACAGCCACTGTATTACCCAGCAACTGCCACTGTGCTATGCTATAAGCATCACCAAACCACCCCCATGCATCACTGTGGAAATCAATAACCTCCAACTATGCATCGCTGTAGACATCCCCAAGCCCTCTGCCATGCTTCACTGTAGGCAGAGTGCTCCTTTCAGTGTATGCTTCATTTTCCCTCCTCCAAACAGTACATAATGACACTGACACTTGGGTTACAGCATAATGACACTAACACTTTGAGTACAGGGTAATGACACTGAAACCTTGAATAGGGAGTCTTGATGCTGACAATTACAGAACAGAATAATTACACACTGATTCTTGGGATAATAATAATAATAATAATTTTATTTCTATAGCGCCAGCATATTCCGCAGCACTATACATTATAGAGGGGACTTCTACAGACAATAGACATTACAGCATATCAATAAACACAGATCAAAACAGATACCAAGAGGAGTGAGGGCCCTGCTCGCAAGCTTACAGTCTATGAGGAAAAAGGGGAGACAGGAAAGGTGGGTGGTAACAATTGCCCTGATTGTTTGGAGCAGCCATAGTGTAAGAATCAGGTGTTCCTGTTGCTGCATGAACCAGTTAACAGTCTAAATATGTAACAATACAGACACAGAGGGCTATTAAATGCATAAAGCATGTGAAAACATAATGCGAGGAACCTGGTTATGGTAAAAATTTTGAAAGAGCCACACAGGGATATTTAGGGTAATGTGTTGAGGCGATAGGCCAGTCTGAACAAATGCGCTTTTAGGTCATGTTTAAAACTGTGGGGATTGGGGATTAAATGTATTAACCTGGGTAGTGCATTCCAAAGAAATGGCGCAGCACGAGAAAAGTCTTGGAGACGGGAGTGGGAGGTTCTGATTATTGAGGATGTTAACCTTAGGTCATTAGCAAAACAGAGGGCACAAGTAGTGTGGTAGGCTGAGACAAGGGAGGAGATGTAGGGTGGTACTGAGCCATGGAGAGCTTTGTGGGTGAGGGTAACAAGTTTATACTGAATTCTGGAGTAGATTAGTAACCAGTGTAAGGACTGGCACAAGGTAGAGGCATCGGTATAACGATTGGTGAGGAATATGATCCTAGCTGCAGCATTCGGGACAAACTGGAGAGGGGAGAGTGGGGTAAAGGCCCAGTCACACATAGCGATCTCGCTAGCGAGATCGCTGCTGATTCACAAATTTTGTGACACAACAGTGATCTCACCAGCGAGATCGCTGTGTGTGACAGTGATCAACGACCGGCCCCCCTGCCGGTATCGCTGATCGCTCTTGGAAACCTCTGGACATTTCTTCCATCGCTGGTCTCCCACTGGCCAGCACGCATTGCTGTGTGTGACAGGTGGGAGACCAGCGATCAGCTGGTAACTAACATACACATTGGGTATCCAAGGGACGCACGTCCCTTAGATACCGGATGTGTACCTTAGTTACCAGCTCCCTGCATCAGCGCGCTGGTAACTAACGTACACAGCGATGCCGCGCATTTGGCATCGCTGTGCTGATCGCTGGTGAAGCTGTCTGTTTGACAGCTCACCAGCGATCATGTAGCGACTCACCAGCGATCCTGACACGTTGACATCGTTGTCGGGATCGCTGGTGAGTCGCTATGTGTGACTCCAGCTTAAGAAGGAGACCGATTAGTAGAGAGCTACAATAGTCCAGTCGAGAATGAATAAGAGAAACAGTAAGAGGTTTTGCAGAGTCATAAGTAAGAAAGGGTCAAATTCTAGAGATGTTTTTGAGGTCCAGATAACAAGAGCGAGCCAGTGATCGGATGTGTTTGGGGGGTGAATGAAAGCTCGGAATCAAGTATGACCCCAAGACAGTGGGCATGTTGCTGGGGAGTAATAGTGGAACCACACACGGAAATGGCAATGCGGGGCATAGGTAGGTTAGTAGAGGGAGGAAACACGAAGAGTTCAGTTTTTGACAGGTTCAGTTTCAGATAAAGGGAGGACGTGATGTTAGAGACAGTAGTAAGACAATCACTGGTGTTTTCCAAAAAGGCAGGCGTGGGATATATGATAATAACACTGAAACTTGGGGTTCTCCTCTTTCTGGCTGGATGTTCTTCTAGTTCTCATCATCCATTAATGACAATAACCCTGAGTGAAGAATGAAGCAACATTGTATCTCATTGTTTGTACCTCCCTATATTAGTTTAAGCATGGTGAATCTTCTGCTCTGTAGTTTATGCTCATCCTGGAGCCGGTCATGCAGATGATGTGATCATCTCCTCTTTTGCATTATCTACAATCTAAATGTAGACTTTTTTTTTGAGGTGTGATATTTATATGAGGTTGAGATCTATACTGTCCTGCAGTCCAGAAAATTATCTGCTATAACAATATGCAGTATATAACCGCAGCTCACATGCAAAACCGGCACTGGAGAATAAAGATATGGGACCAGCCGGACACGGTGGTGAACCATTCACTGACCCAGTGCGAGGATAAGGTGGTTTCATGATCCATTTTTGGATTCGTGGCAGCTCTGGTTCCACTTTGATTTAAATGGAGCTTTTTTCCTTTCAGGACCAGCTGGGGTTAATGTCAGTTTCCCTTGTTGAACCCTGCTGCAACTGCAGAGTGGCTAGGTCAGCTGATGTGGGTGGTGACCACTCCCTCCATCCTTTAAAAAGTCACTTGATGCATCAGCTGACAGTTGGTGATAGAGCATTCTATATTGACGAAGCCTGAATGAAGGAGCTCTTTGGCTGCCGTGGTGTATCAGCTGGTTTCCTGGTCTGTGTGCCTTTCTTCTGCTGTGCAGTGCTTTGCAGCAGAGCGCTAAGCTTGGTGTTTTTGTCCTCGTCTGTCTCGTGTTTGTCACTGTCCCCTGTGTTGTTCCATCTGCAGTGATGAGGCTAGCGCCCTTGCAGCCGGAGCACTAGCCAGGGCAGTGCTAGGTGACAGCAAGGGAAGAGGTTCCTGATGGCGGTGGGGGGAAGGACCCACTTAGAGCATTAGAGGAGTACAGGGTCAGTCTTAGGTTTGAGCAGGAGGTGTCCTTCCCTCATTTCCCTTTCAGCAGGGCCTTCTTCTCCCCACTTACATCCCATTGTGTGTGTGTTGTGCCGTCCGCTAAGCTAACCCCTGTGGGGTCGCTACATATTATGAAAGGTGGCCACAGGGCACAGCGCTTTGTATATGTCATCATACATATTCATTTGCAGGACTGGATTGCTTGACATAAATCTGGCAAAAATGGTAAATTGGGAAGGAATACCCGTTTAATCATTTAGTTATGGTGATATCAAAAGTTCGGTAGCTTTCTTATATAATCTCTGCTTCAATCCTATCTATCCATAATGCTTCCATGACCCATCTACATCATCTATCAGCCATCCATCTTACGGAGCACAGTGCAGCTGTAGAGAACCTGACTGTCATCTTTCAGGGCCCGTTTCGTCCCTCTTTCTTGCACATACATTTATACCAGTTTCTCTTTGCTTCTCTTGACACCGCAGGGCATGATCATGACTGACAGAGATGATCTCCTTGAAACCGCTTCACACCTCTTTCCTATTCATCACATGCACTGTGTTGTGCACATGCTGCAAATAAGAGATAGTATGTGTTAGGCGTCGGATTCCTGGCACTGCACAGTGGGAATCCAGAGCCAGACATCCTGCGGTCTCCCATTCTCCTCCGACCACTCGGACTCCTGCTCAGCAATCACGGCGAGCCAGGCATTCTCCTCAGACTCGTTCTGTGATCCTGGATGTTGCTGCCACCTTCAGTGCAGCAATGTTAGCGCAACCTGCTTTGCAGGGAACCGCTCCAGAGGCTAAGTCCTCGTGCCGTGCTACTGGGCATGCCCGCAACGTGCCCTCTCAGTGGAGAGCAGGGGTCACATGTGCAGGTCCTGTGCCGGATCTGATTGGTCCTTCCCAAAGTATTGGAAGGTCCCGGAGCGCATGGCTATAAAAGCCCCGCATGGCGGCTCGGCCATGCGCTAGTGTAGCATATTATTCTGTATGTGTATGGTGATGGATGCATGGACTGGTGTCTGACTCATTATGAAACCCCTACCCTCTGATATTACGAGTGGTGACCGAGTGTGTATAGTCAGCTCCAGGGTTGTGGCAAGCTACACGCCACTTGCTCCATGCCTACAGTAGCGTCCGTCGGCGCCCGGTCCTCGGCGCCGACGCTTGCGGCTTTCTCTGCCGCTGCGCTGTAGTAACAGCAGCTATTGGTGTTCGCGGCTGCGACGCCACACGCAGGCCTCTATGACGCTAACAGGGCCCACGCCTTTTCTTTAGTGTTCGCCAAGCGACTCTGTGTTTGTACGGAGCCGCCCTTAGCGTTCGGGTGACGTTAACCCGAGCGCAGTACCGCACCTACTAGGTGCATCTGCCATTGTTCAGCAGCGGTCTTGTCACCTACAACACGGTGGACCCCGGGCGGCGAACGCACCTACTATTATTTATATTTGGTGCGTACCGCCGACCCTAACAGTATGCAAGAGGGACATGCTGGATCTCTGATTAGCAAAGTGAGGAAATTGGCTATTGCTGCCAGAACCCCTAAAATTTGATTCCATCTTGAAGAGACGTGCTGGAAATGGGGCAATTGTGGATCAAGCCACTTGGTGGGGCAGCACCTATTTAATGATTGAGCGATTGCTTGAACTGAAACCCTTCCTTGTAGATATGACCAACTCTGAGGTAACACTACATGACGGTCAATGGACACAGGTCGAAGAATTGAAGGAATTGAATCACCCATTTACAGTTACTAAAAAGTTTCAAGCTGAGGATTTAACTCCTGGCATTTTTATAAATCAGGGGAAGATGTTGTGAGTTCATTTTTCCCTTCACCGTTGAGGTCTGATGAACTCCCTCCTCTGGTGAAGGAAGGTAGTGAGGCTGATTACCAAACACCTGGGCAGCTAGATGATGACTGGGTGGCTGGAATTGAGGACTAGATATAAGGCAGCCGACGCCCTTCTGCCTTGCTGGTGATCCTGCTGGATTCTTGGAGACCAGTCTGATTCCTGCATCTCAAAGCTAAGTTTTTCTGCTCTGCTTTGCACACTTCAGTTTTGTTTTTGTTTTGCCTTGTTTTTTGGGAGTTCTGCCATCCCCGGCCGGGGGTGAGCTGAATTCCATTTTTGTCTCTGATCTGTTGATCTTTTGCTCTGTCTTCAGAATATACTTGAGTGCTGATATAGTCTTTTGAAGCCTAGCGACTTCAGGGCCTGTTTTTCCTATCAGTCGGTTGGCACATTTTGGATAGGGTTTTTGCGGATGGCAGACAGTGGCTTTCCTATCCTGTCCTATTTAGTTAGCTTGGGCCCCATCATTTGCTCAACCTATCTTTCTATATGTGTTAGTGTTTTCATCTTGCTTCACTGTCATTATATGTTGGGGGCTGCCTATTGCTTTGGGGTCTGCTCTGGGGCAGTTTAGTTTTTCCCCTTTCTGTCTTTAGGCTATGTAGTTCTCCGGCTGTGATCGAGGGGTCTAGGGCACCGCAGGAACCCCCCACGGCTACTGCTAGTTGTTGTGGATAGGTTCAGGGGTCTGCAAACTGATAGCTGCCAACCTCTCTGGTTTTTCTGGACTTCGCTAGTATTTTGTTTTTTCCTCCTTCAGTGATTCATCTTAACAGGAAGAACTTCTCAGACTCACTTCTACCTCTGTTCTCCATATCTTCAGTCTGCGACATGGACAGCGCCATCGATTTCTATAACGCCACCCTCTCATCATCTATAGACTCAGTCACCCCTCTCACACAAGGCAAAGTGTGACGAATCAATAGGCAACCCTGGCACAACAATCTCACCAAAAAACATTGACAATCATCCAGGGTTGCGGAGCAGCGGTGGAAGAAAACACACCTGCCAAAGGACTTCAGTGCTTTCAAGCTTACGAGCTACACTTGCCTTCAAACTAGCCCTCACCTCTGCTAAACAGACCTATTTCACAAACCTTGTATCTTCATTATCCTACAACCCAAAACAACTGTTCAGCACATTCAACTCTCTCCTCCGCCCACCACTTCCACCTCCAATTTCCATCATCTCTGCAGAGGACTTTGCCACCTACTTCAAAAATAAGATCGACCAAACAAGGCAAAATTTTACTGTTTCTCCACCCCAACCACTCCATATTTGAGACCACTGGCCTTCCCTAATAACCTCCCACTCCAACATCACTGAAGGAGAGATTTCTCATCTCCTTTCCAAATCACACCTCATAACCTGTGCACTTGACCCCATCCCTTCACACCAGCTCCCCAACCTCACTTTCACACTCATTCCAGCCCTAACCCATCTCTTCAACCTATCGCTATCTTCTTGTACATTTAGCGTTTCCCACTCCCACACTACCTCCTCATCCCGCCCTCTCTCTGTTGGAGTTCCTCAAGGCTCTGTCCTTGGGCCCATACTTTTTTCCATCTATAACCTTGGCCTAGGACAACTCATTAAGTCCCATGGCTTCCAGTACCACCTGTATGTGGACGACACTCATATCTACCTCTCTGGCACAGATGTCACCTCTCTGCTGTTTAGAATCCTGTAGTGTCTATCAGCCATATCCTCCTTCTTCACCTCTCGCTTCCTAAAACTCAATGTAGACAAAACCAAACTCATCATCTTTCCTCCATTTCGTGTATCTTCCCTACTCGATCTATCTATTATGGTAAATGGCATCACACTCTCTCCCGCACCTGAAATCCGCTGCCTCGAAATATCTCTCGACTCTGCCCTGTCCTTCAAACCAAACGTCCAAACTCTTGCCACCGCCTTTTACCTCCAACTCAAAAATATTTCCAGAATCTGTCCCTTCCTCAGCCCTCAATCTACTAAAACTCTTGTGCATTCCTTCATCATCTCCCATAGTTCTGTTCTGCTCCCATAGTTCTGTAGTAAACTCAGTTCTGGGAAACTCCGCTTTTCCTTCACTCTTCCGCTGGTGTAGTGGAAATTGAGCCAATGGGGCTTAAGGCTGATGTCAGCTGTGAATTATCCCAAAATAGAGCAGCTATTAAGCCCTGGACATAGAAATGGAGAGATGTCTACCAGACACCCCCCAGTAATAAAAAAACACACACACATCCAAAAAATAGTCCAGGGAATCCGACAAAGTCCACAAATGGAAATCTGAAAAACATAAAAAGGGGTAACAATAAAAACCACACCATTTCCATCAATTACCAATTTATTACAAAAAGAATATCACACACAGATCCAAAGAACAAACCGGTATGAGTAAAACTAGAAAGACTTTAGGAAACACCCATTACATAGAATACATTTGGGAAATAGTCATTATTCAAGGATATAAGACGGCCTGGTAAGCGATCTGAGAGACAAATCATTCATGGTAAACAGAATGGTAGCAACCAAACCATCATACAGGTAAGTATAATCAAAACAGTTAACAGTTGTTTTTTTTTATTCCTGGGTTAGTAATGGGGGGTGTCTGATAAACATCTCTCCATTACTAACTCCAGGGCATGATGTGATGTGCCACTTTTGGGGTGGATGTGGGCTGGTATTTGTAGTCTGGGAGGAGCCCAATAACTATGGTCCTTCACAGCTCGATAATATCAGCTTTCAGCTGTCTGGTTTATCTTTGCTTATCAAAGACTAGATGGTGGCCCGATTCTCTCGCATCGGGTATTCTAGAGTCTTTGTTAAAATAAAAAATAGTGATATACTCATCTCCCGACGGCTCCCGGACTCTTCCTCTCCTCTCACCACGCTCCCGGCATCTTCCGGTCCCAGTAATGCTTAGTGCGAAACACCGCTGATGATGTCGTGCTCTCGCGAGAGTGACGTCATCTCCGGCCCTTCTCGCTAAGCATTACTGGGATCGGAAGATGCTGGGAGCGTGGTGAGAGGAGGAACAGAGTCCGGGGGGCCTTCGGAAGGTGAGTATATAACTATTTTTTATTTTAACAGAGACTCTAGAATACCCGATGCGATAGAATTGGGCCACCATCTAGTGTATTATACTCCTGTTACACCCAGAGCTGCTTTCACTGTTCTGCTGTTACCTAATGTATTGTACTCCAGTTACAGCCAGAGCTGCAGTCACTCTTCTGCTGTTACCTAATGTATTGCACTCCAGTTACACCCAGAGGTGCTGTCACTGTTCTGCTGTTATCTAATATATTGTACTCCAGTTAATCCCAGAGCTGCAGTCACTGTTCTTCTTTTACCTAATGTATTGTAGTCCAGTTACACCCAGAGCTGCAGTCACCGTTCTGCTCTTACCTAATGTATTATACTCCTGTTACAGCCAGAGCTGCCGTCACTGTTCAGATCTTACCAAATGTATTGTACTCAAGTTACACCCAGAGCTGCAGTCACTGTTCTGCTATTACCTAATGTATTGTACTCCTGTTACACCCAGAGCTGCTGTCACTGTTCTGCTGTTATCTAATGTATTGTACTCATGTTAATCCCAGAGCTGCAGTCACTGTTCTGCTTTTACCTAGTGTATTGTAGTCCAGTTACAACCAGAGCTGCAGTCACTGTTCTGCTGTTACCTAATGTATTGTACTCCAGTTATACCCAGATCTGCAATCACTGTTCTGCAGTTACCTAATGTACTCCTGTTACACCCAGACCTGCAGTCACTGTTCGGCTGTTACCTAATGTAGTGTACTCCAGTTACACCCAGATCTGCAGTCACTGTTCTGCTGTTATCTAATGTATTGTACTCCAGTTACTCCCAGAGCTGCAGTCACTGTTCTGCTTTTACCTAATGTATTGTAGTCCAGTTACACCCAGAGCTGCAGTCACCGTTCTGCTGTTACCTAATGTATTGTACTCCAGTTACACCCAGATCTGCAGTCACTGTTCTGCTGTTACCTAATGTAGTGTACTACAGTTACACCCAGATCTGCAGTCACTGTTCTGCTGTTACCTAATGCAGTGTATTCCAGTTACACCCAGAGCTGCAGTCACCGTTCTGCTGTTACCTAATGTACTGTACTCCAGTTACACCCATATCTGCATTCACTGTTCTGCTGTTATCTAATGTATTGTACTCCAGTTACTCCCAGAGCTGCAGTCACTGTTCTGCTTTTACCTAATGCATGGTAGTCCAGTTACAGCCAGAGCTGCAGTCACTGTTTAGATCTTACCTAATGTATTTTACTCCAGTTACACCCAGAGCTGCAGTCACTGTTCTGCTGTTACCTAATGTATTGTACTCCAGTTATACCCAGATCTGCAATCACTGTTCTGCTGTTACCTAATGTACTCCTGTTACACCCAGACCTGCAGTCACTGTTCGGCTGTTACCTAATGTAGTGTACTCCAGTTACACCCAGATCTGCAGTCACTGTTCTGCTGTTATCTAATGTATTGTACTCCAGTTACTCCCAGAGCTGCAGTCACTGTTCTGCTTTTACCTAATGTATTGTAGTCCAGTTACACCCAGAGCTGCAGTCACCGTTCTGCTGTTACCTAATGTATTGTACTCCAGTTACACCCAGATCTGCAGTCACTGTTCTGCTGTTACCTAATGTAGTGTACTACAGTTACACCCAGATCTGCAGTCACTGTTCTGCTGTTACCTAATGCAGTGTATTCCAGTTACACCCAGAGCTGCAGTCACCGTTCTGCTGTTACCTAATGTACTGTACTCCAGTTACACCCATATCTGCATTCACTGTTCTGCTGTTATCTAATGTATTGTACTCCAGTTACTCCCAGAGCTGCAGTCACTGTTCTGCTTTTACCTAATGCATGGTAGTCCAGTTACAGCCAGAGCTGCAGTCACTGTTTAGATCTTACCTAATGTATTTTACTCCAGTTACACCCAGAGCTGCAGTCACTGTTCTGCTGTCACCTAATGTATTGTAGTCCAGTTACACCCAGAGCTGCAGTCACCGTTCTGCTGTTACCTAATGTATTGTACTCCAGTTACACCCAGATCTGCAGTCACTGTTCTGCTGTTACCTAATGTAGTGTATTCCAGTTACACCCAGAGCTGCAGTCACCGTTCTGCTGTTACCTAATGTACTGTACTCCAGTTACACCCATATCTGCAGTCACTGTTCTGCTGTTTTCTAATGTATTGTACTCCAGTTACTCCCAGAGCTGCAGTCACTGTTCTGCTTTTACCTAATGCATGGTAGTCCAGTTACAGCCAGAGCTGCAGTCACTGTTTAGATCTTACCTAATGTATTTTACTCCAGTTACACCCAGAGCTGCAGTCACTGTTCTGCTGTTACCTAATGTATTGTAGTCCAGTTACACCCAGAGCTGCAGTCACCATTCTGCTGTTACCTAATGTATTGTACTCCAGTTACACCCAGATCTGCAGTCACTGTTCTGCTGTTACCTAATGTAGTGTATTCCAGTTACACCCAGAGCTGCAGTCACCGTTCTGCTGTTACCTAATGTACTGTACTCCAGTTACACCCATATCTGCAGTCACTGTTCTGCTGTTATCTAATGTATTGTACTCCAGTTACTCCCAGAGCTGCAGTCACTGTTCTGCTTTTACCTAATGTATTGTAGTCCAGTTACACCCAGAGCTGCAGTCACCGTTCTGCTGTTACCTAATGTATTGTACTCCAGTTACACCCAGATCTGCAGTCACTGTTCTGCTGTTACCTAATGTAGTGTACTACAGTTACACCCAGATCTGCAGTCACTGTTCTGCTGTTACCTAATGTAGTGTATTCCAGTTACACCCAGAGCTGCAGTCACCGTTCTGCTGTTACCTAATGTACTGTACTCCAGTTACACCCATATCTGCAGTCACTGTTCTGCTGTTATCTAATGTATTGTACTCCAGTTACTCCCAGAGCTGCAGTCACTGTTCTGCTTTTACCTAATGTATTGTAGTCCAGTTACACCCAGAGCTGCAGTCACCGTTCTGCTGTTACCTAATGTATTGTACTCCAGTTACACCCAGATCTGCAGTCACTGTTCTGCTGTTACCTAATGTAGTGTACTACAGTTACACCCAGATCTGCAGTCACTGTTCTGCTGTTACCTAATGCAGTGTATTCCAGTTACACCCAGAGCTGCAGTCACCACTCTGCTGTTACCTAATGTACTGTACTCCAGTTACACCCATATCTGCATTCACTGTTCTGCTGTTATCTAATGTATTGTACTCCAGTTACTCCCAGAGCTGCAGTCACTGTTCTGCTTTTACCTAATGCATGGTAGTCCAGTTACAGCCAGAGCTGCAGTCACTGTTTAGATCTTACCTAATGTATTTTACTCCAGTTACACCCAGAGCTGCAGTCACTGTTCTGCTGTTACCTAATGTATTGTAGTCCAGTTACACCCAGAGCTGCAGTCACCGTTCTGCTGTTACCTAATGTATTGTACTCCAGTTACACCCAGATCTGCAGTCACTGTTCTGCTGTTACCTAATGTAGTGTATTCCAGTTACACCCAGAGCTGCAGTCACCATTCTGCTGTTACCTGATGTACTGTACTCCAGTTACACCCATATCTGCAGTCACTGTTCTGCTGTTATCTAATGTATTGTACTCCAGTTACTCCCAGAGCTGCAGTCACTGTTCTGCTTTTACCTAATGTATTGTAGTCCAGTTACACCCAGAGCTGCAGTCACCGTTCTGCTGTTACCTAATGTATTGTACTCCAGTTACACCCAGATCTGCAGTCACTGTTCTGCTGTTACCTAATGTAGTGTACTACAGTTACACCCAGATCTGCAGTCACTGTTCTGCTGTTACCTAATGCAGTGTATTCCAGTTACACCCAGAGCTGCAGTCACCGTTCTGCTGTTACCTAATGTACTGTACTCCAGTTACACCCATATCTGCAGTCACTGTTCTGCTGTTATCTAATGTATTGTACTCCAGTTACTCCCAGAGCTGCAGTCACTGTTCTGCTTTTACCTAATGCATGGTAGTCCAGTTACAGCCAGAGCTGCAGTCACTGTTTAGATCTTACCTAATGTATTTTACTCCAGTTACACCCAGAGCTGCATTCATTTTTCTGCTGTCACCTAATGTATTGTACGCAAGTTACACCCAGAATTGCAGTCACTGTTCTACTGTTACCTATTTACCTAATGTATTGTACTCCAGAATATGTACAGGACTGTGCCTGTGTAATGAGCAACGCAGCAGTGATGCCTTTAATGGCTGTAATGTGCCTGTACAATAAGTGATGCGGCCGTGTTGCCACGATGACTAAGCAATTGTCGCTGATTGGTCACGGCCTAACTGCCCACCTGGGACAATGTAATAAAGTTAAAAAAAAAAAGTGTAAAAATAATTTTACAAAAATCGCTAAATAAATAAAAAAAAATATTCCCTAATAAATTCATTTTTTGGAAATAAAAAAAATAGCAATAAAAGTACACATATTTGGTATCGCCGCGTCCGTAATGACCCGCCCTATAAAACTGTCCCATTAGCTAACCTCTTTAGCGAACCCCTTAAAAAATAAAAATAAAAAACGACGCAAAAAATAATGATTTATTATCATACTGCCGAACAAAAAGTGCAATAACGCGCGATCAAAAAGACACATATAAATATCCATGGTACCGCTGAAAACGTCATCTTGTCCCGCAAAAAACGAGCTGTCACACAGCATCATCAGCGAAAAATAAAAAAGTTATAGCTTGCAGAATAAAGCAATGCAAAAATAATTTTTTTTGGTATAAAATAGTTTTCATTGCATAAAATCGCTAAAGCATAAAAAAACAACATAAATGAGGTATCGCTGTAATCATACTGACCCGAAGAAAAAACAGCTTTATAAATTTTACTGCACGCGGAACGGCGTAAACGCACCCCTCCCAAAAGAAATTCATGAAACGCTGGTTTTTGTTCATTCTGCGTCCCAAAAATCGGAATAAAAAGCGATCAAAAGATGTCACGTGCCTGAAAATGGTACCAATAAAAATGTCAACTCGTCCCACAAAAAATAAGACCTCGCACAACTCGGTGGGTCAAAATATGGAAAAATTATAGCTCTCAATAATCGTAATCGTACTGACCCGAAGAAAAAACAGCTTTATAAATTTTACTGCACGCGGAACGGCGTAAACGCACCCCTCCCAAAAGAAATTCATGAAACGCTGGTTTTTGTTCATTCTGCGTCCCAAAAATCGGAATAAAAAGCGATCAAAAGATGTCACGTGCCTGAAAATGGTACCAATAAAAATGTCAACTCGTCCCACAAAAAATAAGACCTCGCACAACTCGGTGGGTCAAAATATGGAAAAATTATAGCTCTCAATATGTGGTGATGCAAAAACAATTTTTACAATAAAAAGCGTCTTTTAGCGTGTGACAGCTGCCAAATATGAAAATTGTCATAAATAGTAAATCAAACCCCCCGTTATCACCCCCTTAGTTAGGGAAAAATAATAAAATTAAAAAAATGTATTTATTTCCATTTTCCCATTAGGGTTAGGGCTAGGGTTAGGGTTAGGGCTTGGGTTAGGGTTAGGGCTGAGATTAGGGTTAGGGGTGTGTTGGGGTTAGGGTTGGAGTTGGAATTGGGGGGTTTCCACTGTTTGGGCACATCAGGGGCTCTCCAAATGTAACATGGCATCTGATCTCAATTCCAGCCAATTCTGTGTTGAAAAAGACAAATGGCGCTCCTTCCGTTCCAAGCTCTGCCATGCGCCCAAACAGTGTTTTACCCCCACATATGGGGTGTCAGCGTACTCAGGACAAATTGCCAAACAACTTTTCGGGTCCAATTTCTCCTGCTACCCTTAGGAAAATAAAAAATTGGGGGCAAAAATATCATTTTTGGGAAAAAAATGATTTTTTTATTTTCACGTCCAAGTGTTATAAACTTCTGTGAAGCACTTGGGGGTTCAAAGTGCTCACCACACATCTAGATAAGTTCCTTGGGGGGACTAGTTTCCAAAATGGTGTCATTTGTGGGGGGTTTCCACTGTTTTGGTGCATCAGGGGCTTTCCAAACGCGACATGGTGTCCGATCTCAATTCCAGCCAAAAACGTCAAATGGCGCTGCTTCCCTTCCGAGCTCTTCCATGCACCCAAATAGTCGTTTACACCCACATATGGGGTATCAGCGTACTCAGGACAAATTGCACAATAACTTTTAGGGTCCTGTTACCTTTGGGGAAATAAAAATTGGGAGTGAAAAAATCATTTTTGTGGAAAAAATATGATTTTTTAATTGTACTGCTGTACATTATAAACTTCTGTGAAGCCCTTGTGGGTTCAAAGTTCTCACCACATATCTAGATAAGTTCCTTGGGGGGTCTAGTTTCAAAAATGGGGTCACTTGTGGGGGGTTTCCACTGTTTAGGTACATCAGGGGCTCTCCAAACGTGACATGGCATCCGATCTGAATTCCAGCCAATTTTGCATTGAAAAAGTCAAACGGCGCTCCTCCCTTCTGAGCTCTGCCATGCACTGAAACAGTGGTTCTCCCCTACATATCAGGTATCAACGTACTCAGGACAAATTGCACAATAACTTTTGCAGTCCAATTTCTCCTGTTACTCTTGGTAAAATAAAAAAATTGAACCTTAAGTATTTTTTTTGTGAAAAAAAGTTAAATGTTCATTTTTTCTAAATATTCAAAAAATTCCTGTGAAGCTCCTGAAGGGTTAATAAACTTCTTGAATGTGGTTTTGAGCACCTTAAGGGGATCAGTTTTTAGAATGGTGTCACTTTGGGGTATTTTCTATCATATAGACCCCTCAAAGTGGCTTCAAATGTGATGTGGTCCGTAAAAATAAAATGGTGTTGCAAAAATGAGAAATCGCTGGTCAATTTTTAACCCTTATAACTTCCTAACAAAAAAAAATTTTAGTTCCAAAATTGTGCTGATGTAAAGTAAACGTGTGGGAAATGTTACTTGTTAAGTTTTTTGTGTGCCATATCTCTGTGATTTAAGGGCATAAAAATTCAAAGTTGGAAAATTGCGAAATTTTCAAAATTTTCACCAAATTTCCATTTTTTTCACAAATAAACACAAGTTATTTGAACGAAATTTTACCACTAACATGAAGTACAATATGTCACGAGAAAACAACGTCAGAATCACCGGGATCCATGGAAGTGTTTCAGAGTTATTACCTCATAAAGGGACAGTGGCCCAGGAGTTAACGTGCAAACCACCCTTGGTAGTGAAGGGGTTAAAAGATGACAAATGAGCTGTGATTGGTTGCTATCAGCAACAGTTTTCTTTGTAGACAGTTGTGGTAACTGAGGCCTATTATTCTTATAATTTCTATGGTGTTATCGTCCTTCTGTAAAGCTGGAAATAACACAATTTATTACTGTGCCAACACAGACCACCCTCTGACACAGACTGCAGGGAGAGCCCAGTATCACACAGGATAGGATTAGATACACGGCTCAGCAGTCAGAATCACACAGGAGAGGATTAGATACACGGCTCAGCAGTCAGTATCACACAGGATAGGATTAGATACACGTCTCAGCAGTCAGTATCACACAGGAGAGAATTAGACACATGGCTCAGCAGTCAGTATCACACAGGATAGGATTTGATACACGGCTCAGCAGTCAGTATCACACAGGAGAGGATTAGATACACGGCTCAGCAGTCAGTATCATACAGAATAGGATTAGATACATGGCTCAGCAGTCAGTATCACACAGGATAGGATTAGATACATGTCTCAGCAGTCAGTATCACACTGGAGAGGATTACATACATGGCTCAGCAGTCAGTATCACACAGGATAGGATTAGATACACAGCTCAGCAGTCAGTATCATACAGAATAGGATTAGATACACGACTCAGCACACAGTATCACACAGGATAGGATTAGATACATGGCTCAGCAGTCAGTATCACACAGAATAGGATTTGATACACGGCTCAGCAGTCAGTATCACACAGGATAGGATTAGATACACGGCTCAGCAGTCAGTATCACACAGGATAGGATTAGATACACGACTCAGCACACAGTATCACACAGGATAGGATTAGATACACGGCTCAGCAGTCAGTATCACACAGAATAGGATTTGATACACGGCTCAGCAGTCAGTATCACACAGGATAGGATTAGATACATGGCTCAGCAGTCAGTATCACACAGGATAGGATTAGATACACGTCTCAGCAGTCAGTATCACACAGGAGAGGATTACATACATGGCTCAGCAGTCAGTATCACACAGGATAGGATTAGATACACGGCTCAGCAGTCAGTATCACACAGGATAGGATTAGATGCACGGCTCAGCAGTCAGTATCACACAGGATAGGATTAGATACACAGCTCAGCAGTCGGTATCACACAGGATAGAATTAGATACACAGCTCAGCAGTCAGTATCACACAGGATAGGATTAGATGCACAGCTCAGCAGTCAGTATCACACAGGAGTGGATTAGATACACAGCTCAGCAGTCAGTATCACACAGGATAGGATTAGATGCACAGCTCAGCAGTCAATATCACACAGGATTGGATTAGATGCACAGCTCAGCAGTCAGTATCACACAGGATAGTATTAGATACATGGCTCAGCAGTCAGTATCACACAGGATAGGATTAGATGCACAACTCAGCAGTCAGTATCACACAGGATAGGATTAGA
Source organism: Dendrobates tinctorius (assembly GCF_039654945.1). Lineage (NCBI taxonomy): Eukaryota > Metazoa > Chordata > Amphibia > Anura > Dendrobatidae > Dendrobates > Dendrobates tinctorius. The sequence continues at coordinate 14,321,365 of NW_027361677.1, forward strand.
TGCACAGCTCAGCAGACGCTATCACACAGGATAGGATTAGATACGCAGCTCAGCACACAGTATCACACAGGAGAGGATTAGATACACGGCTCAGCAGTCAGTATCACACAGGATAGGATTAGATACACAGCTCAGCAGTCAGTATCACACAGGATAGGATTAGATACACGGCTCAGCAGTCAGTATCACACAGGATAGGATTAGATACACGACTCAGCACACAGTATCACACAGGATAGGATTAGATACACGGCTCAGCAGTCAGTATCACACAGAATAGGATTTGATACACGGCTCAGCAGTCAGTATCACACAGGATAGGATTAGATACATGGCTCAGCAGTCAGTATCACACAGGATAGGATTAGATACACGTCTCAGCAGTCAGTATCACACAGGAGAGGATTACATACATGGCTCAGCAGTCAGTATCACACAGGATAGGATTAGATACACGGCTCAGCAGTCAGTATCACACAGGATAGGATTAGATGCACGGCTCAGCAGTCAGTATCACACAGGATAGGATTAGATACACAGCTCAGCAGTCGGTATCACACAGGATAGGATTAGATACACAGCTCAGCAGTCAGTATCACACAGGATAGGATTAGATGCACAGCTCAGCAGTCAGTATCACACAGGAGAGGATTAGATACACAGCTCAGCAGTCAGTATCACACAGGATAGGATTAGATGCACAGCTCAGCAGTCAATATCACACAGGATTGGATTAGATGCACAGCTCAGCAGTCAGTATCACACAGGATAGTATTAGATACATGGCTCAGCAGTCAGTATCACACAGGATAGGATTAGATGCACAGCTCAGCAGTCAGTATCACACAGGATAGGATGAGATGCACAGCTCAGCAGACGCTATCACACAGGATAGGATTAGATACGCAGCTCAGCACACAGTATCACACAGGAGAGGATTAGATACACGGCTCAGCAGTCAGTATCACACAGGATAGGATTAGATACACAGCTCAGCAGTCAGTATCACACAGGAGAGGATTAGATACATGGCTCAGCAGTCAGTATCACACAGGATAGGATTAGATACACAGCTCAGCAGTCAGTATCACACAGGATAGGATTAGATACACGGCTGAGCAGTCAGTATCACACAGGATAGGATTAGATACACAGCTCAGCAGTCAGTATCACACAGGATAGGATTAGATGCACGGCTCAGCAGTCAGTATCACACAGGATAGGATTAGATACACAGCTCAGCAGTCGGTATCACACAGGAGATGATTAGATACACAGCTCAGCAGTCAGTATCACACAGGATAGGATTAGATATGCAGCTCAGCACACAGTATCACACAGGAGAGGATTAGATACACGGCTCAGCAGTTAGTATCACACAGGATAGGATTAGATACACGGCTGAGCAGTCAGTATCACACAGGATAGGATTAGATACACAGCTCAGCAGTCAGTATCACACAGGATAGGATTAGATACACAGCTCAGCAGTCGGTATCACACAGGAGATGATTAGATACACAGCTCAGCAATCAGTATCACACAGGATAGGATTAGATACGCAGCTCAGCACACAGTATCACACAGGAGATGATTAGATACACAGCTCAGCAATCAGTATCACACAGGATAGGATTAGATACGCAGCTCAGCACACAGTATCACACAGGAGAGGATTAGATACACGGCTCAGCAGTCAGTATCACACAGGATAGGATTAGATACACAGCTCAGCAGTCAGTATCACACAGGAGAGGATTAGATACACAGCTCAGCAGTCAGTATCACACAGGATAGGATTAGATGCACAGCTCAGCAGTTAGTATCACACAGGATAGGATTAGATGCACGGTTTTTATGCGCAATATAATCATTATAATTTGTTATAACTAACCGCAGTTGGTTACTATGCCCAGGCAACGCCATATATATATATATTTTTTTTTTATTTTTATTTTTTTATATTAATATAAATAATTGTAAATTTTAATAATAATATTTTTTCTGGATTTTTGTTACTGCATAAACATAGGATAGCAAATATGCAGCTTATATCCATATATGCAGATCTAGTTTAGTAAAGAGCCTGTAGATGGTGCTGTTGAAATATTTTGCAGTAATTGCTACGGCTTCGCGTTATTTCAAAGAGCTGATATTAAAGATAATAAATCCAAACGTACGGTGACAGCCGCAAAATAAATTTATTTCCATTAATACGGCAAACCGACTTATCAGTATGGCACCCCAAAGAAATATGAGGCAAATAAAGAATTAGCAAAATGGATCAAGAAATGATAATAACGTAACACAATTTTATGCATTTGTTCCATTCTTTTCGCTACGCTATGACAAATGCCGCCAATATGTCTGCAAAATGAATATTCATTCATTCTCTGCCAATTTATTTCTAATCAATACTTGACAGTGAGATATATCCAGAGAATCCATCATCACCAAATCTCTATAGCGCTAGATTTTTTTTTTTTAATATACCTTTGCATAAAATTTGGAAAATCACTCACTTTTATTATTTTTTTGTATTATTTATATATTATAAATATATATATTTTTCCCCATTGACACAAATCACTAAATATTCTGCCGATAATTGACTCAAATGAATTTTCGTTTCAGATTATTAACTTTAATTTCTAGGGGATTTTACAAGAGACCGACAGCACTAAGTAAGAGTCCAACCTGTATCACCTTTACTAATTACTATAGTAGTATAATGTATAGTATGTAAATAGGAACCAGACCATAATTTTAGGAGAAAATCTCCAAAATCCTTCTATAATATGTAGTAAGTATGGATGGGTGAACCCGAATTGTAAAGTTTTGGGGTCCATACCAAACACCTAATGTCCATGCATGGCCCCCGAACACAAACTTCTTCATGAATTATGTGTTACTGTTTGGGATCGGGACCCCAAATACAGCTTGTTGAAAAGCTGCAGCATAGCAAATCAACAAGCATTACTATGTCCAGTCCAGCCCAATCACAAGTATTGGCATGGCTGTGGTTGGCCGGTGCACACTTATTTTTGATAACCAGCACAGGAAAAACCCCAGGTGTGAGCTGTATCTTGACTGGTTATCAAAAATAGCTGAGTCCCCGATAATTTTAAAAAATGGTATGAGGTCCACCACATTTTTGATAACCAGCCCTCAGTTTTACACTTACAAAATATTGATTTACACTTACAAAATATTGAGATAGGATCTTAGAGATGAGAATACCCCTTTACGATCAGTTAATGAGCAATTTAAATAGGAGGGTTTTAGGGGCTGTAAAATGGAACCAAAATAGTACAGTTGCGTTCAAAAGTTTACATGCCCTGGAAAAAACTGATGAAAATACAGGATCCAAATCATATCATGACCAGATGTAATGTTATTCCTCACACACAGGACAGCATATTCTGAAAAGTTATTAAAAAGTATAGTTAGTTACCCTTTAACAAGACCTTATGAATATAGAGTGTTAGTGTCCCGTCAAACACTTATCTACGGACTGCTATTTTGGGAGGGTGCTAGCAGGGTTTAGCTTGCTTAGGGCTCATACTCACTTGCAAGAGACGATTTTGGTGCGAATCTCTCGCATGAAAACCTGGCACTGCCACCGGCACTGGGACCGGAGTGTGAGGCTATATGTATTTCTATGCAGCTGCATGCTCCTGTCCGAATTCCGGCGGCAGTGCCAGGTTTTGATGCAAGAGACTAGCGCCAAAATCGTGTGATTCTCTCGCAAGTGAGTATGAGCCCTAAGTGAGATGCCCTTCATGGAGATTTTAGGTGGGACTGGCTCTCCTGGCATATTTTTTTCCTATGGAGAATTGCCAATATGACTCTATTATCAACAGTGATTTAAAAGAATAGCAAAATATTGCCTTATTTCTGAATATGACTTTTCAATAGAGATGAGCGACTTTGCCTTTTTTCGGGTCGAGTTGGGTTTCGCGAAACCCGACTTTTGCAAAAGTCGGGTCGAATGAAATCGGCCGACTATAGGGAAAAGTCGGGGGTCCGACTGAAACACGAAACCCAATGTAAGTCAATGGGGAAGAAAAGTCGGCAGTGAGAGGAGGACAGGAAACACACTTACAGTGCCCATTTGAATGCCAAAAGCATCAATTCTTATTACTGAAGCTTGTCACCCTTTATTTACTTCATAATACTAGTTACGCACTGAAAAATGGGGGTTATTTGGCTAAAGTTGTGGGGGGGGTAGGGCTGGCTCCAGGTTTTCATGGGCCCTGGGCGAAAGAGCGCCCCTTTAACACATACCACAACTCATGCTGCTCCGATACGGCAGAGAAATGGTGGTATACTACAAAGAAAAATACTTCACTTTTTACATCTCATGACGAGGCCCATCTATTTCTCCATACAGAATCATTGGTCCCATATAATGTTTGAAACAGTATATGATGAGCTCCACATAATGCTACAGTATATGTTGGTCCCCATGGATGAAGCTCCACTGTCTTATGGGCCCAAATAATGCTCCATAGTTAATGGGCCCCATTTCTAATGCTCTAGTGTATAATGGGCCCTGTAAATGCTGCTCCAGAGTCTGATATCCACCTTTGGAATGTTCCAGTGTATGGTGGGCCCCATCTATCATTCTCCAGAGTATAGTGCTCCCCAAAAATTGCTGTCCCAACATTGAAAACAATGAAATAAGTCTCCTCGCTAGGGAATCCCTGTACTAGTCTGGACTCTTCTTCGTCCCCATCTTCCATCTCACTGCACAGTATTTCAACCTTGCAAGTGCTGTGATCCTGAGCAAGCAGGGGGGGCCCACTCGTTGGTGACGGCACTGGCACAGGGCCCCTGATAGTACAGTGGTGTGTCTGACAGCGGGTGGGCCGAACCTGCACTTTCATCTGCAGCTTCCTCTTTGTCACCGTGTAAGATGGAACAGTATATGGGAAGGGTAACCTGAGTTTCATCAGGGTCAGATTCAGGCCGTGTAGAGTGCGAGGGGAATGTAGTGGTCTGGGTCAATGTACCAGCAGATTCATTGAGCAGTGGCTGGGCATCAGTGCACTTGTGTCGTCCCCAGGAGTACGGTCGCCACAGTGGCATTACCTTCCTCCTAGGGAGTGTGATGTCATGCTTGGGAGCAATGAAGGATCTCTCTAGCAGGTTAACTGATTGGGCGGCGCTATTCCCACGAGTCACGATCCTCCAAACAGCGTTCATGAAGGCAAAGTGTTTGTTTTACGTGGGCAGTATGGTTGCAAAGCTGAATCTTAAAGGAATGTCCAGAAGGGCACCACCAGGAGTGGAGCCTGCGGCGTAATTTGACTCAACACGGGCAACCTCAACCTCAACCATCCAGCAACAAAAAAGATGCACACATTGCAAGCTTAATTCCGTTAATGAACGAGACTCCGTCATGCCCCGCGGTCGGAGTCCGGCTTACTAGAGGGGCATGCGAGGCTCTGGCACGTGAGGTTGGCCAATAACTGGTGTGTCATGCCCTTACATGTCCGTGGCTGCATGTTCGCTACACTGAAAGGGCCAGCGTTTGTCGCTTAAAGGTGCAGATAACCCGCTGAACACCGTTAGTGATGGGGATCTGGGATTACAATTATTACCCGCGAACGATGATTTCCCAGTGAGTGCAGGTCCACCGCAGTTCTGGAATTAGGCCTAACTGTCATTCCTGAAAAAATGAAAAACTTACGTGTGCAAACCACAGGTGCTGTAGCTTGCTTAACAGCTCGCCAGCCGTTCTCAGGCCCAGTATGGATTACACGTGATTGCACAAAGGTCAGAAAGGGTACCGTATCACTGGACAACATGTATGGATAGCATAGTGTACACATTCAAAATATATCTCTATAGATCAGGAGACAGGCTCAGACGGTGTCAGGCCCAGTATGGATTACACATGATTGCACAAAGGTGAGAAAGGGTACCGTATCACCGGATAACATGTATGGATAGCATAGTGTACACATTCAAAATATATGTCTATAGATCAGGAGGCAGGCTCAGATGGTGTCAGGCCCAGTATGGATTTCACGGCCCAGACTACATAGCGGAGGAGCATGGAGAGGTAAAGATTGCAAATGCTGGGGCCCTGCCCAAACAAGGGGGGCCCACTCGTGGGCATCGGTACTGGCACTGGGCCCCTCATAGTATGGTGGTGTGTCTGACGGCGGGTGTGCACCACCACCGTCAGAAACACTTGATTGCACTATGAGGGACCCTGTGCCAGTGCCCGCGCCCAAGAGTTGGCCTACCCACCTGTCCAGGACAACGGCACTCGCACGGTTTCATGCGCTAGGTGGTGACCCCGGCGATGGGAGGGGGAGGCAGCACAGTTAGGGAGTTTTAGAAAGTGGCATATGTTGATGTTGGACATTCAGCTGATGCAAAAGGCGAAATTGTTCAAGTCCCAGGAAGAGGAGGACTAAAGCAAGCCATTTTTCTGTCACCCTATGTGTCATCAGGGGAAGGTGGGACAAAATCCTTGGAAACCCATGTATGGTTCATTTTAATGAAGGTTAGATCATCCACATTTTGGGTCGACAGACGGGTCCTTTTTTCTGTCAGGATTGATCCAGCAGCACTGAAGACTCTTTCCGATAGCACACTTGCAACTGGGCAAGCGAGCTCCTGTAACGCATATTGTGCCAATTCAGGCCAGGTGTCCAGTTTAGCGGCCCAATAGTCAAAGGGGAATGACCTGTGAGGGAGAACATCAACATGGGAGGAAAAGTAGTTTGTAACCATAGTTGACAAGTGCTGTCTCCTGTCACTTTCCATCGATGCAGTATTACCAGTCGTGTGAGCGGGACTTGAAAAATCAGTCCACAACATGGTCATGAAACCCCGTCTCCAACGCCACTTCTGATGTGTGCACCACGAACACCTCTTCCAAACTGTCCCTGGCCCCTACGGCTCGTGTGAGAACCATCACCGCTGCTGTGTGCTGGGAATGCCTCAACCAACCGGTTTACCAGAGTAGCTTGTTTGTTAGCCAATATTAGGTCAAGGTTCTCCTGTGGCATGATGTTTTGGAATTTGCCTTTATAGCGTCGATCCAGGATGCTGGCCAACCAGTAGTCATCATCGTTCTTCATTTTGGCAATGCGGGGGTCCCTTTTTAGGATCTGCAAGGCATAATCTGACATGTGGGCCAATGTTCCCGGTGTCAATGATGCAGTGCGACTGCTTGGTGGAGGAGCACTTTCTGGCAAATCCACATCCCTCCAGTCACGAACAAACTCTGTACCAGACCTTGCCACGCCAACATTTTCTCTGGACACACGAGAAGCATCCTCCTCCCCTAAATAATCATCCCCATCATCACCCTCCTCCTCCTCTTCCTCTTCTTCCTCCACCTCGTCCAGGAGAGGTCTCGGAGCAGACAATGGCTGACTGTCATCAAGGATTTCCTCCTCCTCTTCCTCTTCGTCAACCTCGGCTGCAGATGCCTGCTCCTTAATGTGCATCAAAGTTTGTATGAGCAGACGCATAAGTGGGATGCTCATGCTTAGGATGGCGTCGTCTGCGCTTACCAGCCGTGTGCATTCCTCAAAACTCTGAATGACTTTACAGAGGTCTTTCAGCTTTGACCACTGCACACCTGTCAACTCCATGTCTGCCCTCAAAGTGCCTGTCCGGGCATCCTCCCACAAATGCATTACGGCCTGCCTCTGTTCGCACAGCCGCTCAGCCATGTGCAGGGTGGAGTTCCACCGTGTTGCAACGTCGATAATTAGCCGGTGCTTGGGAAGTTGTAGCAATCGCTGCAGTTTCTGCATACGACTGAAGTGTACGGACGACCGGCGGATGTGCGAGCACAGTTTTCGAACCTTCTGGAGCAGGCCTGTTAACTCTGGATAATTATTGAGGAAGCACTGCACCACCAGGTTCAAGGTGTGAGCCAAGCAAGGTATGTGTCTGAGTTTTGAAAGGGCTATGGCAGCCACAAAATTACAGCCGTTATCGCTGACTACCTTGCCTGCCTCAAGATGTAGACTGCCCAGCCATGACTCAGTTTGTTGCTGAAAGTAGTCGGCCAGTACCTCCGCGGTGTGTCTGTCGCCCAAACACATCATCTTCAACACAGCCTGCTGATGCTTTCCACTAGCTGATCGATAGGGGGACACCTCGTGTGCAACACTGGCAGCTGCAGATGGCGTGCTCGTACGACTGCGCTCTGGGGACGAGCTTTCGCTTCTAGAGGAGTAGGAGGAGGAGGGTCGAACGCCTACAGCCAACTGTTTCCTATACCGTGGGCTAGGCAGCACAGTCCCACCACCGCTGTCCCCTGTGGACCCTGCATCCACCACATTAACCCAGTGCGCAGTGATGGACACGTAACGGCCCTGGCCATGCCTACTGGACCATGCATCAGTTGTGAGGTGCACCTTTCCACTCACTGATTGCTTGAGTGCATGGACAATGCAGTCCTTCACATGAAGGTGGAGGGCTGGGATGGCTTTGCGAGAAAAGAAGTGGCGACTGGGTAGTTCATAGCGTGGTACTGCGTAGGCCATGAGTTCGAGGAAAGCTGAGCTTTCCACCAACCGATAGGGCATCATCTCTAACGAGATTAGTTTGGCAACGTGGGCGTTCAAACCCAGTGTACGCGGATGAGAGGATGAGTACTTTCTTGTCCTACTCATAGTCTCTGGCAGGGTGAGCTGGACTTGAGAGATGCCTATGGTGGAACTAGCAGTGGACAGGGCGGACTGAGAGAGGGTTGATGATGTTGATGGAGTTGGTGTTCTTTCTGATGGCCCAGATTCAGTCTTTCGTTGATATAACATTGTGATTCCCTGACAGCTTTGGCCTTGCAACGACACCTCAACATTTGCTGCTGTGCTAACCGGTGGGCTTACAGTGGGGGAAACAATGTAGCGTTGCTGACTACCTTCTTTGGGAGCATTTGCACATGTGGTACTTGAGGTTTGGTGTTCCGTCCACGCTTGCAAGTGCATGGTGGTTAAATGTCTAAGCATGCAACTGGTATTCAAATTTTTCAGATTTTTCCCTCGGCTAAAGGTCTTTGCTCACTTCTTACAGATAACCTTGGCCTGATCATTAGGATTTTGTTCAAAAAAGTGCCACACTGCACTCTTCCTACTATGGAAGACATTATGCGTCCTTGCACGCTGTGCTATTTTGACCGTCTGGCCAAGCAGTCCAGCAACTTTTTGGCTTTTTGTAACCCGTTTTTGGACTGCTCCGTGCCTGCCAGATAACAGCTGTTGCGATGTCGATGCCTGCTGCGGATGCTCCTCCTCCTCTTCGGAGCTATTGGCAGCGGCACCCTCTTCCCCCAATGGATGCCAATCTGGGTCAACAACTGGGTCATCTATCACCTCCTCTTCAATGTCATGTGCACCTTCCTCTGTGTCACCGTGTACGGTGGTATAGTATGCGGGAAGGGGCACCTGAGTTTCATCAGGGTCAGAATCTGGCTCAGTACACTGCGAGGACAATGTCGTGCTCTGAGTGAATGTACCAGCAGAATCATCTATCAGTGGCTGTGCATCAGTGCACTCCATGTCAGATTCATCTTGGCCTGGGTAATTCACCATTTCACTTGATAACCCAGGCATGGTATGTGAAAACAGCTCCATGGAGTAATCTGTTGTGTGGCCTGCCGCATCCTTCAATTTTGGTTGGGGTGAAGGACACAAAGAAAGGTGTGGTTCATGACCATGAGCCTCCAAAGACGACTCAGTGCTTTTATTTTTTACAAGTTCAGAAGAGGAGGCGATAGAGCTGGAGGCCGAGTCAGCAATGTAGGCCAAAACTTGTTCCTGAAGCTGCGGCTTTAAAAGCGGTTTACCTACTCCCAGAAAAGGGAGCCTTCGAGGCCATGTGGAGCCAGACAATGACGCAGGCTTAACACCTCCTGCATTAGGTGTTATTTTGCTTTTGCCACTACCAGCAGATCCAACACCAACACCATCATTAACAGCTGGCAACCCCCGCCCACTAACACGGCCTCTTACACCACACTTCCTCATTTTTTTGAAAAATGTATCCACAATTCCACCAACGATATGGAACTGTAAAACAAGGTACAAGGTGTATATAGGACAGGGGAGAATTTAATTCTCCTACCACTTCTGGACACTGATGTATTGTGTCAGGCCAGTGTATATCACACCACTGTATGACAGGCTGAATTTGGCTGGTGTGCAAAATGTGATATATGACGGGAGAAATGGAATGTCCTTACACACTTCTGGACACTGATGTATTGTGTGAGGCCCAATGTATATCACACCGCTGTATGACAGACTGAATTAGGCTGGTGTGAAAAATGTGACATAGGACGGCAGAAATGGATTGTCCTTACATACTTCTGGACACTGATGTATTGTGTGAGGCCCAATGTATATCACACCGCTGTATGACAGGCTGAATTTGGCTGGTGTGAAAAATGTGACATAGGATGGCAGAAATGGATTGTCCTTACACACTTCTGGACACTGATGTATTGTGTGAGGCCCAATGTATATCACACCGCTGTATGACAGGCTGAATTTGGCAGTTGTGAAAAATGTGACATAGGACGGCAGAAATGGATTGTCCTTACACACTTCTGGACACTGATGTATTGTGTCAGGCCAGTGTATATCACACCGCTGTATGACAGGCTGAATTTGGCTCGTGTGAAAAATGTGACATAGGATGGCAGAAATGGATTGTCCTTATACACTTCTGGACACTGATGTATTGTGTCAGGCCAGTGTATATCACACCGCTGTATGACAGGCTGAATTTGGCAGGTGTGAAAAATGTGACATAGGACGGCAGAAATGGATTGTCCTTACACACTTCTGGACACTGATGTATTGTGTCAGGCCAGTGTATATCACACCGCTGTATGACAGGCTGAATTTGGCAGGTGTGAAAAATGTGACATAGGACGGCAGAAATGGATTGTCCTTACACACTTCTGGACACTGATGTATTGTGTCAGACCAGTGTATATCACACCGCTGTATGACAGGATGAATTTGGCAGGTGTGAAAAATGTTATATAGGATGGGAGAAATGGAATGTCCTTACACACTTCTGGACACTGATGTATTGGGTCAGGCCCAGTGTATATCACACCGCTGTATGACAGGATGAATTTGGCAGGTGTGAAAAATGTTATATAGGACAGGGCAGGATTGGAATCTCCCTGGAGTGTAGGTCTGTATGAACGGAACAACTCCTCGACTTATCCTTACAGAGTCACACCCTTAGCTTCACTGTGGCTGTGATAACAGCCGTTACATGGCACTGAGAGAGCAGCGTGCACGTACACCGCTGTCCGGTGTATGTTAAATTGTCAAGCTCCGTGTTTTTTTAGTATACGGACTGACACACGCTGTCTCTCTATAGTTTTGAATGTAATCAAACAGCAAATAGACTAGACTGTTTGAAAAACAGACAAAACTATAAAGTGGAGGTCTGTAAGAACGGAACAACTCCTCGACTTATCCTTACAGAGTCACACCCTCAGCTTCACTGTGGCCGTGATAACAGCCGTTACACGGTACTGAGAGAGCAGCGTACACCCCTGTACGGTGTGAAAAAATGCACGCTCAGTATCTCACCAGGACCAAAAAAAAAAAGGATTGCTTTTAAAAAAGCAGTTTGCAAAGCAGTGTGAAACCAGCAATGCAGCTATCGGGTAGCCTTATTAGGCAGCCTAACAACCAACAGAGCTGATCCACCAAAATATAGCCTCCCCTTACACTGCACAGTGACTGGTGTGTTGTACAGGCAAAATCGCTAGCAGCAGCAGCTGATTTTTTTTCTTCTTCCCTGCCTAACGCTCTCCCTACAGAATCTGCAGCTGCAGCATCACTCCCTATACTGAGATCAGCAGAAGTAAGATGGCGGTCGGCGAGCACGCCCTTTTATACCCCCTGTGATGCCCCCCAAAGCAAGCCAATCACTTGCATGCCCTTCTCAAAGATGGAGGGGACCGCTGCCCATGTCATCACGTTGCCCACAGTGTCTGTTCTTCCTCATTGGCTGAAAAAGGGCGCTGAAGCATGTTTTGAAACGCGACTTTGGCGCTAAAGTCGCCGACCTCGTGGCCGACCTCACGCTGAGGTCGGGTTTCGTTTCATGAAACCCGACTTTGGCGAAAGTCGGCGACTTTTGAATTTTTTCCACCCGTTTCGCTCAACTCTACTTTTCAACAGTCCAGAAAAGTTTAAAGGAAACCTGTCATGAGATTCATACTGCTCAAGCCTTGGACAGCATGAATCAGGGCCTACCTTCACGATTGTAGCCTGGAATATATTTCTTTGAAATGCTCCTGCATTAAAAAAAATATATATATAGTTTCCAAGAGCTGGTAAAGGTGACTGACAGATGAGAACTACTTGTTAATAACCTGGATCAAGGAAGAAGAAGCACAGGGGTGGAACTGGACTAGTCCGGTCTCTGGCTTTCATCCCTGGCTGAATCTTCTAACAATATTTTCAGAAAAAATGATATCTGGCTGCAATCGTACAGCCAGGTTGTGATTCATGCTGCCTATAGTCACGTAGCCCACAACAGGGTCCCTTTAATAATCCTTCGTGAATCGGATTCCATTGATGCCACCTCCAAGGCTTTATACATTTTTTTATAAGCTACACAAAGAATATTTTTTGGTACATTGTTGAAGATGATGTGCATTGTTGCCGTTTTTTTGCACAGAAGACTTGATTTGTGTGGGTGAAAAGATGCGTACTAGTGCATGGATATGACTAAGGTGCACTTACGGGAAACTCGCACAAGTCTCACGTCTCAATACCTGGCACTCGAGACCAGAGTCTGCGGCTGCATGTATTTCTATGTGCCGCCAGCAGTGTCGGGAATTGAGATGCGAGACTCTTGCGAGTTTCTTGCAAGTGTGACCCCAGCCTAAGATAGATGCTAGGTCATAGAGGAATATCACACGGTGTATGTACCTTATCTATCATTTACCTGCCAGAATACTTTACCTCTCATTAATTTGCCATGTAACTTTTGTTGTTAACTACTGAGAAGTTTAGAACATAACAGGATTAGTCATATTTTGACAATTTAATCCATAATTCAGAAACTTAAATAACTGTGTTTCTTTTGTTTTCACAATTCTCTTTATTCACCCTTTTCCTGCTCTGCACTGATGAGCGGCAAATAGCCTGAAACAGTTTTCTGGTTCGACAAATATTCTTTGTCATGTGGCAAGGCTCACTACCTCCAATAGGTGGCACTTACAAGAAAGCATTTTTTACCTTCTGGAAGAAAGGTAATTTGCTTGTATTTTCCCATCATAATAAGTCACTATGCACAACCGGTCTTCCTAATGTGAGCCAGCATCACCCAATTCAGAAAGCATTAAAGTTCCAGTATTTCTGGTGCTCAGTGACAGGAATAATGCGTCAACATTCCTGGTGGTCTCGGGAAAGGATAGTATAAAGGTCAGGAACCTAGTGGGTCTACAATAGTGGGATTGCTTATGAATGGTGTCCAGGTGTTACTTACCTCTTGCCGGTTCCAAGGTTGTCCTATCTGGAACAGGAACTTTATCAATGTTCTCTAAACTTCTTGTTCACTCCCTGCACTGATAATACAGATCAATAAAATTAAAGGGGTCCTCCGCTACTAGGACAACTTTTTCTAAAATAATTTCTTGCCCAATGCAATCTAGAAATAGTAGACACTCATCTATCGAACATTGTTCCAGAAATGTCGTCACCTGGTCTCCCGGAACTTGCATAACATTGACATGCCATGTGAGCACTTTAGCTAATCAGTGACAGCTAATGAGCTGTGGTTCTTGCAATTCCATTGGACGTCCACGTTTCATCTGTAGAATTGGTACTGAACCCACTGGAACGATGCCTATGAAGGAGGAATGTTCTGCTCTCATTTTACACTGGAGAATACAATATTTAAGAAGGGGTTGACGGAGTAGCGGACAACCCCTTTAATGCAGGGTGGGGATAAGGAGAAGTGTGCAGCTGAGAAAAGGTTGTATTTCATGGTTCTGCAACCTTTCATGATCCTTTTTCCTTACTGTGGACATAAGTAAGGAGCCACTGGGGCATTAGCTTTTTATTAGGGGTGGAGTCATAGGCTGCATTGCCTTAGGGTATGTTCACACATCGTGTTTTTGCCATGTTTTTCCATGAAAAACACAGCATTTTAGTTATAAGATATTTCTGAAATCTCCTTTTGAATTTTGAATCTGCAGAGTGTCAAATCTTTCAGCATTTCTGAAGTTTTTTTCACTCATTTTCATGAAAGGGAACAAAACATTTTAAAAAATGCATTAAAAACTCAGGCAAAAACTCACTTTTTTGTACAGCGGTTTTCCTACCAAGAGACATATTTTTGATGCTGGAATGTCTGCAGCAAAATACTTAGAGTGTGCACATACTCTTATGGGAATCCAATAATAGAGTATTTTACAGTCCACCTTCTTCCTATAGACTATCAGCAGAACCCTATGCAACTACTATGAAACCAGAGCATAAAACAGGCAGTGTGAACGGCATAGAATGACTGTATATTGCTCCGTTCCATCACTTGAAGCTCATAAAAACTGACTTTTTTTATTTCAATGACATTGCAGGTCATGCGTCTGACCGCATTAATTGAGGCCTAATGTCAGCGTTCATTATCAGTAAGTGGAACATGATATTACAAAAGTCAAGACTTCACTTTTCTACTGAACTGCACAAGTCTGTGACAAAACTATGACACCAATTATCCTGAAATTGTAGTACATTAAATGCCAATGACTCAAGGTTACAATCTAAGGGAATGTTTGCTTAAATGTATAAGATACTAGGAATGTTTTACTCTCCATCCACTCCTCTATGCGCGTAGCGTTTACAGCCGTAGGGATAATTATTTCAGTAGTCTCATCTGGCATTGCAGCTTGTTATCATTAACTTGAATAGAGCTGACCTGCAGTACCAGAAACAGACAGGAGTGGCGCTGTTTTCAGGAAAAAAAAAATAGTGCTTTTAAGAAGTATATTTATGGTTTTGGAAAAAGGAAAGGACTTTTTATTTTCTGGCATTTTGTGGACTTGACTGGAAAAATTTAAAGGGATCCCATTTCTCCAAAATTGTTCCTTACAGGCTGCATTTAAGCTTGAGTTTATGTTAGCAGAGGTCTTCACATGTCTCACATCTCCACCAGGACCTGCTCCTTTCACCAGGCGATGCCATATTCATTCTGTAGGTGGTGCTTATGATAGAAGAGACATCGGAACCAGAAGCTCTGGGTGGGGCAGGCTCTGTACAGCCATGAAAATTAGAGTGGGTTGGACCTGCAATACTGTCCAGTCTGGCAGTATGGGTGTGTGTGCTCTCCATCTGGAGTTATCAGCTCCCTCCTCCAGCTAGTTGGAGAGCACCACATCCTATTTAGGCTTCCAGCTTACTGCTGGAAGATGCCATATATAGTCTTGTTGTCATCTGCTTTAGTCCTGTCTATTCAGCTCTTGTATAGTATTATTGTTTCCTGTTTTGACTTTCACTTGTTTTACTGACTATTCTTGTGTATTCTGATTTTAAACTTTTCCTGCCCTCTTTGTTCTGACACAGTTGCCTGACCACTCCTGCCAACCTGCACCACCGGGCAGCAGCTTATTCTTTGTCTTGATCCCAGGAGCCCCTGCTTAAAGGGAATCTGTCACCCCTTTTTTCGAGTATCAACTGCCGGCACTGCCATCAGGGAATTATCTACAGCATTCTGTAATGCTGTAGATAAGCCCCCGATGTAACCTGAAAGATAAGAAAAATGAGTTAGATTATATTCACCCAGGGGCGATTCCGGTCTGGTTTTGGTCCGATGGGTGTCGCGGTTCGGTCCAGCGCCTCCCATCTTCTAACTGTGACGTCCTCTTCTTTCCTGCCTGTCATGGCTCCTGCGCAGGTGGACTGCTTTGCCCTGTTGAGGGCAGAGCAGAGTCCTGCAGTGCGCAGGCGCCGGGAGAGGTCCGGTGCCTACGCACTGCAGTATTCTGCTCTTCCCTCAACAGGGACTGGGACCACCCCTGGATGAGTATAATCTAACTCATTTTTCTTATCTTTTAGGTTACATTGGGGGCTTATCTATAGCATTACAGAATGCTGTAGATAAGCCCCTGATGGTGGTGTCGGCAGCTGCTATTGGAAAAATGGTGTGACAGATTCCCTTTAAGTCCAGGTTCCTGTACAGGAGTTAAAGAGTGAAAGCAAGAGCAACCCCTGGGATCTGGTAACTGGAGTGGCTTGTCCTAAGCCTGTCCATGGTGGCCATTTTAGAGCTGCCAGGCGACCACTGACAGAGTCTTGTTATAACATGCTAGTACTGAAGGGGACCTATGGTCCCATATATCAGATAGGAAGACATGGATATTGTAAATGTACATGGCAGAGGGGAACTCTGTTACGGATTTTGTATTACGCCCTAGGGACTCAAACTTAGCCCTCTGTAGAGCTTGACTAGTTTCCTAGTTTAGAGAACTTATCTTTGTGTGCTATAAATGTGGGTCGCCCTCACACCCAGGGCTGTGGGGTACTCGGTACCGGGCTGGTGTCAGGGGGATGTGTCACAGCAGCAGTGACCCGGTCCGTGGCCCTGGGCGCCCAATATCAATGGCGGTGATGTTAATAGTGTTATAGTTTAGTTGAATAGTTTGTGACGCCACCCGTGGTGTTTGGCAAGGGAGATGTTAAGCCAATGCTGCATGCAGATCCGCTGGGACTGATGGTGTGTTGCAGCAAAGATGGTGTAGCTCCCCATAGGTGGAGCTGTAGTCCCAGGGCAGTGTAGGTGCAATGGATGAGGAGAGGCGCTTAATGGTATAGATGCTGTCACCCAGATGTAGCGGTGCTGGAGGTGTTAGTGACGAATCAATGGAGGACACCCAGGCTTGTAGTTTCAAAGCTTTGCTCACAGTTCTTGGTAACCACTGGTGCCCGCCTCCGTGCCGTGTCTTCCGGGGTAGAGACTCAATCAACCTCCTGGGCAAGTCACGGTTCTCCTCTCCAACACTCCGCCAACATTTGCCTTGCCTGAACGACTCCTCTATTGCGCCTTTTAGTGTGAAGACCTCCAGTACCGTGGTTCTCTGAAGTTCCTCCTGTCAGATGTTCCTAGAACCTCACTTGTATGACAGACAGCTGTAGCCTGATCAGGAACCTCCTGGATCCCGGCTCTCTATCCGTGTTGCTGTTGTGTCCCAAGTCTTAGATGGGAGTAGTGCATTTACAGCCAACTACTCCACCGGTGTCTGCTGCAGAACCATAAGTGTCCATGCAACCTCGGGGACCTGGCCCCGGTCTTGCGCTGAGAACCTATAGGCAGGATTCCTCTTCCAACCCACAACTCCTCTCTGTTCTCCTACTCCTTCGTTCCGCGCTGTTCCTTCTCTCTCTTATGGAAGCTTAGATTGCAGTTCTACGTCTTTCTCCTTCTCTTCTCTTTCCGGTGCCATCTGGCTCAGATCACTGAGGCAGCTGCAGCACTCTTTCTAAACTGAACTGAAACTGAACTCAGACTGACCTGCAATTCTAAACCTTCCCACTCTTTTATATGCATCTCTACTCCACCCACCTCCCAGCACATCTTGTGTTACGAAGCAATGTGATCAGTGCTGAACTATCCTGTGTGTGGGTGCAGGTGTTGAAGTGTGGAAAGGAGTTCCCAACTTACCTAGTTGGTGGGGCACTACACCTTAGGAGAAGGTGCAGTACCTCTGTGGCGACTGAGCCTCAGGGGCGCCACAAATGGATTTTCTGAGAGGTGAAATGGTTACTTCTTACATCAAGAGCCCTATATAATATCTGCAAATAGATAGCAGTTACAAACACCATAACTTGCTCTGGTGGACCTGTTCTTTCCTACCTTACATAGGCATTGTGTAATGCCCAATTTACCTGGTGGAGATGCTGCAAGGAAATTGAGCTCTTGCTGCCAAGTTCACCCCAGCAGGTTAAAGCTCATTCCTGGAGGTCTCAGCTATATGAAGACCGAAGACCTGTGATTTGCTTTTTATCAGTGGAAGCATGGAAGCATTCTATCAAAAATGACAAACAATTGCATTAAAAGGTGGCATACCCAAGTAATTATGACTTGCTAAGGATCAAAGTGTTTGGATTTCCACCTGATGCATGTCATTTTATTATATTAACAGTATATTTGTATAATGAAAGTAATATAAGGTGTGCCTAATATATTTAGATTTTCTATGTGGTTAAGGTCAGGCGAGTTTGCTGGCCAATCAAGCACAGTGATACTGTTGTGTGTAAACCAGGTATTGGTACTTTTGGCAGTGTGGACAGGTGCCAAGTTCTGCTGGAGAATGAAATTTCCATAAAGCTTGTCGGCAGAGGGAAGCATGAAGTGCTCTAAAATTTCCTGGTAGACGGCTGCGCTGACTTTGGTCTTGATAAAACACAGTGGACCTACACCAGCAGATTACATGGCTCCCCAAACCATCACTGACTGTGGAAACTTCACACTAGACCTCCAGCAGCTTGGATTGTGGCCTCTCCACTCTTCCTCCAGACTCTGGGACTTTGATTTCCAAACGATTTGCAAAATTTACTTTCACCTGAAAACACTTTGGACCACTGAGCAACAGTCCAGTTCTTTTTCTCCTTGGCCCAGGTAAGTCGCTTCTGGCGTTGTCTATTGGTCATGAATGGCGTGATACAAGGAATGCGACACTTGTAGCCCATGTCCTGGATATGTCTGTGTGTGGTGGCTCTTGAAGCAATGACTCCAGCAGCAGTACACTCCTTGGGAATCTCCCCAAAAATTTTTGAATGGCCTTTTCTTAACAATCCTTTCAAGATTACGGTTATCCCGGTTGCTTGTGCACCTTTTTCTACCACACTTTTTCCTTCCGCTCAACTTTCCATTAATATGCTTGGATACAGCACTCTGTGAACAGCCAGCTTCTTTAGCAATGACCTTTTGTGGCTTCCCCTCCTTGTGGAGTGTCAGTGACTGCCTTCTGGACATCTGTCAAGTCAGCAGTCTTCCTCATGATTGTGGAGCTACTGACACAGACTAAGTGACCCTTCTAAACGCATAGGAAGCCTTTCCAGGTGTTTTTTGTTAATTATTCTAATTTACTGAGATAATGACTTTTGGGTTTTCATTGGCTGTAAGCCATAATCATCAACATTACCAGAAATAAACACATGACATGGATCACTCTGTGTGTAATGACTCTATATAATATAGGAGTTTCACTTTTTGCATTGAAGAACTAAAATTAATTAACTTTTTGATGATATTCTATATTTGTGAAAAGCATCTGTATTTCTACGAAGCTGTCACGCATGGGTCAGGAGATGTCCATGCATTCAACAGTGGACCAATTACCATGGGCGTCTGAAGCAGTCCTTTTGCACATCTGACTTATTTGCACACATTTTGCTAGATCTTTTAGGGGAACATGTTGCGTTTTGCACTAACAGAGTCTAAAAAAAAAGCTAAAAAACATTTTTGATTTTGAGCATAATTCATGAACCAAGTGAAATAAAATAACTTTTTAATGGTGTTCTAATTTTGTGAGAAGCACCTCTATATACACATACATATTGTGAGGGGTTGCAGGTAGAGTTGAGCGACTTTTGGTTTTTTAGGGTCGCGTTTCGTTTCGTGAAACCCGACATTTCCAAAAGTCGGGTCGAGCAAGATCGTCCGATTATAGGGAAAAGTCGGGGTCGTCCCGAAACACGAAACCCAATGTAAGTCAATGGGGAATAAAAGTCGGCAGTGAGAGGAGGACAGGAAACACACCTACAGTGCCCATTTGAATGCCAAAAGCATCAATTCTTCTTTCTTAAGCTTGTCAACCTTAATTAACTTCATAATACAAGTTACGCACTGAAAAATGGGGGTTATTTGGCTACAAACTGTGGGGGGGAGGGCTGGCTCCAGGTTTTCATGTGCCCTGGGCGAAAGAGCGCCCCTTTAACACATACCACAACTCATCATGCTCCGATACGGCAGAGAAATAGCGGTATAGTACAATGAAAAATACCTCTCTTTTTACATCTCATGACGAGGCCCATCTATTTCTCCATACAGAATCATTGGTCCCATATAATGTTTGAAACAGTATATGATGAGCTCCACATAATGCTACAGTATATGTTGGTCCCCATGGATGAAGCTCCACTGTCTTATGGGCCCAAATAATGCTCCAAACATAATGGGCCCCATTTCTAATGCTCTAGTGTATAATGGGCCCTGTAAATGCTGCTCCAGTGTCTGATGTCCACCTTTGGAATGTTCCAGTGTATGGTGGGCCCCATCTATCATTCTCCAGAGTATAGTGCTCCCCAAAAATTGCTGTCCCAACATTGAAAACAATCAAATAAGTCTCCTCGCTAGGGAATCCCTGTACTTGTCTGGACAGGTGCTGTAGCTTGCTTAACAGCTCGCCAGCCGTTCTCAAGCCCAGTATGGATTACACGTGATTGCACAAAGGTGAGAAAGGGTACCGTATCCCCAGATAACATGTATGGATAGCGTACACATTCAAAATATATGTCTCAGGAGGCAGGCTCAGACGGTGTTAGGCCCAGTATGGATTGCACGTGATTGCACAAAGGTTAGAAAGGGTACCGTATCCCCAGATAACATGTATGGATAGCGTACACATTCAAAATATATGTCTCAGGAGGCAGGCTCAGACGGTGTTAGGCCCAGTATGGATTGCACGTGATTGCACAAAGGTTAGAAAGGGTATCGTATCCCTGGATAACATGTATGGATAGCGTACACATTCAAAATATATGTCTATACAGCATGAGGCAGGCTCAGACGGTGTTAGGCCCAGTATGGATTGCACGTGATTGCACAAAGGTTAGAAAGGGTACCGTATCCCCGGATAACATGTATGGATAGCGTACACATTCAAAATATATGTCTATACAGCATGAGGCAGGCTCAGACGGTGTTAGGCCCAGTATGGATTGCACGTGATTGCACAAAGGTTAGAAAGGGTACCGTATCCCTGGATAACATGTATGGATAGCGTACACATTCAAAATATATGTCTCAGGAGGCAGGCTCAGACGGTGTTAGGCCCAGTATGGACTGCACGTGATTGCACAAAGGTTAGAAAGGGTACCGTATCCCTGGATAACATGTATGGATAGCGTACACATTCAAAATATATGTCTATACAGCATGAGGCAGGCTCAGACGGTGTTAGGCCCAGTATGGATTGCACGTGATTGCACAAAGGTTAGAAAGGGTACCGTATCCCTGGATAACATGTATGGATAGCGTACACATTCAAAATATATGTCTATACAGCATGAGGCAGGCTCAGACGGTGTTAGGTCCAGTATGGATTGCACGTGATTGCACAAAGGTTAGAAAGGGTACCGTATCCCCGGATAACATGTATGGATAGCGTACACATTCAAAATATATGTCTATACAGCATGAGGCAGGCTCAGATGGTGTTAGGCCCAGTATGGATTGCACGTGATTGCACAAAGGTTAGAAAGGGTACCGTATCCCTGGATAACATGTATGGATAGCGTACACATTCAAAATATATGTCTCAGGAGGCAGGCTCAGACGGTGTTAGGCCCAGTATGGATTGCACGTGATTGCACAAAGGTTAGAAAGGGTACCGTATCCATGGATAACATGTATGGATAGCGTACACATTCAAAATATATGTCTCAGGAGGCAGGCTCAGACGGTGTTAGGCCCAGTATGGATTGCACGTGATTGCACAAAGGTTAGAAAGGGTACCGTATCCCTGGATAACATGTATGGATAGCGTACACATTCAAAATATATGTCTCAGGAGGCAGGCTCAGACGGTATTAGGCCCAGTATGGATTGCACGTGATTGCACAAAGGTTAGAAAGGGTACCGTATCCCCGGATAACATGTATGGATAGCGTACACATTCAAAATATATGTCTCAGGAGGCAGGCTCAGACGGTGTTAGGCCCAGTATGGATTGCACGTGATTGCACAAAGGTTAGAAAGGGTACCGCATCCCTGGATAACATGTATGGATAGCGTACACATTCAAAATATATGTCTCAGGAGGCAGGCTCAGACGGTGTTAGGCCCAGTATGGATTGCACGTGATTGCACAAAGGTTAGAAAGGGTACCGTATCCCCGGGATAACATGTATGGATAGCGTACACATTTAAAATATATGTCTATACAGCATGAGGCAGGCTCAGACGGTGTTAGGCCCAGTATGGATTGCACGTGATTGCACAAAGGTTAGAAAGGGTACCGTATCCCTGGATAACATGTATGGATAGCGTACACATTCAAAATATATGTCTCAGGAGGCAGGCTCAGACGGTGTCAGGCACAGTATGGATTTGACGGCCCAGATTACACAGCGGAGGAGCAGGGAGAGGTAAAGATTGCAAATGCTGGGGACCTGCCCAAGCAAGGGGGGCCCACTCGTGGGCGTCGGTACTGGCACTGGGCCCCTCATAGTACAGCGGTGTGTCTGACGGCGGGTGTGCACCACCACCGTCAGAGACACTTGATTGCACTATGAGGGACCCTGTGCCAGTGCCCGCGCCCAAGAGTCGGCCTACCCACCTGTCCAGGGCAACGGCACTCGCACGGTGTCGTGCGGTAGGTGGTGACCCCGGCCATGGGGGGGGAGGCAGCACAGTTAGGGAGTTTTAGAAAGTGGCATATGTTGATGTTGGACATTCAGCTGATGCAAAAGGTGAAGTACCAGGAAGAGCTGGACCAAAGCAAGCCATTTTTCTGTCACCCTATGTGTCATCAGGGGAAGGTGGGACAAAATCCTTGGAAACCCATGCGTGGTTCATTTTAATGAAGGTTAGATCATCCACATTTTGGGTTGACAGACGGGTCCTTTTTTCTGTCAGGATTGATCCAGCTGCACTGAAGACTCTTTCCGATAGCACACTTGCAGCTGGGCAAGCGAGCTCCTGTAAGGCATATTGGGCCAATTCAGGCCAGGTGTCCAGTTTAGCGGCCCAATAGTCAAAGGGGAATGACCTGTGTGGGAGAACATCGATATGGGAGGAAAAGCAGTTTGTTACCATAGTTGACAACTGCTGTCTCCTGTCACTTTCCATCGATGCAGTATTACCAGTTGTGTGAGCGGTATTTGAAAAATCAGTCCACAACATTGTCATGAAACCCCTGTCTCCAACGCCACTTCTGCTGTGTGCACCACGAACACCTCTGCCAAGCTGCCCCCGGCCCGTACGGCTCGTGTGAGAACCATCACCGCTGCTGTGTGCTGGGAATGCCTCAAGCAACCGATTAACCAGAGTTGCTTGTTTATTAGCCAATATTAGGTCAAGGTTCTCCTGTGGCATGATGTTTTGTAATTTGCCTTTATAGCGTGGATCCAGGATGCTGGCCAACCAGTAGTCGTCATCGTTCATCATTTTGGCAATGCGGGGGTCCCTTTTTAGGATCCGCAAGGCATAATCTGACATGTGGGCCAATGTTCCCGGTGTCAATGATGCACTGCGAGTGCTGGGTGGAGGAGCACTTTCTGGCAAATCCACATCCCTCCAGTCACGCACAAACCCTGTACCAGACCTTGCCACGCCAACATTTTCACTTGCCCCACGAGATGCATCCTCCTCCCCTAAGTAATCATCCCCATCATCCTCCTCCTCCTCCTCTTCTTCCTCCACCTCGTCCAGGAGAGGTCCCTGAGCAGACAATGGCTGAATGTCATCAAGGATTCCCTCCTCCTCTTCCTCCTCATCAACATTGGCTGCAGACGCCTGCTCCTTAAGGTGCGTCAAAGTTTGCATGAGCAGACGCATAAGTGGGATGCTCATGCTTAGGATGGCGTCGTCTGCGCTTACCAGCCATGTGCATTCCTCAAAACACTGAAGGACTTTACAGAGGTCTTTCAGCTTCGACCACTGCACACCTGTCAACTCCATGTCTGCTCTCAAAGTGCCTGTCCGGGTATCCTCCCACAAATGCATTATGGCCTGCCTCTGCTCGCACAGCCGCTCCACCATGTGCAGGGTGGAGTTCCACCTTATTGCAATGTCGATAATGAGGCGGTGGTTGGGAAGGTGGAGCAATCGCTGCAGCTTCTGCATACGAACGGAGTGTACAGGCGACCGGCGGATGTGCGCGCACAGTCTTCGCACCTTCTGGAGCAGGGCTGTTAACTCCGGATAATTTTTGAGGAAGCACTGCACCACCAGGTTCAAGGTGTGAGCCAAGCAAGGTATGTGGCTGAGTTTTGAAAGGGCTATGGCTGCCACAAAATTACGGCCGTTATCACTAACTACCTTGCCTGCCTCAAGATGTACACTGCCCAGCCATGACTCAGTTTGTCGCTTCAAGTACTCGGCCAGCACCTCGGCGGTGTGTCTGTCGCCCAAACACATCTTCTGCAACACAGCCTGCTGACGCTTTCCACTAGCTGCTCGATAGGGGGACACATCGTGTGCAACAGTGGCAGCTGCAGATGGAGTGCTCGTACGACTGCGCTCTGTGGACGAGCTTTCGCTTCTGGAGGAGGAGGAGGAGGAGGAGGGTCGAACGCCTACAGCCAACTGTTTCCTATACCGTGGGCTAGGCAGCACTGTCCCACCACCGCTGTCCCCTGTGGACCCTGCATCCACCACATTAACCCAGTGCGCAGTGATGGACACGTAACGGCCCTGGCCATGCCGACTGGACCATGCATCAGTTGTGAGGTGCACCTTTCCGCTCACTGACTGCTTGAGTGCATGGACAATGCGGTCTTTCACATGATGGTGGAGGGCTGGGATGGCTTTGCGAGAGAAGAAGTGGCGACTGGGTAGGTCAAAGCGTGGTACTGCATAGGCCATGAGTTCGCGGAAAGCTGTGCTTTCCACCAACCGAAAGGGCATCATCTCAAACGAGAAAAGTTTGGCAATGTGGGCGTTCAAACCCAGTGTACGCGGATGGGAGACTGAGTACTTTCTTGACCTACTCATAGTGTCTGGGAGGGTGAGCTGGACTTGAGAGCTGCATATGGTGGAAGTAGCGGTGGACAGGGTGGACTGAGAGAGGGTTGATGATGGTGATGGAGTTGGTGTTCTTTCTGATGGCCTAGAATCAGTCTTTCGTTGATATAACAGTGGGATTCCCTGACTGCTGTGGTCTTGCAACGACACCTCAACATTTGCTGCTGTGCTAACCGGTGGGCTTACAGTGGGGGAAACAATGTAGCGTTGCTGACTACCTTCGTTGTGATCAGTTGCACATGTGGCACTTGAGGTTTGGTGTTGTGTCCACGCTTGCAAGTGCATGCTGGTTAAATGTCTAAGCATGCAACTGGTATTCAAATTTTTCAGATTTTTCCCTCGGCTAAAGGTCTTTGCACACTTCTTACAGATAACCTTGGCCTGATCATGAGGATTTTGTTCAAAAAACTGCCACACTGCACTCTTCCTACTTTGGCAGACATTTTGCGGCCTAGCACGCTGTGATCTTTTGACCCTATGGACAAGCTGTCCAGCAACTCTTTTGATGTTTGGAACCTGTCTTTGGAGTGCTCTGGGCCTGCCAGATAACAGCTGTTGCGATGTCGATGTCTGCTGTGGATGCTCCTCATCTGAGCTATTGGAAGCAGCACCCTCTTCCCCCAATGGATGCCAATCTGGGTCAACAACTGGGTCATCCATCACCTCCTCTTCTATGTCATGTGCACCTTCCTCTGTGTCACCGTGTATGGTGGTATAGTGTGCGGGAAGGGGCACCTGAATCTCATCAGGGTCAGAATCTGGCTCTGTACACTGCGAGGACAATGTAGTGCTCTGAGTGAATGTACCAGCAGAATCATCCATCAGCGGCTGTGCATCAGTGCACTCCATGTCAGATTCATCTTGGCCTGGGTAATTCACCATTTCACTTGATAATCCAGGCATGGTATGTGAAAACAGCTCCATGGAGTAATCAGTAGTATGGCCTGCGTCATCCTTCAATCTTGGTTGGGGTGAAGGACACAAGGAAAGGTGTGGTTCATGAACATGAGCCTCCAATGACGACTCAGTGCTTTTACTTTTTACAACTGAAGAAGAGGAGGCGATAGAGCTGGAGGCTGAGTCAGCAATGTAAGACAAAACTTTTTCCTGATGCTCTGGCTTTAAAAGCGGTTTGCCAACTCCTAGAAAACTAAGCGTTCGAGGCCTTATGTAGCCAGACGATGACGCAGGCTCAACACCTCCTGCATTCGGTCCTATTTTGCTCTTGCCACTACCATCAGATCCACCACCAACACCATCATTACCAGCTGCCAACCCCCGCCCAATTCCACGGCCTCTTCCACCAGCCTTCCTCATTTTTGGTAGAAATGTAGACAAAATCCAACAAACTATATAGTATGTAAAACAAGGTACAAGGTGTCTATAGGACAGGGGAGATTTTGAATTTCTGCACACACTTTTGGACACTGGACACTTTTGGATTGTGTGAGGCCCACTGATATCTGAGCGCTATGTGACAGGCTTGATGGCACAGCTGTGACCTAAGTGACTAGAGGATAAGTGAGATTTTGAATCTCTGCACACACTTTTGGACACTGGACACTTTTGGATTGTGTGAGGCCCACTGATATCTGAGCGCTATGTGACAGGCTTGATGGCACAGCTGTGACCTAAGTGACTAGAGGATAAGTGAGATTTTGAATCTCTGCACACACTTTTGGACACTGGACACTTTTGGATTGTGTGAGGCCCAATGAATATCTGAGCGCTATGTGACATGCTTGATGGCACAGCTGTGACCTAAGTGACTAGAGGATTAGTGAGATTTTGAATTTCTGCACACACTTGTGGACAGTGGACACTTTTGGATTGTGTGAGGCCCACTGATATCTGAGCGCTATGTGACAGGCTCGATGGCACAGCTGTGACAAAAGTGACTAGAGGATAAGGGAGATTTTGAATTTCTGCACACACTTGTGGACAGTGGACACTTTTGGATTGTGTGAGGCCCACTGATATCTGAGCGCTATGTGACAGGCTCGATGGCACAGCTGTGACAAAAGTGACTAGAGGATAAGGGAGATTTTGAATTTCTGCACACACTTGTGGACAGTGGACACTTTTGGATTGTGTGAGGCCCACTGATATCTGAGCGCTATGTGACAGGCTCGATGGCACAGCTGTGACAAAAGTGACTAGAGGATAAGGGAGATTGGATTGCTTTTAAAAAAGCAGTTTGCGGAGCAGTGGGTAAACAGCAATGCCAGCCTGTCAGGAAGCCTTAAAAGGCAGCCCAACAACAAACACCACTGATACACCACTATATAGCCTCCCCTTGCACTGCACACACAGTGACTGGTGTGTTGTGCAGGCCAAATTGCTAGCAGCAGAAGCAGTTTTTTTTTCTTCTCAGCAGGACAAAAAAAAAAATTGGGATTGCTTTTAAAAAAGCAGTTTGCGGAGCAGTGGGTAAACAGCAATGCCAGCCTGTCAGGAAGCCTTAAAAGGCAGCCCAACAACCAACACCACTGATACACCACTATATAGCCTCCCCTTGCACTGCACACACAGTGACTGGTGTGTTGTGCATGCCAAATCGCTAGCAGCAGAAGCAGTTTTTTTGTCTTCTTCCCTGCCTAACGCTCTCCCTACAGAATCAGCAGCAACCTCTCCCTATACTAAGATCGGCAGAAGTAAGATGGCGGTCGGCGTGCACGCCCTTTTATACCCCCTGTGACGCCCACCAAAGCAAGCCAATCACTTGCATGCCCTTCTGAAAGATGGTGGTGACTCGTGCCTATGTCATCACGTTGCCCACAGTGTCCGTGGATCCTGATTGGCTGAAAAAGAGCGCAAAACAAACTTTTGAAACGCGACTTTGGCGCGTAAGCCGCTGACCTCGTGGCCGACCTCATCCTAGGGTCGGGTTTCGTTTCATGAAACCCGACTTTGCCAAAAGTCGGCGACTTTTGAATTTTTTCGACCCGTTTCGCTCAACTCTAGTTGCAGGTGTATACACCAGAACGCCTTATTAGAGCACAGCATAAACTGTAGCAGGGTTGAACAAAGTAAACGTGGCCTTTCTGGACTAATGGCAATACAAAGCAAAGATAAAGTCCAATAGAGTCCTTTTTCCTGAAAGATTCACCTGCAGGGAACACTCAAAGTCCTCAGCTCCTCCTGAAGCCACATATGGAGAATTTCCTCTCCAAACACACAACACCGACAAAAAAGCAGTGGTTGAACATTTAACCCCCCAGCCATTCCCTTGAGGTGGAGATATGGTGAGTGGGTGTCCTGTCCATCTCTAACCTATTCACTAAAAACCCAGTCCCTTATCATGGCTTGTTCTTAACCCCTTCAGCAGAGCATGCTGCAGAGAAAATTAGGGGTTTCTAGATCGCAGAAAAAAGCAATCTTCGTGACACATATCTCCCCTCACATACAGTGACCCTGTCACAAAATACACACACACACACACACACACAAAAAATAATATATATATATATACATACATATAATGTATATTTATTTATTTACTTATTATATAATATATTGTGTGTAATAACATTTTTACATACTTTCCGGTTCTAAAAATCAAATCCAACTCTATCAGATTTATTACGTCTTTTGAGAACCACAATTCTTGTTTTGCTTTTAATACGAAGTCAACCTGAATTCTCTTTTCCACATAATTGCGATTTGTCCCTTGCTTTTTTTTGCATTATATTGCTGTACCGATGGAGTAAATGTAGCGAACTCCTGAATGATGGTGATACAAATAAGGAAAGTAATAAATCAATCATTGCATATTGAATTTTTACTGTAACACTTATCTGGCATTTTCAGGACCGGCAAGTGGCAAAATGTCGGAAATTTCAGATTAACAGATGTTTGTAGGCAGCAATCATTCATACATACAGTTACAGCAAACACAAAGCCACTGCTCGCCCTGTGATACTTATTGATAGAATGTACTGAATGTTTAAGCACGTTGTTCCTAGCGACTGTCAAGTTGATGCATGATACTTTTGCGCATTAATATTATTACTTATTTGATAAGCTAACTTATTTAGCGCCATCATATTCTGCAGCCCTTTACGGACAGGCTGTCCTCAATGGGGCTCACAATCTAAATTCCTTATTATTTTTCTATGCAGTGTGGGAGGAAACTGGAGTGTCTGGAGGAAGCCCACACAAACTTGGGAGAACATACAAGCTACTTGCAGATATTATTCTTGGTGGGATTTGAACCCAATATTTATACATGCCATACATACGCAGAAAGTGTTACTTCCGTATCCTGTTTTCAGTGCGGTGCGCTGCCATCCTGTCCTGTCTCTTTTCCTGCATGTAGGGTAGCTGACATATACCCACTGCCCAGGTCATTTAAAGCTATCTCGGGTGGCAGGACACTGCCTGAGTATTCAGGTAGTTGGTATTCAACAGTTGCCATTTCTAGAGAGATTTAAGGATTTATTTTTTATATATACATATTAAGGTGCTTTCTGTTTTTACATCACTATAAGGCTACTTTCACATTTCTGTTTTTTTTTCATCCGGCGAAATTTGTAAAAACCGGATCCGGAACCGGTTGGCACTGGATCTGTCTTTTTTTCCCATAGACTTTCATTATCGCTGCATTGTGCCGGATAGGCATGCGTCGCGTCTAGAGTTGAGCGATACCAGCCGATACTTGAAAATATCGGATCGGAATGGATCGGCCGATCTTAAAAAAAAAGTATCGGTATCGCCGATTCCGATACCGGGAACCAATGCAAGTCAATGGGGCCAAAATATCGGAATTAAAAAAAACCCTTTCTTTCCTTGTAGGTTAATTCTACATGAAGAAAAACAACTAAGAATAATGTAGAATGTATTGTGGGAGGTGGAGGAGACATTAAAGCCATAGAGGTTTAGCCCAATCAAATGGAATAGCAGGAATTAAACTTTTTTTTTAAAGACGTTAGGAGTTACAAAGATATTGACTATGTTAGCCTCATTTATATTTTGCCAGACATGTATGTCTTCTTCTTCTTTCTTCTTATTTCTTATTCTTCTTCCTTTTTTTACCTTCTTCTTCTTATTATTATTATTCCTTTTTTTACATTCTTCTTCTTCTTCCTTTTTTACATTCTTCTACTTTCTTTTTTTCACATTCTTCTTCTTATTCCTTTTTTACATTCTTCTTCCTTTTTTTAAATTCTTCTACTTCCTTTTTTTACATTCTTCTTCTTCTTCCTTTTCTTACATTCTTCATATTCTTCTTATTCAACAATTATTATTCTACATATTCAACTTCTTCATCTTCTTCCTATTCTTCTTCATCATATTCTTGTTTGTGTCAGGCATTCCTGTAGTTGTTATCTAGAAAAGTTAGAAGTTTACACCTTCCGTTCTGCCTGTCACAAAAGA
Organism: Dendrobates tinctorius; assembly: GCF_039654945.1. Taxonomy (NCBI): domain Eukaryota; kingdom Metazoa; phylum Chordata; class Amphibia; order Anura; family Dendrobatidae; genus Dendrobates; species Dendrobates tinctorius. The sequence goes on from NW_027361677.1 coordinate 14,351,722, forward strand.
TTTACAACAGGATTTGTCCGCGTTCAGTTTGGCCTGCAGCAGCAGGCCTTTTCCAGGGGCACCACGAGGAGGAACGGACTCACCCCCATACACTGCTTAGTCTTCTTCTGCTTATAAATAAGATAATATCATTTGCTCAGAGTATTAGTCTTATGCTTAATGTTCTTCTGCTTTGTTTTTTTATGCTTCTTTGTCTTCTCTCTCTTGTTGTTCTGCATCTTGGTGGTTGTCTTCCTGTTCTTTGTCCTCTTGAACCAGCTGACGGTACTGGCACCGGGAGGGGCAGCAGAAGGAACAAGAGCCAATGGCACTACCGAGCACCAGCTGACGGTGCTGGAACCCGGTTACTAAGCAGGAGGTACCTGTGCTACAAAGCACTACCAAGGACCAGCAGACGTTGCCGGAACTCGGATACCGAGATGGAGGCACCTAGGCCAAAGGCTCTGACGAGAACCAGCTGACGGTGCTGGAACCCGGAGGGGTAGCAGAAGCTGCAAGAGCAAATGGAAATAGCGAGGACCAGCTGACAGTGCTGGCACCCGGAGGGGCAGCAGAAGGAATAAGAGCCAATGGCACAACCGAGGACCAGCTGACGGTGCTGGAACCCGGTTACTAAGCAGGAGGTACCTGTGCTACAAAGCACTACCAAGGACCAGCAGACGTTGCCGGAACTCGGATACCGAGATGGAGGCACCTAGGCCAAAGGCTATGACGAGAACCAGCTGACGGTGCTGGAACCCGGAGGGGTAGCAGAAGTTACCCCTGAAAAGCAAAGTTGGCATGCCGCAAGCCGGCCGCAGTTACCGAATCACACAGTCCTACAGGGGGTGCTTGTCCTTCTGGCACTACGGAACAAGCCTTTCTTACCAGAACCCGCAGTCCACATAGGAAGCACCTAAACTGCTGGCACCCTAGCCTCGGCTAACCCAACCGCAACACGACATGGCAACTTGGGGTGGCAAACTGACATTGACACTTCCCGGAAACAGCAGGCAGGGCTGGAACCAAGCTGGGGAGGAGGGAGTACCCATGCCAAAGTCAGTTATGAGCAGCAACTGGCGATGTTGGAGCCCAGGGACAAGCACTTAGCAGGCTGAGGCCTGATGTGCTGTCAATTGGGAGGCAGCAGGACAGATTGCCATCAAAACAGCAGGGGAACAGCTGACGTTACTGAACCCCACAAACACAGGAGCTAGTGTTTTACTCTGTGAAGACGGCACTTCCGAGCAACAACTGGCTGTGTTGAAGCCCAGGGACAAGCACGGAGCAGGCTGAGGCTGCATTGAAGAAATTTTAAGATTGGTTGTAGACTTCTACTAATTTTAACCAAGCTCCACTTAGGCCTGTGGCTTCACTGATTTTCGTATTTCCCCTGACCTCCAACCCCGCCAGTTACAGCTCCGAAGTGGCGTCTGCACAATCCACACTTGTTCCTGTGTTACAGGTGTTCAGTCCGGTCAGTTAATCCCCTGATGTGTGTCCGGCAATGTCGCCTGCTCTGTCCACATTCCCATAACTAGTTATTAACTATGGGAATGTGGACAGAGCAGGCGACATTGCCGGACACACATCAGGGGATTAACTGACCGGACTGAACACCTGTAACACAGGAACAAGTGTGGATTGTGCAGACGCCACTTCGGAGCTGTAACTGGCAGGGTTGGAGGACAGGGGAAATACGAGAGACAGTGGAGCCACAGGCCTAATTGGAGCACGGTTAAAAATCAGTAGTGGTACGACTGTGTAGGCAGCAGGAGACTTTGCCATCCACACAGCAGGGGATCAGCTGACGTTATTGAACCCCACTGAGACACGGGAGCAAGTGTCTCTTTCCGTGTGGACGGCACTTCCGAGCTACAACTGGCTGTGTTGAAGCCCAGGAAATAGGAGGGTGTAGGCAGAGGCCTACTGTATTTGGAATGTGGTGACAGCAGGAGAGACTGCCATCCACACAGCAGGGGATCAGCTGACGTTACTGAACCCCACTGAGACACGGGAGAAAGTGTCTCTTTCCGTGTGGACGGCACTTCCAAGCTACAACTGGCTGTGTTGAAGCCCAGGAAATAGGAGGGTGTAGGCAGAGGCCTACTGTCTTTGGAATGAGGAGACAGCAGGAGAGACTGCCATCCACACAGCAGGGGATCAGCTGACGTTACTGAACCCCACTGAGACACGGGAGCAAGTATCTCTTTCCGTGTGGACGGCACTTCCGAGCTACAACTGGCTGTGTTGAAGCCCAGGAAATAGGAGGATGTAGGCAGAGGCCTACTGTCTTTGGAATGCGGAGACAGCTGGAGAGACTGCCATCCACACAGCAGGGGAACAGCTGACGTTACTGAACCCCACTGAGACACGGGAGCAAGTGTCTCTTTCCGTGTGGACGGCACTTCCGAGCTACAACTGGCTGTGTTGAAGCCCAGGAAATAGGAGGGTGTAGGCAGAGGCCTACTGTCTTTGGAATGCACAGACAGCAGGAGAGACTGCCATCCACACAGCAGGGGATCAGCTGACGTTACTGAACCCCACTGAGACACGGGAGCAAGTATCTCTTTCCGTGTGGACGGCACTTCCGAGCTACAACTGGCTGTGTTGAAGCCCAGGAAATAGGAGGGTGTAGGCAGAGGCCTACTGTCTTTGGAATGCGGAGACAGCAGGAGAGACTGCCAGCCACACAGCAGGGGAACAGCTGACGTTACTGAACCCCACTGAGACACAGGAGCAAGTGTCTCTTTCCGTGTGGACGGCACTTCCGAGCTACAACTGGCTGTGTTGAAGCCCAGGAAATAGGAGGGTTTAGGCAGAGGCCTACTGTCTTTGGAATGCGGAGACAGCAGGAGAGACTGCCATCCACACAGCAGGGGAACAGCTGACGTTACTGAACCCCACTGAGACATGGGAGCAAGTGTCTCTTTCCGTGTGGACAGCACTTCCGAGCTACAACTGGCTGTGTTGAAGCCCAGGGACAAGCACGGAGCAGGCTGAGGCTGCATTGAAGAAATTTTAAGATCGGTTGTAGACTTCTACTAATTTTAACCGTGCTCCACTTAGGCCTGTGGCTTCACTGATTTTCGTATTTCCCCTGTCCTCCAACCCCGCCAGTTATAGCTCCGAAGTGGCGTCTGCACAATCCACACTTGTTCCTGTGTTACAGGTGTTCAGTCCGGTCAGTTAATCCCCTGATGTGTGTCCGGCAATGCCGCCTGCTCTGTCCACATTCCCATAACTAGTTATTAACTATGGGAATGTGGACAGAGCAGGCGACATTGCCGGACACACATCAGGGGATTAACTGACCGGACTGAACATCTGGAACACAGGAACAAGTGTGGATTCTGCAGACGCCACTTCGGAGCTGTAACTGGCGGGGTTGGAGGACAGGGGAAATACGAAAATCAGTGAAGCCACAGGCCTAAGTGGAGCACGGTTAAAAATCAGTAGTAGTAGGACTGTGTAGGCAGCAGGAGACTTGCCATCTCCACAGCAGGGGAACAGCTGGCAGTGCTGAACCCCACTAACACTCGAACGAATGTGTTTGGCTCTGTGGAGACGACACTTCTGAACACCAACTGACGCTGTTGGAGTCCAGGATTAGGCGTGGAGCAGGCTGGGGCCTACTGGATTTTGGCAGGTGAAGGCAGCAGGAGACTTGCCATCTCCACAGCAGGGGAACAGCTGGCAGTGCTGAACCCCACTAACACTTGAACGAATGTGTTTGGCTCTGTGGAGACGACACTTCTGAACATCAACTGACGCTGTTGGAGCCCAGGATTAGGCGAGGAGCAGGCTGGGGCCTGTTGCTTTTGGCAGGTGAAGGCAGCAGGAGACTTGCCATCTCCACAGCAGGGGAACAGCTGGCAGTGCTGAACCCCACTAACACTTGAACGAATGTGTTTGGCTCTGTGGAGACGACACTTCTGAACACCAACTGACACTGTTGGAGCCCAGGATTACGCATGCCGCATGCAGAGGCCAATGGGCAGCGATTTTTATGGAGGTTGTTGACTACTACTGATTCTAACCATGCTCCACTTAGGCCTCTGGCTCCACTGTCTCTACTATTTACCCTGGCCTCCAACCCCGCCAGCTACATCTCTGAAGTGGCGTCAGCACAATCTACACTTGTTCCTGTGTTACTGGTGCTCAGTCCCGTCAGTTGATCCCCTGATGTTTGTCCGGCAAGTTCGCCAGCTCTGTCCTCATTCCCACTACTGGTTATGGGAATGTGGACAGAGCAGGAGACCTTGCCGGACACACATCAGGGGATAAACTGATGGGACTGAGCCACAGGAACAAGTGTAGATTGTGCTGACGCCACTTCAGAGATGTAGATGGCGGGGTTGGAGGTCAGGGGAAATAGTAGAGACAGTGGAGCCAGAGACCTAAGTTGGGCACGGTTAAAAATCAGTAGTGGTTTGAATGTTGATGGAGCTGGTGACTTTGCCGTCCACACAGCAAGGGATCAGCTGGCGTTACCGAACCCCACTAACACAGGAGCTAGTGTGTTTCTCTGTGCAGACGACACATCTGAGCGACAACTGGCTGTGTTGAAGCACAGGGATTATAGTTCAGGTGGCAGAAAAATGAACACACCAGCAGACCTGGATACAGTTGCCAACCACTAATTTAGTGTGTAAGAGGAATGGCAAAGTCTTTGGAGATCCAGGCCTTGTTCATTTTCAGAAAAGTCAGCCGGTCAACATTATCGGAAGATAGTCGCGTGCGACGGTCTGTTAGTACACCACCTGCGGCACTAAAGACACGTTCCGATAATACACTGGCAGCAGGGCAAGCCAGCACCTCCAATGCATACTGGCTAAGCTCTGGCCATGTATCCAGCTTAGAGACCCAAAACTTGAAGGGGGAAGAGCCATCTGGGAGTACAGTGACAGGGCAAGAGATGTAGTCTGACACCATCTGACGGAAGCGTTGCCTCCTGCTGACTCGAGGCGTCGCTGATAGTGTAGACAATTGTGGTGGACACACAAAACTTTGCCACATTTGGGCCATAGTGGTCTTGCCTTGTGCTGCGGCGCTGCCTCTGCTCCCTCTTTGTGCAGAGTTTCCTCCACTGCCTCGACGCACAGAGCTGCTTTGTAAAGCACTAGCAACAATGCTGTCGGGTGGAATGGAAAACATTATGGACTGCACCAGTGACTCTTCGTACTCGCGCAGTTTACGCTCCCGGTTCAACGTTGGTATGAGCCTTTGTACGCTGTCCCGGTAGCGAGGATCTAGGAGGGTGTACACCCAATAATCAGCCGAGACGAGAATGTGGGCGATGCGGCGGTCGTTTCTCAGGCACTGCAGCATGAAATCAACCATGTGCTGCAGACTCCCAACTGCCAAAGAACCGCTGTCCCCTGTTTGAGGCGTGACCTCGGCCTGCTCTGCATCACCCCACCCTCGCTGTACATACTGAGTAGAGGTTTGTGTACCTCCCTCCTCTGGAGAGATGTCTTCCTCCTCCATCGACTCCTCCTCATCCTCCTCACAAAGTGTCCCCTGCCTAGGCCTTTGTGAGGAAACACGTAGCGCAGACTGTCCAGAAGCAGATGGCATTTGGGACTCCTCATCCTCCACCTCTTCCGAAACCTCATCCCTTAGTGCTTGCAGTGTTTGTTGAAGCAGGCAGATAAGGGGGACAGTCATGCTGACTAGTGCATCATCTGCACTCGCCATCCACGTGGATTCATCGAAGGCACGCAAAACGAGGCAGATGTCCTTCATAGAGGCCCACACAATGGTGCTGAAGTGTGAACGGCGCACAGTGCGACTTGTTTGCGCCTGATGCAGCTGGTACTCCATGACTGCTGCCTGCTGCTCACACAACCGCTCCAACATATGTAACGTTGAATTCCACCGGGTGGGTAGGTCACATATGATGCGATGTTCCGGAAGGCCAAATCGTCGCTGCAGAGCAGCGAGGCGCGATCTTGCCGTGCTGGAACGCCGCAAGTGAGCGCACTCTATGCGGACCTTGTGCAACAGTGCATCAAGATCCGGATAGTCCCTCAGAAAGCTCTGCACGACCAAGTTAAGCACATGTGCCAGACATGGGATGTGTGTGAGGTTGCCTAGGCCAAGAGCTGCCACCAGATTTCGGCCATTGTCACACACTACCAAGCCCGGCTGGAGATTCGCTGGCCCAAACCACACATCGCTCTCCAGCTTGATAGCATTCCAGAGCTCCTGCGCTGTGTGGCTTCGATTCCCCAAAGAAATTAATTTGAGTACAGCCTGTTGACGTTTGGCCACGGCTGTGCTCATATCGGTCGTAACAGGCTCCTGCTCTGCTGTTTCTGAGGAACTTGAGTAGGAGGAGGAGTCTATGTGTACAGACTGGAGTCCTGCAATCCGTGGCGTTGGAAGAACACGTACAGCGCCACTCTCCAGATCTGTACCCGGCTCCACAACATTGACCCAGTGGGCAGTGAGGGAAAGGTATCGTCCCTGTCCATGGTTACTGGTCCACGCATCGGTGGTCAGGTGGTCCTTGCTACTAACGGCGTTTAGTAGCGCATGTTTTATTTTGCCCTCAACATGTTTCTGCAGGGCAGGGACGGCTCGCCTGCTGAAATAAAAGCGGCTGGGCACGTTGTATTGGGGGACTGCCAATGCCATTAAGTCCCGGAAGGTGTCAGTGTCCACCAGCCTGAATGACAGCATTTCAACTGCCAGAAGTTTGGCAATGCCAGCATTCAGAGACTGTGCTCGGGGATGGTTTGCCGAGTAAGGGCGCCTTTTATCCCATGCCTGTGCTACCGATGGCTGTGATGGATGGTAACGTGCTGCTATGGGTGGAATCTGACAGGGTCTCCGGACAACAGTGGCAGAGGTTCTTCCTTGGCGATCCTGTAAGGAAGCCGAACCAGCAGTGCGTGAGCTGGAGGAAGAGGCCCCAACACGAACTGAAGAGGTGGTAGGTGGTGCTGTACGTTGGCCTACGTCTTCAGGGTGTCTCTGCAACTCCAACTCGTGCTTGGTGCGCACATGTTTCCACATATTTGTGGTATTGAGGTTGCTGACATTTCTCCCTCTTTTGACTATCTGATGACACAGCTTGCATTTGACAAAGCAAATGTCATCTGCAACTGTGTCAAAAAAGGACCACGCACTGCAACTCTTGGGAGCGCCCGTTTTGCCTTTGGAATGAGGAATGCTCCTAACGGGTGCCGAAGTGGAGGGTACAGGCAACCAAGTCTTCCCCCTCCCTCTGCCTCCTGTTTTGGCCAGTAGGGGAATCTCTTCCTCCGAGCTGCTCCCACCACCTTCCTGTTCCTCACGCCATGATGGGTCAAGGACCTCATCATCTTCCCTCCCCTCTTCAAACAGCTGCTTCTCTGGGGTTGTCTCGCCAGCACTGTACGCACCAGAAAGTGGCAACTGAGTCTCGTCATCATCTGATGCGTACTGAGGTGTGCTGACCATAGGCACTGGCCCACTCGCCTCTTCAGATTCAGAGGGACAAAGAAGTTGCGCATCACTGCATACTCCCTCTTCTTCACATTCAGGAATGCTGCTTGGCTGGCCCCCTCTTTCCAAGCCAACAGATTCCGAGAACAGAAGTAGAGACTGTGATGGCTCCTGTCCATGTCTCTCTGACTGCCTGGGCACTTTGGCAGGTGGTGAAGAGACAGATGGTTGCTCTTCGGTGCTCTGGCCCTGAGAGGATGTGGAAGTAATTGAAGTCGATGCGTTAGCTGTCATCCATCCGACAACGGCTTCAATTTGTTCCTCCCGCAGCAGTGGGGTACGTTGAGGTCCTACAAAGCTGCGCATAAAGGACTGTTGCCTGCTAAAACTGGGGGATGCTGATCCACTGGTGCCTGCAGCAGGCCCAGAATCCCCACGTCCTCTACCTGCAGAATCCCCACGTCCTCTCCCTGCAGAATCCCCACGTCCTCTCCCTGCTGAAACTCCACGCCCACGCCCACGCGCCTTACTCCCTGCCTTCTTCATCTTGCCAGACTGCTTAAGATAGGCAGAAAAGTACAAAGGGGGGCCTTAGTGTGCTTATTCCTGAACAGCTGGTTACAGGTACAAGAAACACTAATTTTATGAAGTGTGTGTGTGTGGACTACACTTTAATAGGAGCTCATGTGGCCTACACAAGTTCCAAATGTAGTGTTTGGTGAACTTTTTTTGTGGTTTCTTTGTTGGAAACAAACTCAAAGTATGTGAACAAAGAATTGAAACTGATAGTATCACCAACTTTTTGGAGCTATTACAATGCAGGCAGGTAACCTACAATGCAAAAGATGAGGCTCCAAAAAAATTGGGTAATACTAATCTGGCTGCGCCGGCAGGGCACAAGCCAGAAAAAAAGGCTCCTCTATCTACTCCTATATAGTGTTTGAAACCAACCAATGTTGATGGATACGGATGGATGCACACTAATAGGAGAAGAAAAAATGAGCTGCACTCAAAGACAAATATGTGTGAGGCAGTGACGCACGTTGAGCGTCCTACAACCAGACGTAGCTGCAGGACACTCTACTCTGCGTGAGCTGCACTCACACACAGTCAGAGACCTCTCAGACAGCCGTGAACAGTGCAGCTAAGTGGGAACTGGCACTGACAGGCTGCAGAAAGGCTCCGCTGTGTACTCCTATATAGTGTTTGCAACCACCGTAGATGGAGACGGATGGATGCACACTAATAGAAGAAAAAATGAGCTGCAATAAAAGAAAAATGTGTGAGGCAGTGACACGCTGAGCGTCCTACAACCAGACGTAGCTGCAGGACACACTACTCAGCGTGAGCTGCACTCACACACAGTCAGAGACCTCTCAGACAGCCGTGAACAGTGCAGCAAAGTGGACACTAGCACTGAAAGGCTGCAGAAAGGCTCCGCTGTCTACTACTAGTGTTTGCAACCAACGTATATGGATACGGATGGAAGCACACTAGATTGAAATTATGTAAAAAATGCAGCTCAAAAATTAAAAGATGTATGAGGCAGCAGTGATCACACTGGGTGGCCTACAGCCTGACGTGGCTGCAGGACCCACTCCACAGCGTGAGCTGCACTCACACAGCCCTTGCAGACAGCTGTGAACACTGCTGCTAGGGCAAAGAAGGCTACAGTGGTGGTTTATGTAGCCTGGGTAAAGCACTAGATGTTTGGTGGAATCGCTATTTCTAAGTGTCCCTCACAGTCTTCTACAGCAGCCTGTCCCTAACTGAATTCACAGCAGAGTGAACCAGAAATGGCGGCTGCAGTGGCTTTTATAGTGCATCATGACATCATTTCGGCAGCCAATCACAGCCATGCCAATAGTTAACATGCCTACATGCCTAACAGGATGTGCCCACACTTCGGAGGATTCCCATTGGCTTAATCAAAGCAAGCAGGCTCATAGCATGATGGGAACTTCCGATTCCGATTCCGGAATCCGATATGACAAAAGTATCGGAAGTCAGTATCGGAATTCCGATACCGCTAATATCGGCCGATACCCGATACTTGCGGTATCGGAATGCTCAACACTAGTCGCGTCCGGTTTTTGCTGGATACGGCAAAAATCCGCCATCTGGCTTCTGCAAAAAACTTTCCATGCAACGTTTTTTCTGCCAGCACCGGACCGGTTCTTTGAACAGCGCATTCCCGGAGACTGTGATTTTTAACCCTAGAAGTGGCGAATGAAGAAAAAAAAATTCTCTCTCATCCCCAGATCATCATACCTTTGTGGGGTGTGCAGTGCTGCTCCTTTAAATATCAGCAACACCGTATCTGGCCACAAAAAGGATCCGGTGTCAGCGGTTCCTCCCGGATCCGGTACTACGACTTTTCACCGCAGGGCGCCGGATTACAAAAGCCGGATGTGTGAAAGTAGCCTAAAGCGTGGAACCATTCACTTTTATTAGTGCTCTTCTCTATTTGCTTTCAGAAAAAGTTTTCAATCCCAGCAAGTGGAGAGGTAACATGACCTTTGTCGGACAGCAAGAATTCACTCCATACTAATTGTGCGGCAACCAATCTCTCTTTCATTCTCTATGATTTACTCTAAGTAAAATGAATATGGAATGTTTCATCTCACTGCATCCCGTGGCGGAATAAACAAAATTTATATAAACTCGTATCCAAAGATATGTATGACCAGCAAATGGGGTTCTTTTAAATTCATGGTCGAGCCTCGGCCTCTGACTGGCAATCTGGTTTACGATCATTTAACATCACTTTCAGGCTCATGCATATGTTGAATTTCTTACATTCATCTCCCAGATATTATTTTCATACAATCTTTCACTGATATTTTTTATCTTCCTTATTCTAAGTACCAATGCGCCAACAAAAACATTATTTATCTCTATGACATAAAACAATAAAACCTGCTCTGGTCCAGAGGTGGTGGCAGGAATATTGTATGTAAATTGGCCTCTGTAATTATGGATATCATAATAAATCATCCCGGCTGTATAAATGTGCATGGTTGAATGCAAGTGCGTGCTTTATTTTTTTATATGCCAGATTGGTTGATCCAAGGTCAACAGGATGTTTGGTGTAGAACTGAGCTTGAAAGACAATGTAAAAATTAAGAACAAAAAATGGTTATTTTCGCAAACAAGAAATAGATATATACTATAGTACACAGATCAGGAATTATATCACCACTGGTGAAGTGAATAACACTGATGACAAGAGTGTGGGAAGTGGTGAAATGTATTAGACTGCAAGTGAACAATTAGTTCTGAGGTGTTGGAAGGATTAAATTGGGCATGAGTATGTTAGGCGCTAGGATTCTCCCTCTGCACAGGGTGGATTCTAAGCCTCGTCTGCCTCTGCGGTCTCAATGTCTTGCTCAGACCCAGCGGTTTGCTTGGTTACTGTTGGCCTTCCAGCCAAAGCTATAGTAATCAGAAATAAGCAGACGCTCCAGAGGCTAAGTCCAGAAATCACTGTACTGAGCATGCTTGTGAGGTGGCGACCTCTCATTGGTGGTTGGTCGTCAGCTGCTCAGGTGATGTGACAGTTCCGGATTGGTCCACGAGCAAGGTCCTGTCTGACTGGACTTACGCGGAGCTTATAAAAGTGTCTTTGCTGCGCATGTGGGGACGGTAAGATCCTTTATGCTATGTATGTGTCAGTGGATACATTACCACTCTGTGTACATGTGTGCCGCTTCTAGCACAGCGATTGTGTGTCTAAGCAAGCAATGTAGGGTGGAAACTCCCGCTTCGCTTAGCATCTGACTCCAGGCATCCTAAGTCGTGTGTGCCATGAGAACAGCTGAGTGTCAGAGCGAGAACAACCACCAGCCTAGACTTCCCTGGGGGGGTAGCTATAGGGACCCCAACTAGTGTTATTACTTGCTGTACTCCTATGATGTACAGCATTGTATAGCTCCGAGTGCTGCTCTGTTATTGTACCGCTCTGTGAAGCAGCCTCGCAGGTAGTTTACACTCTGTCCACACAGAGTGACCTTTAACTCCGTGTGTTTACAGTGTTTGCATGCAGTATCACTCCATCATTGTTCTTTAGCTGCGGTTCTCCATCACCGCACCATGGACCCTGGGTTGCGATCGCAACTTCTCATAATTTATATTTGGTGCGATCCGCAAACCATAACAGAGTAATTTTTGACAATTGCCAAATTGTGACTACTAATTTACTGGGTTAGAATTTCTACAAAACGGCATGGCTGGGGGTATTCCTGCTATGCAGTGGTTAATACCTTCCAACATTGGTCCAAGAAAGGGTGAACAGTGGACCCCTAACAGGGACATGAGCATTAAAAGCTGCTGACTAATGTATATATAAATTAAATGATTGTCAGGTCGGAGTCCATACAAGATCTACTGAAGAGCAAAGAGTTGAAAATGTTATCTCTGGACACTGTAGAAAGATGTCTGGTCTAGTCACAGATTAATCAGCTTAGCCATTTTTACACTTATCTTTTGCTTTAAGCACCTGCAATGGTCTCGTGAGCTATAGAAAGGTGCTTGTGTTGCTTAGTCACTTCTCACAGACAAGTTGTGAGTTAGGGTAGTCATGGAGTCTGAGATCAAGAACAAGGAGGGTAATGTCATATACAGAGGGAAAAGACAAAGGCATAGTCAAGTAGCTGTTCGAGGTCAGAATACCAGGAAGTTGGCGATCAGAGCAAAGGGGGTAGGCAGATTAATGATCAAAACAAGGTCCAAGGTCAGGCAGAAAAAGATCTACACGCAAAGCGCCAGGCACAAAGAGACCAACCACACTGAGTCAACACTACAGCTATCTGTCTGGGGCTGTCTGCCAGGTTAAGAATCTGACTAATCATTAGGAACTGAGAACACCTGATGTAAGCTCAGCAATCTCAAATTGGATGCCCGAGCTGTCAATCAAAACACAGACAGCTCAGTATGTCCCTGCACCAGAATGGAAGACTGAGCTTTCAATCGATGCATCCACGGCACACTGAGGAAAGGAATCGTTACAGTACCACAGAGAAATGGAAGTAGCCCACTGTTCTGAAGAATCACTTCTTTTCATCATGTGGAGGGCTGTGTGCATGTGTGTCACTAACCTGCGGAAGAGAAGACAAGTCGATGGAGGCAGTGTGATAGTCAACAAAATTATGTGCTCAGAAGTTTAGATAAGCCAATATGCCAAAACTTGAATTTGGAAGATTTGCTCCAATTCGGCCAGGAAATTAGATTTGCATGAAATGTATTAAATCAATATTTAATTTTCCACATTGTACTCCACTGTCTCTCCAAGCCCCAGAGCATAAAAAATATAGGTTTTAGAAATATAATATACCGATCTCTCTCTGGCCCTTATCTTCTCTGCATAACTCCTTGCGTGTTCTTCTGGTTCTATCTTCTAGATGCCTCCGTAGTGCTTCAGTCCACTGAGTAGTTTTGGTGCTTCCAGTGATGACTAGGAAATCATGCATGTCATGATGTCACATAAGGCCCATGCACTGGCTATGCAGCACACAATATGTGTGCTAATGTGTCAACCCGCCACATTATTACATCTCAAGGACTAATGAGTACCGGTGGCACTGAAGACTACTGTGAAGATTGAAGAGGATTGGAGGCATCTAGAAAAGGACTTGAGGATTGGACGAGGAGCTGCACACAGGAACAGGTGACAACCAAGGAGAAGTCAAAATGATTATTTTTTATCCTTTCCCTTTAGAATCCAGCCACCATTTTGCTGGAGTCGCCTGAAGCGAATTACAAAAAAAATTGAATCCAACATTTTTTGAAAAATTTGAAAAAAATTCAATTTGCTAATCTCTTATCATCTCTAAACCTTGGATCCTGACATTGATGTGGGACAATTCCCACCTACCTAAACTCTGTATAGACCAGAAACCCCTCTCCATGGCAGCAGTACTCTCATTAGGGGTTGGCTTTTTCATCATGATAACGTGATTGCAACGTTGCTTAAGTTGTCTAAAAAAACAAGATAAAGATATCAAGGGGTTGACATGTGTCCACCACCCCTAAATCTCAATCCAATCTATCATCTGCTCTGAAGTCCAATCTATGGAAGCTGCGCTTGACTTTTAGGTTTTGCTGTTAGATATTGTAGTATGATTCCTTCAGAATTTAATTTAGGACCAGTTGCTAACTGCACCCTCCTCGATGTAACGTCCTCTCTTTTGAATTATTCCAAACATCCAATTTCTGTTTTTGTTTCCCATAAAATGTGACAATATAACACCTTAATATCATCTAATACCAAATTATTCTACAATTCTTCTAAAGTTTAAACTCTCTATTTGTCTGAAAATCATTGATTATATTATTCTATTACACAAATACATTTAAATGCCATTGTCCCTGCTTTTCCATTCCATAACACATCATTTTAACGTTGAAATTTGCAATGCAAATAAATCCAAATAGCTTTTAACTTTTTTACATTTATTGAAGCGACTTTTTTTCCCCCCTAAATACAATAGAGGATTAAAGTAAGAAAAACAAGTACGCCAAATGTATGGCAAACAATTTAAGTTTTGTACGGTGGTAATTTCAATTGAGTGTATTTGCATAATATATAAAAATTATAGTTCATGGAAATGCACAGTATGTGACCAAAGTAAATGAACACCGGGGCTTCTATTCTTTAGCATCAGCTCATCCACTGTGAAGAAGCAGTCAAAGAGGAGTGTTTCATATTGGATTTGCTGGTGGAGAGGAAAACTGATGGAAAGTCCAACATTCTTCTTTTCTATGGGGTCCTAGTGATCACAACTTGGAATCTTGCTATTATGTATGAACTGCCTAAAGTTATGTATGGAACGCCTACACTCATGAAGGGTAGAAAATAAGCAGTCTTTTCTACAGGCTTTGGAGATTGTTGGAAATCACATGCCTGAATTGCAGAAACTTCTAAGTAGGAGAGATTTCTATCGTAACCCATTTTAGCAAGTAAAGATGATAACTTGATGATTGCTGGGGGTTTGCTCACTGAGAACCCTACTGATCTCGAGAACAGTATCTTAACGTGCCCCCTTTGATTAGTATACATTTTTAGAATTCAAGTCATTGTCTATGGCAATCCTAAGAACAATGACTGGAGTGGTGGAGCTCATATGCGTCCATCCTTTAAATCAAATGGGAAACTTCTGCTGTAGGTAGCCAGTTGTCTTGTGGATGGGTTGGGAAACTGGTAATAATTCTTTGGCACTAAATTGGTTGTAGATATCTTGCACAACATTGATTGAGCCCCACTGCTCCAGAAAGTAATATTTCCCTTTATTCTTCTGATCTAAAGAGTCCGGAGGGTTGAAAATTAATCAATATTTCTATAGTTAAAGAAATAGTCCCGTAAACAACTATCAGCTATCCACAATTTCCTGTGTGACTTGACGTGGCATGGTTTCGAGATTCGATCTAATTACCTTTTGCTGCATCATCGGTTTCCCCCTCTTTGCTGAGCTACAGTCCTTTTCATCTGTGTCCAGACGTTGAAGGTTTCTTCTGTCTTGGTTTTCCTTTTTTAGTTAGCTTCCCTCCTTGTGTTTTTCAATTTCCCTTTTTGCTCTGACCTATCAAATTTTCACCTGACTCACTTGCTAGCTATACTTCTATTTATTGTGTTTGAAGTTCCAGCTCCTCAGCTAGGGGTTTGCCTTGTCAGGTAAATCACAATTGTATTTACTGCAGCAAATTTGTGAGTTTTCATCCCCAGCACATTTCCATTCTTCTCCCCGTTTGGGGGTTTGGGAGGTTTCATTGATTCTGTTTGATTTTTTGGTTCTCCTTATTTATCATTGTCTACTCTTTGTGAATGTGGTTTAGGTTCTCACCCTGGGTTTTCGTGTCTCCCTGCACGCTTTCCTCAACCTTTGCTAGATTTGTGTTGCAGCCTCTCCTCTAGTTCCTCAGGAGATCCAAGAAACCTCTTGATGGCCTTTTAGGGAGCCAGGTCCAAGGAGGTGTATATAATTGTGCATCTAAGGCCTCTTCTAGTCTGTACAGGGACCAGTTGAGTACAAGTGTGAGTCTCTCTTTGGTAGTTCGTTCCATTATAACATGGGCAATGTGGTAGTGAGCATGTGCGGCAACTGCTCTATTACCACCAGATAATTAAAGAGGTTGTTCACCACTTTAACATTGATAGCCTATGCATAGATTAGGTCATCAATGTCTGATTGTTGAAATGCAACACTCAGTGCCCCTAGAGATCAGCTGTTCCTGGTGTCGGTGACAGCCGTAACTGCTCAGTTATGGAGCTGCCCATCACAGCTCCATCTACTATATAGTGGCCATGGCTAAGCTTAGGGGCTGTACCCGTCCATGGTAACTATTTCATGGGAACAGAGATGTGCTGTGTAGCTTCATAATAGAGCAGTTTTGGCCCCTGCCAACATTGTTAATATGTGATTAGTGGGGGAACCAAGTGCTACATCCCCATTGATTTGACATTGATGACCTTTCGAAAAGATAAGCCATCAATGTTAAAGTTAGTTGACAACCTCTTTAAGGGTTCATACTCACTTGCAAGAGACATAGAAATACATGTAGCCACACGCTCCGGTCCAAGTGCCGGCGGCAGTGCCATGTTTTCATGCGAGAGACTCGCACGAGAATCGTGCGAGTCTCTCGCAAGTGAGTATGAGCCCTAATGAAGATGATTTTGCTCACTAGCACTTTATTTCCAAAGGGGACATTCGATGTGTGGACTTCCTAACAGCCAGACTTTGTACAATTATTGCCTATGTTGTCTATGGAAAAATCTCATAAGCATAACAACAAAAGAGAACTTGAATTTTATAGAAAATTGTTTTATATGTTTATATTTTTTTTATTTTTACTTCTGCTACAAGACTTTAAAGTTTACTTTGTATAATGCATTACAGTCGGGTAAGTCAGCAACTAAATGCACAAACAGCAAATCTATATCCTGTTCTGCTGACTCAGATTCGGGAGTACCAGTCCAACATACTGAAATTTTCTGGATCAGAAAATAATTGAATCTTTCTATAAACCTTTTCATTATTTAGAGTAAAGATGAAGATAAAGAACATCTCAATACACTTAACTGGAGCCAAAACACTTGTTCTATCTACTTGGAAAATCTAAATACTATAGGTTTCTGATAAAGGAGTAAAAGCATTAAAGGGGTGTTCAAGACAAACATAGCCATTTTCTTCAAGAAATGTCAATGGGTTCTGTCTGAAATTGAAGCTTGAGTTAGATTTCTTTTTTTTTCTTAAATGATTTATTTGGAATTGTCAGAGAAATGCAAGTTTTAGCAATTTGATAACAAGTAGAAAATGTGTTCTAATAAAGAAAAAGCCAACAATAGATTTCAGATGCCAAGAAGGTTGTCAATCAATATGGGATATACGTAAACTCACAAAGCAAATCGAGTCATACCAGTATATAAGGGTGATTTCACTTTGCATTCCTGCACGCTTTCATTGGTTCCGTCGGGGCTTATGTTCGAACCTCCTCAAAATGGGATTTGGGTGTATGTACCAACTGGGCCGTAGACTGTAATGACATTTTGCACGGCTTTCAGATGGAAGGACTGATGGGACCAAGGAATGGGTGCCAGAATGCAGAGTGAATGCAACCTAAGCCCGAGGTCACAGTGTATTCCGAAATGCGTTGGATTGTGTTCCTCTATACGCTCCATAGCCAGTCACGTGAGTCATCACGTGACCATGACGTCACACAAGGTCCTGAAGCTACTTTGCACCTTGCTGGCTTTACCGCGGACGTTGTGCCTCTACTGCTCCCACACGGCAGCTTGGCACACTCTCGGAGAGGTGCCTGTCACCAGCCAGGACAGCGCCTCAAGAATTTAGGATTTCTTTTCTTTTGCACTTTTTGCTCATACTGGCAAGGACGCCACATCTTAACTGAGATATTAACTCCTCATAAGGAAGATTACCTGCCTGTGAATAGGACCTTTCTCAGCTGGGACCATCATCTCATCTAGGACTTATTCTTATATAAAGGTAATCTAATGCATAATTTTTGAATCCTATTCAGTTTTGCATAATCAGGTTTATGTTGTCTCATAATACTTATATTTATACTCTGGAGGGTTATTCTACTTTTTAAGTTTCCCGAATATTTAGCGCAAATATAAATTATTTTTATACACTGATTTTAACTGGACATGCTGAAATTATCCGTTTTTTGTGCATAGCGCCATTGGTTTTTTGTATAAAGATTTTACAGACTGTATAAATCGAACCAAGATCGGAATGCAACACACAGATTGACCGGAGGCGCTCCAGACCAAAGCGTAATAGGTTCATATATTTCTATGCAGCAGTCACTTTCGAATCGGGAGAGCTGCCGGCTGGTCCGTGCACTGCTTTCTGATCTTAGTCCAATTTTTAGAGCCATTTGACTGTGCCCTTTGGCATACCCAGAAGCTATGAGTCTAAAAGGGAGCTAGGCAACAGTTAGGTTGGGCAACACTTTGGGTTGGGCAATGGTTGGGCAACCCTTTAAATTTTGAACAACAGCTTTGGAATAGAGAACATTTTGTAATAAATCTGGAACACTCTCCTCCATCTATAGGTAGATTGTAGTAGATCAGTTTCCACTATGTGCTCTAAGCTTCTGGAGCATACAGAAATCTTTGATGAAGGTCCTGAACTGGCCAGTGAAGAGTCAGTGAGTGATAGAGACTACCCCTCTCGTGGACATGGCCCATCCATTTCAATATATAACCAAACCCACCCTCCTCTGCCACCCTCAACTGGTCAATAAGAGTTCAAGTTTCTGGTCTCATCTTGATTGACTGAGCCCTTGGGGCAAACTACCTAGAATATTGAGAATAGACACATAGTTGGTGTCTCTGTTGAGAGATGAGTTTCTCATTTTCTTATACAAAATTAAAACTGGAAGTATCATTGGCTTTGATTTCCAAAGTGTAGGATATATAATTTTCTCAGCCCACGATCTGCTGCTGCTTTCTGTGACTAGCATGTGATTCTTTCCAGGGGCACACTCAAGACGCCAAAAAATAACAGAACAAAGATGAGACCCAGAAGGTTGAAACAGATGTCACTGTGTGGGATCTCTATCTTTACACTCCTAAGCCGGGCTGTGCTTCTGATTTAAATTTGCTATGTAAAATAGGAAAAAAAAAGTGAAGAGGAACTTGAAAAATCTCAGATGATGTCAGCAAATGTATTCATAACCCGCTCCTCCGTCTCTATGTGATGTATTATTAAGTTCCTCATGTGGATTTGACTTTTTCACATCGCTTCTAAACAAGTTTCTCTATCCGTCATCTACATTTTTCAATTTTCCTTAGCCCTGTTTTGCCACTATAAAAGATCTTTCTGTTGCTCTCTTAGAATGTATATCCTGCAATATTAATTAGGCTCATGAACAATAGCGCGAAGCGTATTATTACTTTAATATATAGAAATGTTAGCTTAAAAATAATAAAAAAGCTATAGGTCAACTGTATGATTGATGAGCAAAAAGTAACCACGCCTTTTTTAAAAGAACACTCAAGAAAATCTGATCCACTGTGTGGTGTCCAGTTTCCTGCATTAGGGGGTGGCACATACTTTCCCCATATATTGAGTTTAAAGGGTTTGTCCACTACTAGGGCAACCCCTTCTTAAACTAAATGTACGGTCCCGATAAAATAATTGTCACTATTAATTTTTGGATTCGTGGCAGCTCTGGTTCTGCTATGATTTAAATGTGGCTTTTTTTCCTTTTTGGGCCAGCAAGGGTTAACATCCATTTCCTTGCTGGCAGCTGTTTTGTTGCTAGGTCAGCTGATGTGGGTGGTGACCAATCCCACCATCCTTTAGATAGTCACATGACGCATCAGCTGACTTGGTAATAGAGTTATTCTATAAAGACCGACCTAGGAGTTTGGACCTCTCAAGTACCAGCATGTTATCTGCTACTTCTGTGGAATTTGGTTTCCTGATTCCATGTCCTCTGCTTGGCAGCGGAGGCTGGAGCTAAGTTTCTTGTTCCCTTTCATTGTCTGTCTCGTGCTTGTCACTACCCCCTGTGGTTACAACATCTGCAGTGGTGAGGCTAGCGTCCTTGTCGACCAGTGCACTAGCCATGATATAGTGAGGTGGCAGCTAGGGACTAGGCACGTGATGGCGGCGGGGGGGAAGGACCCACATAAGGTGTTAGGGGAGTTTAGGGACAGCCACAGGTTGTTGTTAGGAGGTGCCCTTCCCTTGCACCCTACTGTTAGGGCCTTACTCTCCCATTTTCCAGCCCGTTGTTGGAGTTAATTGTGTCGTCCGCTGGACATAATAAAGCCTATACTCCCTTCCTTGCCAGCTCTGCTCCAGGGGTGTTGGTACTCGCTCTATCCGGGGCTTTGATGCGGTGGAATGACAAGTGATGCTTGGCACCAAAACGGAGCTGGCGTCACGGTCTCCACCTTCCAACAAACTGAACATGAAGAGGAAGTCTGAGATGAGCTACAGCCGTGTCTTCCTGTTCAGGGTCAGTTCATACGAAGGCGGAGACAGTGACGCCAGCACTGATTGGGCGTCATGTATCACAACATCACATCACAGCCCCAGGAAGAGCAAGTACTGACACCAAAGGAATGGTGCCAACACAGGAGGTGAGTATCGGCTTTATTATTTTATTGGGGTCAAACATTTAGTTTAAGAAGAGGTTGTCCTAGTAGTGGACAACCCCTTTAAGCCAAAGTTTATGAAGCAGTAGATGGCAACTGATGTCATTGTTCTTGGTGACATAATGTGGTTTCTAGCGCCAGGGAAATGCAAGTATTGGGTACCGTAACCCATCAATAATGTCTCCTGAGTGCCCCTTTACAACAAATAATGGCCCCTTTAAAAAGTATTAATGCACCCTAGTGCTTTCTTAAAAAGTAAGGATGCCCTTTCTAGAAATAATCATGAAACATTTGCCACCCTTCCCCCAAAATAAATTGAGCGCAACAACACAAATGGTCAGATGGTGCTCTACAGGAATGTCATTGCTCCATCATCTCCACTGGGATGCTGATATCTTGTAAGCCATGGGCCAACAGCTACCTGCGGGCTACATGACGGGCAGCAATGAGTCTTATGGCTCGCTGCTCTACTATGGGACCCAACTGCATCAGAGTCTTGTTGACACCAATATAGTTCAAAGTGTTGCTCACCTGGAGATACAGATCGCTCCGAGAGAGTCTGGGGCATATGCATCACCTCTCATTTTGTGCTGCACTGCTACTTTCTTTTTGCAAAATTTTGCATCATTATGACTTTTTGGGCAATCCCTAACCTTCCCTCCATTGATTCACCCCACTTTTGGTGCTCCAGAATTTCCTACTTTGTCTTTATAATCTACATTGTATAGCAATCCGCTAGCTCACTTCTGCAAGTGCCATGCGTCCTGCTCCACACATCACATTCAGGGTTGACAAGTTCAGAAAGCCCATTTTTGTATACCCTATTCTTAATGTATAGAGGGGGGGGCGCTTTGTTTAGGATTTTAATTTCTTGGCCAGAATAGAGAATTGTTACGAAGAGCATCTCTCACATATTAATCATCTCTGTGATTCCATTCATCTCTTCTATTTCCACATCCCTTTTTTGTTACTATTGAGAGCTTATGCTAGGGATTCGGTGAACATGTTTTTGCTATGTAATCTTACAACGGCATGATGTATGGGCAGAGACCCTGATTCCAATGATGTATCACTTAGTTTACTGGGTGCAGCAGTTGTGATGCAATCACAGTTTTCTCTGCTGCAGATCTAGCAGAGCTCGGAATGCTGAGCTCTGTATAACCCCGCCCACAACACTGATTGGCTGCTTTCGATGTACAATTGTATATTGACAGAAAGCTGCTAATCAGTGCTGGATTGGGCCAGGAAGCATGAAACCTCTAGTCCTATAGTGATAACTTCCTGCTAAAAAAAAACACTGATTTTAATGAAACAGCAACACACTGCCCAATAAATGACAGATCACTGGAATCAGGGTCTCCGGCCCTACATCAATCCAAAGATTGCTACTCTAGTGTAGCATTTTTTAGCAAATGCTGACACGTAGTCAAGGTTGTCAAACATCCAGAAGGTCCTGGAAGGCCGTAAAAATGGGGAATATTTTTTTCTCTTTAAGGCTGAAGAAACTTTTACAGATTATTTTGATTGTAGTTACCATCATTTTGTAGTTTACAGTGAATACAGGTGATATATCCAAATCAGAATTGTGGGATGTAGCCCTGATTCACTTATAATCATAAAGCACCATGGCATAAATGGAAGAATAATAATAATAATAATAATAATAATAATAATAATAATAATAATAATAATAATAAATGATAATATTAATAATAATAGTAAGTAATAAAAATAATAGTAATTAATAATAATAAGAAGAAATAATAATAATAGTAGTAATTAATAGTACTAATAAATGATAATATTAATAATAATGGTAATTAATAATAATAGTAATTAATAATACTAATAAATAATAATAGTAATTAATAATACTAATAAATAATAATTATTATTATTCTGTCCTCACTAATGAACCGGGATTCATGTAGCTTATACAGGTAGCTAAACCGCTATACCGGGGTCCAATAAGGGAGACTGTAGTTGAATCTGTGCTTTATTGAACATAGTGGTATATTGATATGGTGAAACTGCAACAAAACATATAAATGCAATCAGTACTGGGTTCATAGGAATACATAATACATATAACATACATATCTGCACTACTAGCTGAGCAGGGGAGAGCTAACTAAGCAGGGTAGCATGAGATAGAATTAGATATAGGAAGCGTGACCACCTACCAGCGATGCTGACGCAAGTGGAGTAGCGAAATGAGATGTTCACAAAGTGCAGGCTTAATAGAAAATGGAGAACTGGAGGGAAAAATGGGGGCTGTACTTAACCATGATGCTTTGCAACTTACCAGGGTGCTTTGCAAGCTATCCCAAAATGCATTGACAATGGAGGGAAATAGAATTCAGGAAGTACAATGCATAATAACATGCAGTTATGACTCTGGTCACTAGATGGAGCCAAAAGCAATGACAAAACCAAATCCATGGCTGAAACTGAACATTATTGATACTCTCAGCAAATCACTGTATATTATCAAATAAACAAGTAGACAGTCAAAGATCATTAATTATGTCGGAGACAGAATAATAATAATAATAGTAGTAATAATAATAAGAAATAATAATAGTAGTTAATAATACTAATAAATAATAATAATAATAGCAATAATAATAACAGCAAGCCCTTGAGACATCACCATTTTATTTCATTACAAAGAATTTCACCTTTTTTTATTGGTCCACAGACTCCACACTAAACCTTATAACAATGCTTTTTTTTTCTAGTAATTATTCATATTTTATTTTTTTTTTTTCCAAAGGATTAAAAATAATTAAAATATATTTATCTCACCCTGCACTACACATGGTTTTATTTTTCACTGGAGTAAAATCATTTTTACCATGGCCTGGCAAAGCAACACTATCTTAAATTAAAAGTTAATTTGCTAAAAATCTAAAACAATGCGCCAATGCGTCTCCGGAGCACAACCTCCATACCTTCACCGCAGGGAATCGGTTAATATAATATAAATGGTTTATTATTATGCAAAAAGAAAAAAAAAAGATGAATAAAAAAAAATACATCTAGTCTGTCACATTACTGTCACTGATATTAGAGCGCTGCAATAATAAATGTACGTTCAATTCGTAAGCTTTTGGCAATTTTGCTGATTTAATGTGATAAAAGTGGAAAATTAATCTTGCTCGTTGAAGAGCTGACATATGATTGGACTTGCTTCCAGCAAACCTACCTCAGTCGTCTTAAAGTGAAAATATGATTTACCCGAGACTTGATGCTTTTCACTTACAGCTCTCTTTCTCTTACCTGATTCTTTTGTCCAATCATCATTTACCACCAGCCAGTTGTATCTGCTAATGCTTTTACATCCCGGACAAGCTTGTGGAATGACTGCGGGGCTGGCAGCGTATTATACCGGTGCCACGTAGGCTCAAACGTTCCGAATGACAATGCTACTGGCTTCGTTCACCGATGTGAAAGGGGTCTGTAAAAGATTATCAAAAGTTGATGCCTTTATAGTGAATTATCACATTCTACCATCTTCCTGTGAGGATTATTTTTTCTTCATAGCTGCCCGAGATTCAGTTTTCTTCTGCAAGGTTCCAAATCCTTTCCTTAGTAAAAATCTTCTTCTGTAGAAAACCTTAGCCTTGCCACTCTCATAATCCCACAATGTAAAATCCAGATGTGACGAACGTCAGCTTACGCTGAGACGTTTCTTCTTTGAATGAGTGGACCCTCTGGGCCATGGCACCCATCCACCTAGGGCGAGCTAACCTAGTGAGAACCACCCCCTATACAAGGAGTGTCAGGGGCAAGACCAAGGGGGTGAGCCACCACGGCAGCTGGACCAGACGGCCGGCTCAGGGAAACAAGACAAGGTGAGACGAGACGTTAGTTCAAAGAAACTTCATTTAAGGAAGGCTTCAGGGATAACATCAGGTACAAACATAACCAGAACAGGGACAACATAGCATAGTGCGTGCAAGGGCATGCCAAGGTCCAAGCATGGTACGTGCAGATAGTAGACGGAGGCACGATGACATCAGACTCCGGACAGCAAGCGAAGATCAACCGGAACATCAGGTTCTGAAGCTCTGTAGGCAATCATCAGGATCCGGACATCCGAGAGTCAGCCATGGTTCCATGCAAGGAAACAAGACAGGGTTAATGACATGATGCGTGTCAACAGACACGCCAGGTTCGGGTTCACAGGCCAAGACCTGCAAATGCCAAGGTGCATGCCTGGGAGAGACACAAGGACGGTGGCCAGCGCGTGCGAGGGCCCGCCAGGGAGAGACACAAGGACAGTGGCCTGCACGTGCGAAGGCACGCCAGGGACAGGTACAATGGCATCGGAAACCGAGGTACTGGCATCGACCAACAGGGTCCAGGTATCTGGCTACGGACATCAGCTCCGGACATCAGGCCGCAGTCATCTAGGTCCAGACCTCTGGCAGCGGTCGGCAGGTTACGGAATCCGGCAGGCAAACTAGGGTTAAGAGCAGAGCAAAAGGCTTTGTACAAGAGTAGCACGAAAAGGCACAGTGCGAGAACCAGCGTGCGTGCAAGAGAGCACGGAGATCACGGCGGGGGCACAGGCAGGTGGTACCACCGATGGCAGTTGCAGGCGGGCACGACTAGAGGTGGCACCGCTGCGGGGCCACACAGCCAGGAACCACTTTAGCACTAGACGAGGGCACGGCTGAGGCACACAGGCGAGCACGGCTAGAGGCGGCACGGCTGAGGCACACCAGGCAGGAACAGGCGACCAGGCACGTGCACGGAGGCACGGAGCCACAAGGCAGGGCTAGGCAAGGGTACAGGATTGGGACGCGTGCGATACCGCACGGCAAAGCCTAGTATGAAAGGTGCAAGAGCGCACAAAACATCAGGGAAAAGACAAAGAATGAGGCAGAGACCTGCGCATGCAGAAAGCATGCCAGGGACAGTCTAGCAGCGGAGCGTAGGCCAAAGCCCAGAGCCGGGCCAAGGCAGGGCCTTGGGACTAGACAGGGTACAGAGCGGAGACCTGCACGTGTAGAGAGGCACATCAGGAACAGGGACAGAGTATAGCAGTGGAGCGTAAGCCGAAGCCCAGAGCCGGCCGGGCCAAGGGAGAACCTTGGGACTAGACAGGGTACAGAGACGGAGGTCTGCACGTGTAGAGAGACATGTCAGGGACAGGGTACAGAGACGGGGGCCTGCACGTGTAAGGAGACACGTCAGGGACAGGGAACAGAGACGGAGGCCTGCACGTGTAAGGAGACATGTCAGGGACAGGGTACCTGAAGCCACAAAGCAAAGCGAGACAGGAAACATGGAAAGAAACACGGAACAGAATCAGAGCAAACAAGGACTACAAGGCAAAGCAAGGCAAGGACGAAACATGGCACGAAGGACAAACACTAGACAAGACAAGAGATGGAATACAAGCACGGAGCGTGTGTAGAGACGCACTACAGAGCTAGGTGCAAGGGCACAGAATAGAGGGAGCGACCCACAGACCAAGCAGCCATGCAGGGACACAACACAATACTCAGGCCCTGAGCATAGGAAGGGCCAGTCTGATATAGGGCATAGCACCTCCTCTTCCGGGTCAGGACCAGGGTAGAACTTCCTAGTTCAGATGCTCCAGGATCACAGAGCGCAGTCACATGATCAGGGTTTCAGACTTGACGAGATGATCACCGAACCAGACAGTGCAGGATCCTAGGAAGGACACATGATCAGGGATTCTAGACATCACGAGATGATTGCAGAACCAGACAGTGCAGGATCCTAGGAAAGGTCACATGATCAGAGTTTCAGACATGACGAGATGATTGCAGAACCAGACAGTGCAGGATCTTAGGAAACCTCACATGATCAAGGTTTCAGACATGACGAGAAGATCACAGAAGGCAAAGCAGAAACGCAGGCATCTTGCAGCTCAGCAGACATGTGATGAGTGAGCACACTGCTCTAGGGAACAAGCAGGATAGCAGACAAGATATGCGCATGCACATCGCTCCAGGAGTTCTTGAGACAAAACAGACATGACAGACATGGTGGACATGACACCAGACTAATACAGTATGTCCAGGAACTGTTTTGATTCTGCCAGCACTATCAGCACTATAAGTGTTAGAACTTTCTATTCCACTACCTAACGTGCATTGTCCTTGTCTTGTTTTATGGTTTGCCCATCCTGAATTGAAAGATTGCTACTCTCTTCAATGCCTGTAGGCAGCTTGCCAAAAAGGAGATCTGGAGAAGCTATACCACCCACCATCACTACCACACATACATACACACTTAGGGTTCACATGACCAATTTTTCCACATACAAGAAAAACTTTGATGAGAGTTTGGTCAGATTGGCATCAGTTTTTCTATGGAAAGAAGAAAAAAGTTTCTCCACCTTGTCCTTTCTTTCAGTCTGTGAAAATTGGATCTGATTTTTTTTCCTGATTTTTTGCACTGACTCATAGATATCACGATTCCTCCGCTCAGTGAGTGATTGCTATGATGTTCTTTGGAAACTGTCTTGATGAGCTGTCTGTCTCGATTGACAGCTTGGCTGTTCAATCCTGTGATGGGCTTGCTGAGCTGTTGGTACCTTGATTGACAGCTCAGCTGTCCAGTCTGTCACTGCGAGGAGTGGGACTTTCTACAGGTGTTCGGTGTTCTGGTGATTGCCCAGTTACTTAACTGAGCTGTCTGCCCCTGATCCCTGCCAGATGTAGTTTGTGCTTCTTGGTGAGTGTTAGCCTGATTCTGTTGCTCTGAGTTCTGATCTTCTGCTGCCTGACCTTTAGACCGTGTTCTGACTGACCATGTCCTTTGTCTTGTCCTTTGGCTTTTGAACAACTATCTCTTGTTATTGACCCTTGACTGTGACCTGACTTATGCCTTTGTCTTTTTTCCCTTGGCTATCTATGAACTCTCTTGGTATTGACCTAGGAACATCTGACTATTCTGCCTCATGGTTTGTCCTTGAGTAGTGACTAGCATCACAATAGACTTGCATTGATCATTTTGATCTAACCCATTGAATCAAAATCAGACTTGTTTCCAATTTTTTTTCGCGGACTACTCAGTCCAAGGCAAAAATAGGACATGTGCACAGCCCCAATGAAATATGCAAATAAAGTCCGTGGAGCCTCATTTAAGAGTCTCAAACATGGGACTAGCCAGATCTTCCTCCAGGGAAGGACCCAGTCAGTGATTGTTTCGTGATGTCAGCACCAATGAAATATCATAGTTACAGTACAATGCTATCCGTGAAAATCACTGATAGAACTTGTACAAGAAAATCTGTCATGTGCACGAGTCCTAAAAGTAATCTTGTCATCTCAGCAATTACAGATAGATTACACTTTACAGCAGGCAGCAAGTTAGACAGACAAGAGACGCCTGGTAACCAGGACTGATTGAGATTTTTAAGGGGTAAGGAAACCTAAAATTTAAATAAAGTGATTTGCAGATTGTCTCTTTATCACATTATTTATCAAATGATATCAAGTTGCCTGAAACCATTTAACAAAAATTTTGACTGGAGCCATCAATGGATGGTGCTTTGGAATGAACTCCATATTGTAAAAGTATCAAAGAAATCCGACTAGAGTATCAATACCATAAGGAATAATCATTTTTGGCTCCTATTTAAAGTCACTACTATCAAAAAACAGCTTTCGATGAAGCTGATGGTACAAAGAAACGTTGAGGTTGATCATTTTGGTTGTCACTACTGACAAGTCAAGTTGGGAAACTTTTTTTTAGCTATAGTACCTGATCGTTAAAGTTAATCACTGGTCTCAGGTCAAGTGATCAAACAATAGGTCGTCATCACTTTCATGATCTTGGGGGGATAGAAAGATTGATTCTTTCCTCATTTCCTTTTTTTAAACTATTCCCATGTCTTGGAAATTTTGGGAGTCTGCACAGCTCCTAATGTCCTTGCAAATGCACCATGGTAGGTGAACAGTTGGTTACAGCATCATAGGAAAAATAAACTCTAAAAAAAACTTATTTTGAAACAATTAGCCTTTAAGGTCATTTTTAATCTGTACATAGTCAATATGATGAGATTAAGAAAAATAAGAGTCTGCATCTTTTTTTTTTCGGAAACAGTGCCACTCTTGTCTACGGACTAGCAAATTGGTTCAAGTTCAATCGTATTTGCCTAAAATTTTACAAAAAAAATCTCTTTAATCTGAGTTTTTTTTTTATTTGCTGTGTGCCAGCCTTCTGCCATTTCACAGATTTGAACAGGGGCCAAAAAATAAGGGTGAAAAAAAAATACTTCTTTGCTCACCTGTCCCAACACCACTGCTTCCCCCCAACATAATGCACATTACATCCCATTTGACTCTTCTGAGTAAGCCTCTGTTGTGATGAAGCACATTGTGGCATCCTGACGTGTGTTGTGCCGTAAACCTCAAACAACGAGTAAAGATGTCAGAAGAACCAATGAAATCGAAAAAAGGTGATTATGATGGTGCTCCGGTGGTGGAAGAAAGGTGACTGGGAGTGTTGGTGTTTTGGCTCTCAAGTAGTCACTTGGATAAGCTCAGGCAGAAAGTTTTTATATCAAAACAGAATAAGGTTTCTTATCCTTCATAAACTTTCTAGCTCCAAAAATGAAAACAAAACTTTCTATCTACACAAGCGAACAAAACAGTATTTTCTCTGGATATGGTTAAGTAAGTCAAATGGTCTCACCAACTTGGTATTACAGGCACTTCTCAAGCTCTCGCATAGACTATCCACCATAAATGGTCTTTCTCCAGCTTCAACACAACACCCACTACTGAGCTATTCCCAGATGCCTATTATTAGGCCTGTAATCCCAGGCTGGAATATGGGAGCGACCTTTCCCACCCAGGCTCTTTTGGTCATTCCTAAGTTCTGGACTCAAAATACAGTCAGCATAAAAACCATCTCAGAAACAGCTACCTACCATCCAGGACCCTACCTCCTGCTTTTTTACAGGAGATAAACCCACTTCACTTGAAAAGTGGGAGACAGAACCAAGAGACTGAGGGGATAAAATGATCTGTTCAGCAATGGAGTCCACTACCCAATGAAGAAAAGTGAGTTCATAATGAATAGTTAATTACCTTTATTGGAAATCCTCAATACATATAAAGTTTTTCAGCTACAAATGGGAGCTTTCATCAGCTGATATGATGAAAGCACCCATCATGGGCCAAAAAACAATTTGTGCATTGAGAACTTCCAAAAAAGGTAGTTAACTATTCGCTGTGTACTCACCTTTCCTCATTGGGTCGTAGACCAATACTCCACCGCCATACAGATCATGTTACCCTTTCAGTCCTTGAACAGGTCTTCCACTCTTCAGTTGGAGTGGGTTTATCACCTAATTACCATTTTTTCACAAGTAGAGAGTCATTATAACCACCTTTCTTCTATATCACGGAATCTTTGGGTATTGTCACTTGGTGTTGACGCTTCTGGCACCAATTAGTTTACTGTTGTCACAGCATACATCAGGATGTCACAATGTGCTTCATGACATCAATGGCTTAGTCAGAAGAGTCAAAGGGAATGTAATGTTCATGATTTCGGAGGGAGCTGTGGTGGTGTGACAAGCGTGAAAAGTAGTGATTAGCAATTATACTCGTTGCTTGGGTTTTTCCAAGCACGCTCGGGTGTCTTACGAGTATTTTGGCGTGCTCGGAGATTTAGTTTGTGTCGAAGCAGCTGCATGATTTGCGGCTCCTAGACAGCCTGAATACATGTGGGAATTCCCTAACAAACAGGCATTCCACACATGTATTCAGGCTGTCCAGCAGTCACAAATCATGCAGCTGTGTCAACACAAACTAAATCTCTGAGCATGCCAAAATGCTCGGAGGACACCAGAGCATGCTCGGGAAAACCCAACAACGAGTATACTCGCTTATCACTAGAGAAAAGAAGTGAGCATTTTATTTCACCTTTTTTTCTGGTCCTTGTACAAATCTGTGAAATGGCGGACGACCAGAGCAAGGTGAATCCTAAAAAATTGTCAGGAACACCGCACTGTACTTGCTCACTGAGCCAGTGCGCGTGTCCTGAGTGTCAGCGCCGGCGTGCAGCCTCCGCTGAGCAGTGACTCACCCGCAATGTAGGGGTACCGGGGTCAGGTACAGCCAGAAAGTACCGATGCACAGGACCTGTGGATGCTGAAGTTTAGGAAGCCAGCATAGGACCTATGGTCATGTGAATGGTCATGTGACTGCAAGGGGGCGGGGCTTAGCGTCCTGCACACAGAGAAGGAAGAGAACTCAGAGTCCAAGCAAAGCAGAGGTTATGCACAGTACAGACCAGCGAGGTACAGGAGAGATAAACAGATGAGAGGTCAGACAAAGCCAAAGGTTATACACAGGATCACAGTACAGTACCAGGGAGGAGACAGAGCGGATAATCAGGGCCAAGCAGAGATCAAAACCAAACAGACATAGGAGGTACCAGGCAGAATCCAAAGCGATATCCAGGGAACAGACCGAGTCATACACAGAGAATCAAGTAACCAGAACACAGCACAGACACACTCAGGGGACACCACACAATGCCAAGGGCGAAAGTATAACTGACAGGGATGGGAGCGTCCTGAGGCTATAAGAAGCCTCCCCCAGAACCAGGGAGAGGCCACAATCATAGCCCCAGGTGTGCAGGTAAGCCTGCACCGGGATCACAACCTTTAACCCCAGAAATGCCAGTCATCAGCACTGGTTCCAAACATTAACCCCACGTGTGCGAGTCAAACCCGCACTGAGATCATGACAAAAATGCTGCGTACTCACTTTTCCTCATCGGGTACTGAACCAACACTCCGCCAGTAGAAAAAAGAGACAATGAGTCACTGATGATGTGAGCTTTGTAAACGAGAATGGACAATGGAAGATGTAAATGGAAAGGTTTTTTTTGTTTCAACTAGTGTTTATTATGCTCCTTGGCTTGGAAAGACCCCACTGGATTCGCATTCAACAGCTTCAATGAAATTCTCGTTTCCAGGCCAATTGTGAGCAAACCGGCAAATTTTAATTTTGGCAAATTTGCTCATTGCTGTGGGTTGTTTTGTATTTGCAGCCAAGTCCAATGCAAGCAAATAGAAATAAGCTGTAACGGCAATTATAATCCGAAGACTGGAAGAAGTGTTGTTACTTAACAAAAGCAAATTTTTTTGTCTTTAACAACCTGTTTAGCTAAACAATTCCTTTTCAAATGCAGCCAAGTCCTTAAATTTACCATTCGGGAGGGATATTTCGAAGTTGCAGTAAACTACCGTAAAGTCGACCCAATTTAGTGCAGGTCGTCCGCTATTGCCTTATGTACAATCTAAACTTTATACTTCAGTTTTTAAGTGGATTCTTTCTCTTTTAACGATCTAATCATAAGTTGTTGCTTTCAGCAATTGGAACAAAATAAGCACGGCTGAGCAATTACGCCAAAATTATGGCTCAGTATAGTTTAACTGCTATCAGGTGCTTATGAAAATAACTAAGGACACTTTTCTTTTTGAATATCTTATGGCGGAAATTATCATCCCCGGTGAATGTATTTGTGATGATAACTTAGCATATATTTCCTGTAAAGAAAGGCGAAAAAAACTCTTTCAAGTCAAAAAAACGACCATTTTCATGATGCATAGATGGAAATTAAAAAAAAAACTTATGCTACTGGCAAGAATATAAAAGATAATTAAAATTGGGGAAGAAAAATGCAAAAACACATCCAGCTCTGGTAGGGTATGACTGAAAATTTATCTTATTATTGGTATAGGACGTAAAAAAAGAAAAGAATATAATCTACTTGTTTAATATAATTAGCATATCAAAGTAGGATGTGCTCCATTTAAAATTGGCATTAAAACAGATTAATAAAACACATGGGAAAGAAAATGTATTAAAAACTAGCTAAAAAATAGAGAATAAAGTAAAAATAGAGAGAACTTTGTCTCATACTATTTTTTTTTCAGAAAAAAATAAATATTTAATTTCTTTTTAAATATGGCTATAATTTTAGAGTTATTTAATGTCTGTCAACTTGCTCTTAATTTGATATATTTTTTTACTTTTGAATAGATGTTTGTATTTTATTTGTTTTATTATTTATTTGTTATGGGAACTAGGTATTTGCTGCTTTTCATATCTTAATTTTTTAATAAAACTTTTTGTTTTTCTTCCTTTTTTTACTTTGTGTGCAGGCTTATTATTTGTTCATTCACTTTCTTTTTTTAACATTTCTTTCTATTTTTTCTTTAATATCTATCTTTTTTTCTTTCTCCTTTCTTTCTTTCTTTCTTTCTTTCTTTCTTTCTTTCTTTCTTTTTTCCTTTCTTCCTTTCTCCCTTTTCCTCCTTTCTTCTTACCTCTCCTTCCTTCCTTTCTTTCTTCCACTCCTTCTTTCTTTTCATTCTTCACTACCTTCATTCCTTCCTTCCACTCCTTCCTTCATTTATCTCTTTCTTTCATTCTCTTTCTTTCTTTGATTCATTCTTTCTTTCTTTCATTCTTTCTTTCTTTCCTTTCTTCCTTCATTTCTCTTTCATTCTTTTTACCTTTCCTTTCTTCCTTTCTCAATTTCTTCCTTCCTTTTTCTCCTTCCTTCTTACCTCTCCTTCCTTTCTTCCTTCACTTTTTCTCCTTCCTTCCTTCCTTTCATTCTTCACTTCCTTTCTTTCTTCCCTTCATTCCCTTTTTCCACTCCTTCCTTCCTTGATTTCTCTCTCTTTCTTACATTCCTTCCTTCATTCATTTATCTCTTTCTTTCATTCATTCTTTCCTTTCTTCCTTTCTCCCTTTCTTTCTTCCTTTTCTCCTTCCTTCTTACCACTCCTTCCCTCCTTTCTTTCTTTCTTCCTTCCTTTCTTCTGCTCCTTCCTTCCTTTCAATCTTCACTTCCTTTCTTCCCTTCATTCCTTTCTTCCACTCCTCCCTTCCTTCATTTCTTTCTTTCTTTCTTTCTTTCTTTCTTTCTTTTTCCTTCATTCTTTCCTTCCTTCCTCTATTATCTTTTTTTATGTACTCTTAATTTGCTACATTTCAATTTCTTTATTTTCTTTTCATATTCTTTTCTCCATTTCTTTATTAATATTTAACTATCTCTTTCTTCTCTTTTCTATCTTCAAACTCTCCTTTTCTTTCATTTCTTTCATTTTTTTCTTCTATTTTCCTTTTTTATGCACTATAAATTTGCTACATTTCTGTTTCTATATTTTTTTTAATTCTTTTTTCACATTTCTTTCCTTTCTTTTTCTTCCTATTTAACCATGGCCATTTTCCAAGCTGTCAAGTGATGGATAGTCTCCAGGGCCAGGTTGTCATGAAAGGTAGAATCAAGCCGATACACAAGCGCAACGTAATTTTTATTTTTTTTTTGTAACAGGCCAACTCATCTAAGCAACGATAAAAGCCAGGGCATCTTCTCCAAAAAGATATCTGACAGACTTCATTTGTCTCCGTGAAGACCTTACCCTAATGTCACGACTTCCCATCATTCCCTTTTTTTTTGTTCTTCAGCCACTCCTCCGGATGATGCCTTGGGAGCATTCAAAGTGGTGAAAATGCCAAGAGATTTTTCCAAATGAATTTGACTTCTATGAGTCTCTGTAAGTCGGGAACCCAAGAAGACATCAATTCTATTCTTCTTGCCAAACAGCTGTCACTATGTTAAAAAGTTGAATTTATCACAGGGTTAAAAAAATAAAAATATTCACCGCAGTCTGTTTAAATAAGTTAGAGAGCGGAATCTTTTCCCCTTTGCTTTTGCTACAACAAGCAAATGTATCAATCATTTTGTTCTGTGGAATGACTATTTATTATCTTCGCGGGAGGCCACCGATTCAATCTGGGCCGTGTTTGCCATGTCTCGTCACATACTCAACTATGTCATCAGTCTTTATCAATGAAATAATTCTCCTCCTGTCATCACATCTTATTAATAAGACTATTTATTACCCCGGTAATTAATTATGACATGTAATCTGCTATTGGCATGACAGATAAATAGATGATGAATTGCCCACTTTATTGGACGTGTAATAGCCATTTAAGAGCGTAGTTTGTTCTCCATCAGGCTGGACCAAATAAATGATAAAAAGTCATCACCGCGGATACTTAAGAAGCCTAGAAGAATAATCCAGGCTCGTATTTGTTACAAATGACTCTCATTGCTGCCAAAGCATCTTAACATTTGACGGATAAAGGAATGGAAATACAGAGGCGGCAGAGCATGGATGTCTCCGGCTATCCACAAAAAAAATCATTTTGTGAACATTATGTGAAAGTCACATTTTATTACAATCACATCGGGTCAAAATGTGTGCGAACGGAGGCCGGTCGCACACGAGGAGCAAGCAATGAATGTAAATATTGTCTGTAACGGATTTCATGCCTTTCCTCAAAATCGAAGACGGGAAAGAGATATTTTTGGATTCTGGGTGTGAATTAGAGCTAAAAAAGAAATATTTAGTATGTAGTATGTATGGTGGAGGGTAGAGATGGGCTTTGTTGAAGACAGAACATTGGTGGTTTATCCTAGTAGTCATCGTAGTCTACCATGAGATCACCTTTGGATTATACTTTTTTTTGCAACCCCTCCTACATACCATTTAGTAGGAGAAGAGGATCATCACCGCGCTGCTGCAAGTACCACATGCGGTATGTCCTGACAAAGGGGTCGCCTGAACCCTGAAACGCCTTGCATAAACCACTTTGAATCTTTACTACTCCTGGAATTCTTCTTCTTGCTGCAGTGCGGTGGTGATCCTCTTCTCCTACTAAGTGTATACTTCTATCAGGTCATGCAATGACCTGTGGATCTGCAGCAGCCGCCTTTTCTATATGTCCTTTCTTCATCCTCACCAGGTGATTAGTTCTCTTGGTGGGTTAACCCTGTGTAACGTGAGATAAGACCCTATTGCGCTTTTGTGTCTCCTCTCCCTTATCTTCCTACATACCATGGCATAGGTAGTGCAACTGTACAAATTAACAAAAAGATGACATACGGTCAAAAATAAACAAGTTTTGTCCTATATATTACTACATGTGCTATTTTACATGATTATATATGATGTGTACCTATTTATGTTTATTTTTGAAAAAAATGTCATTTTTTTTGGCAATTTGTGCAGTGCGTGTTTGAGAAAGGTCGTATTGACTAAAACATCACTCGCAACATATTTGCACGATACTGGACTGTACTTAATAAAATCAAGATTTTCCCTTACATTGGAGCACCAGATTATTTTCTATATATACTACAAGGTTGGATCCTATCTGAGCACCCTCCATGGATGGATGGATGAGGAAAACTACTTAATTTTGATTTTTGCAAATTGGCTTGAATTTGGCTAGGAAATTGGATTTGGGAAAAAATTGGAAAATTTTTATTTAGAAAACTCCTAAATTTTCACCACTTTGAAAGCTCTCTGGGTAATATGTGGAGGAATGGATGAAGAGAAGAAAAATGCCTAAGAAAGGAGAAGGTTCTACTCCGAAATGTGTGTTTATAAATTGAATGTTTTTTATACTTATCGCCTGGATTAAACTTTGTCAGCAGCAAGGTCCGAGATTAGAGATAAGTGGACCCAGGGATATTCGGGATCATCGAGTTCTAGCAAACTTTAGCCCAAAGATTGATTCGGGTACCAGAACTCTACACAAACTTCCAGGGGAAGTCTGTGTTCGGACTTCAACACCGGACAATAGGTGTCCAGTACGAACCTCAAACTTTACAGCTCGGGTTCGCTTATCTCTACCCGATATCCATGACTCTTCTCTTTCCTTTAATTGAAGAACAAATATAGGGAATGATGGGAAGTTATGACATTATTTTATGTGAATTTAATGTGCACATTTATGCTCTGAAGTTTTTACAAACCCAGAGGAAAATAACAATAGGTCCAACAAACAAAATATATACTTATTTAACCCTTACCTGTCACACTGTGATGTACTCTACTCCTATGGTCTTCTTCAGTCAAATGTGGCCTGTTCTTTTGTTTATTGCAGTTTTCCACCTTCATGATGTTGCGACATATGTCATGATATACATGAGGCCACCTGCGATGTTATGACACCCATCACAACATCACTACATGCATTGCAAGTTATGATGATGGAGGGGTGAGGGATAAATTTCGAGGAGCCAGAGGAAAACTCTAGACTGTACAGAAGAGAAGAATCACTGGACAGATGATGGTCAGCAGAGCATTATTTTTTCTTTTTCTACAACTGTTTCTTAGTCCTCTGCAATCCAGGAAAAAGGACGATGTCCACATGTACATGAAAGGTCATGGCACACATTCTGGTGTCATTATGCCATTGACCTCCTGAGTGCTTGTACAAAACTATCTCGGGCACCATGACATTTGAACGTCCAGCACAGTGCAAGATGACCAAAAATTCCAATGTGAGAAGCGAGGTATTAGAAGATGTAGCGAGGACAGGATGGGTGGTGGTGAGTAGCAGAAGGGCTGGAGAAGTGATCGAAGGGTGAGTATAATGATTATTTTTAGAGTTGAGCGACATTGGTCGGATCGGGTTTCCAGAAATAAAATTGGTTTCAGATGAAACTGGTCCGACTAGGGCAAAAAAGGCGGAGTTTCATCCAAAACCCGACCCCAGTGCAAGTCAATGGGGAATAAAAGTCAGCATTGAGTGGATGAATGTCATCCGCTCAATGCCGACTTTTATTTCCCATTGACTTGCATTGGGGTCGGGTTTCGGACGAAACTCCGACTTTTTTTGCCCTAGTCAGACCAGTTTCATCTAAAACAAATTTTGTTTCATGAAACCCGATCCGACCAAAGTCGCTCAACTCTAATTATTTTTATTTTTGACATACTATGTTTATTATTCTTTGGGGTCCTGTAAGCTAAAGTATAATAAGAAACATTGATGGAGAATAAAGTCTCTGTAAGTGGAATTTCCTGAGAAAACAAGCATGAAGAGGTGAATTTGAATTCTGCCCAATCCATGCATCTCTACTGATGACCATAAGAGCTTACACTCTATAGATGAGAAAGACTCTGTGACTCTGGTGATGAAAAACGACTCTGTCATATAAACTTTGCCCCTCTGGGATCCGCTGCTCTGTGATGGCCCAGGTACAGAGCACTAAAGATGAGCGAAATTGTTCAGAAAATGCTCATAGTTCTCAAAGTTGGCACGACCATTGCACATTCGGATTCATGTTCGTATTCCTGAGCATTTTCTCCAAAATTCAGTAAATGATTGAGTTGCCACTAAGGCTGTGATCTTACCGGCGGTTCTGATAGTGGTAAGATCATTAACATCGGTCAGAGCGCTGTGGGGACACGCTGTCAGATGTCAGCATGATTCCATAGCTGTGACTGGCGGTACTATACGTCATTACCGCTGGTCAGAAAGCTGCAGTTCCCACACTGCCAATGACCGTGTGAGCCCATAGCTGTGATGAAAGGTAAAAAGTTTACCTCCTGTCACCGGCATCAGCTGATGGGACAACTACTCCCTTTGTCAAGGGACTCTTCAATATAAAAAAAATAGGATTGAACAAAAAAAAATGGAAATTGACTTCCTGTTACAATTTCCCAGATTCTCACAATACTAATTCATTATATTTAATGCCATACACTACCAATCCTCATAAGGCTGCAATTCAAATCACAACCGCAAAGAAGATGTACATAGATACATATAGCATAGACATCTCTTGACAGAGTGTCACAAATTCATTTTTTTTTTCGAATCTGATCATCTTCTGCCATTCATTTAGTTATATGTCAAGTGGAAAAGTAAGGATGGACAAATATGTATATAACACCTCTCTAAATGTCCTTGCCCTTTCTTTAATCTTTTTTCCACTATTTTTTTTAGCCATATGCTGTAGGGAACCTGCTACTAGTTTTTGTGTCTCAGAACATATACCACCACTTTGTCAGATCCATTTGTGGAATGCATTATGGTCTGGTCTGATAGGGCTCCTCCTTGTGATGTCAGTTCCTCCTCTCTTCTCCTCTGGCTTCGATTGATGTAGGTGATGTGTCCTGCGTCATCCACATAGGAAAACAAAATCTTGGGCCTACACAGCAGCCTCACAGGTCCGATCAGGTATATTTTCCTCTACCACAAAGTGTGCAGAGCATAAAACATTACTGTGCAGGCGCCAAGTTACATTGATCTGGTTATTTTTTTTGTTGACAGGGAAAAAAATGATGAGAGGGAAAGCTAACAGTATGTTGGAGCCAGACTGACGTATACAAAATGGGAGGAATAGGGCTAAGCAACAGCACATGTGAAAAAGACTTGGGTATACTAATAGATCACAGACTGAATATGAGTCAACAGTGTGATGCAGCAACAAAAATGGCAAATGCAATTCTAGGATGTATAAACAGAAGCATACAGTCTAGATCACATGAAATCATTATTGCCCTCTACTCCTCTTTGGTCAGACCTCATCTGGTATACTGTGTCCAGTTTTGGGCGCCACATTTTAAAAAAGACATCAACAAACTGGAGCAAGTTCAGAAAAGAGTGACCAGAATGGTGACCGGTCTGCAAACCCTGTCTTATGAGGAAAAGGTTGCAGGATTTGGGAATGTTTAGCTTGCAGAAGAGAAGACTGAGAGGAGACTTAATAGCTGTCTACAAATATCTCAAGGTCTGTCACATTGTAGAAGGATCATCTTTATTCTCATTTGCACAAGGAAAGATTAGAAGCAATGGGATGAAACTGAATGGGAGGAGACACAGATTAGATATTAGAAAAAACTTTTTGACAGTTAGAGTGATCAATGATTGGAACAGGCTGCCATGAGAGGTGGTGAGTTCTCCTTCAATAGAAGTCTTCAAATAGAGGCTGGACAGACATCTGTCTGGGATGATTTAACGAATCCTGCTTTGAGCAGGGGGTTGGACCAGATGGCCCAGGAGGTCCCTTCCAACTCTACGATTCCATGATTCTATGATGTTGCTTGGCGCTTGCGCGGTAAAGTTTTATGTCCTGCATGCAGTAGAGCAGATAAAAGTGCGCCTGTGGGGGCCTGAGAGGATCCTGTACAGGTGCAAGATCTTGTTTCGCTATGTTGATGACACAGGATGTGTCATCCTCATCAATCAAAGCAGGAGGACGGCGATTAGGAGCAGAGAGGAGGAACAGATGCCACAAGGAGGATACCCAACAGACCAGACCACTCCCATTTACATATAGCACGGGAGCAATTTAAATTGTTTTTTGGGGGTGTATAGGGGGAGTCAAGAGAAAAAAATACAAGTTTGTGGGATGCAGTAGAGAAGCAAATAAAGGTGGTAATTGTTACGGATCTGCAACTCAGGACTAGGATAGAAGGGGCAGAAGCTAACCCTGCACTAGGACTAGGATGAAGCCCTACAATGGAGTGGGCGACCTATTCCTTGTGAATAGACCCACCGACATTTCCTAGGCTAAACTCAAATGAAGACCTAAAGGTAGGGGGAAGGGTATCCCTGAAACAAACTAGGGACTGGGAACAAAAAACAGGTAAATAGAGGAAGCTGCAGAGACGAAAGGAAAACCAAAAAACAAAGCAGGCCGAACTAGAGATCCCAGAACTGCAGGATATCAAACACAGAACGCCATCAAAGCTCCTAGCCAGAACTCTAGGGGATTAACACTGTTGTCCAGCAAGGACTGGGAGGCAGGTGCTGGGTCATAAAGGGTGATACAATCACCTGATCTCAGACAAACCCAGCACCAGAGGAAAAAGACCAGCAGCCAGAAAGCAACAACAAGATAGCGGATGGTCAAAACGAAATAGATTCTAACAGTAATATTTAGTCAGAAACTCAAAAAGTGGTGATAGGTTCCCTTTAATAACCTTTTCTCAAAATAATGAGTCGTGTGGCATAATTAAAATAGAAAAGTCAATACTATATTTTTTTAATGTACTGAGCCTGACAATCACACATATTCTAGAAAGGGCTTCATCAATATAACATTTTATCTCAAATTTAGCAATTTTTGTATTTTGCACCCTGTTGAAAATGTTTTCTTCCTGTCTACCTAAAGTTGGGCATTTGTATTTCTAGTTTGCGCTGGGTGACTAATTACTCCAAGGAAATAACCAGTGACTTTGAAAATGACTTTAGAATTCTTTGCAGTAGTGTTTAATCAGGCATATTAGCATACCTGGGTAAGACCGGCTTACTCTATTTGATGTTCATGCAATGGCATATAATTTGAGCATTATTTCAGTAGAAAAAAGTATAACAACGAGCAAACGTTACAGTTCTGACCTTATTTGCACCAAGTTTTACATTCTTTCCAACTTTGACAAACACTTTTGCCGTAACACATGACAAGTACACAAATGAATATTCACATTTTCACCCTGACTTTACAGGGAATAATATCAGTGTTTTGTATGGAGGTGAATTAATTACTCTCATATATGTCTGTATTGTTTGGATAATGATACTGAAAGCCTTTCACGCAGCAATGTAGTCAAATAAGGGCAATTATGAAAAGCGAGACTAACCCAGCTCCTAACAATACAGGCAAAATAAACACATTAGTAAATAATTAGCATTACATTATCTACTTTTTACAATATATTTATGCAGACTAAAATTTACAGTAACATATTGTAAAAGATTGAAAAAGGACAAAAGTCAGTAAGCCGAACAAAAACTGGTATAATTCAGGAATATGCTTAAGAGAGTGGATAAAGGAAACAATTGACATTGATCTAGATCCGTCCCTCCAAACATCTCCTTTTTAGCTTGACTGGAGATGAGCAAATCGATTTGGGGCCAATTAAATTTGCTGCAAATTTTTACCAAAATTTTAGATTTGCCTGAATCTGATTTATTTGTGATTTGCTTCTGGCAGATCAAGAAAAATGGTGACTGTGAGGAGCTGGTCACTTACTAAAGACTATTGGACCAATGCCCGTAGAATTGAGTCCTCGGCTCTATGGGATAATTTTCCAGCACGGAGCACTGGTTGAATAGATATTGTTGTGTATTAATAGATATTTGCCTGCTGTGTTTTATTAGTGATTTGCTTGCTCGTCGGTTCAGCCTCAGGAATCAATGTTTCCATTCAGTGACAGTAAGCAGAGGAAGGCGTGCAGGCTGGATCTTATGTATACCTAAGGCCAGAGAGGAAATTGCCAAAGGTAAATGTAAAGCAATCATTCTATTAATCTCATCTGTACCTCAAATTCAGCCATTTTACTCTCAGCCCTAGGCTCAATGTGTGGATGCGGATTGTAAACCCAGGGGAGCCTTCACCGCAGGGAGTCTCACATGGAAACCCAGGTGATGGGCTTATGGAATATGCTTCATTCTATGAGCTAAAAGTAAATCTTTAAGAGGAAGGGAGAAAAAGACAACAAAGATTTAGTCAGGCAGTGTTTGGAATGACTTCAAAGGGAGGGCATCCAAGCTGAGATGGATGGATGGTCTATGGAGTTTTGGAGATTGGTTGCCATCTGGGCTGGATCTCCCTGCTACAGTTGAGGGATCTGTCATCTGGATTTCACAAACTTTCTTAAGGATTATTGGTCATGGATGCATGGACGTCAGTTGTGTTATTTCTCATCTGGAGGAACCTGGACTGTGACTGGCGGGAGATACGAAATTTGTGGGCCAAAAAAAAGTTGGGAGACAATATCACCTGGTATGCGGGCAGTGTGACTGTTGACCCCTGGGAAGAATGGATATTGGCCATCTACCTGGATTTGTTGCAAAATCACAGAAGTATGGAATAAAATACAGTTGCATCATTAACCTGCCTAGGTGATTATTACAACCCACAACCTCAGATCTTCACAGTGACCGATTGTGATTGTGCTAGATGGTACAGGACCAGAAAGCAGATAGCACAATAGAAAAAAATTATAAATTTAGAAAAGAAAAACATGAATTTGTAATACTCGGTCTGGAGAGCTTAATACTGTATGGGTTTATGTGTGGCCACTTCATGATTGTGATGTCAGAAGACCCACGGACAGTTCGTGCATCATGTTCTGTACTTGGGCCGTGACACACAGTTATGTGAGTGCACCATTAGTATCAGGGCAGCCGTTTCCTAATTACGGCATCTTACCAGATTCTTGGCTTTTGTCTTTGGCTTTTCTTTGAAAACAGGTACTGTTTATTTCAGAAACCATGCTTTACCCTCATTCTCCAGCTCCCAACTCCTCTAAAAGCAACACTTCAAAACAAGTCACTCCCGGGACAGTCACCTGGCGCAGCACAAAAGTCAAGATGTTTCCACAGCTCATCTTTTAGTCACTACTTCATGGCATGGCTTCTGCTAACCACACAGGCCCTCAGCAACTAACACTAGACTTGACGGAAACCATCCCATGAATACCCTCACTCACATTTTCTGCAGTGTCTATCTCAGGAGAACAAATGGACTTTAACGCCAAAGTTGACGCAGCATTAATGTGACTCATCATTCTTTATAGACACACAGAATGCAATGCTGAAATTGCAGATATTTATAGATTAGACAAGTACACTAAATCCAGGAGACTTCTAGGGAGGCTGTCTGTGGTCTGGATTGGGTGCATGAGGTCTACACTGGTCTGGATTCCAGGTCAATTAGCTAACAATGGTCCAAAGGGCAGTCTTCTCCAAGAACAAAGGAAAGTAGGTAAAAAATAGCCTTTAATCATATAGGATAAAAAAAGGCAGAATGTTCAAATATTAAAAAAAACCATAATGCTTACAGGTTTTTGGTAGAAAAACCCTTAAACATAGCTCACAACGTGGTTTGGAGTACTTCCTTAAATAGTTCTTCAAACTTTTAGCATTTAATAAAGTACCCCACACCAGGGTGTCAGCTAAGATTAAGGCTTTTTCAACTCAAAACGCGTGATCATTTTGAGTTTTTTTAATATGTGAATTCTCTGAGGACCACACCCAGACCACAGACTGTATACCTTGGAAGTTTGCTATGATACTTATCTCTACCACATGAGTCGAGAGGACATAGACACTTTTTGTATTTTTTGTGTAAAGCCACATGAGGTCTAGAAACCCCAAGAATCTTGCTGGTCATCATCTTTCTTTGGAAGTGCTGTGGTCTGGCAGTAAAATATAATGGCATACAGCAATAGTAATACAGCCTAAATGAAAAAACGGCACCCATCTTCACTCTCTTACGATCTGCCGTCAAAACACATTGATAGTGGCTTTCTTGCCAGCAGAATACTTACGTATGCTAAAATTCAACAGCCCGGTCTTTCTATTCCTGGCATCTAAAATTAAGGTAAATTAGATGATCCATCAGTGTTTTCAACCTTGACAAGTTAGGAAGAAATTAATCCATTGAGTGTGGCCAGCTTTCGAGGTAGTCCTGTTGAAAACCATGCAACATCTAAAATCCACCATATTATACATGATGGTTAGAATTACATAACAAAACTGTTTAGTAATCATATACAGTGGGAAAAAAAGTATTTAGTCAGTCAGCAATAGTGCAAGTTCCACCACTTAAAAAGATGAGAGGCGTCTGTAATTTACATCATAGGTAGACCTCAACTATGGGAGACAAACTGAGAAAAAAAAATCCAGAAAATCACATTGTCTGTTTTTTTTTTCATTTTATTTGCATATTATGGTGGAAAATAAGTATTTGGTCAGAAACAAAATTTCATCTCAATACTTTGTGATATATCCTTTGTTGGCAATGACAGAGGTCAAACGTTTTCTGTAAGTCTTCACAAGGTTGCCACACACTGTTGTTGGTATGTTGGCCCATTCCTCCATGCAGATCTCCTCTAGAGCAGTGATGTTTTTGGCTTTTCGCTTGGCAACACGGACTTTCAACTCCCTCCAAAGGTTTTCTATAGGGTTGAGATCTGGAGACTGGCTAGGCCACTCCAGGACCTTGAAGTGCTTCTTACGAAGCCACTCCTTCGTTGCCCTGGCGGTGTGCTTTGGATCATTGTCATG
Organism: Dendrobates tinctorius; assembly: GCF_039654945.1. Classification (NCBI taxonomy): domain Eukaryota; kingdom Metazoa; phylum Chordata; class Amphibia; order Anura; family Dendrobatidae; genus Dendrobates; species Dendrobates tinctorius. Next base: position 14,395,666 of record NW_027361677.1, read on the forward strand.
TTGAAAGACCCAGCCACGTTTCATCTTCAATGCCCTTGCTGATGGAAGGAGGTTTGCACTCAAAATCTCACGATACATGGCCCCATTCATTCTTTCATGTAATCGGATCAGTTGTCCTGGCCCCTTTGCAGAGAAACAGCCCCAAAGCATGATGTTTCCACCACCATGCTTTACAGTAGGTATGGTGTTTGATGGATGCAACTCAGTATTCTTTTTCCTCCAAACACGACAAGTTGTGTTTCTACCAAACAGTTCCAGTTTGGTTTCATCAGACCATAGGACATTCTCCCAAAACTCCTCTGGATCATTCAAATGCTCTCTAGCAAACTTCAGACGGGCCCGGACATGTACAGGCTTAAGCAGTGGGACACGTCTGGCACTGCAGGATCTGAGTCCATGGTGGCGTAGTGTGTTACTTATGGTAGGTCTTGTTACATTGGTCCCAGCTCTCTGCAGTTCATTCACTAGGTCCCCCCGCGTGGTTCTGGGATTTTTGCTCACCGTTCTTGTGATCATTCTGACCCCACGGGGTGGGATTTTGCGTGGAGCACCAGATCGAGGGAGATTATCAGTGGTCTTGTATGTCTTCCATTTTCTAATTATTGCTCCCACAGTTGATTTCTTCACTCCAAGCTGGTTGGCTATTGCAGATTCAGTCTTCCCAGCCTGGTGCAGGGCTACAATTTTGTTTCTGGTGTCCTTTGACAGCTCTTTGGTCTTCACCATAGTGGAGTTTGGAGTCAGACTGTTTGAGGGTGTGCACAGGTGTCTTTTTATACTGATAACAAGTTTAAACAGGTGCCATTACTACAGGTAATGAGTGGAGGAAAGAGGAGACTCTTAAAGAAGAAGTTACAGGTCTGTGAGAGCCAGAAATCTTGATTGCTTGTTTCTGACCAAATACTTATTTTCCACCATAATGTGCAAATAAAATGAAAAAAAACAGACAATGTGATTTTCTGGATTTTTTTTACTCAGTTTGTCTCCCATAGTTGAGATCTACCTATGATGTAAATTACAGATGCCTCTCATCTTTTTAAGTGGTGGAACTTGCACTATTGCTGACTGACTAAATACTTTTTTCCCCACTGTACATGTTAAACCCCAATGCCAACTGGATTCCAATTTCATCTTACTTGTTCTTCATTTGAGAAAACCCTAGACGCTGTTTCTTTATAGATACCGTGTTTGTGTCTCATCCACCAGCATGAGCAAAGGTTAAAAGACAGATCCTAAAGGACCCACAAAGAGTCTTCATTTGTCATCATGTCAGCCTGATGAGAACGTCATTAAATGACTTCTGTATTACTTTTCTGACGGCCCCTTATGGAGACTCTCGTACAAATTACTCCCACTATTGATTTTAGCTCAGTCCCCATTGAGTGTCATGACATAGATCTGAGAGATTAGTAACATTGTAAGAAGATGAGGAGCGCTCTAGTCTAGATCACCCATTTATAAAGCAGGATGGTGGACCAGATATTTAATAGAGATTGACAGGTTGCTCTAACAGAGATGAAAGGATTTTGTGTGCAGAAGCAAGAGGTCTGCTAAGAGAAAGGCGCCTATTTATGGATGATCGATTTTAAACACATGATCTTGTCTAGTCTCTCGTTACTAAAGAGCCTTACGATTAACACATTGTATAGGACTAATATGTGAATAAGAGGGGTATGATTACTGTAATATGGTAGCCCTGCTATTTTATTGTGCGATTATCCAAAAATGTTCTGGCCCTGACAGATCCTGACAAAACTAGGGAAATTACAACACTTGATAGAGACTGGTCTACAAAACCCAAATGAGCAACTGGGGAAAATAAATGTTTCGCAAACTCAATACAATATGTGAATCTGGCTGTACAAAAATGGCTGAAACAAAATGCAATACACACAAATGAAATACGCAGGTGTATAACAAAACATGTGTAATAGCAATCATTTTCTTTCTGGATCAATTTCAAGGTTGCTAACACTTTCAACCATGACTCTATCATAATATTGGGTGGAGAACTTAAACTTGGTACCCCCACTGATCAGCTGGTAGGGGCTCAGTAAAAGCTGGAGCTGATCTACAATACTTCTTCACATTTAAAAGAGTTGTGCAATGTAGCTCCATTAAATGATTATACACATCTGGCATAGTTAATAACAAATGATTGGTGGGTGTATTAGGTGTCGGACCACTAGCCAACATGAATGTATGCCCACAGAACTATTTTAGAGTGTTTATGTTTAAACAGTTGTCTGCCAAAAAACTGTTCTTTCAGGGTCCTCAACGCACATGCATGTTTAATTTGTGTGCATGTAGAGGTGAGCGAACCCAAACTGTAAAGTTCAGAGTTTGTACTGGACACCTAATGTCTGGTGCTCAACTCCAAACATGGACTTCTCCTGAAAGTTTGTTGTACAGTTCGAGAGCCTGGGAAGTTGAGAGAGCTGAAAGACAAGGCAGGCAAAGCCTTCTATATAAATAGAAGACATGTGTACCATTTCAAAGCACCTGTAACCATCTGGCTAAAAATCTTTGACACCATAATTGCCCCAATTTTTCTGTATGTCAGCAAAGTCTGGGGTCCACTCTCATTCCCTATCTGATCAAAGTGGGACGCTGGGCCAACAGAAATATTCCACTTACAGTTTTGCAAACAGCTCCTCCAAGTCCATCAGAGCACATAAAAAAGCGCCTGCTGAGCAGAGTCAGGAAGATTCCCACTACACTTTCCGACCCTGAAAAAAGCGCTATCATTCAAGACTCATCTACAAAGTAGTAGTCCCAGCTCCTACCATCACAAAGCCTTGCTACATCAATATGCCTCAGGAAAACGAAGCCCCCCAACACAAATCAGCCAAAACAAGCCTTACCAAGCCACCAACGTGCATTACCTGACAAAAGGCGAAATCCAAAAGACAGTACACTTCAGTAGACTTTCTGATTTCCTCCCAGACTTCACCTCCATGGAGGAGGAAGAGAAACTGCCTATACTACTGGGGAAAGAGGAAAGTGCAGGAACCATAGCAGCACAATATGTCAGTGCCTTCCACAGAATAAGAGGAGCCTGATATGTCATGGTCTCTTATACCCCACTCTGGATGTGTACCTATCCCCATCCCCCTGTTATTTTATCACTTGCTTTGGCAATGCTAGCATGTACTTAGTCCTGCCATTAAAGTCCATTTGAATTGAATTGAGAGAGATATTTTTTTCCAGCTCCATAGTTTATCTCCCCATTGATTTCAATGGGGCTCGGGGTGAGGTTCAAGTTCAGGTACAGTTGTGGTACCCAAACCAAAATGTGGACTAAAGTTTGGTCAGGTACCAGACCTCGAACTTCCACAGGTCCACTCATCCCTATGTGCATATCATTTCATTAGGAAGAATAGAGCAGGTCACTACTGCACACCTCTGCTAGCAGTTTATCAACATACCCAATCTTTCTTTCTTCCGACATCAAATGTCTTGTGAAGAGTCCAAAGGTGCAAATATACCCATCCCACTGGTGTATGAGGAACTTCCTGAGTAGTAAAACCATGACTTCTCTCACTTAACTGACAGTCAAAGCCGGACTCAGTTCAACTCATACTCATAGAGGTGGTCACGGGTTTACCACGCCAGACAGGAGCCAGAAGACTGCAGCGTCTGATTTCTCCTGCTTTTGCACTATTTAGAAGCACTTCACCTTCATATTAAACAATGCAGGTTTCTTTTCGCAGTGCAGGGGTTAATCTGCTCAGTTGAGAGGTCTTGAACTCTTGAAAGTTTTCCTGCATTAAGGCTCTCAGCTGCTTACTGTTGGACACTCCCCTCTCATATATTCTGGGCCCTGGCAAGCACTCATTACCAGAGTAGCTTTATGCTGCATGGTTAGGAGATGGTTGTTTATTGTTGCTGTTGTTTGAGAAGGCAGTTGGTGGATTTATCTGAGACTGTTGCTAGGTTTTGGTTGTGTGCTAAATTACCCTCCTTCTCCTACTTTGGTTTTACCTCATCCTCAACTCCCCGATGTTTACCTCTGTTGTTTGTGTGAGCACATTTTTATGAGTGGTATTTTCTTTTTACCTGTTTGCATTACCGTTTTAGTCTATTTGGTGTATAAAGCTACAGTACTACTCCCCATTTCTATGAGTAGGGGAGAGGTACAGACTGAAGGCGGATTCAAGAGCTAAGGCAAGGTACATGGCCCTGGCATCTTCACCATCAGAAGTAATTCAGGAAACAGTGAGCTTAGTTAGGGAAAGAGAAGGAGACACTCAACAAAAGTCTCAGATGATTATGTAATTCCACACAGTAGTCACAGCAGTACTTTACCAGCTTATGCTCTTGACAGACTGCAATTCGCATTACAGCTTTTGGGTGGCTATACATAGACCTATGTAGAATAAACATCTTGCAACAGAGTATCATGAACATGGTGGCTCAGTGGTTAGCACTGCAGCCTTGCAGCGCTTGGGTCCTGGATTCAAATCCCACCAAGGACAACATCTGCAAAGGAGTTTATATGTTCTCCATGTTTGTGTGGGTTTCCTTCTGGTACTCTGGTTTCCTCCCACATTCCAAAGGCATACTGATAGAGAATTTAGATTGGGAGCCCCATTTGGGACAGTGTGGGGCCGGACTGGCTATCTGGCATTTCTTGCAAATGCCAGAAGGGCCTGTCTGGTCATGGACCGCCTTGTCTGCCACATTGTTAACAGAATCAGTGTTCCCATGACACCCATACTGTTAAGAGTTGTGATGGAGCACAAAGTTGCTGACTCCATCACTTATCCCAGCAGGCCACGGGTATCATTAGAAATTTAGGTCTTCTAGAAAATCTTCCTTTCCTTCATCCAGAATAATATTAGTAATATATCCCATCTGGTTCATGGGTAAGGGGACTACATGGGCCTGTGTGATTTCAAATGCCAGGACTGAATTTCAGCCCTAGCCCATACCTGGTGGAAAATGATCGTCCTTGGTTAGATTTGAAACAATAACCCGAGCAATGGAAACCTACAATGCTAACCTTTCATAATAATGTTTATTATTGCATATATTAAAACTACTATGTTCTACTGTTTATTGGGGCATGAGTCTCTGTCTCCAACAATAGTGTTATATTGTCAACATACATCGTCTAAAAAAAAAAAAGAAGAGCCCCAGGACGTTCCCGCTCACTGTTCACACTGTGTGTAGCTGGAGCACATTCTGCTTTCACTTTACAAGCTGGCAGGCGAGATGCTAAGATCCCGAGCTGTAAGAAATACCAGTTGTAAGCTGCGTTTTCTTTGTTTATGAATAAATATATCTTCTCTGTTGAACAGCTGGACTGTACACAGATTAATCCACTGCCAACATACCCACCCAGCCACCGTGCTGTCCAAGACCTGTTCACTGGCTAAGTCATGAAAATGACTTCCAACACCTGTGAGAAGGTTGTGAAAAGAGAAACTTGTTCCCATTGCAGCCACTCACTTCAATTTTTAAAGAGTGCCTGAGAGGTGGAATCTCAGTGTGCTCTGTCCGAGTTGAACCCATAACTTCAACAACATTACTAACCACTGAGCCACCATGCTGCCCAGGAAATTATTAATAGGTAGGTTATCAATATGACTACCAGGAGCAATGGCAAGATCATGAAAGAGAAAGTTAGATGCCCAAGGCATCAAATCAGTTAATTGATTTTAATTTCTGAAGTGTACCTGAGAGGTGGAATCTCATTATTGTTTGCCAGAGTTGAACTAATCATTCCAGTGCTAACCACTGAGCCACTGTACTAGCTGATAACAGCCACTGTATTACCCGGCAATTGTCACTGTGCTAAACTATAATCATCACCAAGCCACCACCATGCATCACTGTAGGAATAAATAAGCTCCCACTATGTTTCACTGTAGACATCCCCAAGCCCCCCACCATGCTTCACTGTTGCCTTTTTGGCTGGTGGAGACAGAAGCTTTCTGGAACTTGATGGTGGCGGCCGTCCCTCAGAACTTGGTCCCTAGCCACCACTATTTCTTCTGGTGTGCCATCCGCGCATTACGCAAGCATCTGTCCAACAACCTTAGCTGTGCCCTCAACAATACAGTTACTGGGAAAGTCCATCTAACCACGGACATGTGGACAAGTGCTTGTGGGCAGGACCGGTACTTCTCGCTGACGGCACACTGGGTTAACATAGTGGAAGCTGGGACGCAGTACGACCTTGGGATGCAACATGTCCTCCCGACGCTGAGGATGGCGGGCCCTGGGTCAATCAGGGTTGCCCCCACAGTCTACAACCTCTGCACCTCATCCTCCTCCTCTTCAGCCTCCATCTCCGAAATGACCACATTAGTCACAAGCTGGAAGCACTGCCTCAGCCAAGCAGCAACAGGCTGTGCTGAAGCTAATATGCTTAGGTGATAAACTGCACAATGCTGAAGAGTTGTGGACAGCTCTGAAAGAGCAGGCAGATCTGTGGCTGACACTGCTGAACCTACAGCCAGGCATGGTCATGTGTGACAATGGTCAAACATGGTGGAAGCTATGAGGCAAGGCGAGCTCACACATACTATATACCATGCGTGGCCCATGTGCTTAACTTCGTGGTTCAGCGGTTTCTCAAAACCTACTCGGAGCTGTCGGATCTGCTTGTCATAATACGCCGCCTGTGTGCCCATTTTAGAAGTCAGCTACCACTTCCGCCGCCCTTGCCATGCTTAAGCAGTGTTTGCAGCTTTTGGCTCACCCACCAGTGTGTGACAACCCCACTTGTTGGAACTCAACACTGCAGATGTTGGGAAGGATTTGTGAGCAGAAGATTGCGGTTGTTGACTACCAGCATTAACAAGGCCATTGGTATTCAGTTCAGACTCCACACATAAGATCTCAGGAGTGGACATGGATGTCAGACATATGCACCATCCTACAAAACTTTGAGGACTCCACCAAGATGGTGAGTGGCAATGACGCCATAATTAGCGTCACGATCCCGCTTCTCTGTCTTCTGAAATGCTCTCTGCTCACAATCAAAGAGGATGCATTGCAGGCAGAGCACGATGAGATGGAGCAAGGAACCATACAGGCTGACTACACACAGCCCAGCCTCATCTTATCCCAATGTGGATTGGGTGGCAATAAGGAAGAGGAGGAGGAGGAAGAATAGCAGCTAGTTTCGTACGCTATAGACGATAGTACCTGCACATCTGTCATTCTGTCTGTTCAGCGTGGATGGCCTGAGGACAGGGACAAGGAGGAGGAGGAGAGCATGGTCAGTTGTTCTCTTGGTGAGGACACGGAAGAATTGGCTGTTAGCAGTCTGGCATGCAAGTTTATGTTGCGCTGCCTTTCCTTGTTACCCTCGCATTATCAAAATTGTGGGTGACAGTCATTACTGGTTGGTGACACTTCTAGACCCACACTACAAGGAGAGCTTTCTATTGCTTATTCCCGAGGTGGACAGGTCTACTAAAACTGGGCAGTACCAGAAGGCCCTTGTTTTGGAATTATTAATAAAAAACACACCTGAAAATGCTGGCAGCAGAGGTCACAGTTCTTTTGACAAGTGAGAAGTACAGGTGATAGAGACTCAACTCCAATCCAGCAGAGGCAGGGGAACACTCTCAAAGTTCTGGGATAGTTTTCTTAGACCCTCCCATCGTACAGGTCCAGAGGTGTTGGGTACTCTCACAAGGAGTGCAAAATTTGGGAAGATGCTGAGGGAGTACATTGCAGATCATACCAACATCCTCCATGATTCCTCTGTGCCTTATAATTATTGGCTCTCTATGCCTTGGAGCTCCTGGCCTCCACTTCCGGGTCTTCAGCCTCAACACTGCAATTCTCCACTGCATGTTCTTCAGCCTCAACACTGCAATTCTCCACTGCCGAGTCTTCAGCCTCAACACTGCAACTCTCCACTGCCAGGTCTTCATAATAATAATAATAATAATCTTTATTTATATAGCGCCAACATATTCCGCAGCACTTTACAGTTTAACAGTTTCAAAACACAAGTCATATGTAACAACATTAACAATACAATAATTAAAGCAAAATAAGGCGTAATAAGATGACCCTGCTCGTGAGAGCTAACAATCTACAATGAGGTGGGGGAGATACAGAGTACAGGGGTGTATTTACAATGGTGTATTTATAGTGATGGTCCAGCCATCTTGAGGGAGTGAAAGATGGATGGAGATAGTGAATGGGCTACACACGCACCCTTACACATAGAATGACTTTGATTAGTGAACGTGATAAACCGCTCTGAACAAATGTGTTTTGAGGGAGCGCCTAAAACTGTGCAAATTGTGGTTAGTCCTAATTTCTTGGGGTAGAGCATTCCAGAGGATAGGAGCAGCACGGGAGAAGTCTTGGAGTTGGGAGTGGGAAGTACGGATTAGTGCGGAGGTTAGTCGAAAGTCGTTTGCAGAGCGCAGCGTTCGGCTAGGCCGATAGACAGAAATGAGCGAGGAGATGTAGGGGGGTGCCGCACCGTGGAGAGCTTTGTGGGTGAGAATAAGTACTTTGAAGTGGATCCTATAATGAATGGGCAGCCAGTGTAATGACTGACGAAGAGCGGACACGTCCGAGTACCGATTAGCCAGATGGACGACCCTGGCTGCTGCATTAAGTATGGACTGGAGAGGGGATAGTCGAGTGACGGGGAGGCAAATTAATAGAGCGTTGCAGTAATCCAGCTGGGAGTGGATCACTGCTACAGTGAGGGTTTTTGTTGTTTCCATGGTGAGAAAAGGGCGGATTCTAGAGATGTTCTTTAGGTGTAAGCGGCAAGAGCGGGCAAGAGATTGTATATGGGATGTGAAGGAGAGATTGGTGTCAAACATAACACCCAGACAGCATGCCTGCTGCCGGGGTGTTATTATGGTGCCAACCACGGAGAGGGAAATGTCAGATTTAGGGAGGTTAGTAGACGGCGAGAGCAGGTGAAGTTCAGTTTTGGAGAGGTTGAAGCTTCAGATAGAGAGTGGACATGATATTGGAGACTGCGGACAGACAGTCACTGGTGTTCTGTAGTACAGAGGGGGTAATGTCGGGGAATGACATGTATAGTTGTGTGTCATCAGCATAAAGATGGTACTGAAAGCCAAATCTGCTGATGGTCTGTCCGATTGGGGCTGTGTAGAGAGAGAAGAGAAGGGGGCCAAGGACTGAGCCCTGAGGTAACCCGACAGCAAGAGGAAGAGGAGATGAAGTGGAGCCAGAGAACAAAACACTGAAGGAGCGGTCAGAGAGATAGGACGAGAATCAGGAGAGAGCAGTGTCCTTAATGCCTAGTGACTGGAGCCTAGAGAGTAGGAGATGGTGGTCAACAGTATCGAAAGCTGCAGATAGGTCAAGAAGAACGTGACCATTACGTTTTGCTGTCAGAAGGTCATTGGTCACTTTGATCAGTGCAGTTTCAGTCGAATGTAGGGGGGGGCGGAAGCCGGACTGTGAAGGGTCTAGAAGGGAGTGAGTGGAGAGGTAATGGGTAAGGCAGGAGTAGACAAGGCGCTCCAAAAGTTTAGAGATGAAGGGGAGATTGGAGACTGGTCTGTACTTGTTTGTGCAGGATGGGTCGAGAGCGGGTTTCTTTAGTAATGGAGTAATGATGGCGTGTTTGAAGGAGGATGGGAAAATGCCCGAGGAGAGGGAAAGATTAAAGATTGTAGTTAGGTGGGTTGTGACGACTGGAGAGAGAGACTGGAGGAGATGTGAGGGAATTTGATTGGAAGTGCATGTAGTCGGACGTGAAGAAGAGAGGAGTCTGGAGACTTCTTCTTCTGTGATGGGATCAAATGTGGAAAGTGAGCCAGGGGAGATGCAGGACGGGATGGCAGTCACAGCACTTGGTGGTTGGGAGCAGATTTCCTGACGGATATTATCTATAGTCTCAACACTGCAATTCTTTACTGCAGGTTCTTCAGGCTCAACACTGCAATTCTCCACTGCTGAGTCTTCAGCCTCAACACTGCAATTCACTGCAGTTTCTTCAGCTTCAGTATTGCAATTCACTGCAGAGTCTTCATCCTCAACACTGCAATTCTCCACTGCAGGTTCTTAAGCCTCAACATTGCAATTCACTGCATAGGTAAACAGTATGGGAGGATCAACTTCCTAATGAGAACTTTGCTTTCAGGTGGCCATCCCGTACTTCTGTTCAGAGGGTTTATAAGGGTGTGTGAACATTTGGAGCAGGCCTTGCATTCACTTCATGGGCAAACAGTATGAGAGTACTAACTTACTTATAATGGGAACATTGCTTTCAGGTCGCACTCATTTATGTCTGTTCAAAGGGTTATTGGGGTGCATCTAAATTTGGGCCAGGGCAGGCCTTGCATTCAATGCATAGGAAAACAGTATGGGAGTATCAACCTCCAAATAATGGGATCATTGCTTTCAGGTGGCACTCATTTACATCTGTTCAAAGGGTTATTGGGGTGCATCCACATTTGGTGTAGTTGCAATATTCACTGCATAGGCAAACAGTATGGGAGTATCAACTTACTAATAATGGGAACATTGCTTTCAGGTGGCCATCCTGTACATTTGTTCAAAGGGTTATTGGGTTGCGTCCTCATTTGGGGAAGGCCTTGCATTCACTTCATGGGCAAACAGTATAGGAGTACCAACTTCCTAATAATGGGAAAATTGCTTTCAGGTGGCACTCAAAGGGTTATTGGGGTGCGTCTAAATTTGGTGCAGGGCGGGCCTTGCATTCAATGCATAGAGAAACAGTATGGGAGTACCAAATTCCTAATAATGAGAACATTGATTTCAGGAGGCCCTCCTGTACATCTCTTCAAAGGGGTATTGGTGTGCATCAAAATTTTTGGCAGCCCTGCCACTCTCTGCATACGCAACAACAGTATAGGAGACCCACTGTTTAATAATGGGAACAACAAAGCATAGCCAGCTGATGGCTCTCTAAGAATAGTGAGGACTGACTGCTGGCCCTATAAAAATAGGCTTTGTGACCATCAAGAGTCCCTCCTTCAATAATTAAACAGGATGTGTCTGATGATGTGTCACACACCACAAGGCCAGATAAGGTTGTAAACTGACATTTCCCAGTGAATGCATTTATCTTGGTTGAAAGTAATGCTAAAGTTGAAAAACGCATCAAAAATGCTACCTCATTACCCTGGAAAGGATGCTCCTTAACTTATTTCCCAGGAAAATCCATTTTGGTTTTGTTTTTGTATGTTTTATTGTGCACCTGTAAAAGTGGTGTAAGTCTCTGACAACATTGTTCACAGCAGTGACCTGGGAGTCAGAAATGCTTCTGGGGTCTTCCCTTGATGTACCCATGTCATTTGAGCACTATTCCCATCGATTTCTGCAGTTGTTAGTCCCTCTGCAGACTGCCTGGGCGGGCTGCGGTAAAAATGCTCAAATTTCCCATAGACTTACATTGGGCTTGTTGCTCGGGTCGAGCACCCGAGCATTCCAATTTGCTTGACCCGAGCACCCGAGCATTTTTGTGCTCGCCCATTACTAATTGCAATAAATATATTTTATACTATATCTAATTAGCTTGATTATTGTATCATAATAATGATTAAAAGCCTGATGTCACCATTTTACTACAGTAAATTTATCACTTAAACGTGAGCCATGTATGAGGGAGTCGGAGTCATGGAAATTGAGGAGTCGGAGTTGAAGGTTTGGCTTACCGACTCCACAGCCCTGATTTTGTGTGACTGTGTGGGTTTCCTCCCATGTTCTGAAGACAGACCTGTAGGAGATATGACCCCTGATGGGCGCAGTGATGTCTGTAAAGTGCTGTACAATCAATATGCTTATTTATTATGCTTCATAAGAACGGTCTCACTTTGCAGACATTATTGCCCCGTCAGGACTCACATCCTACAAGGAAATCTTTGGAAGTGGAGCTGCTCACACTCTGCTCCATTCATTGTTTATGGGACCATCTGGGAAAACAGAGCTTCATTTTTTCCAGACAGTCCCATAGTCAATGAATGCAGTGGAGGATAAGCCCGCGCACCTCTGCTACATTCAAGAATGGGATGGATCTAGAACACTTGTGCACCGAGCTCTGGAGACCGTGTCGTGGAGATTATTATGTGATGCTTTCTAGTACGTGAACATGTTAGAAATGTCCCACAGTGAACGGCTGCCCTCTCCGGTCTCCTGTCTGAGAACACAGAGAATAAAAGTCTGTTGCTCCCATCTCATAGCTCGGTGCACAGCCTGCTGTTGCTGGTGGTTAAGCACCCATGGGAACACTGGGACATTCTTTTTCTTGTTGCTGTTTTCATTGGTTCAGCTCTGACCAAGAACAATGAGATTCCTCCTCTCAGACACATCTCAGAAAATGATCAGTGTCCACAAGGGAACCTGCTCTTCCTTTTCATTACTTGTCGGTGGATACTGATAGGCATATTGATGACCTAGCCATCAGGTGATGCTCAGGCGGCTCAGTGGTTAGCACAATTATCTATCAACGCTTGGGTCCTCAGTACAATTCTGACTGAGGTCGGAGTAATTCCTGCTCTCAGTTGTACCTTAGAAATTGCAAATGGGCCTGCTCTACTTTTTCATGACCTGTTGGTGGACACTGATAGACATATTGATGACCTAGCCATCAATTATTTATTAGGCAGCACTGTGGCTCAGTGGTTAGCTCAATTATGTGTCAATGTTTGGGTCCTTAGTTCGATTCTGAGTAATTCTACCTTTCAGTTCTTTAGAAATTGCAAATGGACCTGCTCTAGTTTTTCCTGACCTTCCCATAGGTGCTGAGAGTCATATAGATGTCTTACCTAAATGTGAGAGCTTGGGCAGCATGATGGTGCAGTTGTTAGCACTGTTGCCGTCCAATGCTCGTGTCCTGGGTTCTAGTCTTCCTGAGGGCAACAAACTTCCTCCTCACATGTTATCTTTAGTTTTTCTTGATCTTCCCATTGGTGCTGGTAGTAATATCAATGACTTTGCCAAAAGTTATCTCCAGAGCAGCACAGTGGCCCAGTGGGAAGCACTGGTGCTTTGCAGCATGTGAGTCCAGGGCTTTAATCCCACCATGCATGACATCTGCAAGGAGTTTGTATGTTCTCCCTGTGCTCTAAAGACATACAGGTAGGCGCTAATGAAGGTGTTATCTGTGCAACATCCGGGAGGGTTGTTTGCGTGTCCACTTCATTGGACAAGTAGCTTCACTCCTTTATTGATGACTGTCCTGATACAAGTAGGAAGGATTTGGCTTGCTGTATAAGCAGCTCAGTTGTGACTGAGCTGTGAAACCGTGTTTTACAAGTTTATTTTGTAACCCTGAGGACTTGTTGTTGGAATATCCTCAGGGGAAAAAAATTACTCCCACCAGCTCAGAGACAACTGCAAACAGACTTAGAGATTGCAAAGGGGAAAAATATGGAGGGTTGAAATCATATAATGGCCAGAAATAGTGTTCATCCTCATGTACATACATGGCAGATTATTCTGAGCAGTCACCTGAAATTACAGGAACACTTCAACATACTTTTGAGAGATTTTTATTTTTTATTTTTATAGTTAAATGTGCAAACAAAAACCATGTGTAAATGTAACAGACGAGCAGCGATATACTGTGGTAATTACTCCTAAACAGGCAAAAAAAATATATAGATAGAGATAGAGGTGCAGACTGGGGCTGAAATTCAGTTCTGGCATTTGAAATCACACTGGCCCATGCTGTCCCTGTCCCCAAGAACCAGATGGGATATATTACCCTGAATGGAGGAAAGGAAGATTTACTACAAGACCAATATTTCTAATGATACCCGGGGCCTGCTGGGGTAAGTGACGGAATCAGCAACTTTATGCTCCATCACAACTCTTAACAATATAGATATGTTGAGAACACCATTTCTGTTACCAATGTGCCGCACCATAATGGAGCTGTACACTTCGGATGGAAGAAGTTGGAAGCCTTGCTCCGGGAGAGATTCTACTGGGCTGGTATGAGGAAAGTCATTGAAAAGTGGTGCCGGGAGTGTGGACAATGTAACCTGCACAGAAAGGATTGAAACAGCCAGAGAGCTCCTCTACAGCCAATAATAACCAAACAACCAATTGAGTTGGTCGCCCTAGACGATGTGAAGCTGGTCCCAAGCCGTTCAGGCTACATCTATGCTCTTACCATCGTGGACCACTACTCAAGATTCCTGGTAGTTGTGCCTGTCAAGGACCAAACAGCTCGGACAGCAGCCAGAGCATTTCAACAGCACTTCTGTAGACCACATGGATATCCCGAAAGAGTGCTTACAGATCAAGGTCCAGCTTTTGAGGCAGAAGTGTTCCAGGAATTCTGTAACTTGTATGGTTGGAAGAAGATCCGGACAACACCGTACCATCCACAGACCAATGGCATGTGTGAAAAGATGAACCAGGTGGTGATCGACCTGCTGAAGACCTTGCCTTTGGAGGAAAGGAATTTGTGGCCAGAAAAGTTGCCAGATCTGGTAGACCTCTACAACCACATTCCTGTGAATTCCACCAACTGCACTCCAGCCTACCTAATGAGAGCGAGGCCTGGTAAACTGCCTATTGATTTGGACATGGGAGTCCTGACACCTGAAGTAACATCACCAGATGCTGACTGGGATACAGAGTGGCAGCAACAGTACCGTAGAGTACAAGAGTGTGTGGAAAAGAGTCTAGCTCAGACAAGATAAAAACAAGAAAGACACTACAATCAACATGCACCCGCAGGTCCCTTGTCACCAGGAGAACAAGTCCTAAAGAGGAAAAGGAGGATGCATAAATTGGATGACCAATGGGAAGCTGAACCCTACACCATTCTACCCTCAAACTTTGACAATACCAAGGTGTGCCTTATTAGTATAGATGGAGGAGAAACATCAGCAGCAATATCGAGGGATCATTTTAAATTATGCCCTGACCAGCTAAAGGAAAGAATGGAAGAACAAAATAACATCCAACCTAGAGAAGACGAAAAGGTCAGCACTATACTTGGAGAATTCCCTGCAAATTGGACTAAAGTAAATGATGCCATAGTTGACATTTCCCCAACTGATAGTACAAGAAGAAGTGACTCATGAGAACTCTGAGAATCAGGAAGTTCCAGCAGTGGAAGCCACACCAGCAGTGGAGCCAGAGAATCCTCGCCCTGCCAGAGGTGAATCTGTCATGCCCACAGTGAGTCTAGGAGTTCATAGAAGGATACTACCCAGTTTACCCACACCAGAGTTACGCAGGTCTACCCATACTACACAAGGTATACCGCCCATCAGATATCGTGTATAGATAAGTTCATGTAAATGTTGAAATTGTGTGTATATATGTAACTGTTCAAGTTTTGTGTCTGCAGATAATCTGTAAGAGTTTCCTTTTTGAATTTTTCCAGGTTTGTGTTATGGACATTATGGCCACTGGACTAGGTGTGGTCACTAACTTTGTACATAGTTCACCATTTGCCCAGGAATGGACCATGGACGTTGATGCATGGACTTATCATCACAGGACTATTTTTGGAGCTTTTGGTTTTTGTAATTTTTCATTTTTTTCTAAATCTTGTACATTTATATTTGTTTATATGTTTTTCATCAGCCCAGGAGTGTTGAATTGCACTAGGAGGTAATGTGGTGCCCCCAGGAGTATGGTCGCCACAGTGGCATTGCCTTCCTCCAGGGAGGGTGATGTCAGGCTCGGAAGCAATGAAGGGTCTCTCTAGCAGTTAACCATGTCATGCAACACAGTTCCCACTTCAGGCCAGCAGAGGGAGCTCTGAACCAATACTAAGGGGAGGAGTGCTCTCTGAGGGCCAGGAAGGGAAATTAGTTAGTTAGTGTGAGGAGGCTGAAGTGTGTAGACATGTGGAGAGAAGCTGGAGGTTGAGCTGAGGATAGAGAGCTCCCTCCCAGTGATAGCGCATGATCTGGAGCCTGGTCTCCACAGTTGTATGGATACCGAAGGTCCTGCAACAGAAACCAGAGGAATAGGACGCTGTAAATGCTCTATTCCCACCTAAGACTCGGAGGCACAACAGCAACGGGTGAGCCAAGAGAGATAGAGGGCTACAGCTGTCTGCCATGCGAGGTAGTTCTAAGAGAAGATAAGAAGGAGGAACTTCAGTGTTACACAGTACTGCATGTACCTCAACTAAGCGCTAGGAAGGAGACTACACAACCTATCTCCAGAGAGAGATTCCTGAGTTGCTTCCAGGCTAGCCTGCTCCTGTTCCATTTGTAATCAGGACCCTGGACTGCATTTGCCAAGTAAAGGTAAAGAAACTGCACCCTGTTGTGTCCTTGCCTTCTTCCTACAACCTCACCGGCACTGCTACATCTTTGTGCCATACACTGCACCCTCGTCCCCAACACCTATCTACACTGCCCTGGGACCAACAGCCATGCCTGTGGAGGGTTATAACATCACTGCTGCACCCCACCATCTGTCCCAGAGGATCTGTCTGCAGTGTTGGCTTAACATTTTCATTGCCGAACACCACAGGTGGCATCAGGAATCATTCATAAACTTTATTCAACCACTCAACCCCTTTACATGGGCTCCCAGGACCACAGACCGGGTCACTGCTGCTGTGACACTCCCCTCTGAAGGACCGGCCTGGTACCGAGTATCCCACAGCCCTGGGACAGCGACCCACCAACATATCAGACAAGGTGGTCCATGACCAGACAGGCCCTTCTGGCATTTGCCAGATGGCCAGTCTGTCCCTGTTTTCCACCTCACTTTAGAAATTGAAATCAATGAACAGATCAGATAGATGTGTTTGGCAGCTGTGTATATTTTTCTTGACCTTCCCATAGATGCCTGGAGTCATATTGATGACTTACTCAGAGTTAAGTTCTCAGGCAGCGTGATGGCCCACTGGTTAGCTCTGCTGCTGTCCAATGCTGGTTTCATGAGTTCCACTCTGACTGAGGGTGATGAGATTCATCCTCTCAGGTGTATTTTAGAAATTGCAGTCAGTGATTATAATGGGACCTGCTCTAGTTTTTTCTTACCTTCCCATAAATGCTGAGAGTCTTATTGATAATCTGGCCAGAGAGCAACACTTGTGCTGCATGGTGGTTCAGTGGCTAGCTTGATTACCTTTCGAATGCTTGGGTCCTTAGTTCAGTTCTGACTGAGGGCTGAGTAATTCTACCTCTCAGTTGTACTTTAAAATTGCACATGGGACCTTCTCTAGTTTTTCCTGACCTTCCCATAGGTGCCGGGAGTCATATAGATGACTTACCCAAAGGTTAGTACTTGGTTACTCTTATGGCCCAGAGCATAAAGAGATTCCTCCTCTCAGGTGTATTTTAGAAATTGTAATCAGTGATTATAATGGACCTTCTCTAGTTTTTCCTGAACTTCCCATAGATGCTGAGAGTCATATAGATCAGGGTTCCCCAACTCCAGTCCTCAAGGCCCACCAACAGGTCATGTTTTCAGGATTTCCCTTGCAATTATCACCTGGGCAATACTAAGGAAATCCTGAAAACATGACCTGTTGGTGGGCCTTGAGGACTGGAGCTGGGGAACCCTGATATAGATGACTTACCCAGAAATTAGTGCTCAGGCAGCATGATGGCCCAGTAATTAGCACTGTTGTTGTCCGATGCTGGTATTCTGGGTTCAACACTGACTGAGGACAAGGAGATTTCTCCTCTCAGGTGTATTTTAGAAATTGTAGTCAGCGATTCTAAGGCTGTGTGCACACGCTGCGGTTCCGCAGCGGTTTTGGCCGCTGCGGACCCGCAGCAGTTTTTGCTGCGGTGTACAGTACAATGATTCCCTATGGGAATCAAAAACCGCAGTGCAGACGGTGCGGAATTTTCCGCGCGGATTATCTGCGGTTTTCAATCCGCAGAAAGAATTGACATGTCAATTCTTTCTGCGGATTCTCCTGCGGTTTGCCATCTCCTCCATTGAGGAGATGAAAAACCGCAGGGCAAAACCGCAGAGCAATCCGCAGGTAAAACCGCAGGTCTTTTGACCTGCGGTTTCACCTGCGGATTGTACAAAATCCGCGCGGATGAATCCGCACCTTTTCCGCAGCGTGTGCACACAGCCTAATGGTACATGATCTAGTTTTTTCTGACCTTCCCATAAATGCTGAGAGTCCTATTGATGATCTGGCCAGAGCTAAATCCTTGGGCAGCACAGTAGCTCAGGTGTTAGCTTGATTACCTTTCAGATGCTTGGGTCCTTAGTTCAGTTCTGACTGAGGTCTCATCAATTTAACTTCTCAGTTGTACTTGCTCTACTTTTTCCTGACCTTCCCATAGGTGCTGAGATTCATATAGATTAGCTACCCAAGGGCTAGTTCTCAGGCAGCATGATTGTGCAGTGGTTATCTCTGCTGCTATCCAATGCTCATGTCCGAGGTTCAAGTCTGCCTGAGGACAATGAGCTTCCTCCTCACAGGTCTACTTTAAAGATGGCAAATAGATCTGATCTAGTTTTTCCTGACCTTCCCATAGGTGCTGGTAGTAATATCAATGACTTTGCCAAAGTTTATAATCTGATGGTTATCTCAACTGCTGTTCAATGCTTGGGTCCTTGTTAGCTCAACTGCCTTTCAATGCTTGGGTTCTTAGTTCAATCCTGACTAAGGTCTGAATAATTCTACCTTTTGTTTGCACTTTAGAAAATGCAAATGGACCTGTTCTAGTTTTTCCTGATCTTCCCACTGGTGCTGGTAGTAATATCAATGACTTTGCCAAAGCTTACTGTCTGAGCAGACCGGTGGCCCAGTGGAAAGCGCTGGTGCTTTACAGCATTGGAGTCCAGGGTTCAAATTCCACCATGGATGACAGCTGCATGGAGTTTGTATGTGCTCAAGTGGTCTGCCACCTATGTTCCAAAGATATACAGGTAGGGGTTAATGATTTTCCTAATCTTCCCATAGGTGCTGGTGCTTATTGAACGAATGTGCAGGTACAAGTGATTAGCTTGTATATATACAGAGCTGTCATCCTTTTTAAAAAAAATAGTGACTGCTCAGGTGCACCTGAGCTGCTTATTTAGCAAGCCAATTTCTCACTACTTTTATCAGGACATTCATCCAATAAGGACTGAGGCTACTTGCCCAACAGATTACACCCTCATTAGCCCCTACCTGTATGTCTTTGGAGCATGGGTGGCAGACCACCTGAGCACAGGGAGAACATACAAACTCCTTGCAGATGTCATCCATGTTTGGATTAGAATCATGAATTCCCATGCTGCAAAGCACCAGTGCTTTCCACTGAGCTACCGTGCTGCTTGAAAGACAACCTTTGGCAAAGTCATTGATATTACTACCAGCACCAATGGGAAGCTCAGGAAAAACTAGAACAGGTCTATTTGCATTTTCTAAAGTAAAAACGCATACTAGAATTATTCAGCCCTCAGTCAGGATTGAACGTAGGACCCACACATTGAAAGGCAGTTGAGCTAACCACCAAGCTGCTCAAGAGGTACTGTTTGGTAAAGTCATTGATATTACTACCAGCACCTATGGGAATGATGGGAAAAACTAGAGCAGGTCGGTGGGCACTACTAGACATATTGATGACCTAGCCATGCAGTGCATCTCAGGCAGCATGGTGGCTCAGAGGTTACATCGATTACCTTTCCGTGCTTGAGTCCTTAGTTCAATTCTGACAGAGGTCTGAATAATTCTACCTCTCAGTTGTATTTTAGAAATTGCAATTGCAAATGCACCTGCTCTAGTTTTTCCTGACCTTCACATAGGTGCTGAGAGTCATGTAGATGACTTACCCAAACGATAGTTTTCAGGCAGCATGATGGTGCAGTTGTTAGCACTGCTGCTGTTCAACACTGGTGCTCTGAGTTCAACTCTGACTAAGGCCAATGTGCTTCTTCCTCACAGGTCTACTTTAGAAATTGCAAATGGACCTGCTCTAGTTTTTCCTGATCTTCCCATAGGTGCTGAGAGTCATGTAGATGACTTACCCAAAAGATAACTTTCAGGCAGCATGATGGTGCAGTTGTTAGCACTACTGCTGTCCAACACTGGTGCTCTGAGTTCAACTCTGACTAAGGCCAATGTGCCTTCTCCCTCATAGGTCTACTTTAGAAATTGCAAATGGACCTGCTCTAGTTTTTCCTGATCTTCCCATAGGTGCTGATAGTAATATCAATGACTTTGCCAAAGATCATATTCTGAGCAGCATGGTGGCCCAGTGGAAAGTGCTGGTGCTTTGCAGCATGGGAGTCCAGGGTTCTAATCCCACCATGGATGACATCTGCAAGGAGTTTGTATGTTCTCCCTGTGCTCAGGTGGTCTGCCACCCATGCTCCAAAGACATACAGGTAGGGGCTAATGATGATGTTACCTGTGCAGCATCCAGGAGGGCTGCTTGCCCCCTTCATTGGGCAAGTAGCCCCAGTCCTTATTGGATGAATGTGCACATACAAGTGATTGGCTTGTATATATAAGCAGCTCAGGTGCACCTGAGCTGTTACTCTTTTAAAAAAGTGTTCTGTTATAAAACACTCTTAAAAGGTAACAGCTCAGGTGCACCTGAGCTGCTTATATATACAAGCCAATCACCTGTATCAGCACATTCATCCAATAAGGACTGGGGCTACTTGCCCAATGAAGGGGGCAAGCAGCCCTCCTGGATGCTGCACAGGTAACACCATCATTAACCCCTACCTGTATGTCTTTGGAGCATGGGTGGCAGACCACCTGAACACAGGGAGAACATACAAACTCCTTGCAGATGTCATCCATGGTGGGATTAGAACCTTGGACTCCCATGCTGCAAAGCACCAGTGCTTTCCACTGAGCTACCGTGCTGCTCAGAAGTTAATGTTTGGCAAAGTCATAGATATTACTACCAGCACCAATGGGAAGATCAGGAAAAACTAGAGTAGGTGCACTTGCAAATTCTATAGTAGACATGTGAGGAAGAATCTTATTGTCCTCAATCAGAGTTGAACCATGGGCACCAGCATTGGATAGCAACAGTGCTAACCACTGGGCCATCATGCTGCCTAAAAATTGTCTTTTGGGTAAGTCTTCTACATGACTCTCAGCACCTATGGGAAGATCAGGAAAAACTCAAGCAGGTGCATTTGCAATTTCTAAAGTACAACTGAGAGGTAGAAGCAATCAGAACTGAACCATGAACCTAAGCATTGAAAGGTAATTGAGGTAAGTCCTGAGCCACCATGCTGCCTGAGATACAGCTCATGGCTAGGTCATCAATATGTCTATCAGTGTCCACCGACCTGCTCTAGTTTTTCCTATCCTTCCCATAGGTGCTGATATTAATATCAATGACTTTGCCAAAGAGTACCTCTTGAGCAGCTTGGTGGTTTGCTCAACTGCCTTTCAATGCTTGGGTCCTTAGTTCAATTCTGGTTGAGATGTGCATAATTCTACTTTTTGTTTGTACTTTAGAAATAGGAAATGGACCTGCTCTAGTTTTTCCTGATCTTCCCATTGGTGCTTGTAGTAATACCAATGACTTTGCCAAATATCGTGTTCTGAGCAGCATGGTGGCCCAGTGGAAAGCACTGGTGATTTGCAGCATGGGAGTCCAGGGTTCTAATCCCACCATGGATGACATCTTCAAGGAGTTTGTATGTTTTCCCTGTGCTCAGGTGGTCTGCCACCCATGCTCTAAAGACATATAGATAGGGGCTAATGATGGTGTAATCTGTGCATCATCTGGGATGGCTGATTGTTGGGCAAGTAGTCTCAGTCATTATTGGATGAATGTCCTGAAACAAGTGATTGGCTTGTATATAGACAGCTCAGGTGCACCTGAGCTGTCACCCTATTTTAAAAAATAAATACTTTTTTTTAAAATAGGGTGACAGCTCAGGTGCACCTGAGCTGCTTATATACAAGCCAATCACTTGTATAAGCACATTCATCCAATAAGGTCTGGGGCAACTTGCCCAATGAAGGGGGCAAGCAGCCCTCCTGGATGCTGCACAGGTAACACAATCATCAGCCCCTACCTGTATGTCTTTGAAGAATGGGTGTCAGGCCACCTGAGCACAGGGAGAACATACAAACTCCTTGCAGATGTCATCCATGGTGGGATTAGATCCCTAGACTCCCATGCTGCAAAGCACCAGGGCTTTCCACTGAGCTACTGTGCTGTCTGAAAGTTTTTTTCTGGCCAGAATATCAATAGGACTCTCAGCATTTATGGGAAGGTCAGAAAAAACTAGATCATGTACCGTTACAATCGCTGACTACAATTTCTAAAATACACCTGAGAGGATGAAACTCATTGTCCTCAGTCAGCATTGGACAGCAGCAGCGCTAACCACTGAGCCACGACGCTGCCTGAGAGCTAAACTCAGGGTAAGTCATCAATATGACTCCAAGCATCTATGGGAAGGTCAGAAAAAATAGACACCTCTACAGTCCAAGCACATTTCTGTATTTGAAAAAATCAGTTTTAACTTAAACTCAATTGGCCATTGGCTTGAAAATACAGGATCAATACTTGAATCTTACATTAAATTAATGGGAAAACGTGGCTATTTATTTTTCTTAGTTAATGTTCAGAAAATAATTGATACTATTGACTTACCTAATAAATAAATCCTAATTAAAAAATGGATGCAGAAAAGATTTTATAGACCCGTTATCCCATGTAGCTCATATCCAACCGAGAAAATCCTACATACATTCTCAGGAGTTCCTACCAAGCCAGCCTCATCTCTCATACTTGTGTCACCAGAAGCCAATACCGTATCTCATCACAGTGATCCATTGGAGCATTCTCGCTCTGTGACACCCGGAGGTAGAGCTGTTGGTAAAAGGCATGAGTCAGCTCGGTCAATAGTGTGATGTGTGGGGCTGAAACCATTGTGAACTGACTGGCTATGATGACATATTCTCTTTATAAGGTCACAGGAGATCAAAGTCTATATTTTTTTTTCTCTCCTCTCTGTGACAGCTTTCTAATTTGGTAATAATAATCCAACCGAGTGTTCATAATCGCACTACTTTCTGATAATTCAGTTCTTCGGTGCAAGACGCAGTCATGAAGGAGATTGCTGGAGCGTGACAGAGTATGAGAGGGGGGACGATCGTCACAAATTTTTCCATTTAAATTAATACGTGTGTGATAAATGTGAGGTGTATAAAAATTCTAAACAGAGGAAAACAGTGGGAAGGTTCACAAAATGCATTTATAAAATGAAGAATACTTAAAGGGCCATGGTGACAATTAGTTAATATTTAAAATTAAATTAAATAAAAATGAAACAAGCCCTCCTCCTCTTCCCATCAAAGTTTTTATTATCTTAATATATTGTACTCATCATATTATATAGCACTGTGTACTTACAATTGCTCATTTTGTCTTTATACCCAGTTAGTTCTTCTGTTTTTGTCAGGACACTGAATATTTCTGGTTGCCTTTTGGGCATACCTGCCCTTTTTGAAGATGGCGTCTTTTGTTTCATGTGCCCCTTGTCTTTCTGCCTTATAACTCCACCCCAAACTCTAGTCTGTGCTAGAGTATTCTGCCTGTGTTCTGCTCCTGATGGTTTCCTGGCTCTCTAGCTGCTCCTGCAAAGCTTTGTGAATATCCTGCTCTTCGCTCTCTGAGTTCTGCTGTATTCATCTGTGCCTGTGTTCCTCCTGCTCCAGACTACTCGTGCTGCTTCCTCGGTGCCGCTGACCTTCACCTTCAACACGTAAGATGGCTGCTGCTCTGGTTCTGCCTTCGTTTAATTAGCTGCAAAGCTCGTGACTGCTCTGCTTAATCTGAGAATTCCTACCCAAGCCTCCCTGGATAATCTAACACCTTGCTTGGACTTGCTCATCCGTGCATGGACTAGACATGGAGCATTCTCAAGTGCAAACTGCACTTCACAGACAGTTTTGCTGATTGCATTTCTAATACATTCGCCTTACTAGGCAGGAGAAATTGGCTGTATTTAACCATAAGTCTAACTTTTCCATTCCACCCAAAGAGCCTGCAGGTAAGACATCTCGGGAGGTAGAGGAGGTGCCCATGCAGATTGATTCTGTGAAGAGGCATGAGAGTAATGAATGCCGGGAGCACCACCTTCGGGAAAGTTTAGGCTTCTATTGCGGTCAATCTAACCACTTTCTGATCAACAGTCCTAAGTGTCCCAGATGGCCTCACAAGGTGCTAGCAGCAGTAGGGGAGTAGGACAACTGTGTTGATAAATCTGCCTGTCACTAAATGCTGTATTCCTTTCTCTTTCTATGACTGCACCTCCCAGGGAGCTGGAGGAGAACTCTCACTGTTCACTTCCTATTAAGATATTGTGTTCAGTACAGTGGATTTCCAGCGTAGCTATGATTGACTCTGATGCAGGGGGCAATTTTATGGACATTATTACCTTTACCAAAGAACATGGTATTAAGATTCAGCGAAGAGCTTCTCCGATTACCATGGTAACAGTGGATAGGTTGCCTTTAGACTCCGACCCTGTGGATCAGGAGACTGTACCCCTTGAGATTTTGTTAGAGCCTTATCATCAGGAGCAACTTTCTTTCTTGCTAATTTCTTCTCCTCATTTCCCTGTGATTCTAGGCATCCCTTGGTTGCGTTCTCAAAACCCGACTATCAACTGGGAGACCAAGGATATTACCTTTCCAACAAGGAGCAACTCAGCGATAACTGAAGCTGTCCCTGAGTCCACCACTACAGAACCACCTGTACAGGTATTTACTTTACCTTCAGGGTATAAAGAATTCTCTGACATCTGTGACAAGAAGAATTCAGATCAGCTTCAAATTACAAGAGATCGGCTGATAGGCTTCGTAAACCTTCATCCCCATATTCAAGGTCGGAGATTCCATGTGGTTATCCACTAAAGAAAGTTAAACATTTCTTCACAGAAACTTGGACAGAAATTCATCGGCCCTTTCAACATCAACGTTATTGTGAGCACTGTGGCCTGCCATCTGAAGCTGCCTAGGACTTTGAAGAGAAAGCATATAAGGAGAGGCGTAAGGTGAACAATAAAAGTACAATACTTTATTAAAAATAATTTAAAAGACAAACAATGTTAAAAAAAGTGCCAATATAGTGCAAGGTGATGAGCCAGAAACACCCAGTACACCCAGTTTTGCATGTTTCTTTACTCAAGTCTGTTTCTCCTAATATCTTCCAGGTATGTGTTGTGCCACCTCCGCAGCCTGTGGTGATGGATTGGCAAGATAGTGGATGAAATTATTGATTCCTGGATTTGCAGGAATCAGCTCCAATACCTAATAAAGTGGCAGGGGTATTCCACTGATGAAGACCCTTGGGAACCTGTGGAAAACATCAATGCCAAACAGAAAATTTCTCACTTCCATCATAGATTCCCTGAGAAACCGGGTCCAAGATCGTACTGAGGGCACTTTTAAGGAGGGAGTAATGTCAGGACTATGAATATTTTTGGTTACCTTGTGGGCATGCCTGCCCTTTTTCAAGCTGGCATCTTTTGTTTCATGTGCCCCTTGTCTTCCTGCCTTATAACTCCACCCATACTCTAGTCTTCCTTCCTATCCAGGCCTCTCTTGATAATCTAACACCTTGTTTGGACTTGCTTATCCGTGCACAGACTAGAATTGGACCTACTTGTTTTCAGAACTGTGTTCTGTAGTGTCTTGCTCCATGCAAAAAGACTCTTGAGTCCTCCAGTATAATTACTACAGTTTTCTCTGCTCTATGTAGAAACAGGAAGTCTTTTCCTGGCATGAGTCATCCCCCTCTTCAACTCCTGACCCATCTTCTCTGCTCCTCCCCCTGCCAGGGATTTTCTTAGTGATGACTCATACAGGAAAAATTGACTACCTGATTCTGTGTAGAGCTTAGAAGGTCTGCTTTTAATCACGTGATGTCAAAGACCAAATGTAAAAGAGAAGAATTATCTAGCTAGAACAGCTAAATGAAAAATTGTAATTAATCGCCTTAAGGGCACACTAGACAATGCACTATATATATATATACACAATGGTTATACATATGCTGTATAATGGTCAGATATGCAAATATAATAGTGGTAGGACAAAGAGTATAAACAGAACATATGGTCAGTTACCAGTTAGATGAAAGGCCTGGCTTGTGGGGGAGGGGTTGCCATATGGGAGGCTTGTGTTCCCCTCGGTGTTTGATTTGTCCTCACATGATGTCCTCATGACCTCCCAGAGAAAAAGCAATAGGAAACTGCTTCACGCAAGCGTTTAACCCTCTGGGTCACTCCCTCCTGCCCTCTATCCTGAACCTAAATCTCCTCCTTTGGAGGTTAGGAGATAAATCTCCCAAAACCTACGAAAGATCATAACTCCTTTCTGGGCGGTCCTAGGCAAGCGATTCTGGCACCATCGGATCTGACAAGGCCTCACTACTCAAGGAGACTAAACACAATTTTGCTACTTAGCTGCTAGTGGCTGTTCTACGTATCTCGCTTCCCATGCATGTTAGGCTACTTTCACAATTGCTTTTTTTTGCAGCATATTTTTTGCGCAAAAACATGCATTGAAAAAACGCTTACAAGTGCATACAAACGCTGCGTTTTTTTCAAGCATTTTTATGTGCATGCAGGAAAAAAACGCTGCGTTTTTTGCGTTTGTATGCGTTTTTAGTGCGTTCGCGTTTTTTTCCACATTGTTTGTCCTCACCAAAAAAAAAACAAATAACAATCTGGCAACACACATGACCAATGGGACGTCAGTGGCGGTGTGGTATGTTAATATATAGACCCTGTCTACAGTATTCTTCACATTTGCTTGATTGTTCTCGTGTCAACATGGATCTGCGCTCGAAGAGTTTTCACTTCAACTTGGATTTGGACATCGCGATGGCTCAGGCTTATGCAGTTGCTTGCCATGAACAAAGGAAGTGAGAGAGGCAGCGAAGACGGCAGCGGAGGCGTATGTGGATACATCCGATTGTTGAACTCCGGGAGAGCCGTGGGGCATACCACACCCTCTACAGTGGGCTACAGGCAAACCCGGAGAAATTTACAGATTATATCCGGATGTCCCAAGAAAGTTTCAGGGATTTGCTTGCTCGCGTCCAAGAATCCATCCGGAGACAGGACACAGCTCCGTCGTGCGATTCCTCCTGAGGAACGGCTACTGGTGACATTACGGTACGTAATATTTAAAAACCAAGGGGTGGGGTCTGATGTTTTTTTTTTACATGTACTATTCAAAACCTTGGCTAATTTTTTTTTTTGTGAATGTACGAATATGTTATTTTATAGTTTTACAAAACCATATACAGAAATATTAACTTTACTTCTTTTTCTGTTTCGCAGATTCCTGGCGACTGGAGAAACCCTATCTTCACTACACTTCCAGTACCGTATTGGAATCTCTACCTTGTCTGGAATTGTTGCGGACACTTGCCGGGCTTTCTGGAATGTTCTTTGTCCAGAATTTATGCCCCTGTCCACCGCTGAAAAGTGGATGGAAATTGCTGACAAATTCTGGACAGTCTGCAATTTCCCCAATTGTTTGGGAGCTGTTGATGGTAAACACATACGGATCATCAAACCCAAAAGAACTGGATCTGAGTACTATAATTACAAAAAGTACTTTTCAATAGTACTCATGGCCATTGCAGATGCATGTTTGTAGCAGTGGACATTGGATTATTTGGCCGTGGTAATGACTCACAGGCTTTTAAAAACTCAGACATGGGCCGGAGGTTATATGGCAACCAATTTAATTTCCCTATGCCACGGCCTCTTCCTCACACCGAAGCTCCATCACTGCCCTTTCTAATGGTTGGGGATGAGGCTTTTCAAATGTGCGCAAACTTACTGAAACCCTACTCCAGCCGGGACTTGGACCACACCAAAAAAATATTTAATTACATGCTGACCAGGGCCAGAAGAACTGTCGAGTGTGCTTTTGGGATTCTTGTCTCCAGATGGCGAATTCTCAGCACAGCCATTAATCTTAAACTTGAAACAGTCGATGAGGTGGTGAAGGCATGTGTGGTTCTACATAATTTTGTGATGGCTAAAGAGCACCCGACCTTTGAATTCGATGATGCTGCTCCTAACCCATTGCCTGAATTCACTCAGCACCCTCTCAGGTCATCCGTTGAAGTTGACCAAATGAGGGACCAATTTGCGGCCTACTTTATCTCTGATGTAGGACGGGTGCACTGGCAAGATGAAACGGTGTAAGAATGTTTTCGTTTGTGTATGTTAATAAAAAACCTGATTTGATACCAGTACCGAGTGCACTATGTTTTTTACACTCCAATAAAATAAAAAACTTCACATGATGTTCTCAAACCTGCACAGGTAAATACACATATGAGTTAAAATGCAGCATCGCTAGTCTGCATTAAATATATTGGTACATAAGCAAAGCTGCAGGTTAAATATATGTGTATTAACCAGGCCATGATTGATAAATAGTTATGATTATGACATTTGAGCGATTTTGGTAGGATCGGGTTTCATGAAACCAAATTTGTTTCAAATGAAACTTGTCCAACTAGTGGAAAACAAGTAGGAGATTCGCTCAAAACCAAACCACAATGCAAAGAAACTCGCCTTTTTTTTTGCCCGAGTTTCACCAGTTTGTGTTTCAGGAAACCAGATCCTAGTCGGTAAAATGCTAGTTATTATACTAGGCCTTGGTATTTAACATATTAACATATGACATGTATTTTACCCATCAGTGGATTCAACACACAAGAGTATGTTGTTAATTACAAGATATATCAATAAGCCCCCTTGCCTAGAATCACAATAAGTGAAATGAGGATGGTAAAAACAGCCAATCCTCCATACACTTTTCATGACACCTTGCAAAGTTTAAGTCGCATTCTGTGTACGGCGCAGTGTGTGTGAGCGGCGCCAAAAACATTAATCAAACTTTGTTATGGTGAACCAGAAATTTTAAATTTATTTTTAACCAGAAAAATTTAAAAAAACTTTATTTTTTTCTGCTTTTGTGGGCAGATGGTTACAAGTTGGGGGTGTGCAGGGAAGATGCAAAACTTACAGTTGAAGAAGGTGTTCTAGGGGAAGGGGCAACAAAACTTGTGAGGGAAGGGAGTCCAGTTATGGGAATTGAACTAGAAACACTTGGAGGAGAGGAAAGAGGTTCAGGGACATTGGTCCTAAGTGCTTGTTTCTGTAAACTTGTCTGCCTGGACCTACTTGGGCCCAATGCCCGCCTTGATTGATGGCGCCTTGAGCTTGGGGCAAATATTGAATGTGGGTCCCCCGTCTGCAGCTGTGGCTGCTGCTGCTGTGGCTGCTGCTGCTGCTCTGTGGTGGCAGTGCTCGTCCTTGCAGGAGGACTGGTGGCGGCAGTGATGGTCCAGGTTTGCGGAGTGGTGGTGGCAGGGCTACTACATGTTGTTGTAGCGGCAGGGCTGTTCCACGTTTGCGGAGTGGTGGCTGTGCTCCAAGCATGCATGGGGGTGGTGGTGGTGCTCCAGACAGGAGCAGCGCTTGCCATGGTGGTGTTGGTGAAGTGACCAGCTGCACTCAGACTTGTGGTGGTGTAACGAAGGGTGTCCTGACTTTGAATAGAGGTGTCCGTGCAGTGGTATGCAGCACAAGTCGGTAGTGAGGTGAAGCGAGTCAATGGTGGCACAGGTGGAAATGACACCACTGACTACTGCCCGTACCGATTATGCTGCATAGCCTGCAAGAAAGCATTGTTGCAGGCCTGCAGCACATTCAGCTGTTGCTCAGGACTAAGGTGTTCCGCCATGCCCTTTTCAATCTTACTAAAAAAATGGTGCGCTGGTCTGTTGAGGTCGGCCTCCAGACAGTCAAGGCGCTGTTCGACAGAATGGAATCGGTGTTCCATGTGGCTAAAACCATGTTCCATGAGTGAAAAACCACTTTCCACTCTGTCGGACAGCGATTTGAGGCTGGCATTAAAGGCCTCGCTCAAGTGCATAAACTCGGGCAAGACTTTCCTGTCCAAGGCCCTCTGCCACTGGTGGGTAGTGCCTACATAACCAGTGGCAGAGACCTGGGACAGGGGAACACAGGATGGACCAGCTTCCTGGTCACCAGCTGTCTGTGGCTGACCTGCAAGGTGCTTCCTCGCTGTCGGATGGCTGGGACAGGTCAGAGAACGTCCGATGAAGGACCGCTCCAGGGCCAGGTTGCAGGGTGCTGCTCCAGGTGCTGTGGAAGAAAGGAAAATCATTACTATCATGCCTTGACAAGAAGCATCAGCTGTGGATTAGAAAAACAAAGATTAATAAAAATAAAAAACAAAAAATTATAATACTTACGATCTGGTGGCAAGGACAGGTCTTGGGAACTGCAACGTGTGATAGTATCGGTATCTTGTTCTTGTCCTTGATGCAGATCCACTGCGAACCTGGCCCTCAGCATGAACATCACTGTTGAAGTGGTCCTTAATTGAGTACCAACGTGTTCGGACTTTGTCCACTGTTGGAAAAACAAACCAACAACATGTAACAATTGTGTTTGATGCACGACATATGCTATCACTAAACCCAAAGGTGCCATCAAGGACAATAGTCACTGTGGCACAATACAGCAATATAATACCCAAAGCAGTCACTGTAGAGCCAGATGACACTGTTGGGTTTCCTGCTAGAATATATCTAGCACGAAACCCAACAGTACCATCAAGTACAATAGTCACTGCGACACAATACAGCAATACAATACCCAAAGCAGTCACTGTAGAGCCCGATGACACTGTTGGGTTTCCTGCTAGAATATATCTAGCACGAAACCCAACAGTGCCATCAAGGACAATAGTCACTGTGGCATAACAGAGCAGGGAAATACTTACTAAATGCCTTTTTGGAGGATGCAGTGGCGCTGTCCCAGCGATCCATCAACGCTGCAGCCACCTCATTCCATAGCCGCCGGGTCACCACCTTGTCCTTGTACAGCCCATCACGGCTGTCCCATAAAGGGGCACGCTCCTGGACCAGGCTGATAAGCTGCTCATTATCCAGGTATACGTCTTCATCCCGTTGTGGAACCTAGACAAAACACATTCATTAGAATATTCAAATTTTGAGTGAATAAAAAGTTACAAAATAAATCCAGAAAGGATGAAATATAGAAGACAAAAAATAAACAACATTTCAAATCATTTGATACTTACATTCCATATCACCACCGGGACTTGGCTTGGCTGCTCCTGCTGTTCGCCCTCAGTAGTCACGTCCACAGAAGATGACGATATCTGAAAAAAAAAAAAAAAAACCATAAGAGATTTGGGGAAGCAGCAGATATGCTTACCAAATGCGCAAAAATAATCACCTCATGGTCTGTTTGTGCCAGTTCCTGCCGGGATGGGGAATATTCTGATTCTGAAGACATACTGCATGTAAAAATAAAACGCATTAGTACATATACAATTTAAAAGGACAGGCATACATTATTAGATGTAATACTCACATTCTTGACGCTGAAGCTGGGATTGAAGATGGGATCGTTTTTAGCTGAATTTCTGCTCTCCAGTCTTTCACTATAGTTGTGGTACAGTGTTGGCAGACACCTCCTTTATATAGACATGTTTTTTTTTTTGGGTTGGGAATTTATAACTTGTCTAACCAGTGGACACCAAAAAAAACGCATGCGCACCCATGTTAAATATAGGGGAAAAAAACGCATGCGCATGTATGTGTTTTCTTGCAGCGCAAAAAAACGCAAATGTGAAACCAACCTTAGAATGACTGGAGACCCAGACAGGCGTTTGCGCTGTTCTGGGGATCTCAGAAATATATATGATGTACAGCTAGGACATATAGTATTTCCATAGCTCATTTTTGAAATCCTAGCTGGTTGAACAAAGGACTCAGGCCACGTGGCTTGAATCTACAGGGGGTCTTCCTGTAGAAGGTTGCATAGCAGCTGCTAGTGGGGGGGGTGAATCCTTTGCTGACTGAGCTGGTCAAGTGTCATGATATCACAGCATGTGCTGAAGGATTTTTTTTATAATTTCATACCCAATAGTATACAGATGATTGACATGGAATTATGTCTCCAATATTCTTCAGAGGAAGAGTACAAAAACAAGAGTTGGTCATAAAGGGAAGGAATTAAATATTAAAAAAGCTGGGATAGGGAGGTTTGATTGATTTTCAAGGAAGAGCTGAATTAAAAAAGTAGGAAATCAGGAAAGATTGATTGGATGTATAGACAGGAGCTACTATGGCTGATAGGGCTCCCTCACACGAGTGTACGAGTGCTATGCAATGTTTTATCGGATAGCACTCTGACCAATGTTATTCTATGGGGCAGTGCAAATGTGTGTTTTTTTTCCCATGCCCAAAAATATTTCCGCTTGCTACGAGAGGCTCCACAAACCAGAAGAATTATTGCTTGTGTTAATGATATCATAGGAATGAGCTTCTCATGTAAAAAGTCTGGGGCAGTCTTATATTGCCAGTTTTCAATGAAAACAGCTTTCATACATAAGGAATCAGTGCATCATGTTGACGATAAACCCAATCTGAAATCGAGCTTTGCTAATCTTTCTTGCCTTTACAAGCTTCGTAAATTTTTCTTACCTGGCTTTTCCATTGTTTCTCTTCCTCTAACTCCCGTCTTTTGCATGGATATTTCTCTCATGACCTTCAAACGCAAAAAAAAATGCAAAGAGATAAAAAAAAACTCTCTCGAAATGATGAACATTTATGACCCTCCCAACATCTACACCAGGAGGTAAAACTCATCTAAATGTGCAGCTGTGTTACAGGGAGAAAATTGTCTTGAGAAAACCAAGATGATTGTTTTTTTTGTAGAAAAAAGAAAAGAGTAGAAAAACTTATAGCTAGAGATTTTCCATTCCAATCAATCGGTGTCCAGGTTCTGGTGCTTTTGTATATTTTTCATTTTTCAGCTGCAATATCTAACCTAAGCCTGTATTGAGAATTACAGCTATTAATGCAAATGATCCAAAGCCATACATTTACATAAAAGAAAAGCTGTAGAACCGCTGCACTAATATGCAAAAGCAGAATAATATAATAAATTACACATGAATATTTAATAGCGCCGAGTAAATAAAGGACTTTGTTTATAAACAGAAACAGCCCACTTTTATTCTACTGCATCTTCCCGTCAAGCCTAATACTCCGCCATAGATTGTAATTAAGTTATGTTAACGAAGATCAGCGCGAGTTAATGCACAGGTAACGCGTTTCGCTGACATTATTCACCGAGCCCATAATTGTAGGGACATATGTTGACCATAATTGCCATACCAAAATAGGTCACGGAGCTAACATTTCTGGGAGGTAACAGAAAATTGAATATGCAAATATTATATTTTTGGTTTTAAAGAAATAAAAATATCGAACATTATTGTAGCAAATGGATGTTTTTAAGATTAATTGCCAAATGTGCCTTTGCAGAATTATGTTCCTCTCTTGCTTTGGTGGTGCAATTTGCCCAGATTGTTGTTCGTTTTAATGGGAAGCGAGGTATAATGATTTAGCTGCGGAGTGTTTAATAATTCATGTACTTTGAATGTTAATGTGATTTGGAAAAATAGATCAACATAATACACAATGTGTATCAAAGCTTTACTTTCAAGTCTGTTTTTTCCCGTGCGCTCTTTTTTCTTTTTTGATTTTGCACCGCACCTTTATTCTATACTTGATGAAAGAGACTGGAGTATGAACAGGCTAATAACAGGGGCTTGTTGCAGCAAGTTACAAGAGATTGCTCAAGCAATATCACATTAGTTCACTTTGCTTTCTCTGTAATATATGTTTAGGGAGGGAAAAAAAAGAAGAAAAAGATGAAAAACAAAAAGAATAGAAAAGTAATGGAAGCAGATGTGAGATTAAGTCAGGCATGGGGACCCTTGGAGAGAAGACCACTAGATATGGATGAATATATTCAGGTGGAATTGAATTCTACTGGATATTACAAAAAGAAGTGCGGATATATTTGTATTTTGCTTTCCGTGTGGATTCAGCAAAATAACGGCTGCTGTCCAACATTTTTCTGAACCGTAAAGGTTAAAAAATAAAAAGATCATTTCTACTCAACTTACAGTTCACCTCTCCGGGTCCCTCCCATTTCTTAACGTTCCCTATCTTGCCCTTGAAGCATCTTCTTATCACCTAATGGAGCCTGGGAAGGTTCCGTCAATGTCCAAGTCACGAGGAACGTTAGTGGTGTCATGAGATTGAAACCTCTTCTGCGCCTCATCAGAGCTGGAAGTCATGGATTAACATGAACAGATGAGGGAATTAAGTGCTCATGATGAAGATAAAAATATGAAAATAGGACTAGACAGGTAAAGGGTGAAGGGGTCGAAGAAGTGAGCAGTGAGGTGAGTATAGGTATTTTTAAACATTTTTATATCTTACACTTATTATGCTCTGGGCTCTCAAAAGACCCCAGAGATTTGTGACGACTCCTGGAGTGGACCCTCTGGGTCGTGACACCAACCCTCCCAGGGCGAGCGGACCTAGTGAAGACCACCCCCTATACAGGGAGTGTCAGGGGCAAGCCCCAGGGGGTGAGGCACCACGACTGCTGGCACCAGGCGGCCGGCTCACAGGAGACACGAGTGGGTGAGTGTGTCTGCAGGAACGTGTAAAGCGTGGACACGGGAACACGTGGTATACAGAGACTTCGTTCGTCCCATTGTGAGTGAAGCAGGATGCGTGCAAGGAGCACGTCAGAGCACTGAGTCAGGCAGCAGGTATGCCAGGAGGTGTAACAGAGTACAGGAGCAGGGTGTGTGCCAGAGAGCACAACTGAGCATAAGACAGAGCACAGGATTGGTACGTGTGCCAGGAGGCACAACAGAGTAAGAGACTGAGTACAGAATCAGAGCATGTGCCAGGAGGCACAACTGAGTATAAGACAGAGCACGGAATCAGAGTGTGTGTCAGGAGGCACAACTGAGTATAAGACAGAGCACGGAATCAGAGTGTGTGCCAGGAGGCACAACTGAGGATGAGACAGAGTACAGGGTAAGAGCGTGTGCCAGTAGGCACAACCGAGTATGAGACAGAGTACAGGGTCAGAGCATGTTCCAGGAGGCACAATCGAGTACGAGACAGTGCACAGGGTCAGAGTGTGTGCCAGGAGGCACAACCAAGTACAAAGCAGAGTGCAGATTCAGAGCGTGTGCCAAGAGGCACAACAGAGTGCAAGGCAGGGGACCTGAATACAGCGCACAGCCAGGCAGGGACACGGCAGACCAAGCCAGGAAGCACAACAATAATCAGGCACCTCCCCTAGGGGGAGGTCGTCTGATATAGCACATGACTACTACTGGTTCCGGGTCAGGACCTAGCCAGAAAGCACATGACCACTACAGGTTCCGGGTCAGGTCCTCCATTACCATAGAGAGGACCGAGCCCTATACAGCACTGACAGGAGTGCACAAGCGCAAACGTGAAATGTAGGAGGAGACCCGGGGACGAGAGCTGCGCGTGCGCACCCGACGGGACCCCCGGAGTGACCGCGGCTCTGGAAGAGATGACGTCAGGACCGAGGTCCCGCCCCCAGGTGAGCACAGCGTGACAAGATTAATAAAGGATATTCAATTCTTGGAGAATAACTTCTTTGCTGATCAAATTTCCAGAGAAAATTTTTGCGAAAAACGTTTTACCTGATCCACTCATCTTTAAAGGTGACCCAACTTTAGAGTGACATGTAAAAGTCTGGTCACCCCTTGTCAAAATTACTGTTATCGTGAACAGTCAAGAAAGTTGAAGATGAAATGATCTCTAAAAGGACTAAAGTTAAAGATAACACATTTTCTTTGTATTTTAGGTAAAAAAAAATTCTCATTTTTTTACATTTTAACCCCTTTACAACCCATGACATATCCATATGTCCCTGTGACCTGGAACTTATAAACCTGGGACGCAAGAGGCTGTGTGTGCGTGATCGACACCGGATGTCAGCTGATTCTGACAGCTAACACTTTAACCTCCTAAATGCTACAATCGAACTCGATCTCAGCATTTTGGGATCAGGCAGAGGGAAAAATGTCCCTCTGCCCTTGTATTGGAGACCCCACTATGGCATTGTGGGGTCCTGATCATTGCCATGGTGACAGAGTCCTGGGCAGCCCAGCCAGAGGGGCGAGTGGCAGCTTTGGAGTCTGCAAGGAGTGCTGGCATGGATTGGTGGAGTCCAACGATGTGGTCTGCAAGAAGGGCTGGCATGGCGAGGTGGAGTCGCAGTTTATGGTGTCAGCAGGAGGTGCTTGCATGGCTTGGTGGAGTGGCGACTATGGTGAGAGTTGCACTCAAGCATGCTTGACTTTTTGGCAGAAGCTGGACTCACCTTTGGGACTCTGTTTACTGGGCAGCTGAAACTGGTGGTGGACTCTGCTCCAAGGCTGCACTATGGTGATGGATCCAGTTATGGTGATGGATCCGGTTGGAGGAGAAGATGCACGCAGGTGGTGGGCTCTGTTGCTGGGAGCGTTAGCAACAGAGCAAAGCTAAGTGGTGTCCCCCTGTTTTGTCATTTTCCCTTATGTGTGTTTGGTGCAGTGGTGGGATTATTTTCCGAACCGACCAATTCCCTAGTGATGGTTTAGGTGCAGGGCGAGTCAGGGTTTTAAGGTACGTGTGCGTCGCCCGGTGCGGAACCGGCATAGGGAACGATAGGAGTGTAGAGACACTGACTCAGGGGAGTGCAGAGGTCTCCACATTCCCATTCCCTACGGCAGGGCCCTCCATTGTTAATGTTACCCAGGTTTCCCTTATTATTTAAATTCGCCCCACTGGAGGCAGTGTATCCAGGGTCACGTGTGTCATATGGGTTCGCCTTGCGGTACTCGCTGCGTCCAGACACACGTGACCGTGACACTAACAAAGTTGTTTGATAATGCTCAGAGCATGATGAAGCAAGTTTGTCAGTGCAGGTCTAACATAGCCTAGGAAAAAATCCCAAGCGATCAGCCTGCAAAAAATTAAAGCCCCATAGTGGGACAAAATTTAAAAAATGGGTAAAAAAAATCAAAATATACTGTACTGATGAATAAATATTTTAATGAAAAAAATGCAAACATATAAAAGTAAACATATTTAATATCGCCACATCCGAAATGACCCGACCTATAAAACTGTCCCACTAGTTAACCTTTTTAATAAATACAATAAAAAATAAAAAGCAAGGCAAAAAACAATGCTTTTTCATCATTCCTCCAAACAAAAAGTGGAATAAAATGCAATAAAAAAACAAATATAAATAAACATGGTACCGCTGAAAATATCATCTTTTCCCGCATAAAAGATCAAACAGCTCCATCAGTCAAAAAATAAAAGAAGTTATAACTCTCAGAATAAAGTGATGCAAAAATAATTATTTTTTCTATGAAATAGTTTTTATTGTGCAAAAGCACTAAAGCTTAAAAAACGATATAAATGGGGCATCACTATAATCATACTGACCCAAAGAATATAGATGCCTTATCAATTTTACCACATGCAGAATGACATAAACCTCCCACCCAAAAAAATTCCCGAATTGCTTGTTTCTGTTCATCCTGCCTTCCAAAAACCAGAATACAAAGTGATAAAAAAAAATTTCATGTGTCTCAAAATGGTACCAAAAAAAGTCAACTTGTCCTGCAGAAATTAAGCCCTCACATGTGGGCCGAAATACGGAAAAATTATAGCTCTCAAAATATAGTTATGCTAGTTTTTGCATTAAAAAGCGTCTTTTAGTTTGTGACAGCAGCCAAACATGAAAAAAATATAAATCTGGTATCGCTAGTCACTATATAACGTATACCGCACAAGGAATATCATAAAAAATAAACCAATTCTTCACCTGCTGTTGATTTGTTCATTCTGCCTCCCAAAGATTGCATTAAGGCGCACATTTTTCCTGCGCTCTGCACTGAGCACTTTCATCGGGGTTTCCATGTAAATCTCTGACATACGTGACTCAGATGGAATCCATTGGGAAGATTCCCTATAATGAGGCAGATTTTAGGACTGTGGAAACCATGAGACATGTGATCCGGCAGTGTTCGCCTTTTTAAGACAGTATAAAAGTGCTGTCGGCTACAGTTTTGTGCACTTCTGAAAAGAAGTAGACAGCTGAAAACAGGCCAGAAGGAGTCCAGCGTAACTCTGCTGCTTAATTATAGTGAATGGATCCCTCGGGAGTTTCATGTGAATCACATCACTCAGAGATTTATATTTAAACCTTGATGTAAGTGGTCAGTGTAGAGCGCCGGATAAATGTGATCCCAAATGTTATGTAAAATGTTCCCAATAAAAGCTTCAACTCAATTCACAAAAAAGCAAGTTTCCACCCAAGTCCATCATCTGTTAACAGAAATATAGGGGGCTTCCATGTTACTGGTAGCACAAAGGCTCTAGAAAAGCAAAATGGCTCCTCACCACTCAAAAGAAATTCAGCAAATTCTGAGCTCCCAAATCCAAATGCCGGCTCCCTTCTGATCCCCATAGTGTATTTAAATCACATATAGCATCCACATGTTTGGCATTTCTGAAGCAATGAGAGCCCGCTTAATTTACAGGTGCAAGTGTTAGGGTTCGCGGATAGCACTAAATGAAAATAAATAATAAACTACTATCGCAACCCAGGGTCCACCGTGCAGAGATGAATAACTGCTGTTAGAGGACAATGACAGAACAAAAGAGCAAGCAAACACTTTAAACACACCGTCTTAAACACCAAACTGTAATGTCACGTGTGACTGGATACACCGCCTCCAGCAAGGCGAATTTAAACAGAGTTAAGGGGAACACCGGGGAAACCGTTACAATGGAGGGCCCTGCAATAGGGAACGGGGACGTGGAGACCTCCTGCACTCCCCTGAGTCAGTGTCCCTACACTCCTGACGATCCCTAGGCAGGTTCCGCACCTGGCGACGAGCTGGATACCTCAAAACCCGAGCTCGCCCTGCACCTATCCCTTTCTAGTGAACTGGACGGTGCAGAAACTAATCCCACCACTGCACTAATACACACACAAGGAAAGTAACAAACAGGGAAAAACACCACTTAGCTTTGCTCTGTTGCTATTGCTCCCAGCAACAGAGTACAACACCAAATTTCAGCTTCACCCCTGAAGCTCAACACCTGAATTCAGCTTCCGCCTGAGCTCCCCTGAGCTGCCAGGAACTCCTCTCTGTAGTTCCTTCCTTCACCAGACTTGGTTGGAAATGATGAATATCACCAACAGTGAGTGAGACCACCTGCTACTCCCTTATAGGTAGGAGCCAGGGAATCGCACCTGTTACATAATCACGTGCAATAACACCAGCGGCCAACCAGGGGCAACTGAACCAAAGTAACCAGAGTGCAATGACCCTGACGGCCACCGGGGGCAAAGCTAGAACTAAAACAAACACAGGGGCAAAACTAACTTTAAGCAAGCAGCTCAAAGGAAAAAAAAAGGTTACTTGTGCAAAATCTGTCATAATCCAACCTGGATCATGACACAAACAGTATGAACAGAACCCAGAGGCCCTGGCTCAGTACCTTCACTGAGCCGTACAGCAAAAGAGAAAAACTCAATTGACGCTAGATCCAACACCTTGTTAACCTTACGGGGAAGTATTGCCCAAACAAAGGACACAATAAGTAGCGATCTCACAGTCAGTAAGTACACACAGCAAATCTCCTCTCTGGATGAGCTTAATGCCAGCCCTGAACTCACGCAGACAAAATCATCTCCGGAGAAGCAGGAATTCTAATGGCTTGATGCAAGCCCTGAACTCATGCTGACATAGATCACAGCTGATACAGTGTGAACACACACACCAAACATGGATGATACTAGCGCACCTGCATGCACTGCTGAGAGCCTTTTATGCGCTAGGCTCCTCCCCAAACACTCATGCCCAGCCAGCTGTGACATAGATCGTTGGCCAATGCGGAGTCGCCACATCACAAGAGCATCTAACCTCCAAGCACCAGTGAGAAGGCGCCACATCATGGACTTGCTCATTAAACTGATTTCAGGACTTGGACTCTAGAACGCAATACACTAGTTATCATAGACTTGACTGGAGATCCAGCAGTAACCAAACATGTGGCACGAGCCTGAGCAAAATTCTGGGACTGATAATCATGCTGAGCAGCAGTCCTAGCGGCTGGGAGTGAATTGGAGACCATGGCACCCGACAAGGCCTTGGATCTATCCTGCACAGCAGGAAAATCCCAGCACCTAACAGCATGTCTTCAGAAGCGGGAGCTGAGCATAACATACTGATCACTCTAAGGCATTGGTCACTACAATGGCAGTTTGAACTTTTCACTCAGCAAAATTCATTGCTGCATGTTTCTCAAAAACACCCATGGAGTCAAAATCATCACTACACCTGTAGATAAATTCCAAAGTGAGATCACTTGAGAGAGGGATTCTGCTCTTCTAGCATTTAGCGCCTCTGTTATAAACTTCTGTGAAGCACCTGTGGGTTTGTAGGTACGTGTGCTGACTGTGGGGTGGCCCCTTTTTCGCCGCAAGCAGACTGGAGACAGAAACTGATGTGCGTTCAACAGGTCCTCTTTATTGGCCGTCCTCCCGATGACCACAGCAACACAACAGCAGCGCGACAGCTTCTATGCACAGGCCCGGGTACCTTTCACCTTCTTCTCTTTCCTCTACAGTGACGTCCCTTGTGGTTCTTTTGACTGTGGCTGCCATTAGGCCCACTGCCACAGTTCTTCCCCTGTCCGAGTCCATCCATCTGGTACCCCTGGGCTTTCTCTGTCCTGCGGCTCTCCTGTCAGGGCCACCCCCCTGACCATCTCTCTCCTCAGTCCCTACCGGAGCTTCTTCTGTCCATCTCTCCCTTCTTTCTCCTCTTCTCCTGAGCTCCTCCTCCTGGACAGGCTTCCTTCTGGAACTCTCCCTGGCTATTTATTCCCCTCCCCGGGAATTCCCCTCTAGAGCTCCTGTAACTCCGCCCACCATGACTCCGCGGTTTCGTAGCCTTCAGCTGCTGTTAAGCCCTTTCCTCACTGCTCTCTGCCTCCATCTTGTGGCCAAACTCTAGTACTGCACTGTCTCTCTTTCCTGCTGTCCTTGGTCTCCCCCTATTGGCCAAACCCAGTACTTTTACTGCACATTTTGCATTCACCTTCCTACTGCAGACAGGTCCATAGGTCAGTCCACTTCCCTACCCTACAGGTTCAAGGTGCTCACCACACATCTAAATACATTCCTTCAGGGGTCTAGTTTACAAAATAGGGTCACTTGTTGGGGGTTTCCATTGTTTAGGCACATCAGGGGCTTTCCAAATGGGAAATGGCATCTCCTAATGTTTCCATCAAATTTTACATTCAAAAAGTAAAAAGTGGGGCCATGGAGTTGGTTACTGGTGAGCCCTTGGAAGCCCAGTCCGACTACAAACCTGCTGGTAAGCCTTCCCAAAGGAGCAAGGTTAGCAAAGGCAAACATTATTTTATTAAGCATGAGGTTTGTTGATACCTTTAAAAATTTATATTACAATTTGCACACATCTATTGCATTCATAATGGAGGTATATAACAAGATAAAGCTTTAGAATTGTACTCAATGCCTGACTGCTAGCTATAAACTGTTATGGCACTACTTATATCAGTAGCATGTCTATAAATTGCTCACAATGAACGTATTGTATAGTTATATGCGTTGCCCAAAGTGTTATCTAAATATTATTACTCGTATATTTCTCTATATGCATAATGGGCTAAGAATCAAAGATGGAAGATGGAAAATGGCTATATATTATGGAAATGGCTTCTGTGAGAGTTAGCCTCTATGTTATTCGGTAAGTGAGCCAGTCCTAGGATCTGTCAGAGAACGATGAGGGTAATAATGCTCTAGGGAGCCGTCAGGGGATATTTCTCAGAGCATCCGAGCGTCTATAAATAATATAATGGCAATAATTGTTATTAAACCTATTAAAGTAGTAATAGCCATTGAAAAACTTTGTACACCACTTAGCTTTTTCTAAAAAAACAAAACCACAAGATTAATGCCACGCAATCCACATTCCATCCACATAACCCACTTGGTCCAGCCTGTTCTATTGGTGTTTTTATTTCCTTTATTTGTGCAAATAGAATACTGAGACTACTAATGTCTACAGGCTACTTAAAGGGGTTCTCTGAGAATAGGAAAAAAGCAAAGAACTTAAGGACATGCCTTTGATAAAGTCCAAAACATCTTTAATTAGCAAATCACAATCATTTTGCCTGGGTAGAAAATCATTACAGAATTATACTTTCTCATGACTTGTTGCATTGAAAGAAACCTGTCCCAAAATGATGTTTCTGTGAACATATGCAGTAGATAGCTTCATTCTATCATGTTTTGGAAAATGTATTTACAGTGGATGTTGTGTTTAAACTCTGGAGTTAATAGGGATGAAGAATATGAACAGTATGAAGAGGTTGCTCACACTCCTGTTCACCCTGTCTAACTGATCTAATACTGGAAATAGCAGGATAGCTGTGGAAAGAAGAGGCAGCGCACACTGCTCTCCACCTTGTCTATCTGATCTAATACTGGAGATATCAGGGGTGGTGAGGTAAGAAGAGGTTGCTCACACTGCTGTCCACCCTGTCTAACTGATCTAATACTGGAAATAACAGGATAGCTGTGGTAAGATGAAGCAGCTCATACTCCTGTCCACCTTGTCTATCTGATCTAATACTGGAGATACCTGGGTTGCTGAGGTAAGAAGAGTCTGCTCACACTGTGATCCACCTTGTACATCTGATTTATTACTGGAGATGCCAGTGGTACTGAGGTAAGGAGAGGCTGTTCACACTGCTGTCCACCCTGTTTATCTGATCTAATACTGAAGAGACCTATGGTGCTGTCCACCCTGTCTATCTGATCTAATACTGGAGACTCCAGGTGTGCTGAGGTAAGACTTACTGGCAGATCATGTTGTGGTCCATCCTGTCTATCTGATCTAATACTGGAGATTCCAGGTATGCACAGGTAAGAAGAAGCTGCTCACATTGCTGTCCACCCTGTCTATCTGATCTAATACTGGAGATACCAGGTGTGCTGAGGTGAGAAGAGGCTGCTCATACTGCTGTCCACTTTGTCTATCTGATCTAATACTAGAGATACCAGGGGTGCTGAGGTAAGAAGAGGTTGCTCACACTGCTGTCCACCATGTCTGTCTAATTGACAACACATACTGTACCTAAAGGTCACTGCACATAGTCAATAAATGTCTTTTTGAGCCCTTCACCTTCCAAATGCTTCATATAATAAACGCTACTGTCCTTTTCTATTCCCTGATTATATATGCTCCAGTGATCCCTGCTAGTCTGTTTTGCAACCATTACAGCCAGTCAGTAACCTCAGTGCTCACATGTCCTGTTGGCACCATTGTTCAGTGCTAAGTCATGTTACCAGTAAGTATGAGACCAACAATCAGCTGCAATGGTACATGCTGGTGGCTGAAAAACAAGGAACAAAGGGGATTCTAAAAGAATTAGTGATGGATAAGCACGGGAAAAAAGTGAGTAGTAATTTTTTTTCCCAGAAACTAGAAAACCCCTCTACAGGAAATCTGTCATTGGGATTAACCCTCCTAAGTCATCTATATGGGCGTTCATGTTATAGAAAGTTGAATAAAGTGATACAATGATATCTGCAACCTCATGATTTAGTTTAAATAAAACCCACATTTTCTTAATACATAAATTAACTATTAAGATTTATTACCTGGATATAGATCTCCGTGAGAATCTGCCTCCAAAGCTTATTTTAAATGAAATGGGTTGTTACCAGTGTGAGACTTATATCAGGAGTGCGGACCGTCAGTCATTACATGTCTCACACTGGTAAAACCCCCTTTAATTTATAATAAGCTCTGGAGGCAGATTCTTGGACAGATCTATGCCCAGCCCATAGATCTTAACAGCTCATTTACATATTAGAAAAAATGTGCATTTCTCTGGAGTAAGACATTGGATCGCAGTATCAATGTATCATTTTATTCAGCTTCCTAAGACCTACATTCCCATATAGACGATTAAGGCCGGTCGATCCTTCTGACA
The DNA here is from genome assembly GCF_039654945.1 of Dendrobates tinctorius. Lineage (NCBI taxonomy): Eukaryota > Metazoa > Chordata > Amphibia > Anura > Dendrobatidae > Dendrobates > Dendrobates tinctorius. The sequence goes on from NW_027361677.1 coordinate 14,439,558, forward strand.
GATTCCCTTTAACACTAATGCCAAATATTATTACCCAGTCCAACATTTACCCGACACAGCATCAATTTCTGATTATCACGGATACAGCATCCCTCAATATTATTCCTCATTGAATACCTTTGCTCTTATTTCCATTGAAATCACTACACTTATTTTTCCCACCAAGACATATCTCATTTTGCCCTCGTGATTCACAACATTGTATCACAGGAAAGAGGAAAATTGATTTTTTTTTTCCTATTGATACAATCAAAATGTTAATTTTCTTTTTTCTATTTTTCTTTTTACTTTATTTCAATATCTATTTCTTTTAGGAGAACTTTCGACTTTTCCAAGAAACCATAGATTAGCAATTCATACTTTGTATGCATTTAAGGAATTCTACCTCCGCTACGTTCCGTGTTGAAAATGTGATTCTGTGATTGGCACATCTCCGAAATGAAACCATATCGCTTTGTCACATCTTTGTCAAAATCAATATACATGTTAAATAGAAATAAAGCTACTGTACTCCTTTCGTTAATAATACCTTCCATGTATGATCGTCGTCAGGAGTGGCAGATGAGAGACGAAGAAGTAATAAAATACCGCAGCCATGTTGTTACACAGTCCTTTTAATTAAAATATATGCTTGTCATTAGTGCTGCTGATAAGGTAATCAGCTGTTGCTTCAACTTCTTCAAGTAATTTGTCACATCAAATCAAAATGTGCCCCTTACATACTCAAGGTGAACACAATTTTTTTTTTGTCTTTTTCAAACAACCTGATTAGCACTTGGACAAATGTGTCTAATTTGTTCCTCGCAGCTAGGCAGGTGCTGATTTCCCTTGGGTAATCTTACCCTGATACCTGTCTTGAGTAGAAGTTTCAGAAATTCTTTCGACATGATTTGCCAAGCAAAGCGTATAATGGTTGCATTTCTGATGCTTTTCTTCCAGAAAGTAAATTCTGAAAAATGAAATCATTTCATGGAAGTTTTGGTTATCTGAAAAATCTTCCTAGGTGAATTTTTGAGTTTTAATTAGGGTACTTTCAACAATGCGTTCAAGCACCCATTAATTGGCCATGTCGGGGTTTGCATCTAAACCAACCGGAAAATGGGATTCATATGCGCCGATGGGGGACATACGCGATCATGGTGCTGACACAGTCAACGTGCGCTCTCATGTGAATCATATTTGGGTGTATACGTCTTCTGGAGACAGACACCCAGGTGAAGTCAACTATGTCTAAGTGTCTGTCTCTAGTAGGTGTACAGTACACTCCTGAAAATTATTCATGACAGAGCACACATTCGCTCTGTTGGCGCCATTATCGTCAAGGGCCACGTCACCTCATACGCCCGATTCTTGTTTTCCTGCGGGGGTTCCGATGCAAGTCCAGATGGAGTCAACGAACGAGCACCTGAACACAATGTGAAAGCACCCTTATGGATGAGTTTCCAGGACAATCTGCAGGATTAATGACTGAAATAGCATCAATGACTTAATCTGACAACACCATGACAGCTATGTGTCCCAACCCAGTTGGGGGTTTGACTGACCACACTGAGAGCATTACATGGGAGATCCACATGAAGATGTCAATTTGGGTCAAAAACCTCATTGTTGATTCAAAAAAACTTCACAAAATATGCCATAACAGGCTTGTGCGAAAATGGTCATGGGAGGGGATTTTCCCTGAAAATAAGACCTACCCCAAAAATAAGCCCTACCATGATTTTACAGGACTTTTGCTCTATGCTTAAAATAAAAGCCGTACTCCATAAATAACTCCTAGTTACAGATAGGCCCCACATTTGAGGGTAGGGGAAAACTGGTCAAATGTCCAGGGTTCCCACTCACTGAGGGGCACCCAGAATTTGTATTCTGAGGTTAAAAGTGCTTAAGGACCTTTGGTGACATCAAAGTCCTGTGACCACGGTGTCTCCAAAGGTCCTTTAACTGATGGAGTCTAGAGGAAGTGAAGAGGAGACAGGCTGGTGTTTTCTATCAGCTTCAGAGATATGCCAATCACTTTACATTACCAGCTTTATTAGGAAAATAGGAGGAAAAGATGATGCATCAAGGAATTTGCCATGCCAAAGGTGAATTGTAACACCCTCATTTACATATAAAGAAAAGTTAATTTTTATTAAAATAGTATGTTAAACTATACACACCTAGTATGTTTTAAATAGAAGGTTCATCCCCTATATAAATAATTAAAAAATGTAATTGCCATTTTGGGAGTGTCAGACTCTCTATAAAGGGAACCTGTCTTTTAAAATAAGGCTATTAACCTGCAGGCATGGGGGTAATCTGCAGATTAATAGCATTCTGACACCATAGGGCACAGACATTGAAAGCCCAGGAGGAAACTAACTTTAATTTACCCAGCAACCTTGCTATTTTAGTCACAGAGTTGACGCCGGTGCACTTTCAGTCACCACACTTTACACAGAGAATGGTGGCTGTAACCACGCCTTTGGCACTGACTGACAGCTAGCTCTAATACTACCTAATGATACATTGCCGGTGCCACTCTTATGACTGAAAGCTAAACACTGCCGGTAGAGCAGTGGTGGTACAATTACCCATGGTACCTATCGATAACAAAGAGGGAAATTGCCATAACAGACATGGCACCATGTAGAAAGTGAAATGAGAATAATAATTATTCAAGATAAAAGGAGAAAAGTTTTACGTATCTCTTCCTAATTTTTAATGCATGGGTGGAAACCTGAAAACTACCACATCAACTATCTTTAGAGCAGAATGCACATCATCCAGAATTCTGGTTCATCCAATTTCCATGTTGGGCACATTTTCTTCCTCCTTTCTACATTTCGCTGCACGTGGATTTAGCAGATGTATTGTTCATACTGGTTATATATATTATCACATATTGGCCTTGATCCATAAATAAAGGCGATTTTCTTCCTGGTCTTGAAGAGGGGTGTGATCGAGTCAGACCATCCTACTTGATAATGACTCAGGAGCATCTCTCACCAGTGGAGTAAGATTTCTGGACTAGTGGACACTAGAGTTGAGCGACTTTTGTTTTTTTATGGTCGAGTTTCGTTTCGTGAAACCCGACTTTTCCAAAAGTCGGGTCGAGCAAGATCGGCCGATTATAGGGAAAAGTCGGGGTCGTCCCGAAACACGAAACCCAATGTAAGTCAATGGGGAATAAAAGTCGGCAGTGAGAGGAGGACAGGAAACACACCTACAGTGCTCATTTGAATGCCAAAAGCATCAATTCTTCTTACTTAAGCTGGTCAACCTTAATTAACTTCATAATACAAGTTACGCACTGAAAAATGGGGGTTATTTGGCTAAAGTTGTGGGGGGGTAGGGCTGGCTCCAGGTTTTCATGTGCCCTGGGCGAAAGAGCGCCCCTTTAACACATACCACAACTCATCATGCTCCGATACGGCAGAGAAATAGCGGTATAGTACAATGATAAATACCTCACTTTTTACATCTCATGACGAGGCCCATCTATTTCTCCATACAGAATCATTGGTTCCATATAATGTTTGAAACAGTATATGATGCGCTCCACATAATGCTACAGTATATGTTGGTCCCCATGGATGAAGCTCCACTGTCTTATGGGCCCAAATAATGCTCCAAACATAATGGGCCCCATTTCTAATGCTCTAGTGTATAATGGGCCCTGTAAATGCTGCTCCAGTGTCTGATGTCCACCTTTGGAATGTTCCAGTGTATGGTGGGCCTCATCTATCATTCTCCAGAGTATAGTGCTCCCCAAAAATTGCTGTCCCAGCATTGAAAACAATCAAATAAGTCTCCTCGCTAGGGAATCCCTGTACTAGTCTGGACTCCTCGTCGTCCCCATCTTCCATCTCACTGCACAGTATTTCAACCTTGCAAGTGCTGTGATCCTGAGCAAGCAGGGGGGGGCCCACTCATTGGCGACTGCACTGGCACAGGGCCCCTGATAATACGGTGGTGTGTCTGATGGCAGGTGGGCCGAACCTGCACTTTCATCTGCAGCTTCCTCTTTGTCACCGTGTAAGATGGAACTGTATATGGGAAGGGTAACCTGAGTTTCATCAGGGTCAGATTCAGGCCGTGTAGCGTGCGAGGGGAATGTAGTGGTCTGGGTCAATGTACCAGCAGATTCATCGAGCAGTGGCTGGGCATCAGTGCACTTGTGTCGCCCCCAGGAGTACGGTCGCCACAGTGGCATTACCTTCCTCCTAGGGAGTGTGATGTCATGCTTGGGAGCAACGAAGGATCTCTCTAGCAGGTTAACTGATTGGGCGGCGTTATTCCCACGAGTCATGACCCTCCAAACAGCGTTCATGAAGGCAAAGTGTTTGTTTTACGTGGGCAGTATGGTTGCAAAGCTGAACCTTAAAGGAATGTCCAGAAGGGCACCACCAGGAGTGGAGCCTACGGCGTAATTTGACTCAACACGGGCAACCTCAACCATGCCAGCTACAGAACAGATGCACACATTGCAAGCTTAATTCCGTTAACGAACGAGACTCCGTCATGCCCCGCGGTCCGAGTCCGGCTTACTAGAGGGACACGTGAGGCTCTGGCACATGAGATTGGCCAATAACTGGTGTGTCATGCCCTTACATGTCCGTGGCTGTATGTGCGCTACACTGAAAAGGCCAGCGTTTGTCGCTTACAGGTGCAGATAACCCGCTGAACAACGTTAGTGATGGGGATCACTGATTACAATTATTACTCGCGAACGATGATTTCCCAGTAAGTGCAGGTCAACTGCAGTTCCGGAATTAGGCCTAACCGTCATTCCTGAAAAAATGAAAAACTTACGTGTGCAAACCACATGTGCTGTAGCTTGCTTAACAGCTCGCAAGCCGTTCTCACGCCCAGTATGGATTACACGTGATTGCACAAAGGTGAGAAAGGGTACCGTATCCCCGGATAACATGTATGGATAGCGTACACATTCAAAAGATATGTCTATACATCAGGAGGCAGGCTCAGACGGTGTTAGGCCCAGTATGGCTTGCACGTGATTGCACAAAGGTGAGAAAGGGTACCGTATCCCCGGATAACATGTATGGATAGCGTACACATTCAAAAGATATGTCTATACATCAGGAGGCAGGCTCAGACAGTGTTAGGCCCAGTATGGCTTGCAAGTGATTGCACAAAGGTGAGAAAGGGTACCGTATCCCCGGATAACATGTATGGATAGCGTACACATTCAAAAGATATGTCTATACATCAGGAGGCAGGCTCAGACGGTGTTAGGCCCAGTATGCTTTGTACGTGATTGCACAAAGGTGAGAAAGGGTACCGTATCCCCGGATAACATGTATGGATAGCGTACACATTCAAAAGATATGTCTATACATCAGGAGGCAGGCTCAGACGGTGTTAGGCCCAGTATGGCTTGTAAGTGATTGCACAAAGGTGAGAAAGGGTACCGTATCCCCGGATAACATGTATGGATAGCGTACACATTCAAAAGATATGTCTATACATCAGGAGGCAGGCTCAGACGGTGTCAGGCACAGTATGGATTTGACGGCCCAGACTACACAGCGGAGGAGCAGGGAGAGGTAAAGATTGCAAATGTTGGGGCCCTGCCCAAGCAAGGGGGGCCCACTCGTGGGCGTCGGTACTGGCACTGGGCCCCTCATAGTACAGCGGTGTGTCTGACGGCGGGTGTGCACCACCACCGTCAGAGACACTTGATTGCACTATGAGGGACCCTGTGCCTTTGCCCGCGCCCAAGAGTCGGCCTACCCACCTGTCCAGGGCAACGGCACTCGCATGGTGTCGTGCGCTAGGTGGTGACCCCGGCCATGGGGGGGGCAGCACAGTTAGGGAGTTTTAGAAAGTGGCATATGTTGATGTTGGACATTCAGCTGATGCAAAAGGCGAAATAGGTCAAGTCCCAGGAAGAGGTGGACCAAAGCAAGCTATTTTTCTGTCACCCTATGTGTCATCAGGGGAAGGTGGGACAAAATTCTTGGAAACCCATGCATGGTTCATTTTAATGAAGGTTAGATCATCCACATTTTGGGTTGACAGACGGGTCCTTTTTTCTGTCAGGATTGATCCAGCTGCACTGAAGACTCTTTCCGATAGCACACTTGCAGCTGGGCAAGCGAGCTCCTGTAAGGCATATTGTGCCAATTCAGGCCAGGTGTCCAGTTTAGCGGCCCAATAGTCAAAGGGGAATGACCTGTGTGGGAGAACATCGATATGGGAGGAAAAGTAGTTTGTAACCATAGTTGACAACTGCTGTCTCCTGTCACTTTCCATCGATGCTGTATTACCAGTTGTGTGAGCGGTACTTGAAAAATCAGTCCACAACATTGTCATGAAACCCCTGTCTCCAACGCCACTTCTGCTGTGTGCACCATGAACACCTCTGCCAAGCTGCCCCCGGCCCGTACGGCTCGTGTGAGAACCATCACCGCTGCTGTGTGCTGGGAATGCCTCAAGCAACCGATTTACCAGAGTTGCTTGTTTATTAGCCAATATTAGGTCAAGGTTCTCCTGTGGCATGATGTTTTGTAATTTGCCTTTATAGCGTGGATCCAGGATGCTGGCCAACCAGTAGTCGTCATCGTTCATCATTTTGGCAATGCGGGGGTCCCTTTTTAGGATCCGCAAGGCATAATCTGACATGTGGGCCAATGTTCCCGGTGTCAATGATGCACTGCGAGTGCTGGTTGGAGGAGCACTTTCTGGCAAATCCACATCCCTCCAGTCACGCACAAACCCTGTAACAGACCTTGCCACGCCAACATTTTCACTTGCCCCACGAGATGCATCCTCCTCCCCTGTAATCATCCCCATCATCATCCTCCTCCTCCTCTTCTTCCTCCAACTCGTCCAGGAGAGGTCCCTGAGCAGACAATGGCTGAATGTCATCAACGATTCCCTCCACCTCTTCCTCCTCGTCAACATTGGCTGCAGACGCCTGCTCCTTAAGGTGCATCAAAGTTTGCATGAGCAGACGCATAAGTGGGATGCTCATGCTTAGGATGGCGTCGTCTGCGCTTACCAGCCATGTGCATTCCTCAAAACACTGAAGGACTTTACAGAGGTCTTTCAGCTTCGACCACTGCACACCTGTCAACTCCATGTCTGCTCTCAAAGTGCCTGGCCGTGTATCCTCCCACAAATGCATTATGGCCTGCCTGTGGTCGCACAGCCTCTCCACCATGTGCAGGGTGGAGTTCCACCTTGTTGCAATGTTTATAATTATGCGGTGGTTGGGAAGGTGGAGCAATCGCTGCAGCTTCTGCATACGAACGGAGTGTACAGGCGACCGGCGGATGTGCGCGCACAGTCTTTGCACCTTATGGAGCAGGGCTGTTAACTCCGGATAATTTTTGAGGAAGCACTGCACCACCAGGTTCAAGGTGTGAGCCAAGCAAGGTATGTGGCTGAGTTTTGAAAGGGCTATGGCTGACACAAAATTACGGCCGTTATCACTAACTACCTTGCCTGCCTCAAGATGTACACTGCCCAGTCATGACTCAGTTTGTCGCTTCAAGTACTCGGCCAGCACCTCGGCGGTGTGTCTGTCGCCCAAACACATCATCTGCAACACAGCCTGCTGACGCTTTCCACTAGCTGCTCGATAGGGGGACACCTCGTGTGCAACAGTGGCAGCTGCAGATGGAGTGCTCGTACGACTGCGCTCTGTGGACGAGCTTTCGCTTCTGGAGGAGGAGGAGGAGGAGGAGGAGGGTGGAACGCCCACAGCCAACTGTTTCCTATACCGTGGGCTAGGCAGCACTGTCCCACCACCGCTGTCCCCTGTGGACCCTGCATCCACCACATTAACCCAGTGCGCAGTGATGGACATGTAACGGCCCTGGCCATGCCGACTGGACCATGCATCAGTTGTGAGGTGCACCTTTCCACTCACTGACTGCTTGAGTGCATGGACAATGCGGTCTTTCACATGATGGTGGAGGGCTGGGATGGCTTTGCGAGAGAAGAAGTGGCGACTGGGTAGGTCATAGCGTGGTACTATTTAGGCCATGAGTTCGCGGAAAGCTGCGCTTTCCACCAACCGATAGGGCATCATCTCAAACGAGATTAGTTTGGCAATGTGGGCGTTCAAACCCTGTGTACGCGGATGAGAGACTGAGTACTTTCTTGACCTACTCATAGTGTCTGGGAGGGTGAGCTGGACTTGAGAGCTGCATATGGTGGAAGTAGCGGTGGACAGGGCGGACTGAGAGAGGGTTGATGATGGTGATGGAGTTGGTGTTCTTTCTGATGGCCTAGATTCAGTATTTCATTGCTACAACAGTGGGATTCCCTGACTGCTGTGGCCTTGCAACGACACCTCAACATTTGCTGCTGTGCTAACCGGTGGGCTTACAGTGGGGGAAACAATGTAGCGTTGCTGACTACCTTCTTTGTGATCAGTTGCACATGTGGCACTTGAGGTTTGGTGTTGTGTCCACGCTTGCAAGTGCATGGTGGTTAAATGTCTAAGCATGCAACTGGTATTCAAATTTTTCAGATTTTTCCCTCGTCTAAAGGTCTTTGCGCACCTCTTACAGATAACCTTGGCCTGATCATGAGGATTTTGTTCAAAAAAGTGCCACACTGCACTCTTCCTACTTTGGCAGACATTTTGTGGCCTAGCACGCTGTGATGTTTTGACCCTCTGGACAAGATGTCCAGCAACTCTTTTGATTTTTGGAACCTGTCTTTGGAGTGCTCCGGGCCTGCCAGATAACAGCTGTTGCGATGTCGATGTCTGCTGTGGATGCTCCTCATCTGAGCTATTGGAAGCAGCACCCTCTTCCCCCAATGGATGCCAATCTGGGTCAACAACTGGGTCATCCATCACCTCCTCTTCAATGTCTTGTGCACCTTCCTCTGTGTCACCGTGTATGGTGGTATAGTATGCGGGAAGGGGCACCTGAGTCTCATCAGGGTCAGAATCTGGCTCTGTACACTGCGAGGACAATGTAGTGCTCTGAGTGAATGTACCAGCAGAATCATCTATCAGCGGCTGTGCATCAGTGCACTCCATGTCAGATTCATCTTGGCCTGGGTAATTCACCATTTCACTTGATAATCCAGGCATGGTATGTGAAAACAGCTCCATGGAGTAATCAGTAGTGTGGCCTGCGTCATCCTTCAATCTTGGTTGGGGTGAAGGACACAAGGAAAGGTGTGGTTCATGAACATGAGCCTCCAATGACGACTCAGTGCTTTTACTGTTTACAACTTCAGAAGAGGAGGCGATAGAGCTGGAGGCTGAGTCAGCAATGTAAGACAAAACTTTTTCCTGATGCTCTGGCGTTAAAAGCGGTTTGCCAACTCCTAGAAAACTAAGCCTTCAAAGCCTTATGGAGCCAGACGATGACGCAGGCTCAACACCTCCTGCATTCGGTCCTATTTTGCTTTTGCCACTACCATCAGATCCACCACCAACACCATCATTACCAGCTGCCAACCCCCGCCCAATTCCACGGCCTCTTCCACCAACCTTCCTCATTTTCGGTAGAAATGTAGACAAAATCCAACAAACTATATAGTAATGTAAAACAAGGTACAAGGTGTCTATAGGACAGGGGAGATTTTGAATTTCTGCACACACTAGTGGACACTGGACACTTTTGGATTGTGTCAGGCCCACTGAATATCAGAGCGCTATGTCACAGGCTCGATGGCCCAGGTGTGAAAAAAGTGACTACAGGATCACAGAGATTTTGAATTTCTGCAGACACTTGTGGACACTGGACACTTGGATTGTGTGAGGCTCACTGAATATCAGAGCGCTATGTCACAGGCTCGATGCATCAGGTGTGAAAAAAGTGACTACAGGATAAGGGAGATTTTGAATTTCTGCAGACACTTGTGGACACTGGACACTTTTGGATTGTGTGAGGCCCACTGAATATCAGAGCGCTATGTCACAGGCTCGATGGCACAGGTGTGAAAAAAGTGACTACAGGATAAGGGAGATTTTGAATTTCTGCAGACACTTGTGGACACTGGACACTTGGATTGTGTGAGGCCCACTGAATATCAGAGCGCTATGTCACAGGCTCGATGCAGCAGGTGTGAAAAAAGTGACTACAGGATAAGGGAGATTTTAAATTTCTGCAGACACTTGTGGACACTGGACACTTTTGGATTGTGTGAGGCCCACTGAATATCAGAGCGCTATGTCACAGGCTCGATGGCACAGGTGTGAAAAAAGTGACTACAGGATAAGGGAGATTTTGAATTTCTGCAGACACTTGTGGACACTGGACACTTTTGGATTGTGTGAGGCCCACTGAATATCAGAGCGCTATGTCACAGGCTCGATGGCACAGGTGTGAAAAAAGTGACTACAGGATAAGGGAGATTTTGAATTTCTGCAGACACTTGTGGACACTGGACACTTGGATTGTGTGAGGCCCACTGAATATCAGAGCGCTATGTCACAGGCTCGATGCAGCAGGTGTGAAAAAAGTGACTACAGGATAAGGGAGATTTTGAATTTCTGCAGACACTTGTGGACACTGGACACTTTTGGATTGTGTGAGGCCCACTGAATATCAGAGCGCTATGTCACAGGCTCGATGGCACAGGTGTGAAAAAAGTGACTACAGGATAAGGGAGATTTTGAATTTCTGCAGACACTTGTGGACACTGGACAATTGGATTGTGTGAGGCCCACTGAATATCAGAGCGCTATGTCACAGGCTCGATGCAGCAGGTGTGAAAAAAGTGACTACAGGATAAGGGAGATTTTGAATTTCTGCAGACACTTGTGGACACTGGACACTTGGATTGTGTGAGGCCCACTGAATATCAGAGCGCTATGTCACAGGCTCGATGCAACAGGTGTGAAAAAAGTGACTACAGGATAAGGGAGATTTTGAATTTCTGCAGACACTTGTGGACACTGGACACTTGGATTGTGTGAGGCCCACTGAATATCAGAGCGCTATGTCACAGGCTCGATGGCACAGGTGTGAAAAAAGTGACTACAGGATCACAGAGATTTTGAATTTCTGCAGACACTTGTGGACATTGGACACTTTTGGATTGTGTGAGGCTCACTGAATATCAGAGCGCTATGTCACAGGCTCGATGGCACAGGTGTGAAAAAAGTGACTACAGGATAAGGGAGATTTTGAATTTCTGCAGACACTTGTGGACACTGGACACTTTTGGATTGTGTGAGGCCCACTGAATATCAGAGCGCTATGTCACAGGCTCGATGGCACAGGTGTGAAAAAAGTGACTACAGGATAAGGGAGATTTTGAATTTCTGCAGACACTTGTGGACACTGGACACTTTTGGATTGTGTGAGGCCCACTGAATATCAGAGCGCTATGTCACAGGCTCGATGGCACAGGTGTGAAAAAAGTGAATTGTAGAACTGGGCAGAATAGGAATCTCCCTAGAGTGTAGGTCTGTAAGAACGGAACAAGTCCTCCACTTATCCTTCCACAGTGACACACAGATAGCTTCACTGTGGCTGTGATAACAGCCGTTACACGGTACTGTGTGAGGAGCGTACACCGCTGTATGGTGTGAATAAATGCACGCTCAGTACCTCAGCAGGACAAAAAAAAAATTGGGATTGCTTTTAAAAAAGCAGTTTGCAGAGCAGTGAGGAAACAGCAATGCAGCTGTCAGGAAGCCTTAGAAGGCAGCCTAACAACCAACACCGCTGATCCACCACAATATAGCCTCCCCTTGCACTGCACACACAGTGACTGGTGTGTTGTACAGGCAAAATCGCTAGCAGCAGAAGCAGTTTTTTTTCTTCTTCCCTGCCTAACGCTCTCCCTACAGAATCAGCAACCTCTCCCTATGCTAAGATCGGCAGAAGTAAGATGGCGGTCGTCGTGCACGCCCTTTTATAACCCCTGTGACGCCCACCAAAGCAAGCCAATCACTTGCATGCCCTTCTGAAAGATGGTGGTGACCCCTGCCTATGTCATCACGTTGCCCACAGTGTTCGTGGATCCTGATTGGCTGAAAAAGAGCGCTAAACAAACTTTTGAAACGCGACTTTGGCGCGTAAGTCGCCGACCTCGTGGCCGACCTCATCCTAGGGTCGGGTTTCGTTTCATGAAACCCGACATTGCCAAAAGTCGGCGACTTTTGAAATTGTTCGACCCATTTCGCTCAACTCTAGTGGACACCATAGCATGCTATGAATTAGAAGAGCTGTGACTTCACCTCTCCTCCACGCAGCTGTCTTTCCCCAGCTCTGCCTATTTTGATGGAGCTGAGAAAAACTTGGGCGGAAACTCTTGTTTGCCCAAAAATTTTGAGTATTTTGAAAGCAATTTATGCCAGAATTTTGGTGAAATTTCTTTGGCGAGTCCAGACCATTGGGTATTTTAAAGTAATTTGTGTGTTCACTTTACTGGTAGTATTTTATATACCATCGATGAATTTATTGTTCATCAGTAGAGATCGCTTTGGTCAACTGTGATCAAGGTCAGTGCTGTCTGGCCGTGGATTGGAGCTGCACGAAATTCTATACGCTATGGGATCCAAGGCTCAGCTTATGTTTAGCCAGGCTCGGCGAGACCTCGCCTTTGCGCTGCATGACACACATATGACTTTTTTTGCCAGGCCGGCAAATCAAACGCTGCTCCAGTTAATGTGGAAGCTCGGCAAATTTGTCCAGCTCTTGCCTATGGCAGGAGAGTAATGACCTGGACTAGGGAGTTCAGTTGTGAGAAATGGTTCGCTCATCTCTACTAATCAGTGATCCAGTTGTCAGCTGTTGATTTTTATAGCATAGTTATTAACTTGTTATCCTCATTTTGGCTTGGGGACTTTATTTGTTTCCTATGCTGTTTACATTGTATAGTATTTTGCTTGCCCATTACTTTTTGCATAATTCTGTTTCTGTTTGATTGCTTTGACTTCAGGGAATAACTGTAACAGCATATGTTTTTTTATAGCGACATATAACAGTATGTGCACCTTTTTCTACATTTTTAATCAATTGCTACATCTCTCAGATGATCAAAATAAAATTTTAGATTCTTTTGGAATCCTTTTTCCCGATAAACTTATTTTTTTTGGTTTTGGATGTTTTAAATTAGACATCCAGCTGCAAAAGCTAAAATATGAATCACTGTAGTAAAATCTGTAATGGCCATTACTCTACTCATTTATCTTACACATAGACTTAAAATATTATTCAGTTTCAATATTTTGTAAAAATTTACAGTTTTGTGTCAATGCACATGGTATCACCATCTCTATAGATTTCATACACAGCAGGAGAAAGGATGATTTTTCTCTCTGTCTAAAGTAAAATGTCAGTCACACAATGAGCTGGCAAGGATTGAAAAGGGGACATTTACACCTTTGACTTTTACAGTCAAATCATTTTGTGTGACATGGGAAATTGCTCTGACATATTCAAGATGATGGCCCAGTTCAGTGGACGACACAAGGCTAAGTGTTACGAGATACTTTTCTTATAATGTAGATCTATAGAAAAAAAAATCTTTACAAGTGATTTAACTCCTTCACTCAAGGGCCATTTTCCGTTTTTTTTTTCATTTTCATTTTTCTTCCCAGAGCCATAACTTTTTTTTATTTATCAGTCAATATGGCCGTGTGAGGGCTTGTCTTTTGTGGGACAAGTTGCGCTTTTAAATGACACCATTGGTTTTACTATGTACTGGAAAACGGAAAAAAAAAATCCTAGTGGGTTGAATTGTAAAAAAAAAGGGCAATTCCACAATTGTTTTTTTTTACCATGTTCACTAAATGCTAAAACTGACCTGCCATTATGATTCTCCAGGTCATTAAGAGTTTGCAGATACCAAACATATATGGGTTCTTTTTTATTTAAGTGGTGAAAAAAAATCCAAAGTTTGTTAAAATAGAAAAAGAATTGCACGATTTTCAAAGACCAATAGTTTCTCCATTTTTCAGGATTTTGGTCTGGTTGAGGGCATATTTTTGGTGCGATGATGTTTTTATCAATATCATTTTGGAGTAGATACGATCTTTTGATCGCCTGTTATTGCATTCTATTGCGGAGCCCAAAAACCGTAATTCTGACATTTCTAATCTTTTTCTCTTTATGCCGTTTACCGATCAGATTAATTCTTTTTACGCTTTAATAGATTGGACGTTTCTGAACGCGACCAAAATAGGTGTATTTTTAATATTAATTTTATTGCTTTATTTTGAATGGGATGATTTGATCTTTTATTTTTTTATATTTTTAAAAACATTTATGTAACATTTTGCTGGCTTCATTAGGCCCCTTAGGAGACTTTGAAGCTGCGATCTTCTGATCGCTTGTGATACACGTAGCAGTGCATCGGCCATACTATGTGTATGAGAAAGTAGTAGAAATGCTCATGTGCTATGAACGCCAGCCACGGGGCAATGATGTCACAGGGACGCTGATGGGTGGAGTTATTCCAGCTATTATGTTAAATGCCGCTATCAGAGATTGACAGCAGCATTTAACATGTAAAACATGTTAAATGGATTGCGATTCCATCCACGACTGTTAGGGGTACATGACAGGTGATCAAGTCTGCTGTCATGTGCCAGAAAACAGCCGGCAACAAATGGAATGACACTACATATGACATATATACAGTATATATATGTCAGGAAGGGGTTAAAAAAGACTCTACGGCTAAAGCAAAGCCAAGAGTGACTGGAGGCCGGTCTAATTATATTATTTCACAATAACTGGACGAAGGAGCCTTGAAACTGAAAAATTAGCTCAAACCTTTAACAGATAAAATAATATTAAAACTCTTTCCGCTCTACGACACAAAGGGCTCTGTGCAAAAGTTTTAGGCATGTATGGAAAAAGTCCTGCAAAGTTGGTATGGTTTCAAATGTAGAAGTGTTAGTAGTCTTTTTTCAACAATCAACAAAATGCAAAGTGAATAAACAAAAGATAAATTTAAATCACATCAATATTTGGTGTGACCGACTTTTTCCATTAGTTATTTTAGGTTTTAATGATAGTCGACAGGGAGGTTGTTCTAAATATCATGAGATAAACACAGATCTATTGTGGATGTAGGCTTGGGAGACACCTTGAGGATGCAGTATAACTACCTTGTGTCTTGTTGCTGTGTTCAGTTGTCACATCCGTGTCTCAACATGCTGCTGTAATCCCTGCCCTGGTTGCTAGGCAGTGCCACAGTAACACTACTGTTACTGCTGGACTCTGGCACTGTGTGGATGCTCAGGTTTCAGATTGCTGAGACTAGTTTCTTCTTTACTATTCACTTGTGTTTTGCTGCAGTGAGCTGGTTTTTAATTAGCTCTCTGCTGGAAGCAATGGGCAGGCCTCTGACCGCCAGTTATTTTTGTGTTCAGCTAGCACCAGACTTTCTGACTTGGCTTTGATTTGACTCCTGTGGTCTACTTTTTATTTTTCATGTTCTGATTCAGGCTAGAATTTTGGCTGCCGGCTTGTCTCCTGATTTTGTCCTTGACGCAACTTCTCAGCTTTGACGACCCTTCCTGCCACTTGTACACATTTCCAGATGGCAGGCCTTTCATGGAAGCAATACATTGGACCACATTGTAAAACTAGATCCATGCACAGGGGATAAAGGGTATCAAATAAGGCTGCGAGGCATTCTGCTACGAAGGGTGCACGAATAGGATTCCACTCCAAATTGTCCAAAAAGAAAAAATTCGGCAATCCAAATTTAGATGCGGAAAACTTAGAAAGAGTTTTATCAATATAGGTGTATCCACTGTGTGTGTTTTGACGTTTCGGCCAACACTAGGCCTTAATCAGAAATTATCCTCAATTCTAGGAGATGACACAATGGGTCAGGTACAACCTGGCGCCAGGCGCCTCATCCCCAGCACGATTGTACATAGACCCCAGAGCTTTAATTCATTTTACAAAGACTCCACTGCTGAGTTGTACCTGACCTGTTGTGTCATCTCCAAGAACTGAGGATAACATCTGATGAAGGCCTAGTGTTGGCCGAAACGTCTAAAAGCACACAGCGGATATACCTATATTAATAAAACTCTCACTGAGTTTTCTGCATCTAAATTTGGAGTGCTGAATTTATTTTTTTGGACAGGGGATAAAGGGTGTCAGGGTTTCTCAGGAATCTTCCAAATGGGGTTTCTTGTACTAAGTCGGAGGTAGCATTTTTGAGCCTCTGGCATCTTACAGATGTAACGTCAGCCTTGCCATAGCGTATGAACTCTATCCTCACCTTATTAGTGGAGTTTGGCTGGAGAGGTGAATGGTAAAATGAGTGTAAAAAATTATTTAGTTCTTTATGGGGTCTGTAGACTTCCCAGAACATAATAAGGCACATTACATTCGTGTTGAATAATCTTTCCGCAAATCAATTTTCCAAGGAAAAATTTGACAAACTTAGAAATTTTGCCTGATCCGCTCACCTCCAGTCTGAACTCTATGATACAAGCACATTTTACCTTTGGTGTTACCCTTCTTTCCTCAATGCAGATATATCCATCGAATTGTATAGTGCTGCAAAATATATTAGCGCTATAAAAATGGAAATTAATATTATTTTTATTCTGTTTCACATCAGTTGTACATAGTCAACTGTAACTTCTGTATTTTTTTAACAAGTTACACTATTTGGTTTTTTTTTACTTGTACCATAATGATGCATATTTTGGAAATTATTCCTTAAAAAAAAAAATCTAATATGGCATCTAAATAACAGAGAAATATCCTATTTCCAGAGAGTTCTTCAACTTTTACATCCAATTTAACACCCCCATAATACATTTTGATTAGCAGAACACACAGCAGAATATCTCTCCCCGGCTGTGTGTTAATATTACATATTCAGCTGTATAAAATGAAACACAACAATGGTAAAAATGGGCAAAAAAAACAACAACAACCCTATACGCTGCATATACTAAGAAGGGCCCATTTATTTATATGAAGGCTGTAAAATCTAGACGGCAACTCACCAGAGATCTATGTTCTTTTGCCTTTGTCGAAGTTTTCTTCTCCAAATTGTGACTTTTTTCTCAAACTTTTTCGCTTCAAGTGTAACATTCTCCCTGACCCTGCGCGCGAGCTGTAAATTGCTTTATTGTTCTGATACATCTTATAGTATTAAAACTTGGAGATATACCCAACCGATTTTTAGAAACAGATATTAAAAAAATCAATTTTTAAGTGCAATAAAGACCGGCGTAAAGACACGATGCAAAGAAAGGCAGAGGGCCTGGGTTGTAAACCGGTTGAATAGCTTTAATGTAAAATATCTATTTCCACCCTAGTTTTCTATGGTCTACAATTTATTATTAATAGCAGAGGACAGTGTACACATCCGAAACCTCACACGGTAATTTTCTGCTACATCCGATCAGATTTTTCAGCTATAGATAAAGATATATATCCATAAACATGTTTTATATCTTGATTTATTTTTCAGGATTTATTTTCTTTTTATGCATTTTGCACCATATATCTGGGAATAAGAATAATGATTTAGCTTAAGTTATTGCAATGCATAGCCAAACACAACTTTATACACATTATCATAGACTTAAAGGGGGTTTCCATGATCAGAAAAAAATGGAGGGAATACAATAAAATTATATATGAAAGATTGCACTGAATATTCATTTCTGTTAAGTATCAGCACACGTGACCGCCGGCAGCAGCAGGAAGCCGGTGGCTGACACTGCGCGCTACTGAAGAGCAATGAATACTCACTGCTCTCTGAGCGCACAGTCCTGGTGAGTATTCCGGCAGCTGTGCTCTGCTTGTGAGCAGCGCATGACGTCCCTGCCATGTGCTGCTTACAAGCATAAAGCAGTTGCTGGCACCAGAGCAGGATGCTGCAAGGGAACGCAGGAAGGTAAGTGGAATGGCTTGTTTTTTTCAATGTTTTCTGATGGGGCAATGAATACCAGGATGGACGTGGGGGCCAATTATAAGGAAGGGGCCATGCATACCAAGATGAGATGGGGGCCCTGCATACCAGGATAGGGATGGGACCATGCATACCAGGATAAGGATGAGGGCCATGCAAACTAGGACAAGAAGGGGACCTTGCATACCAGGATAGGGATGGGGCCATGCATACTAGGATGAGATGGGAGCCCTGCATACCAGGATGGGGATGGGGCCATGCATACCAGGATGGGATGGGGTCCACCATACCAGGATAAGGATGGGTTCTGCACACTAGGAAGAGATGGGGCCCTGCATACCATGATGATGATGGGGCCATGCATACCAGGATAGGGATGGGGCCATGTATACTAGGATGAGATGGGGCTCTGCATATGAGGATCGGGATGGGGCCATGCATACTAGTATAGGGATGAGGGCCCTGCATACCAGGATAGGGATGGGGACGTGCACACTAGGATGAGATGGGGCCCTGCATATCAGGATGCCGATGGGGCCGTTTGGAGCGCCCCCACAGGGCCTTAGGTTACTCGGTACCAGGCCGGTCAGGTTCTTTAAAGGGGATGTGTCACTGTGGCAGTGACCCAGTCCATGGCCCTGGGCCTCCAGTAAAGATGGATGTTTGATGAAGGATGCTGGAAGATAAAGGTAGGGAAATGGAGAGTTTGTTGTGACGCCACCCGTGGTATTCGGCAATGGTAGCCAACGCTGCAATGCAGATCCTCTGGGATGGTGTTAGGGCAGCAGAGATGGTGAAGCTCTCCATGGGCAGAGCTGTGTCCCAGGACAGTTAAGATGGAAACAGTTGAGCCAGTGATGGTGATGGTAAATGCGGTGTGCGGCTGGCGAGATGTAAATGACACGAAGGACACAGTTGGGTGCAGTTTTAGGGTCTTTACTCACAATTTCTGCATACAGTAGCCCACTTGGTACTGTGTCCTCCTGGTGAGGGGTCCAGCCAATTCCCAGGCAAGTTGGTAACACGATTTTAGTACTCCTCTTTGTGTTCACCTTTCTAGGCCGAGTCTCTGCTCTGATCTCTCCTTTCTCTCCTGCCCTGCACTTTCACAAGCAGTGTCCAAAGCTGGCAGCCACGGATCTCACCAGGCAACGTGGGTCAGGCCCCGGGATCCTCTATAGCTACCTTTTTGGGAAGTATTTGTGGATGCGGCTGAGGCACCTGAAATTACCTCAGCCTCCAGCATGCTAGCTGAGCCTCATTGGTTGTTCTCAACTAGGCTTAGGGGCCAGCTCCCTCACTATGGCCTGGTCCTTCCATGTATGGGTATAGACCCCAAGGGTGGATTTCCACACTAACCCATGCCCCAAGGACCCCTTCTATTCTCCTGGGAGCTTCCTTCCTTCTAGATGTTTCTCTCTCTCTGACCCTTACTCTCACCATGTCAGTCCTGCTCCTCCACTGTCCCGTCGCCTGACTGACTTTTTCTAGAAAGATCTTCCTTATACCTCATGCTAACTCCTCCCACTAACTGTCACCTCACTGTCTCTGATTGGATGGCCTCTATCCCCCTACTTCCTAAGCTCCTCCCATTTCTACTTACTTTTCCCCACTGACTCCCCAACACCCTTTCCTGGCCAGTCTGGTGTGTGTTGGGTGTAGTGTTAGGAGTCCTGGGTGGTTCTCCCTCCATACCTGAGGGTGGGGTACCACACCTCTGGATGAGGTGCAGTACCTCTGTGGTGACTGTACCCTCAGGGGCGCCACATACGCATACCAGGATAGGGATGAGGGATCCATGCATTCCAGGATAGGGATGAGGGATCCATGCATACCAGGATATGGATGAGGGAGCCATGCAAATCAGGATAGGAATGAGGGGCCCATGTGTATCAGGATGGGGATGAGACCATATGTACCAGGATAGTGGATATTAAGTACAGAATTGACCACAGTTTTTCCCTTCAATTTTTTTTCCAATTTCCTCCTCTAAAACCTAGGTGCGTCTTATGGTCCGGTGCATCTTATAGTCTGAAAAATACGGTAATTTGGTGCATTGAAAGATACACAGATAAATCTGGAAACCCGAAGAGTCATAATGTGAGAAGTTTGAGAATTTTACATGTAGCTAAATTGAAAACATTATGTTTTATTTTTTCTTAACCTTGATTATTTTTAAAGGTAACTATATTGAGAACTGTAATATAAACTGGTATTTATTTATTAGTATATTCTCTGAATTATCATTATTTTTTTTTTTTACGTAGGATTATCCCTTTAAACAAAAAAGTCCTGTGGAGGTTTAACTATGTGGATTTAATTACAGAAAAAAATAAAATTCTATTTGAAATGTGTCTTCAAATGTGCCTGTAGGGATTTTTTTGAAAGAATAACGGTAAATTGTTGAGTAGTGACCATACGTGAACCATAAAATGCTCTCTGCCCATCAACAAGGCATAAAACAAATTTACAGACATAAATAACAAAAATAGCATGTCTGTATTTCACTTTGCTGACAAATATTCCCAAAGGTCCAATGATTAATGTGATACGTTGTATCACATTTGATGTGTATCATCAGGGGAAATGATATATCCGGCCTGATAAAACATGATAAATGAATTATCTAAAATTGTAGATAGAATTTCCAAATATGAGTAGAAGCTGTAATTTTTTTAAAATCCTTTTGTCCTTTTTGTACGTTTATAGAAAAATATAATTATGGTTTGGATCTTTGATTTTTACCTTTTTTATATTTTTTCACAAACCAGATAAAAAAAAATAAAACAAAAGGACAAATTATATGATATTACAAGGATTATGATTTATTACTCTAAAGCTTGCCAGGAAATACAAAAAAAAAGTCCGAAAGTATAAAAAAGGTGCAATTTAATTTTGGAAAAAAATATATATATATTTGATGATACTTTTTCTTAGATCAGTAATGTTGAAAATGATATTCAAGATACAAAAGATTTCTACAGATTAGCTCTACATCCTGCATTCTGCAGAATCTCAACTCGGCTTAAATGTGACCCAAGAGAGAACGAGAGACAGAATTTACATGCTACATAGTTGTTAGGTTGAAAAAAAAAAAAGAAAGACCAATATTCGGAATGCAATTTGTATTAAGAGTGGAAAAATCCATTTCTGTTCATTTACTTGAGTCAAATAGGTTTTGTGATCAACATTTTGTATTATATTGTAATGCCACAATCAATTTGGAAGATTTCATGTGAGTGGAATTGTGTTTGGTAAAGATCTAAGTCCAACGGAACGCAAAAGTAATTCATAATAAACAACACAAAAAAATGGAATATAAGAAAATGAATAAAATAAAAACATGTGGTGCCACTGAGATATTTGTGGATTCATAAAGTAAAAAAAAACTGGGGCTCTATCTTGACGCGTCCAGCTAGAAAAATAAAAAAGAGGCATCAGCTCGGAAGAAATGATTGCAAAATTGTAAATGGTCGACGCTCGGATTCTTCAAGTAAAGGCAGTGAAAAAATTGAAAAATTGTAATCTAGCACCAAGGGATATATTAAAAATTTCAAATTTATTTGAAAAAAAATCTGTTACATGCAGTAAAAAAGGGAATCAAAAACCTATCGAATTCTGACGCTTTTCGGACTCAAAGGTAAGGACTTGTTACGGTCCGAAACGGGTAAGCTTTCAGTAAGTTTTGGATTCCCTTTTTTATTGCATATATATTTTTTATTGATTTTATTTTTTTTTATTAAATTTGGAATTTTTTATATATCCCTTGGTGCTGGATTGCAATTTTTAATTTTTTTTCTCACCCAGGAAAACTAATCATTTTTCTACCCTAGCCCCATATCCAAATGCCTTTGCTAAGATACAGTGGATTGTGCTCTTCTGGAACCCAAGAAACATGCAAAACCCTGTAGGCTGTGCCCCCAGTGCCCTCTCACCAGGATCTTGGCTGCAATGACCTTGTTTTACAGGGAAATTGGTAGATGAGGGTGTTAGGCGTCAAGTTCCCCTACTGCACAGGGGGAATCTCCAGCCATGTCCTCTGCGGTCTACCATTCTTCTGCAGCCGCAGAGGTTCCTGCTAAGCAGAGACGTCGGTCCCAGCATCTTGCACAGGCTAATGCTATGTGCCTGGTTGCTGCTGCCACTCCAGGCTCAGCTATAGCATCATGCATTACTCAGCAGCGAGCAGACGCTCCTGGGACTGTCCTGCTTTCCTCCATCTGAGCATGTCTGTGAGAAGACCGATCATTGGTGGTCAGAGGTCACATGCTCTGGTTCTCAAGCAGCTCGGATTGGACCATCAGGAAGGTCCCGGAAGGCTGCGCCTATAAAAGGATCGCACGGCCGCACGTTTGAATGTTTCTGGTGAATGACTCATTAATAAATCCCTACCCTTGGCACGCATGTGTTGTGCAGCCTTTGCCTGTTAGCGCCCAGGCTGAGGTGCATATAGGAGGCAGAGTCTGAGACTGGCGTCAGCGCCAAGTGGTGGCTTGTCTGTATGCCACGGTGCACTTGGTTGGCACTATATGGTAGCCAGTGTCAATTAGTGGCATCTGGAGGTGCAATGCCGCGCGCTTAGTAGGTCTAGAGGGACTCTGACCCCATGTCCTTGGGGCACAGTTCTGTGACCATATACTGAGCGCTCACTTTGCTGAGCTCTGTGAGCTTTAACAGGCATTTACGTTCCACGGTAGTGCGGCTCTGTGAAGGAACAGAGTTAGCTTCTGTGCACACCGGGTGATGTTAACCTGCTTGTGTTCCTTCTCTTGTACCGTCATATAGCGTCTGCCATTACCGAGCAGCAATTCAATATCTCTGCACGGAGGACTGCGGGCTGCGAATGCACCTTATTGCCATCATTATTATTTGGTGCATTCCGCAAGCCCTAACAGAGGGTTAAGATGAGTCTTTTAATTTACTAACCCTTGGGCTTGATGTCAGCTGCCAATACAAAGCTTACATCATCCCCTACAACTATTACCCCCACTTGCCAACACCACAGCAAGATAACTCTTAGAGATGTTCAGACGAACCTGCCAGACCCAAACATCTATGACTTCCCAGGAGTTCAACCATCACTGTTCATTACCCATTTCATGGTAGTTCAGGATTCAGGAGCAGATTCCATTGATGAGTGGGTGCAGGCAGCTCCTTTTCCTGTAGCCTTGTCTCTCGTTTTCAATTTACACATCATGAAGACTTTTCAGGTGGCAGTTAGATGCAGGTGCCCCGCCAAGTGAATAGATGTAGATACCAACTGTATGTTGCAATGCCCTCCCATACTGTACAGACCTGTGAGTGTGACCTCTTAATGTAGTTCCAACCGTACCCAAAAGTGTTAGTGTGGTGACCGGGCATGGTTCCTAAATCACAATTGTGATCACTATGACCCATATAGCTATGGTAATGTATGCAGAAGGTACAAAGAAGCCCTTGTTTCACATAAAAGGACAATAATATTATTATAGGCACCTGGAATTCTGTTAATGGGCCCAGATCTTCATATTATATATTTGCCTACATATTTGGAAGAATAGATAGATTCGCAACATTGCAGATAATAAAAATCACATTTTGGCCAAGTAATTGTTAAATGCGCATAGAGTGAAAAAAAAAATTATAATTACCCAAACGCAAAGAGATTTCACATTGCCCGTTCCCTTCACCTGAAGAGGACATCTTTCAGTTTTCTAATGAAGATGGGAAATTAAAATTCATCACACCAGGAGAGGAAAAGAAATGAGCTCTTTTACATTCCTATAAAGCCTTATCCACAGTTTTTAATTGTTTTGTCTTTTACCATTTAAGGCTCTTCTTTCTCTATCAAAAAAATGACAACTATTATTACCCAAAAAGTGATCATTATTGTTACACAGTCTGACAGTCGTATTATTGAGTTTCTGCAGCTTTGCCTGTTCATTTGCATAAGAGTTATTAGTCATTAGAGGGAAAACTCTTGAAATAAGGAAAAATTAGAGTGTACAGATATAATATAAGACTATGGCCCTGATTTATAAGTGACAATGCTAGAAAATTGTCGTAAAAAAAAAACACTTTAAAAAGTTGCAAATTTTTGGACAATGAAAAATTGCGCACAAAAATTGTGATTTTTGGTGATTTCATGCAACTTTCGACCAGCTTTGCCAAAATGAGCAGAGCTTGGATAGGAGCCAGGACGGAATGGACAACACTCACTTGACTGAGTTATCAAGAATGATGTAAGACTGTACGGGTTAAAGTTTCAGCTTTTGGAGAGTGATATACCGGCTCTGGCATGCCAAGGTAAGGAGGCTTATTCGCCATGCAATGCTCCTCTATGAAATTAAATATGCAAATTGCCTCTTCAGAGAGGAAGAGGACTTGAACTCTATAGCACCACCTGTTGGAAGCACCAATGCTGCAAGTCACAATCAACCCTTTAACAAGTCTTGCAATACAACTTAGGATAAAAGCCAAATCAGAATCTCAATTAGCAGACACAGTGTATCAGGGTATTGCCCCTCATCAGTGCAACATATGACATCTAATTTGGTTAGAGGAAAGGCTCTGGAATGAGGTCTAAGGGGTAACGTTTCTCCTTGTGAAGAGTGACATACTGACTCTGGCATAACAAGGTAGGGAGGCGTATTCATTGTGCAATGCTCTTCTGGGAAATTTAATATTCAAATTGCTTCTTCAGAGAGGAGCAGGACTTGAACTCTATAGCGGCACCTGTTGGAAGCATCAATCCTATGTAGGGTTCTAGCAGGTTCTCAGGATGCAGTGACGAGACACGAGACAGGGTATGACTTGTATAATGAACTTTTATAAATTGAAGCCACTAAGGCTATACTGAACAGACAAAACGGGGGAACATGCAATCTGTCCTCGCAGGGACTCAATGAACTAAATGGTACATTTTGTGTAACTGCGAGTAACCCGGCTAGTCCGGGTGACGGAAGCCAGACTATGGCCAAACTATAACACTTATTTTCTAGAGTCCACTTATCCTTCCATACGTTGCTCAGGATTGCAGATGCGGCCGCTTAGAGGTCATTGATGCGGCTACCTTGACGCCTCGATCTTCCGGGAAGGTTTGGGCTCATCGGGCCCTGAAGAAACTATACCGGTGGGGCGTAACAGGCCCTGAAGAAACAATGCCGGTGGGGCACAACAGGCCCTGAGGAAACAGTGCCGATGGGGTGCAACAGGCTCTGAAGAAACAATGCCGGTGGGGCGCAACAGGCCCTGAAGAAACGGTGCCGGTGGAGCGTAACAGGCCCTGAAGAAACGATGGCGGTGGGGCGCAACAGGCCCTGAAGAAACGGTGTGGGTGGGGTGCAACAGGCCCTGAAGAAACGATGCCGGTGGGGCGCAACAGGCCCTGAAGAAACGGTGCTGATTGGTGCGGTAATGACGCAGTCTCTAAATATAACCGTTCACCAACCTCTGCTCAGGTTCCCTTAGCAAATCGGACGGGGGCCTCTACTACCGCCTGTAGCGAGGTGGCACCCCCTGGGGCCAGTGATGACAGGGCCGCAGCTGTGGGAGAAGGCAGGTGGGCAGTGTCCTGACTGCTGTAAAGGAATGGTCTGTTGTCGCAGCGGTCGTCTGAGGTAGCCGCCTTGTCACAACAGGGTGGGAAGCAGCGGGAGTGGCTGTATGGGACCGTATGCGGGGAGCGGCCGCCGGTGCAAGTCTCTCACATGTCACTAGTCGGTGAGTCCGCAGCTTTCCTTTCACAGGCCCCTGTCGGTCTCTCCACAACACACCGTCTGCTCCCTCGGTCTTCTCTGTCTCACACGGCTTCCTGTCTGTTCTCCTACTCTCTGTCAACTGCCACTTCAGCGTGCCCCCTGCTCCTCTTAAGCTTGCCCGGCCCCCTGTTTCTCTGACAACTTCTGTCAAGTCTTTCCTTTTACTGTCCTCCCAGTATCGTTCCCTCAGGAACCCTGATGGTGGTCCCCTGGGTACCTGCCCTTTCACTGTCTGGGAGTCCTCCTCCCCACACTTACAAGTCATTATCAAGCCTTTAACAAGTCTATTTTACTTAGGGTAAAAGTGGTGACATCATACTATGCCAAAAATGTTACTCCAGTGCTTTACTTCTGGCGAGATGGATGGAGGCACATACCACTGTTAGCAGGCACCCACCACTGATAAGAGGCGCCAAATTCATTAAGTGATAAACCCCATTAATGAATTTTGTACATCTTTATTTCCGCACACCCCTCATTAAACTAAAGTGTGAAATGCCAATCTTAATAATTTGGGATCCATATACTGTATCTATGCTTGGTTGAGGTTATATGTCCGGTAGTGATGAGGAGGCAGCAGGTATCATTGCAGGCTGTAAGCTTTCCTGAAGAGGTGGGTTTTCAGGTTCCGTCTGAAGGATACGAATGCAGTTGATAGTCAGACGTGTTGGGGCAGGGACTTCCAGAGGATGGGGGATATTCGGGAGAAGTCTTGGAGGCGATAAGGTGAGGAGAGAATAAATGTGGAAGAGTGTGTAATATTATCCATAGATTACAAAAAATAACCATTAATAATAATGGGTTGTTAACCGCGCTTCCATATTTTTCTTCTCCATCACCTTGTCATCAGTAAGACATTGAGCATTTGGCTTTAAACTTTTCATTCCAAAATAAAAAGCACTACAATAATTTACAGTTGAAACTATAATACTTATTATTTTCTAGATTAAAAGTAGTATGTGTAGCTAATGTGATGTTGTGAGCCACCCAAGAGAACACTTACGGTGACCTAGTGGGTCAGCAAAATTGTCTTACTACTCTCGGGTTGTGGTCTGATTCTGAGCAGCTTTAGCATCAAATTTGAGTGTTCCTTCATTAAGCACTAAGACACTACTAGGGGTAAAGATACATTAGACACTAAAAGGAGCTCAAGTTTGTATGTGCTGATCTCCCCGGCTGATGAAGATGCTAATGACTTATTTTGCAACAGAACCCTATAAATGCACATTTCAGTTGCATACGGTTTGTATCCGGTCTTTAACTACAGCAACACCAACTTCACCTCCCTACTTTATGTGTTCAAGTTAAAATTTATGCTAGATATTTTAGTCTTCCTCCATATTCCATAAGTTTTCTTTGGTGGTGTTCTGTCCAGTCATATAATTGCTGTCTAGAAAGTAATTTTTGTGTGTATTAATCCTTCATATATTTCATACTGTATGGTAACAGCACCACCTGCTGGCCGTTTAATGCATAGATTCTAGTTTAATTTGCAATGTATTGTGGGATTTTTCCTGTTACATCATAGTCTTGTTTATGACACTGTGAGGGGAACAGCAGCCATTATTCCTCCATGTGTCTTAGGAGAAACTACACCATTCGTGTTCTTCATGCTTCTTAAGCAGCCTGCTCTAAGCATAGTTGGTAAGCACTATCTAGGTGTTATAATCCTGTGTTTATAATGTTGTTGTATTAAATAGGTAATCATCAGCTATGTATTACCTCATGTTACCTATGTATTACCTCATGGTACCTATGTATTACCTCATGTTACTGTGTATTGCAGACTATCTGTATTTTTATGCTCTGTGCAGTTATATATTCTGAAATGCTCCTGTTATTGCATCCTATAGTTTCACCCTTTCCTGTCACATCAGCAATCAATAAAAGAAGGTTACAATTTTACAGCCTCTTTTTCTTAAAGAAGACAGGGGGTTTAGCTACATGTCTCATTGCACACCCTGCTAACGTGTATAAGGACAATATAGTGAAACAATTGCTGAGAACAAGCTCAGAAGATCTGACGTTACAGAGCACGCCATTATACAAGCATACGGTTATTGCATATGGATATTGCAGCAACCTCCTAACGGTCAGACTGAATAATCGGACCATACAGAGCCCGCCATTATCCACACAGAGCCGACAAAGGGACATCACAGCGGTCGCCTAACTGTTGAATCATGTCTCAAAGAGGAGCATCCTCTTTTAAGACGAGATCACGAGTTGGTTCCTCCAAGACATCATCCATCAGCAATGCCGCCGCTATTGCCCGCGCAAAAGCTGAAGCAGCAAAAGCAAGAAGCACCTTTGCTGAGCAAGAGATAGAATTGAAACTACAACAAGCATCACTAGATGCAGAAAAAGCATGCCAACAAGCATGCCTGGATGCAGAGAAAGCACGCCAACAAGCATGCCTGGAAGAAGAGAAAGCGCGCCATGAAGCAACATTGCAGAATCTTGCTATTGAAAAAGAAACAGCAGCCGCCATAGCACAAGCAGAAGCCTTAAAAGCTGTTGTATATTCTGACGATGAACACAGCAGACGCAGCAGTGTGCTAGGCCGACAGCAAGTTACTCACGATCCATTGCAGCGTACTGCACAGTACGTCCATCAGCATTTCAAATCAAATAACGATCCAGATCCACAGGCGAAGACAGAGCATTTTGTCAACAAGTCAAGTCAACCAGATGATTCGGACCCCCAGAAAGCCAACTATCAGTCTCCCTACCAAAAGCAAGGAAATACACATTGGGATGATACTGACTACAATAATCTTTCTCCAGAACAGAAAATCCGGAATCTGTCCTGGCTTAAAGAGAATCCCTTTGCTTCAGAAAGGTACTACAGCAGTTGGACCAAACCAGAGACATCTAACAGGTATGATCGCACAGCACACATGTACTCTGACAACACTCCATCAGCTGGCATCAGTGCCAATCAAGCCACGATGGACTTTGCCAAGTTCCTTGCTCGACGTGAGTTGGTCACTAAGGGGCTTGTAAAGTTCAGCGATCGCGCTGAAAACTACAGGGCTTGGCGAGCCTTCTTCAAAAATACCATAAGAGACATAGGTCTATCATGTAGTGAAGAAATGGATCTCTTGGCAAAATGGCTAGGAAGTGAGTCTGCCGAACACACAAAGAGAATCAGAGACATTAATGTAAATTATCCAGATGTCGGCCTCAAAAGAATTTGGAATAGACTTGATGAATGCTATGGCTCAGTAGAGGTTATAGAAAGTGCCTTGTTTAAAAGAATAGAGGACTTTCCCAGAATAACGAAAAAGGATTATTCAAAGCTCAGAGAATTAACTGACTTGTTAATGGCGTTATGTGTAGTAAAAGCAGAAGGAGATCTTGTGGGGTTGACATATCTTGACACTGCTAGAGGTGTGAACCCCATAGTTCAAAAACTCCCATATAACCTTCAAGACAAATGGGTTACATATGGTTCTAGGTATAAACAGACTTACAATGTACCATTTCCTCCATTCGATGTGTTTGTAGATTTTGTCTCAGAACAAGCAAAAATTAGAAATGATTGCTTTGATTTCATGCTGTCATGTGCCAATAACTCTGTTAGTAAACCTCGTAGAACAACTGTAGAGGTCCACAAAACTAACATTTCTTCCACAGATTCAGTTCGCAAAGAGTTCAGCTCCGGTCAAGGAGAAGACAAATCCAAGGAACCAAGCAGGCAGTGTCCCTTACACAAGAAGCCACATTCCTTATTTAAGTGCAGAGCTTTCAGAGAAAAGTCATTGGAAGAAAGGAAGGCCTTCCTTAAAGAGAACCACATCTGCTACAAATGCTGCTCTTCAACATCCCACTTCGCTAGGGACTGTGAGGTTAACGCAAGGTGTACCGAATGTGACAGCACCGAACATAACTCAGTTCTACACCCTGGACCACCTTCGGATGCTTTGCCCCAAGAGCATAGCGGGGAGCTGAATGACTCAAATACTGACACTCCAGCAATTACTTCTAAGTGTACAGAAGTTTGTGGAAATCTCATAGGAGTCAAGTCCTGCTCTAAAATTTCCCTAGTGAGAGTCTACCCGGCAGACGAAAAGGACAAAGCCATCAAAGTATACGCGATTTTAGATGATCAGAGTAACAGGTCATTAGCGAAGTCTGCCTTCTTTGATACCTTTAATGTCAGAGGACCCAGTGCCCCCTACTCTTTGAAAACTTGTGCCGGTATAGTAGAGACAGCTGGTAGGAGAGCAACAGGCTACGTAGTCAAGTCTATAGATGGCCAAATGCGTCTGCCCTTACCAACCATATTGGAATGTAACCAGATTCCTGACAACAGGTCAGAGATACCTACGCCTGAAGTGGCATCGTATCATCCTCATCTGAAGCGTTTAGAACTCCTGATTCCTAACCTTGACCCAGAGGCTCAAATAGTCTTGCTCCCTGGGAGAGATATTCTACGAGTCCACATGGTTAGGCAGCATATCAATGGCTCTCACAACACTCCACATGCCCAGAGACTCGACCTTGGGTGGGTCTTTGTAGGAGAAGACTGTTTAGGAGAAGCACACAAACCGACAGTGGTTAACAACATGCTTACCAGTACGCTTGATCTCTCTCTCCTTCAACCATGTGAAAATCACCACTTCATAAAGGAGTTGCTACACAGCACTTCAGCACCAAGTATCTTAGCGAGTCGTGCCAATGATGATTGCATTCAGAATTGTGACCAAGATCACCTTGGGTGTACGGTCTTCTGCAAGACCAAAGAAGATAATAGTACAGCAATGTCATTTGAAGATAGACTTTTCCTAGAGATGATGGAGCAAGGAATGGTGCAGGACAAAACAAAGAGCTGGATTGCATCTCTAGCCTTCAAGTCTCAAAGACAATGCTTGCCTAACAACAGAGAACAAGTTTACAAACACTTTGTCTCCCTCATGCACAGCTTCTGTACTAGACCAAAAATAAAAGACCATTTCTTAACCTTAATGGAGAAGATATGTAAGAACGGTCATACAGAGTTAGCACCTATACTTCAAGACTTTGAGGACCACTGGCACCATGGTAAACACGTCCACACAGCTCTACAGCTAGCGCAGTCGAAGAATATAATTATCCGAGCTGTACAACGGGAAAACTATGCCAAAGAAATTGACTGTTTAACCAATCAACGACCAATACCAAAAGATAGTGTTCTGAGGAAACTAAGAGCAGCAAGAGAACTGCAACTCTCTTCCAACTTGGATATGAAGGATGTAG
This sequence comes from Dendrobates tinctorius, assembly GCF_039654945.1. Classification (NCBI taxonomy): domain Eukaryota; kingdom Metazoa; phylum Chordata; class Amphibia; order Anura; family Dendrobatidae; genus Dendrobates; species Dendrobates tinctorius. Next base: position 14,470,367 of record NW_027361677.1, read on the forward strand.
AAAAATACCTAAGTGTACATGGGTGTACTTGGACTTTTAACCCACCAAATTCTTCACATATGGGAGGTGTATGGGAGAGAATGATAGGTGTCGCAAGGAGAATCCTCGTTTCAATCTTCTTACAGGAAGGATCTGCAAGACTGACACACGAAAGCTTGACAACATTCATGGCCGAAGTGTCAGCCATCATAAACGCCAGACCGTTGACTCCAATTTCCAGTTATCCTAATGACCCAACTGCTCTCACCCCAGCCCTGCTGCTTACGCAGAAGACCTACCTTAATTGCTCTCCACCTGGAGAATTTAATGTTAAAGACCGTTACAGGAGTCGATGGAGACAAGTACAGAGTCTCTCTAATGCCTTTTGGGACAAGTGGAAAAAACAGTACCTGCCTACTCTGCAACAGAGGAGAAAGTGGCAAACCAGCAAGCCTAACCTCCAGCCTGGCGATATAGTACTAATGAAAGACTGTCAGTCTCGGAGAAATGAATGGCCATTAGGTCTCATTACCCAGACATTCCCAAGTAAGGATGGAATCGTACGTAAGGTGGAAGTAAAAATAGGAAAACAAGGCGAGAATGAATTGTTCCTCAGGCCAGTAGGGGGAACTCGTTCTGCTGTTCTCGTCCAATAAACACAATAGTGACATCGGCTGACATCAAGCGGGGAGTGTTCTGTCCAGCCATATAATTGCTGTCTAGAAAGTCATTTTTGTGTGTATTAATCCTTCATATATTTCATACTGTAAGGTAACAGCACCACCTGCTGGTCGTTAAATCAATAGATTCTAGTTTAATTTGCAATGTATTGTGGGATTGTTCCTGTTATATCATAGTCTTGTTTATGACACTGTGAGGGGAACAGCAGCCATTATTCCTCCATATGTCTTAGGAGAAACTACACCATTCGTGTTCTTCATGCTTCATAAACAGCCTGCTCTAAGCATAGTTGGTAAGCACTATCTAGGTGTTATAATCCCGTGTTTATAAAGTTGTTGTAATAAATAGGTAATCATCAGCTATGTATTACCTCATGTTACCTATGTATTACCTAATGGTACCTATGTATTACCTCATGTTACTGTGTATTTCAGACTATCTATATTTTTATGCTCTGTGCAGTTATATATTCTGAAATGCTCCTGTTATTGCATCCTATAGTTTCACCCTTTCCTGTCACATCTGCAATCAATAAAAGGTTATAATTTTACAGCCTATTTTTCTTAAAGAATACAGGGGGTTTAGCTACATGTCTCATTGCACACCCTGCTAACATGTATGAGGACAGTGTAGGTAGAATGACTTGGAGTGAAATTAAAAAGTCAGATTGTAAGCTCACTGGTGACAGAATCTCATGAGACCTCATGCTTTGCACAAGACTGTAGAATATGTTGATATTTTACAAAAGAGTGGTGATACCTTAGATCAGTGCTTCTCAAGACTAGAGTTGAGCTAATTTTTCAAAATTTGTTTCCGATTATGATCGGTGCCGAACATTGTTTTTGCAATATTCACCAAACACATCCAAACGTCATTGGAGTCAACAGGGATAGAAATGAAAGAATATGTTCATAACCGATCATCAAACATAAATTCGGCACAAATAGGGTACCAATATGGCACGAATATGGCAAATTCAGATTTGGCGACCAGTTCTGAACATATTCTCTCAACTCAAGACCCACCAATCATGTTTTCAGGATTTCCTCAGTATTGCATAGGTGATGGAATTATTGCTTGAGCAGGTGAGGAAATTATGACCGATGCAATACTAAGGATATCCTGAAAACTTGACCTGTTGGTGGGTCTTGAGGACTGGAGCTGAAAAACACTGCCTTAGATGAAGTCTGAAGTTTAATTCTTGCATATTGGAAATCAAACATGTGTCCATAGATATGAGGGGCTACATAATGTTACTCCTCCTTACCTGGATCCAAGGGGTAACATTTCTCCTTGCGGAGAGTGACATGTTAAGCATGCCGAGATGAGAATTTTAAGCCGCAATGCTCCTCTTGGAAACATGCAAATTGTCTTTTCAGAGAGGAAGAGGACTAGTGTAGCTCCTGTACCAGGTTTTGTTTGCTTCCTCTATGACCAGCTCCCTTCCTGTGGTAAGCACTGATGTCATCATCCTAAGCTTTTTAAGGCCAGCGCCAAGAACAGCCCATTTTCTGAGTAAACAGACTAGTCATGGGATACTACTCCTTGCACAACTCTACTTTACTGAACGGTTTGTTAAGTATTTTTTTATTCTGAGATCACAGATTAAAGGGCCTAGTGCCCATTCTGGAAGCCACCTTTCTAATACATGCTTTTCTTGGTGTTGACCTCATATTACGCCTTATTTTGCTCCAGCTAGTTGTCTAAATATCTTCCCAGTTCTCCTAATAGCAATTCATCAACAAGCTACTACTTCGATGCTCAATCCATCAGTTCCTGGTGCTTTTGCACTTAACTTTACTGTGTCAAGTCATGTTAATAAACGTGTCTCGGCTATCCTGATGCTGTCCATATTTGCTGCTCTGCTAGCCGAATCTCTGCAAGCAAGAGTTACTACGAGATTCCAGTTTGTCTATTCATCTCTGCTGTTTTTGTTCAATCCACACATCTGGTTCAGCTGCATCTAGTGCTACCTGCTTTGCTTTTCCTATCGGCTGTCCTAAATACATTGCTGCACTGGTCCTCATTTGTCTCCATGCCATCTGGCACGTCTAGATCCACTGCATCATCAGGGACTTAACTCTTACGAAAGCATGGATTCTTCTATATTAAGACCAGGGATTCATTTTCATTTACAAAAAGAATCATAGACTAGAGAATCCTCTTTCACAATACCAATGACTTCATTTTAGGAAGACGAGTGTTTCCTCTCTAGTAAGGCTACGTTCTACACCTTTTGGAAGGACAGATTTTCTCACTTAAATGAAAAAGGATCATGGATAGAGATGAGTGGAGCCGTGGATGTTTGGGTTCTTTGGGTCCAAAGTTTGGGTTGGGTACCAGAACTCTACCTAAACCCCCACAGAAATTAATGGGGATCTGAACTTTGGTGCTATAAAAGGTCTCTCTCCACATCCAAACTATAAACACTGAAACAGTCTTCCAAGAGAAGTCTGTCTTTGGAGTTCAGCACAGGACACTAGGTGTCTGGTACGATCCTCAAACTTTACAATTCGGGTTTGCTCATCTCTAATCATGGACCAGAAATTTCTCGTTATTAAGACCTGAGATTCCTCATTAATTAGACTAAAGATTTGTCTTTAGTCAAAACAGTAATCTTGAACCAAGAATTTCTCTCAGAGTTTCCTTTCCAGTAAGACTGGGGATTTTTGTTTATCAAGTACTAAGAATTCCTTATTAGTAAGGTCTACCCAACTGGATCTCATGCCCTTGTATATTTTTATTTTCCATTTTGGATATTTTTTTTCTCCCCGTATCCTCCATTCTTCCTCTACGACTGTATATGTTCTTCATCTCATTGAGATGTTTCTAACTCTTGACGTTTTGTGTAGATATACAGTTGCATAAAAAGATGAAAAAGGAAAGAACAATCTTATCAGCAAATACATCGGAAGCAAATTTTTGTAAACTTTTCATTGGATTCTATGCACGTCTTCTTTTTAAATGGACTGCAAACATGAGCATCTACTCAATTTTTGCCAAGTCTAGAGGGACTTTCTGAACCTTGAAAATGCTAGGGTTTATTTCAGTCTTTGTCATATATTATAATGATATTATTCCAAGAGAAAAGTTTAGTGTGGAAAGCAGAGCGACATCTAAAACTTAACTAGTGCACTTGATGTCAGTCGTGATGTGGTGTGCATGCTTCAGTGTGTCTTCAATTAGCGCAAGCAAATGTCATAGACCAATCATAAAACAATTACATTCAACTGCATTTTGAAAAACCTCAATTTTAAGTAGATACTTCTCATTTTTTTTTTCTCCGTTTCGAGATCACAGGAACATGATGTGTGCCTAATTAGGTTTTTACCAGAGAGGAAATTGAATTGGCAGTGTGTTCCATTACAGTGACAGTGAATTTGAGGAGCCTTCAGCTCAATTTCATTTCCCTTTTGCTACAAACAGATATTCTCTCCTATGAGAGAATTTTGGATCTTGTTATGACACCTGTAACGTGTTGCAATGTGGTGGAACAATTAAACTCTGCCCTTGGCATTTTTAACAGTGATAGTACCAAGGATGCTTACATTCCTGCCTCGATGAACATGGAGGAGATGCTTTCCTTCTGAGACTTCCATTTATGCAGTGCTGAGCTATTCTGAGCTATCCTTTTATTTTACACCCCCTGATTGATAATATATTTATTAATATATGGTTATTATATGAAATTTTAGTTAATGAGACATTCACATCTTAGTAAGCGACATTATAATGCTCACATATAACATCACTTATTCATTGCTTGGATATTGGCCCCTTCCCAGTTTGTCCTTGCACAGCAATGGCCTCCGGCCACTTGACTGTGCAGGGAACTGCTCTGCAACCAGTCGTGAATTACACTCCTTTGCCCAAAAAAATCGTCTTTATGTTCAGTGCTGATTTTTCTTGTCTCTACCAAAAGTAAACAACTTGAAGGATCCTCGGGGGCATGTCTCTAGTCTGCTCTGCCTTATTAGCCTGTAAGCCACACCCCCTAAAAAGACCATAAAACTTAGCACTAAATAAAACTTCTGTATCTTTGTTACCATATGGCAGATTTACAATGACTAAAATAGGGATAATCAAGAGAGAAGGAGAAATAAACTAAGAGTAAAACTGGACATTTTTGAAATGGTGACAGGTTCTCTTTAAATAATTGACTCATTGATTAATTAGTGACCATAGTGTTAATGGCTCCTCTAAACACAGAGTTAGCATGTTAACATGATCTCTACAGACCAAAACAATCTAATGATATTTATCGTGTCTTCTGGGTCTGTAGATGCACATCTTATAATTGACCTTTAACAATTGTGATTCATTATTTTATAAATTTGTGATATGGATAAATTACTACACTACCGTTCAAAAGTTTAGGGTCATTTAGAAATTTCCTTATTTTTGAAAGAAAAGCACAGTTTTTTCCAATGAAGCTAACATTAAGTGATTCAGAAATATACTCTATACATTGTTAATGTTGAAAATGACTATTCAAGCTGCAAACGTCTGGTTTGTAATACAATATCTTCATAGGTGTATAGAGGCCCATTTACAACAACCATCACTCCAGTGTTGTCATGGTACTTTGTGTTTGCTAACTGTGTAAGAAGGCTAATGGATGGTTAGAATACCCTTGAATTCCCTTGTGCAAGTATGTTAGCACAGCTGAAAACAGTTTGGCTGATTAGAGAAGCTGTAAACCTGACCTTCCTTTGAGCTAGTTTGAATCTGGAGCATTACATTTGTTGGTTCCATTAAACTCTCAAAATGGCCAGAAAAAAAGAACTTTAATGTAAAACTCGACAGTCTATTCTTGTTCCTAGAAATGAAGGCTATTCCATGCGAGAAATTGCCAGGAAACTGAAGATTTCCTACAACGGTGTGTACTACTCCCTACAGAGGAGAGCACAAACAGGCTCTAACCAGAGAAGAAAAAGAAGTGGGTGGTCCCGCTGCACAACTGAGCAACAAGACAAGTACATTAGAGTCTGTAGTTTGAGAAATCGAGGCCTCACAGGTCCTCAACATTAAATAGTACACGCAAACGCCAGTGTCAACGTCTACTGTGAAGAGGCATCTCCGGGATGCTGGCCTTCAGGGCAGAGTGGCAAAGAAAAAGCCATATCTGAGGCTGGTTAATAAAAGGAAAAGATTAAATATGGGCAACAGAACACAGACATTGGACAGAGGAAGATTGGAAAAAAGTGTTATGGACAGACGAATCCAAGTTTGAGGTGTTTGGATCATACATAAAAACATTTGTGAGATGCAGAACAACTGAAAAGATGCTGGAAGAGTGCCTGACACCATCTGTCAAGCATGGTGGAGGTAATGTAATGGTCTGGGGTTGCTTTGGTGCTGATAAAGTGGGAGATTTACACAAGGTAAAAGGGATTTTGAATAAGGAAGGCTATCACTCCATTTTGCAACGCCATGCCATACCCTGTGGATACAGCTTGATTGGAGCCAATTTCATCCTACAACAGGACAATGACCCAAAACACACCTTCAAATTATGCAAGAACTATTTAGGAAAGAAGCAGGCAGCTGGCAATCTATCTGTAATGGAGTGGCCAGCGCAGTCACCAGATCTCAACCCCATTGATCTTTTGTGGGAGCAGCTTGACCGTATGGTAGGCAAAAAGCACCCATCAAGCCAAACCAACTTGTGGGAGGGGCTCCTGGAAGCACGGGGTGAAATTTCTCCAGATTACCCCAGCAAATTAACTGCTAGAATGCCAAAAGTCTGCAGTGCTGGAATTGCTGCAAAGGGAGCATTCTGTGACGAAAGCAAAGTTTGAAGGAGAAAATTATTATTTCAAAGAAAAATATTTTTTCAAACCTTGTCTATGTCTGGACTAGATTTTAAATTCATTTGGCAACTCATTTGATTATTAAAAGTATGAGTTTTCATGGAAAACATAAAATTGCCTTGGTGACCCCAAACTTTTGAATGGTAGTGTACATGAAGTGGGTAATCCTGGTCCATTGACATATTCTAATTGTCCATGCTAATAACTTTGCACACCTTTTTATTTAGTGCTAATTTTTACGGTCTTAACAAAGAAGAAGTGACTCAAAGGCTCCTCTGGGGCGTGTCTTTAGACTCCACTACCTTATTATCCTGTGAGCCACACCCACTTGAAGTGACCATAAAAAATAGCAGTAAACAAACATCTCATTTCTCTGGATTGAAAAGAAATAAAAAATGGGAACATGGGAAGGAGAAGCGGGAATAAAAACCTGGATACTTTTGAAATGGTGACGGAGTCTCTTTAAATAATTTACTGCTGGATTAATTAGAGACTCTATTGTTAATGGCTCCTCAAATGACATAGTTAACATGTTAACTCGATAACTATAGTTAATGATATGCACCGTGTCTTCTGTGTCTGTAGATGCATTTTTTTTTTATATTTGACCTTTTTCTATTGTGATTCATTATTTTATTAAACATGATATTGATAAATTACTGCTTGAAGTGGATAAGGCTGATGCATTAACATATTCCGATTGTCCATGCTAATAATTACGCACGCTTAAAATCTTTAACGGTCATGAATCTCTTTTTTATTTTTTTTTTCCCCCCTCTTTTTTAGCATCATGACTAAACGGAGATCAGTAAAAGAATTAATTATGACAGCCATATCAATTAAATGTAAGAAAATTCTAAAGATAATTGCGCTCAAAGATTAGGTAATTTGATGTCTGTCTCTGTGTAATATGTGCTTTATGTGGAAAATTAATGCAATTAAGATTGAATCATTCGGAATTTCTATTTTCATAGTTGCCTAAGTTTCGAATCGACACGGTACATTTGAGTGATAAATGATGGAAGGCGAGAAATTTCATAATTCCAATGTGTGAATATTAGGGAACCTATTATTAAATACTAGAACGGTGCTAACCTGTTTGGGTAGCATTAATTTAATTACAAGTTGTGAGTAATTAGTTCACATCCGGCTCTTTAAATAGGTATTGTGTAAATTTTACCTTTCATTTTTGTATCCATTCCAAGAAATTAAAGGGAATCTGTCAGCAGTTTTTGCTACGTAATCCGAGAGCAGCACAGCTTCTGGGCTAAGACTCTGATTCCAGCGATGTGTCACTTGCTGGTCTACATGCTGTCATTGTGATACAATCACTGTTTTCTCTGCTGCAATGCAGCGGTGCTCAGAATACTGAGCCCCACATAACCCCGCCCCTATTCCACTGATTGTCAACTGTATCGGTCCTGCCTTTTCTTCATTACCAGGCAGCGAAATGCTCTCACCATGAGTGACTTGGGGTGACAATTCTAGTTTTGTGTTATTTGGCTCCGATCCACGCTGGGAGCTATGGAGTTTACTGCTGTGTGGTTTGGTTGGGGCTGCAGCTATTTAAGCGCCTGAAATCCTGCTGCCCACTGCCAGTGATAATTTGACTTGCTTCTGTCTAACTTGTCTTGCTATTCTCCCAGTGGACAGTCCAGATTTATTTTAATCTCGTCTTGCTTTTTCACTATTCTACTTCGTTATTATTTTGTCCCGACACCGACCTCCGGGTTCTGACCTGTTTACGCAACCATTCTCTTGCCATTGGCTCTCATCTCTGGACAGTAGCTCTTCCGTGGAAGCAATTCAATCGACCTCATTTTGAGGCCCAATACCTGTACGGCAGTTTAACAGTGAAAACTGGGGTTCAATATAACAATAACAATAAAAAAAAAGAAGAAATTCTCAAGATGCAAATGGCACAAATAGAGTTGCAACCAGGTCTAATACATTAGTCGACATCTAGCTACATAACATAGAACCATATGAATAGGAATAAGGTAGGGAATAAGCCATAACCGTATGAACAAGTTTATGGGCATGCTTGAGTCCTAAAGAGGTAGGTGAAGGAAATAAAAGACCTAGGAGGTTCAAATAATTAAGAGAACCAGGAAGCAAGGACAAGGGAAATAATGCAAAAATAGCATTTGTATAGTAAATAGTAGGCCTCATCACAGGAGATGAAAGAGAGTACAGAGATACTAACCAAGCTTTTGTGGAGTGGTGTCAGAGGAACCACCTTAGGATTAATTCCGGGAAGACCAAGGAATTGGTCGTGGACTTTCGCAAGGGAAAAAATCCACCAGTAGTGGTGAACATTCAGGGAAATGACATTGAGATAGTCGACACCTATAAGTACCTTGGTGTGATCCTCAATAATAAGCTTGACTGGGCCCATCACTTGGATGCAGTGTACAGGAAGGACCACAGTAGGCTTTATCTGCTCAGAAGGCTGAGAGCCTTGGGACTTGGTGGGGCACTCCTTGCATCCTTCTTCAACTCTGTTGTGGCATCAGTCATCTTCTTTGGTGTGGCGTGCTGGGGTAGTGGCATATCAACCAGGGACAGGAATAGGCTGGACAAACTGATTAGAAGGGCCAGCTCTGTCCTGGGATGCCCCCTTGATCCAGTTCAGGAAGTAGGCGACAGGAGGATACTGGCCAAGGTGTGCTACATGGTGCAGAATGATTCCCATCCCATGCATGAGACCGTGACAAAGATGTGCAGTACTGTCAGTGACCGGCTACTTCATCCTAAATGTGAGAGGGAGCGCTATCGAAAGTCCTTCCTTCCTGCTGCAGTTAAGCTGTATAACCAGCACTGTCCAAAACGGAGAACGACCCAAACAGTGAACTGATAGATCCAAAGTTGTGATAGTCCGGTTATATCTTTTTTTTTTTTCTCCGTATATGTACCTACCTACTGTCAATGTAATGCCTTTATGCATCTGTATCTGTACTTGTTCCTGCCTTGCTGCTGTAATGCTCTGAATTTCCCCATGGTGGGACGATTAAAGGATTATCTTATCTTAAATACCTTGGGTTCAAGAGGAATGGGAGCCAGGGTTAGGGAATAGCCTATATAAGCATCCATGCTAAAGAATATGGTAGAGAGACATATTTTAAGAAAAGGGTCAGATAAAAAACATATAATACAGTACCTATGTAGTATGGAATGTACCGGGTAATGGTAGGCTGTAAATAAATGGTAACCTGAGGAAAGGATAAAGGGGATTTAAATTAGCTTTGATGAAGTCAAATGCCAGGTATACCTCTATGTGAAGCAAATGTACCTTTGGAGGATATGAAATGTACCAGGTAATGATAGGTTAGAGGTACCGTGAGGAATGGATGAAAGAAATTTATGATTAGCTCATTTAAAACATTTTTAAAAACCAGGTGTGTCTCTGTGTTGATTGTATGTACCTTAAGAGGCTTTAAATGGAGGCCCGGTAGAGTCCTGTGCAATAAAAGGCATTGCTTTTTGTGTGTAATATTTTTCGTATCCGGTATGGTAAGATATACATATTGCTGCACACTTATAGTCAGAGTAGGGCCAATCATAGGTGGCCAGCGGTGGTAACTGCGTCCTAGGGATGAAATATAAGGAGCTTAAATAAGTTTTCAATTTGGCTGTGAAACTGGTAAGTGGCACACAATGTGTGGAGAGAAAGTACCTGAGGCTGTAGGACCTTCCGGGATATGCTTGCGCCCTGCTCTCCTGGCCGGCGTGGAGTGAGAGCACATGTGGGAGGTATAAATGGGGGATTGTAGGCATGGCAACGCTGCATACTAATGAGTGCAGAGCCACTGAGTGTTACCACATGGAGAGGGGGCGGGTATGAAGCAGGCCATAGTAACAGGGCTATTGTAACCACTGGTTTGTTCAAATGTTATAAGGACTGGTGGTGAATGGAGGGATGATGAAACAGACTATTGAATGTGGCTAATGGACTCACCATTAGGGTCCCGTTACATTTAGCAATGCACCAGCGATCCCAGCAACGATACGACCCGGTCAGGATCGCTGGTGCATCGCCAAATGGTCGCTAGTGAGCTGCCACACAGACAGATCTCACCAGCAACGCAGTAGCGATCCAGCGTTCCGTCGGCGGTCGCTCTTACCTGTCAAACCACAGCAATGATGACGACTTCCGCCTGCGTCCATGCGTCGCTAGTCGGCACCAGCAGGACGCCAATGAGGAAGAAATGGCCCAGGACGTTCGAGCGCGATCAGCGATATCAAGCGGGGGGGGCCGGTCGCGGGTACGTGTCACACAAAGCGACATCGCTAGTGATATCGCTATGTGTGAAAGGCCCTTTAGAATGTAGTGTCAGCGTGTCTGTGGAAAATAAAGAAAGAGTAATTAGTTACAGTTTAAAGTAGCCAATTGATCTCATGGCTAAGGCCTTTAGGAGCCAAGGTATCCAATCTGTGGATCCAAAAAGATTCTCTTGCCTTAAGTAATTTAATATGGTTCCCACCCCTTCTTGGTCTGAGTACATGCTCAATAACTTGGTATTTAAATTGTGCCACGGTATGTTTATTTGCTACAAAATGGTCTGGTAGAGGCAACCTTGTTTTGCCACAATGTATGGTGGATTTGTGGCTTGCAATACGATCTTTAACGTGTTGCGTTGTTTCTCCCATGTAAAAGAGGCCACATGGGTATTTTAATACGTAAACGACAAAATTAGAGTCGCACATATGGAAGCCACGTATAGGGTAGGATTTTCTAGTTCTAGGGTGTATGACACAGTCGGATTTAATGATATTTGAGCATACTGCGCAATTAAGGCAGTGGATGGCGCCATTACGGCGTGCACTACCGCTTTTTCAAGGAGAGGCGTTTGTGGTGTTCTTGCCAGTTGGAGTCATAAAGATGAAATCACAGGTGGAGCTATTTAGGTGACGCATGTACGATGCTAATCTACTGCCATTGCCGTAGAGCCACCCGTCGCCATCACAATGTCACGCACATATGGGGTATAGAAATAACCCCTTGATGTCAGTAACATGTGCGTGACATGTCATTTATGGCCTCTGCTGGAAACCAAGGCATACAATACACCGGGCATGGGCACAAAGTGGCATCCATGATGCTATAGCTCCAAGGGCGTGGTCATCTTTGGTGTGTGGAGCACCCTGCAGGGCCGGGGGTTACTCAGTACCAGGCCCCGGTCAGGCTCTTTTAAAGGGGAAGTGTGTCATGGTGGTGATAGTGACCCGGTCTGTGGCCCTGGGCGTCCAGTGGAGATGGAAGTTCAATGAGGGGGAAGATGGTAGGATAATTATAGGAAAAGGGGAATGTGACGCCACCCGTAGAATTCGGCTATGGTAGCCGACGCTGCTATACAGATCCTCTGGAACGGTGGTACGGCAGATGAGATAGTGTAGCTCTCCACGGCCAGAGCTGTGTCCCAGGGCAGCTAGGATGTTGCTTGTGAGTTGGTGACTGTGATGTTATGCAAGTGGGACGCGAATGACACAAATGACACAGTGAGGTGCAGTTTCACGGCTTTTACTCACACTTGACCTGTGCACTTAGGTGTCCTCCTTAGCACTGTGTACTCTGGGTAAGGGGTCCAGCCAACTCTCAGTTAATTTGGGAAACACCGTTCCACGACTTCCTTTTGTGTTTTCCTCTCTTTCTGGTTGTCTCCCTGTGCTGGTCTTTCCTTTCCTCTCGCCTAGCACCTTCACACCAGCGTCCCTAAGCCAGCAGCCTTGGACCTTGCCGGGCGATGTGGGTCAGGCCCCGGGATCCTTTATCTCTATGGCTACCTTTTCAGGTAATTGATATTGAGGTGACTGAGGTACTTGCAGTCACCTCAGCCTCCGGCTTGCCAGCTGAGTCTGTCTTCTCCACTGGGCTCAGGGGCCGGTACCCTCACTGCGACCTAGTGCTTCCAAACTGGAGCGGGCCCCACAGGTGGCTGCTGCACTTCCTGTGCCCCTCAGGACTCCTTCTGTTCTCTCCAAACTCCCTTTCAGTTATTCTTCCTTCACTCTGGCTTTGACTCCTCTTACTCCTTTGTTGTCCCATCACCAACTGACTGGATCTTCCAGAAAGATCCTTTACCTCAGGCTTAACTCCGCCCACTCACTGTCACTGATTGGCTGCACTCCTTGTCACCCCATCTCCTTAGCTCCTCCCTCTTCTCTACCTTTCTCACTCACCTACCAACACCCTTTCCTAGCCAGTCTGGGATGAGGCCATCCTCCTGAAGGGTACACCCAGATGCCCTGACTGAACTACCGTGTGTTGCATGCAAGTGTTGAAGTCCCAGGTGGTGCTCCCTCCTTACCTGAGAGTGGGATACTACACCTCTGGATGAGGTGCAGTACCTCTGTGGTGACCGGACCCTCAAGGGCGACACATGTGCATGGAGAGTTTTTGAACCAGGGAAGTGTGTGTAAGGGATAATTGAAGATGGGAGAGGGAAAATGGGGGGAAAGGGGAGGACAAGTAGGTAAAAAAGGGGCAAAATGAAAATGGCTCAGATTACATAGCCAGAAGCATGCTAATAGATTACATTTATTGTCTGTTAAGCTACAAGAATATCAAGGGTAGTAAAGGGAAGAAGTTTTCTGTTTCTTTAACGGTCAGCAATCAAATTCTAAAAGTTATCCACTATCTTACAGGCAGCAAGTGCACTGAGCCAAATGACTGGTGATATTGGAGTAAGTCAAGGTTGTTTCATTCTTAAAGGGATTTTCCACCTTTGGAGACTCATTTTTATTTTTTATTTAAATACCGTATATGCATTTGGACTTGGATTTCATGTAAAAAATTTTCTATAATGTTTTCCTTCTACAACCTATTCTTTATAACTGGCCACAGAATGAGTTAACTGAGTTTTCCATCAGTTTAGCTTGTTCTGACGGTGAGACGTGAGAGTTTGCAGCTCTTTTATCTGTGTATCTCAGACAATTTGTATCCACAGACAACATCAAAATTGAACATTCTGGGAAACAAAGAACTCCTAAAGGCAAATAGACAAAAGGTGCAACATTTTAAATGAAATTTAAGTGCAAAAATAATTTTGAGCACCAAATACCTGTATTTACATTAAAAAAGTCTCCAAAGTGGACAACCCCATTAATAGTTCTGCACCTGAATGTCCTATGGCTGTTTGACAGCTGCAACACATGCAGGCATTGTCTAACAAACAGGTAATCCCTGCATCTGTTGCAGCCGTTGATCAGCCACGAGACATTCAACCACGGGAACTCGAACATAATATTCGAACACACCGAAGTCACTCCGTTAGCACCTGAGCATGCTCAGGCCTCACAACATCTGTTTCACCCTTAACATGTGCTTCTTCCTGGAACAATCCTAGGAAAAGAAGAAGTGCGTGTCAAGGGCGAAACGGCTGTTCAAATATACGGCGTTTTCAAATGTTTCTTCACTGTTTTCAATATTGGTGAGTGCCACATTTCTCCTCCCCTTTGTTTGTCGGAGGTCAGACTAATGAGATCGTGATCAACTCTGAGAATAAATTGGACAAATAACTCTTTTTGCTCTGGAGTGAGTCTGTTAATGAATCAGGAGTCATCAGCGTGCTTGTTAATGAATCAGGTATATATATATAGAGAGAAATGTTACCACAGCCATGACGGAGGTGCCAGTCAGTGGGTTCCCAAACCTTTATAGTATATACCAAATACTGAGCTCACTCATAGGGTTTTGATGTGAAGCAAATGTGTTTAATACATACAGTAGTCACTATGTATTAAACACCTTTGTTTCACATCAAAACCCTATGAGTGAGCTCAGTATTTGGTATATGTTAATGAATCAGGAGCACCTGACTACTACACCCCCCCAATCAAGATTGGCATAAAAATTGCAGGTCTTGATGAATCGGAGCCTGTCTACTTTAAAACATTAATTTTTTGGTTCAATTTTTTCTTCTTTTAGCTTTTTAAACCTCCTGCATAATTATCCGTGGTGGCCTATAGCTCTTCATTGGCAGCTCGCTTGGTTTTATTCACTCACTGCCTTCTATATTTATGCCATGAAAGGACAAGTGGAAAAAAAATAGTCAAAGCCGTCAACTCTGGTGAATTTAAGGTGGAAATGACTAAGATAAATGATGTAGTCATTTGATAAATCATTCCAAATCATAATTTGCGCGTGTTCCTGGACATTGCAATGGAGGATGACAGCGGAACAGTCTGTCCACCGCTAATTGCCATAAAGTTGCCAGATGCTGTAAAAGTCTCTCTGCATTACTTGTAAAAACGGAAAAAAATAGCAAATTCAATATGGATCTCGCACTACCTGGTTTAATGATGTAATCTACAGCTTTGAATTGACTGGTCGGAAAAAGGCGTAATAAAGAATTCAGGTTTTATTAATATAAAAAAGTGTATTCCCTTTTATAAAAAAAAAGTTTTTATATCTAGGTTGCAGTGCAGAGCATAAAATTTATACCCCTAATCAATGGGCATATGTCTATTAGATGATGGGAAATTAAATTTTATGTTTTCTTTTCTTTTTTTTGGTTTGTTTTAGCTTGCTGCTTTTTTTTTTTTTAAATCAAAACCGAAAAACTGAGCTGGACGCTAAGCTACGGTCACAGTGTAAGAGCACGTTCACGCTGTCGCCATTTCACAGACAAACCCCAAGAAAAAAAAAAAAAGAGCATATACCGTGTAGGAAGTAAATAAGTAACTAGCAATAATAAATGTAAATAACATAGGGAACTTAGTTAAAGATATTTTGATCAGAAAAGCATAAAAGTTATCCAACCGCAACAAGGTGACCCATCAGGACAATCCTAACCTGTATCTAGTATTAAAATCTTACCATTAGAGATGGTGGAACGTGAACATAAAAGTTCACCGTTCATATTGGACAGTCAGTGTCTGGTGCTAAATGCAGAACACAGACTTTCCCTAGAAATCCGTTGCAATGTTCAGAGTTTCGGGAAGAGATAAAGAGTTTTTTTCTAACCTAGAACCAAAGTTTGGGTCTTCATTGTTTTCAATGGGGTTGAGGTCCTGGTTCAAGTACGGGTATAGTTCTGGTACCTGAACCGAACTTTTGAGTAAAGTTTGGGTTGGGTACCAAAACGCAAACTTCTACGGGTCCTTTCATCCGTACCTACCATGTGTCAAACGACATCAATGTGTATAAAAGCAGAGCAGGACAGGGGCCAACTGAGACACTCATCCAAGCTATAGAGTTTAAAGACTTAAAATAGAACGGGAAGTTATGCCTCCTGTTCAAGTTCGGGTACAGTTCTGGTACCTTAACCAAACTTTGGAATAAAGTTTGGGTCGGGTACCAAAACACAAACTTCTACGGGTCCTTTCATCCCTACCTACCATGTGTCAAACGACATCAATGTGTATAAAAGCAGAGCAGGACAGGGGCCGACTGAGACACCCATCCAAGCTATAGAGTTTAAAGACTTAGATCAGAACGGGAAGCCATGCCTCCTCTTCAAGTTCGGATACAGTTCTGGTACCTTAACCAAAATTTGGAATAAAGTTTGGATTGGGTACCAGAACCCGAACTTTCATGTGATCTTTAATAACAGGGTCAGGTTAGGACTGTCCCGATGGGTACACCTTGTCGCGGTGGGATGGCTTTCATGGTTTTTTAATCAAAATAGTATTAACTAAGTCCCCCAGCTTATTTACACATACTGTTACTATTTACTTATTTAGTTGGTGTAGGGTATATGCTCATTTATGTTTTTTGCTTGGCTTTTGTTTTGGTTTTTGACATGGAAAAGTCTGTTTGAAAACATTCCTCCCAAAAATTGTGCTCTTGCTTTTGCTGGAAAACATTTGCCATTGCTAGCCCCAGTGCCCATATGAGTGCCAATCAAGGTACAACTAAAGTAATGCCATGCCCACTATACCATATTTTAGAGCTGGAGTACATAGGACCCTAATGAGCTGAGTGATAGAACTGAAATGACAGAGACTTGTATGTAACTACTGGAAGTGGAGTAGTGGTGACCCAGATGTAGCAGAGTTGAGCAGTGAAACTGGATTGGTGGGTAGAGAGCTGAGTAACAAAATTGTTGTCGTGGAAAAAGGGAAGTAGCAGAGTTGATTAATGGAACTGTAGCATGGAGATTTGGATAAACACAATTGAGCGGCAGACTTGCAGTAGAAACAATTGAATATGGCAGGGCTAAGGAGAAATACTAAAGTATCAAAAGACATAACATAGAAACATCATCTGCCTGGTTACTGGATGCTGCCTGACTTTGGTGTAAATGTCTTCACTCTATGTTTTTATTTAGGGCTTTTAGGACTTTATCGGGATGCTTCTGGTGGCTGTGGCAACCTGATATTTTAAAAAGCTAATTGGGAGGCACAATGTACTGCTCAGCACCGGATCCAAGACAGTGTGTTTAATGTTAAATAACAGTGTGGTGTAAAAATGATCTAAGAAAAAGAAAGAAAATATATAGAAGATAAGATAGATCGAAAGATAGGTTGAGTGGGAAAGAGAGAAAGAGAGAGATAAAATTCTTTACCTGCCTTGAACAGCACTGATTCTCCTGCCATTTATTGCCCCAGCAGGAGACAAGGGAAGTTGTTCAATTTTCTTAAAGCTGTGAAAAATGTCCTGGCTGCGGCTAAAATCATCTCCCACTGAATATGTTGCCACTAAATATTTTCGTCTCGAGCTGGAAGAGGAGTCCCACTGTGTTTACCGCTGAAAAGTATCACAGGTGTATGTTCTGAAACAATCTTCGTTTCTTAAGTTTAGACATCTGCTCGGAATTGAAAATTTGAGTATCTTCTACGTACAAAGTGACTGCACAAAGATCTTTGACCCTCACATACGAGTAGCTGTAGAAAATCCTGCCGGTAAAGCACATATTTCTATTACTTTCCTTCCAATTACAAATTCTGCAAAAGCCGCGAAGATTGTTGCATGCAGATAAAGCCAGCAGCGTGATCATCTGCTTGAGAGAAGCTTGTGGAATCCATCTCAATTTTTTTTTTTAATTTTTGAGCATGGCTACTTGGAAGAATAATTGTTTGCCAAGATTTCTGCAGAAGTTGTGCCAGGATATATACTATGTTGTACAGACAGTGAAGGCATATGATACAGCATGAAGCAAGAGAGCCAAATCTGGTTTCTTCTTTGACAATGGTAAGAAGACACTTTGCAAGGGTCCAGAAGGAAAACTACAAGATCCAAGGACCCTATGAAAAATCTAATCCTTGGTTCCCCATCTTCCATGTTACTTCTAAGACTAAAGTCTTCTCATGTGGCATAGTAGACTATGTGACCCCTTGGCATCAGGATCTTTATGTGACTTGGTCTGTTGCCCTCAAAGGATAGGGAAAAGTGAGAGCCGGCTAACCGAGCCCCAGGGAATGCACATTTTTGTCCTTCCTGAGGGATGGGCAAGGTAAAGCCCTCTGTCCCTCAGGAGGGACTCAATGTTAAAAGTCCCCCCAGGGTAAACCTCAGCAAGTCTTCCTTTTAAGGCCAGGGTCAGACTTGCAAGAAACTAGCACGAGTCTCGCACTTCAATAACGGGCACTGCCGCCGACACGTGGGACTGTAGTGCGCCACTGTATGTATTTCTATACAGCTCCAGTCCCGAATGCCAGCAGCAGTGCCAGGTATTAAGATACGAGACTCGTGTGAGTTTCTCACAAGTCTCTCCCCAGCCTAATACCGAGTCTGACCTCAACTTTAGTAGCTAGAGAGCTAAAAGCAATTTTTTTTAATTAACAAGCACTAGGGTGTCCCATTACTATTACGGAACAGCGGTTATTTAGCCATCATTTTTTATTTTGTGTTACAAATTTCTTTTCAGCCATTTTTTAGCTTCTACTATATTTCCAAGCTTTCCTCCTCTCTAATTCCATTGACTTACCAAAACTTCTGTTCAAGGACTTTCAAGACCTGCTCTATATCTCATACAGGAATGCCTCAACCAGAAATGAGGACAACGCAAAAAACTACGACAAAGCAAATACTGCTCTCTTTTTAATAAAGCGACTTCGGCTAAGAAAACTTTGGCTGTGTTCCAAAAATGTTGTGTGCACCTACCCATATGCAATGTCTGTGTAAGCTACATTTTTTTAAGAGGTTTTAGAGCAGAAACTAAGCAGGAACTGAACAGACACTCTCTAGAACCTCCTCAAAGCTCAATACACCTCAAAAACTTGGACGTTCTGCTCAGTTTTTTGGATGTTTTTGGACATTCTTGGACGTTCTTTAACCCCTTCACACCCCTCAAGCCTGTTTTCACCTACATGACCAGACCCAATTTTACAATTCTGAACAGTGTCACTTTCTGAGAAGTGTTGAGCATTCCGATATTGCAATATCGGGTATCGGCCGATATTCGCGGTATCGGAATTCCGATACTGAGTTACGATACTTTTAGTATATCGAATACCGGAATCAGAAGTTCCCATAAAACAATGAGCCAGTTTGATTTTATTCAGCCAATGAGGATCCTAAGAAGTGTGGGCACATCCTGTTAGAGCATGTTAGGCATGTAACTACTGGCATGGCTGTGATTGGCTGCTGAAATAATGTCATGATGCAATATAAAAGCCGCCGCCGCCATTTTGGGTTCACTCTGCTGTGAATTCAGTTAGGGATAGGACGCTGCTGTTCCGAGGGACAGTGTGACCTAGCGATTTGCTATATTGTGCTTTACCCAGGCTACGTTATCAACCGCTGTAGCTTTCTTTTGCCTTGGTTCATGACTGTCTGCGAGGTCTCTGTGTGTGAGTGCAGCTCACGCTGTAGTGTGTTCTGCAGCCAGCCACCTCCGGTTGTAGTCCACTCAGCGTGCGTCACTGCCTCATACATTGTCCTTTTTTCCATTAGTGCTGCTCATTTTTCCTGATTTCTCCTATTAGTGTGGTTCCATCCGTATCCAGCTAGAATATTTGCAAACACTATATAGGAGTAGATAGAGGAGCCTTTCTGCTAGCTTGTGCCCTGCAGCCCCAGCCAGATTAGTGTTAGCCTATTTTTTGGAGCCTCATGTATTGCATTGTAGGTTACCTTCCTGCATTGTAATAGCTACAAAAAGTTTGTGATACTATCGGTTTTACATCTTTGGGCACATCCAGTGTCTTTTTGTGAAAAAAAAAGTTAAGTTCACCAAACACTCCACTTTACAGTTGTGTAGGCCACATTATATTAAAGTCTAGTCCACACTTTATAAAATTAGTGTTTCTTATACCTGTTAGCAGCTGTTCAGGAATAAGCACACTAAGCTCTTAGTACTTTTCTGCCTATCTTTATCAGTCTACCAAGATGAAGAAGGCAGGGAGTAAGGCACGTGGTCATGGGCTTGGAGTTTTAGCAGGTAGAGGACGTGGGGATTCTGTGCCTGCTGCGGGCACCAGTGACTCAGCATCCCCCAGTTTTCCCAGGGAACAGTCCTTTATGCGCAGCTTTGTAGGAGCTCGCCGTACCCCACTGCTGCGGGACGAACAAATTGAAGCTGTTGTCGGATGGATGGCAGCTAACGCATCAATTTCAATTAGTTCCAGATCCTCTCAGGTCCAGAGCACTGAAGACCACCCATCTGTCTCTTCACCACCTGCCAAATTGCCCAGGCAGTCAGAGAGCCCGGTACAGGAGCCATCTCTACTTCTGTTCTCTCAATCTGTTAGCTTGGAAAGAGGGGGCCAGCCAAGCAGCAATCGAGAATTTGAAGAAGAGGGAGTATGCAGTGATGCGTAACAGCTTTGTCTCTCTGAATCTGAAGAGGTGGGTGGGCCAGTGCCTATGGTCAGCACACCTCAGTATGCATCTGATGATGAGACTCAGGTGCCACTTTCTGGTGCATACTGTGCTGTCGAGACTACCCAGGAGAAGCAGTTGATTGAAGAGGGTAGTGTAGATGATGAGGTCCTTGACCCATCATGGCGTGAGGTACAGGAAGGTGATGGGAGCAGCTCTGAGAAAGAGATTCCCCAAAAGGCCAAAAAAAGAGGGAGAGGGTGGGGGCAGACTCGGTTGCCTGTAGCCTCCACTTCGCAACCCATTAGGAGCATGCCTCTTCCAAAACCCAAAACAGGTGCTCCCAAGAATTGCAGTGCCTGGTCCTTTTTTGACACAGTTGCAGATGACATATGCTTTGTCAAATGCAAGCTGTGTAATCAGAAAGTGAAAAGAGGGAAAAGTGTCAGCAACCTCAATACCACAAATATGTGGAAACATGTGCGGACCAAGCACGTGGTGGAGTTACAAAGACACACTGAAGACCTAGGCCAACCTACAGCGCCACCTACCACCTCTTCAACTCATGTTGTAGCCTCTTCCTCCAGCTCACACACAGCTGTTCGGCTTCCTCACAGGATCGCCATGGAAGAACCTCTGGCACTGATGTACAGAGACACAGTGTCATTTCACCCACAGCACCACGTTACCTGTCATCCTCACACTCCCAGGCCAGTCTACAGCCATCGGTAGCACAGGCATGGGAGAAAAGGCGCCCATACTCTGCAAACCACCCCCGAGCACAGGCTCTGAATGCTGGCATTGCAAAACTACTGTCCCTTGAAATGCTCTCATTCAGGCTGGTGGAGACTGACACCTTCCATAACTTCATGGCATTGGGAATCCCACAATACAACGTGCCCAGCCGCTTTTATTTCAGCAGGAAGCCGTCCCTGCCCTGCAAAAGCATGTGGAGGGAAAAATTAAACATGCGCTACTAAACGCATCAGTAGCAATGTCCACCTGACCACCGATGCGTGGACCAGTAACCATGGACAGGGACGATATCTTTCCCTCACTGCCCATTGGGTAAATGTTGTGGAGCCGGGTACAGATCTTGAGAGTGGCGCTGTACGTGTTCTGCCAACTCCAAGGATTGCAGGAATCCAGTCTGTACACATTGACTCCTCCTCATACTCCAGTTCCTCTGAATCAGCGCTACAGGAGCCGTCACAGTCTACCTCCACATGGACCCGTGAACGCTTACCTGTTCTGACCGATATGAGCACAGCCATGACCAAGCGTCAACAGGCCATATTGAAATTAATTTCTTTGGGGAATCGAAGCCACACACTGCAGAAGCTCTGGAATGCCATCTAGCAGGAGAGCGACGTGTGGTTTGTGCCAGCGAATCTCCAGCCAGGCATGGTAGTGTGACAATGGCCGAAATCCGGGGGCAGCTCTGGGCCTCACTCACATCCCATGTCTGGCACATGTGCTCAACTTGGTCATGCAGAGTTTTTTGAGGGACTATCCGGATCTTGATGCACTGCTGCACAAGGTCCGCATAGAGTGCGCTCAATTGCGGCGTTCCAGCATGGCAAGATCACGCATTGCAGCTCTGCAGCGCCGATTCCACCTTCCGGAACATCGCATCATATCTGACCTACCCTCCAGGTGGAATTCAACGTTACATATGTTGGAGAAGTTGTGTGAGCAGCAGGCAGCAGTAATGGAGTACCAGCTGCATCAGGTGCAAACAAGTCGCACAACGCGCCGTTCACACTTCATCACCACTGAGTGGGCCTCTATGAAGGACATCTGCCACGTTTTGTGTGCCTTCGATGATTCCACGCGGATGGCGAGTGCAGATGATGCACTAGTCAGCATGACTATCCCCCTTACCTGCCTGCTTGAAAAAACACTGCAAGCACTAAGGGAGGAGGTTGTGGAAGAGGTGGAGGATGAGGAGTCACAAATGCCATCTGCTTCTGGACAGTCTGCGCAACGTGGTTCCTCACAAAGGCCTAGGCAGGGGACACATTGTGAGGAGGATGAGGAGGAGTCAATGGAGGAGGAAGACATCTGTCCAGAGGAGGGAGGTACACAATGCTCTAGTAGTCAGTATGTAGAGCGAGGGTGGGGTGATGCAGAGCAGGCAGAGATGACGCCTCAAGCAGGGGACAGCGTTTCTTGGCCAGTTGGCAGTCTGCAGCACACAGTTGATTTCATGCTGCAGTGCCTGAGAAACGACCGCCGCATCTCCCACATTCTCAACACGGCTGATTATTGGGTGTACACCCTCCTAGATCCTCGCTACCGGGACAACTTACAAAGCCTCATAACACTGTTGAACCGGGAGCGTAAAATGCGGGAGTACCAAGACACACTGGTGCATTCCATCATGTTCTCCATTCCCCTCGAGAGCAGTGCTGCTAGTGCTTTACAAAGCAGCTCTGTGCATCGAGGCAGTGGAGGAAGCTTTGCACAAAGAGGGAGCAGAAGCAGCGCCTGAGCACAAGGCAAGACCAGTATGGCCCAAATGTGGCAAAGTTTTGTGTCCCCGCCACAAATGTCTACACCATCACAGATGGCTCCAGTCAGCAAGAGGCAACGTTTCCGTCAGATGGTGACAGACTACATGTCTTGCCCTCTCAGTGTTCTCCCACAAGGCTCTTCCCCCTTCAAGTTTTGGGTCTCTAAGCTGGATACATGGCCAGAGCTTAGCCAGTATGCATTGGAGGTGCTGGCTTGCCCTGCTGCCAGTGTATTATCGGAACGCGTCTTTAGTGCCGCAGGTGGTGTACTAACAGACCGACGCATGCGACTATCCTCTGATAACGTTGACCGGCTTACTTTTCTGAAAATGAACAACACCTGGATCTCGCAGGAATTTGCCAGTCCTCTTCCAGATTAAATAATTGGTTGGCAACAGTATCCAGGTCTCCTGTTGTGTTCATGTTTCTACCACCTGAACTGTAATCCCTGGGCTCCAACACCACCAGTTGCTGCTCATAAGTGCCGTCTGCACAGTCAACACATGCTCCAGTGTTATTGGGGTTCAATTATGTCAGCTGATCCCCTGCTGTGTGTCCGGCAATTTCTCCTGCTCTGTCCACATTCACACTACTACAGATATTAAACTTGCTCCAATTAGGCCTCTCGCTACACTCTGTTTCTACTGTAATCCTTAGGCTCCAACACCGACAGTTGCTGCTCAGAAGTGTCTTTGGCACGGGTGCTCCCTCCTGGCCAGCCTGGTTTCAGCACGCCAGCTGTTTCCGGGTAGTGTCAACGTCACTTTGCCTCCAATACGTTGTACTGTCGTGTTGCGGTCGGGTTAGCCAACTCTATGGTGCCTGCAGTTTAGGTGCTTCCTATGTGGGCTGCGGGATCTGGCAATGAAGGCTGGTTCCGTAGTGCCAACAGGACAAGCTCCCCCTGTAGGACTGTGGGTTTCGGTAACTCCGGCCGGCTTGCGGCCTTGCAACTTTTTTTTTCATGTGTACCTTCTGCTGCCTGAGTTCCAGTACCATTAGCTGGTTCTTTGGAAGTCAATCTTGAATATGTCCCCCTGGGTTCCAGTAACGTCATCTGGTTCCAGGCAGAGCCTTTGGCTTAGGTGCCTCCTTCTCGGTATCCGAGTTCCACCAACGTCTGCTGGTCCTTGGTAGTGCTTTCTGGCACAGGTACCTCCTGTTTAGTAACCGGGTTCCAGTACCATCAGCTGGTCCTCGGTAGTTCCATTGGCTCTTGTACCTTCGGCTACCCATCCAGGTTCCAGCACCGTCAGCTGGTTCTCAGCAGTTCCTCAGCCTTCTTGTACCTTCTGCTACATTTCCAAGTTCAAGCTTTTTGAAATGGTTTTTGGTAATCACTCTGGATCTCCCTGACGACGACCCTGAAGACCACCCCGAAGAAGACGACGACCCTGAAAATGACGACCCTGGAGACGACGACCCTAAAGACCACCCCGAAGAAGACCAAGAAGATGACCCTGAAGAGGATGATGAAGGAGAAAGTGTGGGAGATGTAAAAAAGAAGGGGAAGAGCATGGAAGTAGTGAAACATAAATATCTGACAAAGTATAAAAAAGCTTAACATAGTCAATATCTTTGTAACTCCGAACGTCTTAAAAAAAATTAATTCCTGCTATTCCATTTGATTGGGCTAAACCTCTATGCCTTTAATGTCTCCTCCACCTCCCCCAATACATTCTACATTATTCTTAGTTGTTTTCCTTCATGTAGAATTAACCTACAAGGAAAGTAAGGGTTTATTTTCAATCCGATATTTGTGTCCCTTTGAGTTGCATTGGTTTCCGGTATCGGAATCGGCGATATCCGATATTTTTGGGGTATCGGTCCGATCCGATTTTTCCCGATATCGGAAGGTATCGCTCAACACTATGTATGAGGTAATAACTTTGGAACACTGGAGTAATGCCTGGCTGCCATCAATTGAATTGATGTAGGTGTTGACATTAAAATCAATAAATCATTGGCAGATTAGGGACAATATTTTAATAATACCCCTTATGCAATATAGCTTTAGATTAACCCCTTTGTGACATGCGCCATTTTAGCATAGCGCATGTCGCTTCCCTCCCTTTGATGTGGGGTCGAGCAGTGAAACCACATTGTTCCTGGGACATGTCAGCTGTTTTGAACAGCTGACATGTGCCAGCAATAGCCACAGGTGGAATCGCGATCCACCCGTGGCTATTAACCCATTATATGCCGTAGTCAAACTTTGACTGCGGCAGTTAATGTGCTCTTCCGGTGATCAGGACAGAAATCCACCCTCCAGTGACCGCGTCACATGATCGCAGGTCACCTGTGGGTTGGCATGACAACCGGAGGCCTCCTGGAGACCTCTATGGTTGTCACTGCCGGCTTGCTGTGAGCGCCGCCCGGTGGTCGACGCTCATAGCAAATGAGTAATTCAGCTACATGCAGGCAAACTGATCATCGCTTCTATGTAGCCGAGCCAATTGGGTTATGGCAGCTTCCATTGAAGCATGCCAAAAGCTAAAAAAAAAAGTTTTAAAAATATTAAAAAAATAAAAAAATACAAGTTTAAATCACCCCCTTTTGCCCCAAACAAAATAAAACAATAAAAATAAAATCAAACATACACATATTTGGTATCACCGCATTCACAATCGCCCGATCTATCAATAAAAAAAGATTAACCTGATCGGTAAATGGCGTAGCGAGAAAAACAGTTAAAACGCCAGACTTACTTTTTTTTAGGCGTCGCAATATTGCAATAAAATGCAATAATAGGCGGTCAAAAGATTGTATCTGCACCAAAATGGTATCATTAAAAACGTCAGCTCGGCGCACAAAAAATAAGCCCTCACCCAACCTGAGATCACAAAAAATGGAGACGCTACGGGTATCAGAATATATCACAATTTTTTTTAAAACAAAGTTTGGATTTTTTTCACCCCTTAGATAAAAAAAAAACCTAGATATGGTTGGTGTCTATGAACTGGTAATGACCTGGAGAATCATAATGGCAGGTCAGTTTTAGCATTTAGTGAACATGGTGAAAAAAACAAACAAAGCACAACTGTGAGATTGCAATTTTTTTGCAATTTTACAACACGTGGAATTTTTTTCCTGTTTTTGAGTGCACGACATGGTAAAACCAATGGTGTCATTCAAAAGTACAACTCGTCCCGCAAAATATAAGCCCTCACACGGCCATATTGACAGAAAAGTAAAAAAGTTATGGCTCTGGGAAGAAGGGGAGCGAAAAACAGAAAAGCAAAAACGAAAATGGGCTGCAGAGCAAAGGGGTTAAATGTTAACTTTTATGGTTTGTTATAGAGAGATCTAAATATGGCATTCTCTCCTGTATATTACAAAGTTGCTTATTTTCATGTTTACTATTGATTTATGAAATGAAAATTAAAGCAAAGGTTACGCTCTAAGAGATTATAAAAAAATTAAAAAGAGTGAGCATAAGCACAGCAGTGTCATTCTTACATTGCTGTGCACAATGTTAATTGTTTTTCAGTAGTTTTGTGGCTTTTTTTCTGGCAGTTTCCAGGGTGAATCATCATGAAAAACACATTGTGTGCATAAATCCCACAGTTTACACTAAGTTTTTTTAGTTGAGTTTTTGGAGCAGGAGCTCACCAACTCTTGGGACTCCTCATGGTTTTAGAAGGGTAACTGCTCCAAACATTCACTCTCATTAAGAGGCCTCACTCAGACATCCATTTTTCACATATGAGTACAATCCGTGTTTTTTTCAGAGAGCACTCGAACCTACAAAATTAAATGGGGTCATTCACATATCTGTAAATTTTTTTTTGGTCTAAGTGGTCTGTGCAAAATCGTGAAGAAATGTCCCGTTTGTATCTGTGGTCAGATAAAAATCTTCAACGCAAGTCTGTGGGTCCGTGAAAAATCCAAAAGTACTCAGATGGCATGTGAGTGCGGTGCAATTCTCATGGACTGTTACATAGGAAACAGAGTTTTTTTAAAAAAAATAAAAACATACAAGAAAAATTGACACCAGGACCAAACTTGGTTGAAACTCTGACCAAAATTAAAGGATGAAACTCTATCCTTTTATCCTTGTATGTGAAAAAAACAGATGTGTGAATGAGCCCTAACAATGGTGCTAGAAATCCCATGTCTACCTGTGTGTATGGCTTTCTTTATCCACTATTGGCACTTTCTCTCATTTTCGATCAAGCTCACGAACCAGGTCTTCATACCTAAACCTTTCCACCCAACCATTCTGGTTGGAAATCTATGCACATTTTATTGAAACTTATGCATTTTATTTCTTTGATTCAAAGTCTTGATAATCCCTAATTACTCAGGCAGACCCTGAGTATATACAGATTAAGCGCCCACAACCTAGAGGTGGAAACAGGGCGGCACCGACAGACATACAAGCCACGAGAGAACAGACTGTGCCAGCACTACCAGCAGGGGGCTCTGGAAGATGAGGTGCATTTCCTGCTGCACTGCAACAAATACTCAGCAGTGAGGGACTCCCACTTCCAGAAACTTACCACCCATACCCCAGACTTCCCATCCATGGACGAGGAGAGGAAACTCTGCATCCTACTGGGGGAAGAAGAATCAATGGTGGAGGTCGCCGCCCAATATGTCACCACCTGTCATAAGATGAGAGGAACTAAAGACCTCCAAATGGACAATCACTCCCCAAATTTTGCCCCCAACACCCCATCCCCACTACCCTAATCCACTTCCCTGCCACACTTCTTTTCTTGCTTTGGCAACACTAATTGTATTTTGGTCCTGCCAATAAAGCCTATTTGAATTTGAATTATTAGTGATGAGTGGACCCGTAGAGGTTCGGGCTGGTCGTAGTTGACCAAACTTCAGTCGAAAGTTCGGTGAGGAACAGTTCTCTCTCTCCCAAATTTTGGATCTCTCTCTTCTTTCTCTTTCCTCTTTTTCTCCTCTTTCCTCTCTCTCCTCTCTCTCCACTCTCTCTCCTCTTTCTTTTCTCTCTCTCTCCTCTCTCACCCGACTCTCTGTCCTCTTTCTCTCCTCTCTCTTCTCTGTCTCTCATTCCAATCTCTCCTCTCTCCCTCCCAACTCTCTTTCTTCTTTCTCAATCCTCTCTCTTCCCACTCGCTCTCATCTTTCTCTTCTCTAACCCCTGTCTTTCACCACTAACTTGTTCCTCTTTTCTCTCTCCTCTTTCTCTTCCCTCTCTCCTCTGTCACCTGTTTCTATCTTTCCGTTCTCCCTCTCTCCCTCCAAACTCTCTCTCATCTTTCTCTTCTCTCTCCTCTGTCTCTCTCCTCTATCTTTTTCCTCTTTCCTCTCTCTTCCCACTCTCTCCTTTTACTCTTCTCTCATTCCTCTCTCTCACTTCTTTCTCTAATCTCTCTCCTTTGTTTCTCTTTCTTCTCTCTCTCATGTTTCTCTTCTCTCTCCTCTGTCTCTCTCCCCTATCATTTTTCCTCTTTCCTCTCTCTTCCCACTCTCTCCTTTTACTCTTCTCTCATTCCTCTCACTCACCTCTTTCCCTAATCTCTCTCCTTTGTTTCTCTCTTTCTTCTCTCTCTCATCTTTCTCTATTTTCTCTCTCTCCTCTCCAAACTCCTAACTATAAAGTGGGCGTTGAAGACAAGTCTGTTTTCGGAGTCCAACACCGGACACTAGGTGGTGTTTGGTAGGAACCTTGAACTTTACAGCTCAGGTTCGCGCATCTCTAGATATAATGTGCTATTTAAAAAATCTCATCCTGAAAAAAAAGAAATTGTTGCCTTTTGTACTTATGTTAAGAAAAAAAAATATTGTATGTGAAAAATAATTACAAAAATAAATAAAAATTAAAACACGAAAAAAAATCGCGGCTTCCGATTCAGATGATGCATTGCTGAAAAAAAAAATTAATTATGCCATTTCTGAACATTAACTGAGATTCAAATAAACCCCACACATGACTTATAATAACCCGTTTGATGCATTTATAATAAATAATTTTCATATGCAAACGGCACTGTAACCGGAAAGTTGGATTAAAGGCTTTAAATTGCAGCCATCATACGCTATTGTGCGCAAAACATGTTTAGTAATGAAAAATGCCGAGCAATGTGCTACATGGGCAACAATTAAAACAATATATTAGCAACACAGTATTATGAAATCGGTATAATATGCAAAAGCTCACAGCATGATAAGAACGTATTACTGGAGATTATGTTCCCGAGACGTCAATTAACGTAAGTGCATTGACTTTCCAGGTATTTGCAGAGAAGCAAATACAACAGTGTGCTGTCAGCACCGGGACAATTAGTGTGTACAACATACATCTGAAAAATGCTGGCTGTATAATATAGTGAGCTCCTGGAGAAAATATAACGGGGGAGCTCCTGCAAGGAGATAATGTGGAATGTTGAACACATCCATCTTTGCGAGGCTCGGTAATGCATTGCGCAAACACCAAAACATAATGCTGTTACCTGGTAGTCGACATCAATAATAGATATTAGAATCTGTTGCACTTTGGACAAATTCGAGTTTCTCTTCAGTTGGGGCGTATCTGCCGGGTCGCCCATTTATATTTTATATCACTTTGATGACATCTAGATAAATTAGTCCTATAATTCAATAATTTTTCACACTATTGATATCATCTATTATGACTAGAGATTTATTCGAGTAAATTCGAATTCTCCAACTCAAATTTTTTAAAAAAATCCATATTCTCCAAAATATGGATTTTGTTGGAAATCTAAACTTAAATTTAGCTCCTAATTTTTGGACACGTTAGCTATATGGTCCTTGGTGCATCTCCACAGTTCGCCACTACCCTACATCTCTTCGCTTATCTATGTCTATCACCCTAACCGTGCCCTCTGTTCTGCAATGACCTAAGACTAACATCTTTGATAATCTGAATCTCCAACTCCCATCTCCAAGACTTCTCTTGTGCTGCCTGCACCAGTTCTCTAGAATGCAGTACCCATGGCAATTTGATTAATTCCCAATATAGAAAGTTTTAAATATGCCCTAAAAATGAATTTCTTTAAACTAACATATCACCTTATCATATTTAGGTAACAATTCCAGTTTTGCCTTTCCAAAATTTTCGTCCAAATCTTGACCCTCAAAGAATCTGCTTACACAGCCTCCATGCACTTGATAGCACTTTTTATCTGTACTTATTCAGATACTGATTGGTGATCGATTCATGCATCAGTACTTAAATACTCTAGTTATTATATTCATGGCTGGACCACACAATATGATCACTTTTATACCATTTACATTTCGTATCTCCCCTATTTCCTCATGGATTGCAGCTTGCGAATAGCAGGGCCATCCCTCCTCTTGGCATCTGATTGAATTATGCATTTCTCTATGTCTTTATTGTCTATACAAGTTCCCTCTGTAGCGTAAAGTACTGATATCTCTCCCTCTCTCTCATATATATATATGTTAGCGTTAGAGAAATAAAAATTATTATCTTATTACCACCACTCCATGCTGAGACTCCGAGCCTCCTCACGTTAGGCCAGGACTTCCATCAGTGACCAGAATAAAAGGTGCTGAGCAGGGGAAGCGCCCCAAAACCTTGTCTGGAAATTGACATTCTGGTTTGGATTAAATCCATAGTCATGTGACAAGGTTCGACAAAGGACTGATATTGAGTTTTAGGATTGCTACTTCCAATAAGTGGCCTTGGAGTTCACGTCAGCTTCCTCTTTGAAGAGACCATCTGGATATTTAAATTTCCAGAAAAGCATTGAATGGCCTATAAGTCTCAGTACTCTGGTCAAGTATAACATATACTTTATAAAGACCTGCTATAGGCCAAAACGTTATATTTTCCTGGCAGAATAAAGCTTCTTTCAATTTATTCACCTGGATTGGACGCTGTTCTCATTTATCCTAACTGCTGCCACTTTTCCAAGTGGGTTCCTTGGATCGAGAGCGGGCATCCACTCTTAGTGAGTGCTGTCAGCCTTTTCCTTGTGTGCCTGGTCTGTACTCTGGCATGTCGACATGTTACTCTTTGTAAGGAAAAAATTACCTCTTAGACCCCAGCCAGAGGCATCTCACACAGCCAATTCAGAACTCATGCTTTGCACTTAAGAGAGGCAACACCCCGAAACACGTCTGCAAATTGAGATTTTGGTTTGGCTTATATCATATTGTCTAAGTCATGTAGCAAGGCTCGTTAAAGGGTCGATATTGACTTTTAGCATTGCTTCCAATACCTACCACTAAAGTTCAAGTCCTCTTCCTCACTGAATAGACAATCTCCCTATAGACACACGCACCGAGAAATACATCATTCGAAAGAAAGATCAGTGTTTTTGTCAAGTCTCCCGTGGGTCTCGGTCCATGGACAACTTTTTTTTTTCTCAAAAAACGCAGCAGAGTTTTAGGTCAAACACACATGGCTGAACTCGTTTGGACAGCATGTATTCACTGTCAGGTTCTCATTAAAATATTTTCTAAAAGTTGAATAGTCGGCCATAGACTAATAGACTGATCAATACGCTTCCAGGAATAATGGAGATGAGCCGTTGAGAGGTTTTCAGCGCACAGCGTACGGATCTCCGCAGGTGGACTATATCATAATTGTTCCTACCGAGAAAATACGTCAAAGGCAAATCGTGGGTGAATACATCAACTTGTGAATTTCCAGAATATTTTTAATTATGCTGATAAAAATAAAAATTGTGATGTGATGATTTCAGCTGCTAATAATTACACGATTAAGCGAAAAAAATGGATGACGGAAAATAAATATGTTTTGATCGGGAAGTGACAGTCTGGAAGACATCTGCAACACGATTAATCCCGTCACGCATTATTTAAAAAGAAAGACGGCATGGAACTTAAATTGTTCCGAGCAGATTAAGTTCTAAAAAAAATATATAGAATTAAAAGAAAAAAAGTTAAAATTCTTAATTAAAAAATAATAAAAAAGCCTTACGGCTGTAAGATTGATAGGAATTCCGTGAGCTATTTGATGTCTCGGCTGAAACGTGATGTGCTGAGAGCAGACCTGGAATCCCATTTTAAAGAGGATCCTCGGTGGCAAAGCCTTTAATACACTACTTTACTCTGTCAAGATTTCTAATACCTCCAGCTGGAGTTCTTGATATGCCTCAAGGTAGAGTTTTACTTGTTCTCATATAATCAAACACGTAGGGCATCATAATGAGTGCATGAAAGATTGACCTCCATAAGGTGCCCCCTGCGAAACATTCCTCCGAAGTCTGATTACTCCAAAAGCCCAGGCATCACAGTCACAGTTAATGATATCTGTTACCACAGCAAGGTGCCTTAGGCATTGCTTCCCAAGGTCACCCGGCTCGGCGGTACACTTTGCTTTCTCAGTTCCATGTTTATTGTTGCCTTGAAGCAGAAACCCAATTACAAGTGCCTGGCATGTCAGCCCAAGCCTGTGATGTTACACTACAAAAGTTAATAAATACAAGACCTCACTTAACGGAACTCCAGATCCTCGTGTGTCATATAGAATTTCTTTTTTATATCAATTAAGTCTTTTGGATTTTTTTTTTGTTATTATATCTATTTTAATTTGTGTTTCATTCCATATGAGGCAAGTGGATGGACTACGTATAGTATTTCTCAAGATGTAATAATAGATTTTTTTCTCGTCCTGAGGGAAATATCGATCACTGAGTGAAGCAGCGGTTTAGTGTTTCAACTAGAAAAGAAAACATATTTTTGTTTTGTGCATTTTGTTTGCATATCTGAAAAAAGCATTTTATTCTCTCCTTGTTTATAAACAAAGATTGTGGTCATTCATAAAAACAATTAGTGCCTCTATTTCTGAAAGCAATTTCACTTTGCCTCAATTTTCCAACACTTGCCTTAAACTTTTATATAGTACGGTGTATATATATTAGTGAAAGACAGTAACTGGCGTTGTGGTGAATGGCCGGTATGTTTCACAGAGGAGGAGGCCCTCTGTGCTGTAAGCCTGAAATGTTGCTCTTGGACCTATAGTTCCATGAGCCTTAATTTAGCTTATAAGGGGCTGGGCTTACAGGGTTAGTCGGAGAGCTGGGCGGGTCTGGCTAGCCACACACTTCCCATCAAGAGGTAGGTCTCATATGTTGTAATAAGACTGTGGAGTGATCACATGGTCTCGGTGTTGGAAGGTCCTGCAAGAGGACAGGTCTTACTGAATAGCACATGGTGAGGCCATGTACCTGCAGAGTCTGTGAATGCTAACTGCATTGGGGAAGCTACCATCCTTCTGAGGGTCTGGAACTGTCGGGATTGACCTGTTGAACAAGTCATCGTCTGGGACAGTGATCCCAGTAAGGCAGCTTCCCTGGAAGCCAAGACTGACAAGAAGTCAGCATGTGGAGCGGAGCTCTTGGAAAGTAACCTCAGAAAAGGGAATTGTAAGAAAGGCAGAGAGGTGTATCTGCTACATGAACAGACTGGTACCTTACTTTGTTTATGGATGTAATGAAACGGACTGTACACTTCACAGTTTATGTAGTGTTTAAAAAAACTTTATGGTTGGTTTAAGTGAGAAACTGTTCTTGTGTGCCTTAATCCCATTGCCAAGTAAGATACGTCCAACACATACAGTGAGCGCTATCTTACAATATATATATATATATTAGATGATGACCCGATACTAATGCATTGGGTATTCTAGAATATGTATGTAGTTTATTTATGAAGATTTAAGAGGCGCTGATTAGTCACAGCCGGCCGGGCGTGACCAATCAGCGATGCGGGATTCGCGACCGGACTGCGTCTGCACCAATATCAGCGATGCGGGATTCACGGCCGGACTGCGCCTATTGCTGATTGGCTGCTACGTGGGATTTCCGTTACAGAGAGACAGACAGACAGAATTAGACGATTATATAGTAGATATATATATATATACATACATACTAGCTGAAGAGCCCGGCGCTGCCCGGGCATAGTAACTAACTGTAGTTAGTTACAACAAATTATAATTATCCTCCATCCCATAGGCCCGTGCCCATATACCCATCATACATATCCTCCATCCCATAGTCCCGTGCCCATATACCCAACATACATATCCTCCATCCCATAGTCCCGTGCCCATATACCCATCATACATATCCGCCATCCCATAGTCCCGTGCCCATATACCCATCATACATATCCTCCATCCCATAGTCCCGTGCCCATATACCCATCACACATACTCCATCCCATAGTCCCATGCCCATATACCCATCATACATATTCGCCATCCCATAGTCCCGTGCCCATATACCCATCATACATATCCTCCATCCCATAGTCCCGTGCCCATATACCCATCATACATATTCTCTATCCCATAGTCCCATGCCCATATACCCATCACACATCCTCCATCCCATAGTCCTGTGCCCATATACCCATCATACATATCCTCCATCCCATAGTCGAGTGCCCATATACCCATCACACATCCTCCATCCAATAGTCCCGTGTCCAAATAACCATCATACATATCCTCCATCCCATAGTCCCGTGCCCATATACCCATCATACATATCCGCCATCCCATAGTCCCGTGCCCATATACCCGTCATACATATCCTCCATCCCATAGTCCCGTGCCCATATACCCATCATACATATTCGCCATCCCATAGTCGAGTGCCCATATACCCATCACACATCCTCCATCCCATAGTCCCGTGCCCATATACCCATCATACATATCTGCCATCCCATAGTCCCGTGCCCATATACCTGTCATACATATCCACCATCCCATAGGCCTGTGCCCATATACCCGTCATACATCCTCCATTCCATAGTCAACCATTATGAGATATATATATATATATATATATATATATATACACTGTGTATATAAAGATTATATATATATATATATATATATATATATACATACATACACACACACACACACACACAGTACAGACCAAAAGTTTGGACACACCTTCTCATTCAAAGAGTTTTCTTTATTTTCATGACTATGAAAATTGTAGATTCACTCTGAAGTGAATCTAGAGAATGCCAAGAGTATGCAAAGCAGTAATCAAAGCAAAAGGTGGCTACTTTGAAGAACCTAGAATATAAGACATATTTTCAGTTGGTTCACACTTTTTTGCTAATTATATAATTCCACATGTGTTAATTCATAGTTTTGATGCCTTCAGAGTGAATCTACAATTTTCATAGTCATGAAAATAAAGAAAACTCTTTGAATGAGAAGGTGTGTACAAACTTTTGGTCTGTACTGTATATATATATATATATATATATATATATATATATATGTACATATCTAAAAAAAATAAAGGGAACACTTAAAACAACACAATGTAACTCCAAGTCAATCACCCCTAGAGGTAATGTACAGTAGCATGAGGCGGCATCTACAACCCACAGAAGTTGGTCATGTAGTGCAGCTCATCTAAGATGGCACATCAGTGCGAGCTGTGGCAAGAAGGGTAGCGGTGTCTGTCAGCACAGATTCCAGAGCATGGAGCAGATGCCAGGAGAGAGGCTAGTATGCCAGGAAACATGGAGGGGGCCATAGGTGGGCAACAACCCAACAGCAGGACCGCTACCTCCTTCTTTGTGCAAGGAGAAACAGGAGGAGGCCACTAACATCCTTGTGTCTGCTCAAACTGTCAGAAACAGACACCATTAGGGTGGTATGAGGGCTTGATGTTCACAAGTGGATGTTGTGCTTATAGCCAAACACCATGCAGGGCGATTGGTATTTGTCAGAGAACACCAAGACTGGCAGATTCAACATAGTTTTTATATACCGTATATATGTAATTTAAATTGTATAATATATATATACAGTGCCTACAAGTAGTATTCAACCCCCTGCAGATTTAGCAGGTTTGATAAGATGCAAATAAGTTAGAGCCTTCAAACTTCAAACAAGAGCAGGATTTATTAACAGATGCATAAATCTTAAAAAACAAAAAATTATGTGGCTCAGTTAAATTTTAATACATTTTAAACATAAAAGTGTGGGTCAATTATTATTCAACCCCTAGGTTTAATATTTTGTGGAATAACCCTTGTTTGTAATTACAGCTAATAATCGTCTTTTATAAGACCTGATTAGGCCGGCACAGGTCTCTGGAGATATCTTGGCCCACTCCTCCATGCAGATCTTCTCCAAGTTATCTAGGTTCTTTGGGTGTCTCATGTGGACTTTAATCTTGAGCTCCTTCCACAAGTTTTCAATTGGGTTAAGGTCAGGAGATTGACTAGGCCATTGCAACACCTTGATTTTTTTCCTCTCGAACCAGGCCTTGGTTTTCTTGGCTGTGTGCTTTGGGTCGTTGTCTTGTAGGAAGATGAAATGACGACCCATATTAAGATTCTTGATGGAGGAGCGGAGGTTCTTGGCCAAAATCTCCAGGTAGGCCGTGCTATGCATCTTCCCATGGATGCGGACCAGATGGCCAGGCCCCTTGGCTGAGAAACAGCCCCACAGCATGATGCTGCCACCACCATGCTTGTCTGTAGGGATGGTATTCTTGGGGTCGTATGCAGTGCCATCCAGTCTCCAAACGTCACGTGTGTGGTTGGCACAAAAGATCTCGATCTTGGTCTCATCAGACCAGAGAACCTTGAACCAGTCTGTCTCAGAGTCCTCCAAGTGATCATGAGCAAACTGTAGACGAGCCTTGACATGACGCTTTGAAAGTAAAGGTACCTTACGTGCTCGTCTGGAATGGAGACCATTGCGGTGGAGTACGTTACTTATGGTATTGACTGAAACCAATGTCCCCACTGCCATGAGATCTTCCCGGAGCTCCTTCCTTGTTGTCCTTGGGTTAGCCTTGACTCTTCGGACAAGCCTGGCCTCGGCACGGGAGGAAACTTTCAAAGGCTGTCCAGGCCGTGGAAGGCTAACAGTAGTTCCATAAGCCTTCCACTTCCGGATGATGCTCCCAACAGTGGAGACAGGTAGGCCCAACTCCTTGGAAAGGGTTTTGTACCCCTTGCCAGCCTTGTGACCCTCCACGATCTTGTCTCTGATGGCCTTGGAATGCTCCTTTGTCTTTCCCATGTTGACCATGTATGAGTGCTGTTCACAAGTTTGGGGAGGGTCTTAAATAGTCAGAAAAGGCTGGAAAAAGAGATAATTAATCCAAACATGTGAAGCTCATTGTTCTTTGTGCCTGAAATACTTCCTAATACTTTAGGGGAACCAAACAGAATTCTGGTGGTTTGAGGGGTTGAATAATAAATGACCCTCTGAATAAACTTTTCACAATTTAAAAAAAAATTAAACAAAGAAATAACATTCTTTTTTGCTGCAGTGCATTTCACACTTCCAGGCTGATCTACAGTCCAAATGTCACAATGCCAAGTTAATTCCGAATGTGTAAACCTGCTAAATCTGCAGGGGGTTGAATACTACTTGTAGGCACTGTATATATACACACATATATATATTGTAATTATATTATACAAACATTCTATACATATATACACATATATTTGTATTATAAAATTATAATATGTATTCATATATACAGTATATACTGTATTCATATTATAGAATTATGGTAATTACATATTTAATATACATATATCTAAAACTAATTAGAATTAAATAAGACAAATGTATATATATAGTAATTATAAATTGATTATATATTCATATACTATGTAATTCATAACTATATTTTATTGATAACATCTTTTAATTATTAATACATGTATTAATTTATGTATTTGCTTTTTTTTATAACTTTACATATTTATTCAAAAATATTTTTTTTTTATTTCATTTTGTACATTTTTTCTATTAAGTTGAATATTTTTTGTCTTTTCTATATTTTGTGAATTAATGCATTCATTTGTTAGCGTCCTTCTTTTTTTTCCCCCAGTCTTTTCTTTTCTCCCTTTTGTTTGCAATCGTTGTTTAGGAGCTGTCCAAACATTCAGCGGTGCATGCCGTGGCTGACACATGACATAACGATATCATCTGTTACACGACTTATTACATTCTACAAGCACCTGTCACTTTTTAGCCTGAGTTAAATAAATGGTATTTACACTTATTCCTAAAGCCTTAGGGAGTTATTAGACTCTGTCCATGGCCTAGATTTTCCAAGTTCTGGTAAATTAGGGCAAATAAAGTGGAATGACCATTTCACTTTTTTTTCTAGGTTACGTCTTTTTTTTTATATATTTTTTATTTAAGTGTTGACTTGTATTTATACCTGTGTCGGCTCAGAGTATTTGCTTAGGCTGAAGGCAATATCACTTCAAGATGACAGCTCATTAACTTTAAGTAAGTTATTGCAATTTTATGTAAAGGGGGAAATATCACTAAAATGATTTATGCTTGTTTATATACATAATTATTGGAATAAATAACATCATGGGAAAGATGCAATGGAGATATTAACTGAGAAATTGTAATATTATGTCAGATGCGGGAACTGAATTGACTGTTTTGAAGTATGAATTTACAGAATTCTTAACTTTGCGCCTTTTTTCAAAATGTCAGAAAGTCTTGGCAATGGATGTACGAAGTCTAATAAAAAAAGAGCTGCTCATTTGGCTCGGAGTTTACATAAATAAGTTAAAAATTACCTATCATTTGCTAAAAAAAAGCCTTGCAAAATCCCTGGGTTCCCCTGATTATGTCGCTCTTTTCCATTTTGAGCTGTGTCGCTCCATTGCCGAGATATTCATATTTGTTGGCTTTGTAGAGTAGTATGTGAAATCTCTGCTTGGAGTCCAACTGGGCATTTCTTCTGACGCTTATCTTTTCACTCCTCCCTTCCAAACAATGCCATTGACAGCATTTGAGACTGATACACTGCAAGATCAGCTGCTGAGCTATGACTGGTAGCATCTGGAAGAGGGATAAAAGTGGACATCCCCAAAGAAGACTCTAAAGAAATTCCAAGTTGGTCTGCAACTAAAGATTTCACATATTGTGTTCCAAAAGCAACAAATGTGAATATCTCTGCAATGGAGTGACACAGCGCAAAATGGAAATGAGTGGTAGATTCAGGGACACTCAAGGATTTTTACAAGGTATTTAACTCCATATTTTTTGAGCAAGCAAGTGACATGTTCATTTTAAGGCTAAAGCACGGTAATATGGCAAAAAAATAAAATCTACATTTTTTCATAGTTTTAGATGATTTTCTATTTTAATCTCATTTGTTTTTACTTTTTGCTAAATTTAGAATCATCTAAACACTACTTCTGCTGTGTCTTGAACAATATACTTTGCGTTTGCTCAGATTCCTAATAACATTGAGGGTTAGGCTGGGTTCACATTGCGTTAATGACCCTGCGTCCAACGGGATCCATTACATAGCGGCACTAACGCTATGTAACGGATGCGTTAACACACTCATTGGCCACAATTATACTAACGCATCCAAACGCATGTCAAAATCGGCAGGATGCGTTACTTCATGACGCACCCCCGAACGCTGCAGACCGCGTTCGGGGGTACGTCATGAAGTAACGCATC
Organism: Dendrobates tinctorius; assembly: GCF_039654945.1. Taxonomy (NCBI): domain Eukaryota; kingdom Metazoa; phylum Chordata; class Amphibia; order Anura; family Dendrobatidae; genus Dendrobates; species Dendrobates tinctorius. Next base: position 14,509,508 of record NW_027361677.1, read on the forward strand.
ATGCTGATTTTAGCATGCATTTGGATGCGTTAGTATAATTGTGGCCAATGGGTGCGTTAACACATCCATTACATAGCGTTAGTGCCGCTATGTAATGGATCCCGTTGGACGCAGGGTCATTAACGCAATGTGAACCTAGCCTTAACACAAAAGTGCAGGATATACAGGGTGAGCCAAAAGTAGGTGGACATTGGTGGATTAAATTTAGTGTTAGTTACTGTCCATCTGCTTTTGATTCATCCTGCATACATTTTACACTGACCGGGCTTACCCTGGAGGGGCTTAACTAAGGGTCTATCTGGGCTTCGCAGGAGCCTAAGGTGGTGAGGATATGCTTGGGCCATTAGGGCAGCCACCAGGAGCCACTCCAGGGCAGACCCTGGACCTTGAGCATCTAACCAATGGATCAAGGCAGAGATATACTGTATGGTTGAGGAGGTAAAGGCAGAGACATAGTCAGACAGTTTTAGATCAGGGCAGGCAGGACAGGATCAAAATACGTAGCTGAGTACAAGAGTGGAGAGGCGGAAAGATTAGACAGAACAGGAATACAAGCCGGGTCGATATCAGGAGAGACAATAGAAACATGCACTTAGATGGAACACTAGGGAGGGACTGCCGTTAGGAACCTAAGTTCAGGCACCGAATGGAGGGTGGAGCTGCCTATTATATCCCCTGCGGGCAGAGGATAGGACAGGAACTCTGCAAGACATACAGATGTTAAACAAGCCTCCCTATTGTCAGGTGAAGATTCACAACAAGTGGAAGATGCCACAGTGCTCAAATTGCTGTTAAAACATTCAGCTTGAAGGCCTGAAATTAAGAGGGGCAAAATGGTGAGAAAATTCAGTAGAACAGCAGCAAGAAGGAAGGCCAGTTACTGGCGATACACCTATGAAATGAACAAAATGTTTCTGATGGTCTGGAATTTTTTCAAGTGACTTCAGCTGCGAAGTCCCCAGTCCCCTATTCTTTACAATACAGAATAAAATTGAATATCCATCAAGTCCAGGAACTAGTGATGAGCGAGTGAGCTCGTTACTCGAGTTTTCCGAGCATGTTCGGGTGTTCTCCGAGTATTTGGATGTGCTCGGAGATTATGTTTTGTCTCCGCAGCTGCATGATTTGCGGCTGCTCAACAGCCCAATTGCATGTGGGGATTCCCTAACAAACAGGCAATCCCTGCATGTGTTCAGGTTGTCTAACAGCCACAAATCATGCAGCTGCGGAGACACAAACAATCTACGAGCACGCCCAAGATACTCTGAGAACACCCGAGCGGGCTCGGAAAACTCAAGTAACGAGCACACTCGCTCATCACTACCAAGAACGTATCTATTAACTTGTCCTACCCACAATAACTTTAGTTTGGTAAAGCTAAGTCAAATGATAAGTTCCCTTTAAGCATTTTAGAACTGGACGTGTTTTTATATCACTTTCTACTAGTCCTTCAGTATAATTTGATGAAAAGGATGCATATTTTATGTGAAGACCTATCAAAGCGTATACAAAAAAATCAGCAATAAAAATGCAAAATGATGCAGTTTAGTGCATCAACAAATGCTAAACTCTGTTCCATCAGCAAAAATGGTCTGATTCAAACAGACAGGCATAAAGTGTGAGTGGCAAATGAGAATATATTCTGTGCCACCCTGTCATCTGCTACTGCTAATACAATCCAATTGCCAGGTTTCAGGTAATTTATGACAGACAGTTGAAAATACAAAAGGGAACAGAGCTTTGCTTTCAGTATACGAAAGCTAATGGCTGGTTACATAAGTGATGAGTGACACTGATGCCTTGAGCCAAACCTGTCAACATCTGAGGACCATGGGTACCTCGCTCATCCCCTGTGGTCCACTTACAGGACATTCGAGCTTCACTGGTAGGATGAAGTTACTAGCATTACAATGAGCTTTTTATCGGAAATATGTTGTATAATTCAAAAATATGAATAAGGAATGAGCATTATTGCACAGTTATGAATAGAGTTGCGTGAACTTGTTCGGAATCAGTCGCCGAATCTGAATTTGCCATATTCGTGCCATAATGGTAGCCTATTCGTGCCGAATTTATGTTTGATGATCGGTTCCGAACATATTCGTTCATTTCTACTCCCATTGACTCCAATGACGTTCGACGAATATTGCAAAAAATATATTTGCCGCCGATCGTAATCAGAACCGAATTTTGAAAAATTCGCTCACCTCTAGTTATCAATGAACGGAGGCAAAAAATATTATAAATAAGTTGATACAGATGTTTCTGTTTTACGTTATCTCTTGTTTTGAGATACCCTGGCGTGAGATAACCAGCTTTAAAAAACCATGGACTTTGTGATGCTCAGTTGGGAGATGTTTATGCTATATGTGTCAATTTATGGGCACCCTGTGGTTGTAATGTCAAATGCAGCTTGTTAATGGTTATTTAAAGAATGTTGTGATGATTGGTTACATTTATATCTTGAAAGGTTTTCGTCCAGAAATTAATTCATCTGTACCATTAACCAATAAGTGCTTAACTCGGCAGGGCCTCCCACTAAATCCAAGAGCAATAAGAAAATTTTGGGAAAGCTGAGGAACCAAAATAACAAGTTCTTCTGTGTCTTCCTGTGATGGTTTTGATGATTTTAGTACCTCGGCTTTCATGAAATTTCCTTATTTTAATTTTTCAAATTTTCATAAGGAAATTTCATGAAAGCCGAAGTACCAAAATCATTTTTCAATTTTAGTGTTTCAGAAATGATTCAAAAAGAAAGGATGAAAAGATCTTTATTGAAATCATGGAGTAGTACATAAGGTTTAGCAGTCAGAGAGACTCATCACCCTACAACGAAAACTTGACTGCGTATACCTAATGTTCAGTAGAGTAACAATACCTAGTGCCATCTTCGGGATCTTGGTTCTATCATTTCTAAGTATCCTTTTTCTTTGACCCAAAATGGCTCATGGAGAGTGTAGTGGAAAGTCTATGACACTCCACCCACCCCTCTACTGCTTTAGGATGAAGCGGTGCTGATAATGTGGTCGATGTGTCCATTACCCCGCTGTTATTGCCAAGGGTTTCTGGCCATTGGTTGAAAAATGCTAATTAACTCCACAAGACCAGAGAGGACTATTGAGTATAGCAATACTCTCTTCTTCTGTGGGTTATCAGAATTTTTCAGCCAGCAAGGTGAACCCCTACATTGAGAACTGTATGAGAAGACACATTTGACAAGTGGAGATTGCGACACGATATCTGACCACTTTATTGGAGTAGGGTAAAAATAGTGTAAGAATGCCAAAAGTTGCAAAATTTTAGTGCAGCGTTTCACCAAAATTTTACTACTTTTCAAGGCTTTGATGAATCGAGCCTCAGGAAATTAGAAAGTAGCTTTCAGTGTTTTCTAGCGGTGTACAACCACAAATATGAATCACTTGGTTTTGAGTTAAAGGGGGTATGCAGGACTTTACAAAAAAAAATGTTTCTAAGTACTAACAGGCAGGTAATTGCAACCTGTTCTGCATGGCGCCATTCTCCCCTGGCACAGAGTGATCACAGACTGCTCCGGTCTGGGATGCTGAAGCTTCTGCTGACCTCACATCTATAGAACAGAGGTTTCTTCTCCGCTCCGCTCCGTCGATGCGACGGGACTTCTGACATCTGAGTGATAGCCACATCCCCACTGTCTAAATGGTGGAGCAGGCTATCAATCAGAATGATGATGGAAGTCCCGCACCGCTATGCCAACAGATGCAGCCAAATCCCCGGCAGGAGCAGTATGTGACCACTCTGTGCCAGGGAAGAATGGACCTGTGCACATCAGGTAAGTAAGCTGCAATTACCTGCCTGTTAGTGCTTCAATACTTTTGTTGTTTTTTGTAAAGTCCCGGATACACCCTTTAATTTATTTTTGGTGGAGATGCTCTTTAGAAAAACTCATGACCATTTATCGTTAGTAGGTAGACTTCTTTTCCAAACAGCCAATGGATGAGATCATCTTGCACCAAGTCTGTGAAGGGAAAATTCAAGCTTTCTTTTGGAGCACAATATATAACTTACTATTTAGCCATCACTTTTTGTAGATATTACATTTCTCCATCTTAAAAAGATAGTTATGAAGAATATAGAATATATGATGGTAGCTACCCATATAAAAGTCTGAAACTTTTGGAAAATTCTTCTATCCAGAGCTAATCTTGTTTTAGTAAAGTGATTCAGCTCTCGTACACGATGGGGAACATTTGATGGAGCTAATTCACCGGTAATAACTAAACAATTCTCGTATTATTTTGTCTTAAAAGTCCAGGAGCACTAACAGGTAGAAGTTATTATGACATTAGCATATATAAGTGCGTCCGACAAGTGACAAGCATTTCTTCTTCATTCAATTTTCTTGTTAAAATTTGTGCGGAGATTTCAATTACATGAATTAAAAGGAATTTCATAAATCTGCAATACCAATTTCAAGTGAATCATTTTACTGTCAGTGCTTAAGTTAATAACCAAAGGTAGCAAGATAGCACGACTGGTTATACAGGTGGCAAGAAGAACAGCCTGCCTTGATGGCATATTGCAGATAGTGACACTTTAGAATGTATTAAATGTGGTAACAAGCAATGTATTAAAGAAAGAACGTCCAACATTCTATTAAGGGAAGTCAACACGTCCTCGAAAATTGAAGTATAGGAGGATTGATATGATTAGGTTGGAATGGATTTTAATTATTGTTGGTGATTAATTCCTAATCAATTCCTTTGCAAATTTCCCAAGAATTATGGATTTTATTGAATCCATAATTTTAGGGGATCAATAAAATTATTAAAAATCATATTAATCACTTTTAGTATATCCCTTGATTCTTTGTGCATCTTTCCCAGTTCTCCACTTCGAACATCTGTTCTTCCGGCGTTGAGGCCCAAGCGATCATTCATTGAAGTATGTTGCCCCCATATGACTGCTTGGGTATCAATGCTGGAAGAACGGAAGATTAAAGTGGAGTACCAAGAGTAGACAGTTTTTTTTAACCCATTCCTTGATACTTTATGCAGCTTCAGTCGCAGTTAACCTAGTCCTCCACTTCTGTCTTTATGTTCTTCTTGTATTAAGGCACATGAGGTCAGTCAATCAGGTGATTTGCCCCTATATGACTGCTTGGGCAACAATGCTGGAAGAACGGAAGATTGGAGTGGAGTGCCAAGAGTAGACACCTTTTTTTAGCCCATCCCCTTATACTTTACGCAGCTTTTGTCACAGTTAGCCCAGTCCTCCACTTCTGTCTTTATGTTCTTCTGTATTAAGGCCCATGAGGTCAGTCAATGAATTGATTTGCCCCTATGTGACTACTTGGGCAACAATGCTGGAAGAACGGAAGATTAGAGTGGAGTGCCAAGAGTAGTCACCTTTTTTAGCCAATCCCCTTATACGTTATGCAGCTTCTGTTGCAGATAACTCAGTCCTCCACTTCTGTCTGTAGGTTCATCTGGTATTAAGGCCCATGAGGTCGGTCAATGACATGAGTTGCCCCTATTTGATTGCTTGGCCGTTAGTGCTGGAAGTGTGGAAGAGCAGAGTTCCAGGGATGCTGCAATGGAGTCAATGTAACCAGCAAGCTGATGACCTAAGAAGGGTTAGTATAAAGTGTTTTATTGTTTGTTTTTAACCCCTTTCCTCTTCTCTGCTTATTATTCTTTGAGGTCTACAAAGATCTCAGAGCATAATAAAAGGAAGTTAGGCAGAGCAAATGTATTTGAACTGAATCAAGTCTGTTGGTTGATTCAAGTGAATCTGGCTAAAATCAATTTTTAGGAGATTCGCTGTCGCTAGTCTAGGTAAAAGGCCATGTGCAATGACTCTGTACAGAAGTACGCAATGTCCCAACAGTATTGGAACAGTATCATCAGAACAGAAAACATAATATATTTAATATATGTCACAGGTCTATAAGCCTCAAAGACCTATAAAGGTGAGTAAAATGGACACTGGGATACACTACTAAAAACAAGGAGTAAATGGTCCACCAATTAAAGTACAATTTTTTTTTCATTAAATCATAACTAAAATGGGCAAACGCATAATACACACATAAGGACAAGATAAATAGCAGATAGACTCAGGTATTAATGGTATGAGGTGCACACACAAGTATATGGGCAGGCAGAATATATCATTTGAAAATATAGTAGTTTCAATAAAGTGCCAGTGGTTCAATAATAGTAACCTATAATAATAGATGCAAAAGTGCAGATATGTTAGTCTCACAAGTAAACAACAAAAAGGTGACTAATCAATCTAACAATCATAAGTATATGTCAGTTAGACCTATATTGAAATATTACAGAGTAAAGCATTGCATTAGTCTAGAGACAATAGTGCAAGACACAGGAAGTCACATTCTCTTGCCTAAATCTTTCCCTGTGGGATAGCATAACAGCAGCCTCGACGCGCGCTCGCGTGGGCTTTCTCAAGGGGCTGTCGGCAATGTCAATCACTGAACAGAACCACCCACTGGACAACTTACATATATTATTTTCCTTACAGAAATCTGTTCTACATCATTATCACAGTTATTTAAAATATTTGAGTCAGAAAGATGATTCAGTAGATTCTAAAGAGTACCTACCCTGGTTTTCTTTCACACTCTTCATAAATATAGGACTTCTACTCAACCTTCCAGGGCATATGGACAACCTCTGCTTAGAGATCTTTCCAAATAAACCAAGGTGGAGAAGGACTCTCTCTCTAGAAGTATTTGCTAGCTGCCCACATATTACACAACTGCCCATGAATTGTTGACTTGAACTGCTGAATTTCCAGTAAGACATGCACTATAGACCCTTGGGAATTAGTCTGTTACCAAAATATGAGGGGCTACTTACTAAAGTTTACCCTTTTAAAAATACACTGACACTCAATTAGGTTGATATCTTATCTATCAAGCTAAATGCTACAGATATTTGTAGTAAAATATCTAAAAACTGTCTTTCATAACTTGCACCATATTTATTATATATTTTAGACACTTTTTACGACTTGCCCAACAAGGGGGGTTGGCTTCTCTAAAAAAAAAAAAAAGGTTGTGGTTTATTATTCCGGGGCATGGCCATGCATGTGATATAGTGGGAACATTTTTGGCACAAAGACATTCAATTGATACATTTTGATCCTTTGCATCTTGTCTTAGTAAGTCCTATAACTCTTGAATTAAACACAATATATCTATGTTTAGGTACAAGACATGGACAATATATGTTCTTAAATGCAGCAAATTCCACTGCAAGATCAAATAATATATTTTCTTATAGGTTAAAAGGGTTATAAACACCTGTGTGGCCCGTCTTGGCATGTCCCGGGATGTGACATTATTTAATATCCCAGAGGAAACATTTCATCTTCTGAGCCGTGTTTGAGATAAATGCTACAAAAATAAATTCCAACCAATCTTGTAGCTTTCAGAGTTATTGAAGGAAGTTCCTTCAGCTTTTACTTACACTTTTCTTATATATAGTTTTGCTCCTGTGAATACCGTAGAATTTAATCTTGGCAGTGAAAGCAAGAAATCTCCAATGACACGTGGGATAAATATAAGATATATGTGTTAGCCAAGCCTTGCAGAATCGGAGATTGAGAGAACATAAATGTTTAGTTTTAGGAACGGGATGAATCATCATTCACCATGTTGTCTCCATTTTAGAGAACCTCCTAAATTTGCATTTGTTTTGTGTTTGACAAAATGACTACTATAACTTGCTTCCTTATTTAGAAAAAAAATGGAGTCCAGATAAACAGGACTGGATTTATCTTGTCTTTTTATTTTTCCAAAGAAAATATAGTGCATACAAAACAAAAATTTACATGGTCGACATGCAGTCGAAACGCGTCGACAGGGTCGTGTCAACCATGTAAATTTTTCTTTTGTATGCACTATATTTTCTTTTGAAAAAAAAAAGGAAAATCCAGTCCTGTTAAGCCAGATTCAAATTTTTTCTATTATCCTTGATGGGAGGCAAAGGTAAGGCTGACGTCTGAGCCCCAGGTGGATGAGTATAGAGCAACAAGGTGATCTGTACTTGTTTTTTTACTTTAGGCTTATAAGGTTTATTGAGGGACAAAAATATATATAAATTACTTAAATGAGTTAAAAAAATAAAAAAGTAATTCTCACCGATGCCTTGCCGCTCTTATTCAGATGCTGTACAAGACCCAGACAGTTCCTATTTAACTAACGCAGCCATGAAATCCCATCATGAGGATATTTGAGCCAATTACTCATGTGAGCCGGATGAAGCGTGTACTCATGCAAAACAGCTGTTGCTCATTTTACTGATGTCTCTGTTTGCCATCCAATGACCGAAAAAAGTTGGCTTTTACTTGACACACCAGTATTGATTGCCATTTTCTCTGTTCTCTTTATTCTGCTGGGTTTGAATAAAACTTTCTACTAAGCTGAGCATCATCTGGTGATTGGGTCAGAATATTTTTTGCTGATCCAATTTTTCCTGTAATTTGATGTGATGCAGTGACAGTGTTTTCTCTTGTTACATTTTTGTTTTCTCCTATCACTATTAGACTCTTCATTCCACAGTCACAGCTTTCTATTTGGATGTGTTTGGCCATGATCACCCAAGCATCATTAGTAGAGCTGAGCAAAAAGATCTGAAGGACCCTGTTTTGGCAGCCACGTTGGTAGTCCAGTCCGGAGTAGAGCCCTGAAAACCATGCCTATTGCCTCTTCTAATATGTAGGTTCAGTGCAACATCATATGTGTGTTACGCTACAACCATGATATCATGCAGGACTTGCTAATAACGAGAGGAGCCAGAGATGCCATCAAGTAGAAAGAGGATCATAGTGCTCTGGTCCGGCAACTATGGAATGCCAACACGGTCGTTTGACCAGGGTCCTGCAAAATCTTTTTGTTCAACTATAACGATGGGGATTCTTCATTTAAAACAAAGCAATAAGTACTCATAATAATAATTCATCAGAGATGCTCATAACTCAATGCATAACTTTTGTAATATGATGAAATATAAATCTGACTTTGTGAAGCTTTTCAGAAGTTGTTTGAGTCTTTGCTCATCATCGGTAATATGCATAGAAATCACAATATTTTACTTCTGTTTTTGCAGCAACTTTTGCTTTCATAAATCTACTCATCCCCACAGCTTATGTTCTTCCACATCTCACATGTAAATCTCAATGATCGGAATAACAAACTCAGCTGACAAAACATTTTGATTACATTACAAGGATATCTATTAGTTATCCTCAACAAGTTGATTAACAGAAAAAAATGTCACCGAGCTCACTGAGCAGGCTGAATAATTCAGAGGAGTGTGACGGTTCTACCACCGAACACAACACAAAAAAATCCAGATAATTATGAGTGATACTAATAAGTCAAATTTTTCTTTAAAATATACAAATTAGGAGCTTTCTTCGGGTTGGTATGATAGATGAAGTTAAAATGCATAAGCTTCAAGATACATCCATTCCGCTGGGAAAATCTTAAGCATTGTTTAAGAACTTGGCCTCAGAGGACAGTTTAGGATGCAAAGACTCGGAGAGCTCAGAAAAGAGAATTGCTGTGTCACCACCCACTCACCTGAGGGCTGCTATTTTGGTGATTTGTAGAGTGATGAAAGGGGGTGAGAGAAAAATACCTTAACTGGAGTTGTCCATATGCGGCAACCCACATCTGGTTCCCGTCACTCCTCCTTCCCGACTTCTCCATTCATTCAGCAACGCCACAGTGTCTTCTTCCTTCTTCTTCACTCTACACTAGAGCTTCCATGATATGCATGAGGTAAGATGTCTATTTTGCCCAGAAAACCCTGGCATAAAGAGAAGAAGCAGGATGAGAGCACTGTGCACAATGCTGAAGGAAAGAAAAGTATAGAGAAAGCTTACAAAGGACCAGAATATGGGTTGCAACTGTTGAGCGGCAAGCTAAGTATTAATATTATTTTTGCCCTTTATGTTTCGTATTCTAGAGGGAATGGAGAGATTCCAAAGCATAATAAGAAACATCTGATTTGATTAAGCAACTTTGATGCAACTTGAAATCCTGGCCAAACGCGATTAAGCTGCCAAACTAGAATTTTGCTCATCTCCAGAGTTGGGCCAAGTCGATTTGCGGGATCGGTTCCATCAGCCTCATCAGTAATTTATAACCATTGGACTGGAGCACTGAGAACCACCTTTTAACTCCCAGGGTGCACAGGTCTTCTTTTTTATTTGTTGGCCTAGTGCAACATCATGTGTGCATCACACAACATCAACCAGACTGGCCGAACAGAAGAAGACTAGTGGATGCCAGGAGGTAAGAGGTAAGTGGTGGTTCTCACGGAATACAGACCAGGTTGCTGAACGGAGTCCTTCAGATCAATTTGCATCAACTACACCCATCACTAGTCACTATGTTACATAATGGACTGATTAATTATCCAGTAAATTATGCTTGAATGTCAGCACCCAATGCCAGGTAGCTGCGGTAAAGGTGGAAATGATATTTAAATATAAAAGCAACTCATATTGAAACCCTTTTTTGTGTAGTTTCTTGATCTGCTAATATCTCAAGCCTTGTGGGCACCTATATAGAACAAGGACATGGTAAAGGACATAATTAATTAGGTTGCCCACCATTTACTAAGTAAATGGAGAGGTCATATTTATAAATAGAGATTTGATAAATTCAGTTCCTACATTAAAACACCTTAGAAGTGACCCAATTACTTTGTTTAAATATATCCAAAGTCAATGAGTTTTCATACCCAAGACTATATACATGTCAGGGGAAGGTCTAGCTTTGAATTCAGACAACTATTATTATTAATGAATTATTATAAGGTCAGTAAGAATACAAGACTTTATACTAATTCCTAAACTAAGAATCTAAGAAGAGTCTTAAAAAAAAATTTGCAAATATAAAACTTGACTACTGACTATGTGAATAGTTTCTTACTAGAAAGTTATCTTTCTTTCATAAATGTATGAATATTTTCATATGTTGGTTGTTTTTTTTTTACAATTTATTCTCTATGTAAAGTATTGATTTACTTTTCTTGTTGTTTCACCACAGTTCAAAGCTATGTGTATGTTTTTAGTCGTCATGGCTTTCACTCAATAACGAGACATAAAAATATCAGAAGATCCATTTCCAAATGGGTCCTGATGGAACTCAACATGTTAGCGAAGTTTCTACAGGAACAAAACAAAACTTTCCTCAAAAAAGTTAGAACTACCTAGGTGAAAAGTTATGTAGACCACAATTACCACCATAATGTGACCAGTAGCAGAGTTTACCGGATTGTTTGAAATTCCATTTCGCCAAATTCTCAAAAAAAATGTATTTATGTCAAACACATTTTTTGTGGATCTCAATACTGGAAGAGGGAGAGAGAGTCCACAAGAAAACTAGATTTTGTTTCAATAAGATCTGTATAATCACCCAAAGAACCTGAAGACGGGTTTCAACTCGGTCATCTATATCACCAGTCTTGTGCCCTACTTTGCACCACTAGGAATCTCTGATCTCCAATGACTCAAAGGTTGATTCAGAACGGTGAAAAATGGTGCCTGGCATGTTTTTTTTTTTTTTGTGAATCGTGAATGGAATCTCGAAGAATTTGAATTTGCATGGAAACATGAAATTTAGGAAAATCAACTCAAACTCGATCTTCCACGAATTGATCTTCTCTTTTCTAGCCAGTAGTCCTGAGTATCCTGGGCTCTGCTTCCTTTCCCTGGATTTGTTGCTGCCTGTTGTGCTCAAATTTGAGTTTTCCAAGTAGCTCAATGACAATCTCCTTATGCCTATTTAAGGCCCACTAAGACACAAACCTGTTTTTCAGGATGTTTGGTATACTCCATCAGTTATGCTTCTACTTACAAACCCTCTTTGATACCTTCAGCTCAGTAGATTAATCCTCATTCTGCCATCTCTGGATTAATCCACTGGTTGCAGTAAACAAACTATTCACTGACGCAGTTCATATTCGATTCATATTTCCTGGATGTACTTCTTCTGTACTATTGGTCTTGAGATTTCTGAGTGTACCAAGACTTCCCTTCCTATGTGCCTTCCTGCCTACTGCACTAATGCCAAGAGTCTGTGTGATCACAAGGATCTGAGGCTTTAAGGATCCACCTCTCGAGGTGAGCCTAACAAAGTTGGAGTTCTCTGATTGAAGTTTTAAGATACTGTTCAAACTGCCCTTACTTTTGAACTATATCAAACTATCTTTAACCCCTTAGTGACGGAGCCAAATTTTTAAAATCTATCCAGTATCACTTTATTTGGTAATAACTCTGGAACGCTTAAACAAATCCCATTGATTTTGAGACTGTTTTTTTCATGACACATTGTACTTTATGATAATGGTAAATTTAGGTTGATATGTTTTGTGTTTATTTATAAAAAAAAAAGAAATTTTAGAAAAATGTTAAAAAATTAGCAATTTTTAAACTTTGAATGATTATTCCTTTAAGGCTGTGTGCCCACGTAGCGATTTTTAAGCGTTTTTGCCGCGATTTTCGGCGCGAAAACGTTTAAAAATTCGTGTACAGAACACCCCCCATGCATTACTATGGCATTCCGCACATGCTGTGCTAATGCTGCGCTTTTTTCCGCGGCGGAATCGCATCGCGGAAAAAAATCGCAGCATGCTCATTCTTTTGTGCGGAATCGCAAAGAATTGCCGCGATTCCGCACCCATAGGAATGCATGAGAATCGCTTACTTCCCGCATGTGGCTATGCCCACCATGCGGGAAGTTAAGCGTCTCATGTGTGGTTGGTACCCATGGTGTGGAGGAGAGGAGACTGTCCTCCAGGCCCTGGGTACCATACCCCTGTAAAAAAAAAAAAGAATAAAAAAAAAAAAATCGGGGAATATTTACCTTCCGGTGTCTCGCGCTGCATTCCCGGCCTAGCGTTCCCAGTAATGCCTTGCGGCAAGGCCCTATAATGACGTAGTCTTGCGTGACTCCAGTGGTCTCGCGAGATCGCTATAGCAACGCGAGACTACGTCATCACAGGTCTCGCAAGGCATTACTGGGAACGCTGTGGCCCGGGATGGCAGCGCGGGACGCCAGAAGGTAAATATACACCGATTTTTTTTATTTTTTTTAGCATTTTAACATTCTATCTTTTACTATTGATGCCGCATAGGCGGCCTCAATAGTAAAAACCTGGCCACACTTGTCAAACACTATGCTTGACGAGTGTGACCAACCTGTCAATCACTTTCCACGCGATGCTTCAAATCGCTTGGAAAGTGCTTGAACATCGCACACGAAAATCGCGGCAAAAATCGCGATCATAATCACGGTAAAATCACGGTGAAATCGCGTGGAAAAAACCGCGCGATTTCTGGGAAGGAGTGCGGTTTTTAGTGAGCGTTTTAAAACGCTACGTGGGCACATAGCCTAATACAGATAGTCATACCACTACAAAACATAAATAAATAACATTTCCCTCATGTCTGCTTTACATCAGCACCATTTGTAAAGTGTTATTTTATTTTGTTAGCCTTTTAGGATGTTTAAAAATGTAGCAGGAATTTTTCATTTTTTCAAAGGAAACTTACAAAATTTATTTTTTTGAGGGACTTATCCAGGTTTGAAGTGACTTTGAGGATCATATATATTGGAAAACCCCAAAAGCGATACCATTTTAAAAACAGCACCCCCACATACTGAAAACTGCAGTCAGGTAGTTTATTAACCCTTCAAGTGATTTTCAGGAATTAATGCAAAGTGGCATGACATAAATGAAAATGTGTATTTTTACCACCTAAATGCCGCTAACGTCTGAACAGGTTACAACAGCCGTCAGACTCTAAGGCCGCTATTTGGTCGTGAATTGCCATGGCAAACATCAGGACCACACAATCATGATCTCAGGGTGCCGATGGGGATAAAGAGGAAGCCCCCACACTCCGTTAACCATTTATATCTAGTCACTATTGACAGCAGCATCTAAGGTGTTAAACAGATTTTGACGGTGCAAACACTGATTGTGGCTGATGCGGCAAGTTGTCATCTATAGTGTACAGCCGACAGCTGCTGGATGGTCACCTGTATAAGGATGCTATTCTCTTATATCTCAGGTCAGTTAAAAGACGTATTGGCGGTCATTAAGGGGTTAAATCACATTGTTTACACTAACAATTATTTTTTCACAAGCATATCTTAGGGTAATAGACCTAGATAATTTGGTTCTTGAGGGACACTCGGATGGCAGACCAGCCTATGGCATGATGGACTCTCCCTGATCTTCAGTGAAGAAAGGCCATTTATCACCATCCCGAGCTGTAGCCTTCTGGTCAATAAAGTTAGGAGGAGGAATAATTTGTTTTTGGTCTTTGCCACACTTGCTCTTAAACCTTGATAGGACTAAAAGAAATTATAAATATACTTCTTGTCTTATACGTTGCTCTGTACATGCTTTTAGTTCTGGATCCCTCGATACTTAGACTGCAGCACCTGTTTTGAACAATATATGACTATTATTTCAAGGAACAAAGCAACACATTATTTAGTAATTTCTTCCCATTATTAAGTAATTTTCCTCTCCCTACGTGACCACCTACCAGCAGGTACCATCTGCTCCATGGTAATTTTTATGTATCTCCAGATGTGGTGGAGGACATTAAGTACAATGGTCCTCAGTGTAATAATATGGATTGTAGCTGCCGTCATCACAACCGAGGATTGATAAAAATATGGAATTCTCCAGTATTGAATCCCAAATCTGTAAATAACCCTTGCATTGAGAAATTACTGTTCATATGCAGAAAATGTATTTTTATTATTAAAGATACTGTCAGACATCATATGGTTATAATTGCCAAAATATTTTTTTCTTGGAAGTGCCATTCAATATGGCACCAATGGCGGTCTACTTTCAGCAAACAAGGGACCATCCCCAATGAAGAGCTGATTACACAGGTAAGTGCCACTACAGTAAGTTTTCTGATCCATATTCACCTAAAAATCTATAAAAATACTTTGGACAAAATTAGTCATCCTTTATTTCCCAATCAAAGTTTAATAACACTCAAAAGAATGAAATCAAACAGAAAAGCAGTTCATGGTCATATTATCTGTTCATTAGTAAATCAGCAGAAGCAATAGTTTCTTATTAGTGCTGAACAAATCTGCTGAAATTTGAATTTACTCACCTACCAACTTACCTATCCCATCACAAAAGTTCCCAATCCGGCTCCCTATAGCATCGCCGACATAATATTCTTTTTGGCTATTCCAGCATCACAATGTTGTGCAGGGGTTTTTAGCATTTGGATAGCATCTAAAATCATATATAGTGGCTCGATGAATGGACACTATGTTATTGCAACATCAAAGGTATACATGGCACCACAAGTCCTGGCATGTTGTGAAGATTCTAAAATAGTAGAATAGGATGGCATTAGTGCCAGACACAGGTCTATGGAGGCATGACAGGTGAGCTGCCAGCTGAGTATCTGTTATTGACTAACCTGAGTTGGAGTAGCGATATTGCAACCACTAGGGGCAGCACTGGGCAGATAGCATCATCAGGAAGTAGCCAGAGGTTGGTACATGGAGCAGCAGCACAGTTGGGAGGATAAGCAGGTAACGTAGTCAGGAAATAGCCAGAGGTCAGTACACGGAGCAGCAGTATAGTTGGGAGGATAAGCAGGTAACCTAGTCAGGAAACAGCTAGAGGTTTGTACATGGAGCAGCAGTATAGTTGGGAGGATAAGCAGGTAACACAGTCAGAAAATAGCCAGAGGTTGGTGTATGGAGCAGCAGTAGAATCTTGAGGATAAGCAGTAGGTGGAAAGAAGCTAGACTAAAAGCTGGGAACTCAATAATCTCGCAAGGAAGGAAGTGCAGTGCTGGGTTTAAGTAGGGTGTTCAATCAGGAGGTCACAGGGTTGAGCCATTCAGTAACTCGAGGTAGATACAATAAGGAACCACAAAGGTACTAGTATCTGAGTTAGCAAGGAACAATTCAGGAAGCTTAATAGCTCAGAGGGAATCATTGCTTCCTCCTGTACAAGAGCTGCTAGGTTCGAGTCCTGACCGTATCTTTTCTTTCACCCCTTTTTCCAGCCATTTGGCCATCCTGCGGCCATATTGCTTGAAGGTAATAAGAAAACATTTGTATAGAGGAGAAAAATTTGGATGCAAGTTGAAAGGTCTGAGGTGAATTCACTTTGCCTCAAGCCTATTAATTTTTCTCCATTTCTTATACTCTATATTAATTCAACCATTAATTGGACTTTATGGTGCATATTGCTATTATAATTTACAGAAAAGGGATGGTTCTTGCAGAAGATTTGGATTTGTGGTGCACAGGAGGACCATAGTGCAGTTCAGAAGGTGTGCTCCTTTGTATTGTCAGTGTGCATCATGGGAGCAGCAACATGTATCCAGAGGAAACAGAAGCAGACAAATGAAAAAAGATTACAGAGTTAGAGCTGGAACAGTGGAGTAGAGTGTTAGGATTGCGTGCGGATTGCACTAAATAAAAATAACTAATAAAGTGTGATCACAACCCGGGGTGCACCGTGCAGAGATGTTAACCTGCTGCTAGTGAGTAATGGCAGAATCATGCGGCGAGTGATCTCAAAGAACACATGGGGTTTAAAGTCACCCTGTGTGAACAGAACGTAAATTGCCCTACTCTGATACCTACTCAAAGAGGTGAACACAGAAATAGAGCTACCCCTACACAGAACAGTGAAGCTTAGTGTAAAGTAAAGAGGTATTGCGGTAGATACGAACCCGTTAACCTCACAGGGAGACGTAGCCCACTCACGGGTTTAAAGGCAAGCAGTGATCACACAAACAGCGAATACACTCAACAAACTCCTCTCCGGAGGTGACAGAATTCTAATGGCTAGACGCCAGCCCTGAATTTACACAATCTCCTCTTCGGAGGTACCGGAAGTCTAACGGCTTACCGACATACTGCTGCAATGTCCCATACACACAAATAATGTGAATGATATTAGCGCACCCATGGGCATCGCTGGGAACCTTTTATACCCAAAGCTCCACCCTCAAACACTTACTGTTATGAATGAGTCACCGTAGGAGGCAAAGGCAGAAATACAAGCTAAGTCCAGAAAACCAGAGAAGTTGGCAACTATCAGATTGCAGACCCCTGAACCTATCAACACAACTAGCAGTAGCCGTGGGGGATTCCTACGATGCCCTAGACCCCTCGATCACAGCCGGAGAATTACATAGGCCTAAAGAAAGAAAGGGGAAATCTAAACTGCCCCAGAGCAGACCCCAAAGCAATAGGCAGCCCCCAACATATAATGACGGTGAAGCAAGATGAAAACACTAACACAGACAGAAAGATAGACTGAGCAAAGACGGGGCCCAAAACTACCTAGATAGGAAAGGACAGGAAGGCTGCTGTCTGCAATCTGCCAAAACCCTATCAAAGACATAAGCCAACAAGCTGATATGAAAAAGGCCCTGAAGCAGCTAGGCTTCAAAAACTAAATCAGCACTCAGGTATTTTCAGAAGACAGAGCTAAATGAATTCAGCACACCCCAGCAGGGAATGGAAGAAATCCAGAAAAACAAAGCAAAACAAAGTCAAAGCACAAAAGCAAAAGGCCGAGCAGCAAACTTAGCTTTAGAGGAGCAGGAATTCAGACTGGTCTCCAAGGATCCCACAGAGAAATCACCCGCAGGGCAGAAGGGCGTCGGCAGCCTTATATCCAGTCCGTAACTCCACTCAGCCAGTCATCATCATCAGCCTCAGGTGTTTGACAATCAGGCTCACTACCTTTCTTTACCAGAAGAGGGAGTTCCTCGGGCCTTAGTAATGAAGGGGAAAATGAACTCACAGCAACTTACGCTGACATCGCCCATGGGCCAATCCGGAGCTGCCATATCAACAGAGCAGTTGCCGTCCGACCACCAATGAGTAGTGTTGAGCATTCTGATACTGCAATATCGGGTATTGGCCGATATTTGCTGTATCGGAGTTCCGATACCGGAATTGGAAGTTCCCATAATGCAATGAGCCAGTTTGATTTTATTCAGCCAATGAGGAATCCTAAGAAGTGTGGGCACATCCTGTTATGCATGTTAGGCATGTTAGCTAATGGCATGGCTGTGTTTGGCTGCGAGCAGACTACCCCGCTGCTCCTCCCCCAGACACACACTGAAAAGTGATCTATGGAAAGTGAATCTAGTGAGGGAGGAGGAAACGACCAGTTCTCATTTCAATGCCAGAACACCCCCCCCGGACATTTATCTTAGGCTGGTTTCACATTTGCGTTTTTTTGCGCTGGAAAAAAACACATACGTGCGCATGCGTTTTTTCCCCTATATTTAACATGGGTGCGCATACCTGCGCGCTGGTAAGCGCATGTATGCGATTTTCATGCGCTGCGTTTTTTTGGGGTGTGTGTTGGTATTTTCCAGACGCAGCATGTTGCATTTTTTGGCCCTGGAAAAAAGCGCATGCGCACGTATGCGCACGTTTTGCGCTAAAAATGGCCATTATAGCCTATGGATGCGCATACATGCGCACTGGCATGCGCAGGTATGCGTTTTTTTAGCGCTGCGTTTTTTTGGTGGTGTCCACTTGTTGTCCTAGTTATAATCTTCTAAAGTCAAAAAAAAAAAGTCTATATAAAGGAGGTGCCTGCCAAAACTCTGCCACTACTACACTGACAGATTGAAGAGCAGACAGTCAACCAAGAACCCATTATATCAGCGAAGAATGTGAGTATATTACATTATATGCCTGTCCTTTTAAATTATGTATGTACTAATGATTTTTATTATTTTTACATGCAGTATGTCTTCAGAATCAGAGTATTCCCCATCGCGGCAGGAATTGGCGCAAGCAGACCGTGAGGTGATTATTTTCGTGCATCTGGTAAGTATATCTGCTGCTTCTCCAAATCTCTTACGTTTTTTTCAACTTTTTTAAGACATCGTCATCATCATCTTCTGCGGACGGGACTAGTGAGGGCGAAGAGCAGGAGCAGCGAAGCCAAGTCCCGGTGGTGATACGGAATGTAAGTATCAAATGATTTGTAATGTTCTTTATTTTTTATCTTCTATTTTTACTCTTTTTTATGTTTCTTTTTTTGTAACTTTTTATTCAATTTAAATTTGATTATTCTAATGAATGTGTTTTGTCTAGGTTCCACAACGGGATGAAGACGTCTACCTGGATAATGAGCAGCTCATCAGCCTGGTCCAGGAGCGTTCGCCGTTGTGGGACAGCCGTGACCGGCTGCACAAGGACATTGTGGTGACCCGGCTGCTATGGAATGAGGTGGCCGCAGCGTTGATGGATGGCTGGGACAGCGCCACAGCATCCTCCAAAAAGGCGTTTAGTGAGTATTTCCCTGCTCTGTATTGTGCCGCAGTGACTGTTGTCCTTGACGGCACTGTTGGGTTTCGTGCTAGGCATATTCTAGCAGGAAACCCAACAGTGTCATCGGGGTCTACAGTGACTGCTTTGAGTATTGTATTGCTACATTGTGCCGCAGTGACTGTTGGCCTTGACGGCACTGTTGGGTTTCGTGCTAGGTGTATTCTAGCAGGAAACCCAACGGTGTCATCAGGGTCTACAGTGACTGCTTTGAGTATTGTATTGCTACATTGTGCCGCAGTGACTGTTGTCCTTGACGGCACTGTTGGGTTTCGTGCTAGGCGTATTCTAGCAGGAAACCCAACAGTGTCATCGGGGTCTACAGTGACTGCTTTGAGTATTGTATTGCTACATTGTGCCGCAGTGACTGTTGTCCTTGACGGCACTGTTGGGTTTCGTGCTAGGTGTATTCTAGCAGGAAACCCAACAGTGTCATCAGGGTCTACAGTGACTGCTTTGAGTATTGTATTGCTACATTGTGCCGCAGTGACTGTTGTCCTTGACGGCACTGTTGGGTTTCGTGCTAGGTGTATTCTAGCAGGAAACCCAACAGTGTCATCGGGGTCTACAGTGACTGCTTTGAGTATTGTATTGCTACATTGTGCCGCAGTGACTGTTGTCTTTGACGGCACTGTTTTTTTTTTATCAACAGTGGACAAAGTCCGAACACGTTGGCGTTCGATCAAGGACCGCTTCAACAGTGATGTTCACGCTGAGGGCCAGGTTCGCAGTGGATCTGCGTCAAGGACCAGAACTAGATACCGTCACTATCACGCATTGCAGTTCCTAAGACCGGTCCTTGCCACGAGATCGTAAGTATTATAAATTTTGGGTTTTTATTTTTATTAATCTGTGTTTTTCTAATCCACAGCTGATGCTTCTTGTAAAGGCATGGTAGTAATGATTTTCCTTTCTTCAACAGCACCTGGAGCAGCACCCTGCAACCTGGCCCTGGAGCGGTCCTTCCTCGGACGTCCTCTGACCCGTCCCAGCCATCCGACAGCCAGGAAGCACCTTGCAGGTCAACCACACACACAGCTGGTGACCAGGAAGCTGGGCCATCAGGTGTTCCCCTGTCCCAGGTCTCTGCCACTGGTTATGCGGGCACTACCCGCCAGCAGCAGAGGGCCTTGGACAGGAATGTCTTGCCCGAGTTTATGCATTTGAGCGAGACATTTAATTCCAGCCTCAAGTCACTGTCCGACAGAGTTGAAAGCGGTTTTGCACTCATGGAACGTGGTTTTAACCACTTTGAACACCGCTTCAATTCTGTAGAACAGCGCCTTGACCGTCTGGAGGCCGACCTCAACAGACCAGCACACCATTTTTTTAGTAAGATTGAAAAGGGCATGGCGGAACACCTTAGTCCTGATCAACAGCTGAATGTGCTGCAGGCCTGCAACAATGCTTTCTTGCAGGCTATGCAGCATAATCGGTACGGTCAGCAGTCAGTGGTGTCCTTTCCACCTGTGCCACCATTGACTCGCTTCACCTCACTACCGACTTGTGCTGCATACCACTGCACGGACACCTCTATTCAAAGCCAGGACACCCACCGTTACACCACCACAAGTCTGAGTGCAGCTGGTCACTTCACCGACACCACCATGGCAAGCGCTGCTCCTGTCTGGAGCACCACCGCCACTCCCATGCATGCGTGGAGCTCAGCCACCACTAGGCAAACATGGAACAGCCCTGCCGCTACAACAACATGTAGTAGCCCTGCCACCACCACTCTGCAAACCTGGACCATCACTGCCGCCACCAGTCCTCCTGCAAGGACGAGCACTGACAACGAAGAGCAGCAGCAGCAGCCACCTCAGCAGCAGCAGCCACCTCAGCAGCAGCCACCTCAGCAGCAGCAACAGCCACCTCAGCAGCAGCAGCCACCTCAGCAGCAGCAGCAACCACCTCAGCAGCAGCAACCACCTCAGCAGCAGCAACCACCTCAGCAGCAGCCGCCACCTCAGCAGCAGCCGCCACCTCAGCAGCAGCAGCCGCCACCTCAGCAGCAGCAGCAGCCACACCTGCAGACGGGGGACCTACACTCAATATTTGCCCCTAGTTCAAGGCGAAATCTATCAAGGCGGGCATTGGGCCAAAGTCGGTCCAGGCACACAAGTCTACGGCGACATGCCATTACAACTAATGTACCTGAACAGATTTCCTCTCCTCCAAGTGTTCCTAGTTTAATTCCCTTAACTGGACTACCTTCCCCCACAAGTTTTGTTGCCCCTTCCCCTCAAACACCGTCTTCAACAGCAAGTGTTGCATATTCCCTGCACACCCCCAAATTGAAACCATCTGCCCCCAAACGCCGGAAAAAATAATTTTTTGGTTTATTTTTGTGATAAAAAATAAATTTACATTTGTGGTTCACCATTACCAAGTTTCATTAATGTTGTTTGCGCCGCTCACACACACTGATGGGTAAATACATGTTAAAAACCAACCCAAGGCCTAGTATAGTCATATGTGAAATAACACGGACTAGTATAGTCATACCAAGGCCTAGTGTAATAACTCGAGTTTTACCAACTTGGATCTGGTTTCATGAAAAACAAACTGTTGAAACTTGTCTTAAAAATAAGTTTCTTTCTAGTTTCACCAGTTTGTTTTTTTGTGAAACAAGATGCTAGTTGTTAAAAATCGAGTTATTACAGTAGGCCTTGGTATGACTATACTAGGCCGTGGTATTTCACATATGACTATACTAGTAGGCCCAAGGCCT
The DNA here is from genome assembly GCF_039654945.1 of Dendrobates tinctorius. Classification (NCBI taxonomy): domain Eukaryota; kingdom Metazoa; phylum Chordata; class Amphibia; order Anura; family Dendrobatidae; genus Dendrobates; species Dendrobates tinctorius. The sequence continues at coordinate 14,531,627 of NW_027361677.1, forward strand.
ACTATACTCATATTTGAAATACCACGGCCTAGTATAGTCATACCAAGGCCTAGTGTAATAACTCGAGTTTTACCAACTTGGATCTGGTTTCATGAAAAACAAACTGTTGAAACTTGTCTTAAAAATAAGTTTCTTTCTAGTTTCACCAGTTTGTTTTTTTGTGAAACAAGATGCTAGTTGTTAAAAATCGAGTTATTACAGTAGGCCTTGGTATGACTATACTAGGCCGTGGTATTTCACATATTACTATACTACTAGCCCCAAGGCCTACTATACTCATATTTGAAATACCACGGCCTAGTATAGTCATTCCAAGGCCTAGTGTAATAACTCTAGTTTTACCAACTAGAATCTGGTTTCATGAAAAGCAAACTGTTGGTTTCAAGTTTCACCCGTTTGTTTTTCGTGAAACAAGATCCTAGTTGGCAAAAATTGAGTATGCCTTGTTATGACTATACTAGTAGGCCCAAGGCATACTATACTCATATTTGAAATACCACGGCCTAGTATAGTCATTCCAAGGCCTAGTGTAATAACTTGTAAGTTGGAATGGAGCAGATTACATTCATCCACTCAATGCTGACTTGTATTCCCCATGGACTTTCATTGGGGTTGGGTTTTGAGGGTTGTGTTTTGAGAAAATCACATACTTTGTTTTCAACTAGTTGCACAATTTTCTCTTGAAAAAAAATGGTTTCCTGATTCATGGCCTGCAGCTTTGCTCGTTCCAATATATTTCACGCAGACTAGCAATGCTGCATTTTAACTCATATGTGTATTTACCTGCCCAGGTGTGTGAACATCAAAAAATTCAGTTATACATGGGATGTTTTTTATTAAATTGGAGTTTAAAAAATATAGTGCACTCAGTAATGGTATCAAATAAGGTTTTTTATTACCATAAACAAACAAAAACATTACACCATTTCATCTTGCCAGTGCACCCGTCCTACATCAGAAATAAAGTAGGCCGCAAATTGGTCCCTCATTTGGCCAACTTCAACGGATGACCTGAGAGTGTGCTGAGTGAATTCAGGCAATGGGTTAGGAGCATCATCGTCCAGTTCAAAGGTCGGGTGCTCTTTAGCCATCACAAAGTTATGTAGAACCACACAGGCCTTCACCACCTCATCGACTGTTTCAAGTTTAAGATTAATGGCCGTGCCCAGAATTCGCCATCTGGAAACAAGAATCCCAAAAGCACACTCGACAGTTCTTCTGGCCCTGGTCAGCCTGTAATTAAATATTTTTTTGGTGTGGTCCAAGTCCCGGCTGGAGTAGGGTTTCAGTAAGTTTCCGCACATTTGAAAAGCCTCATCGCCAACCATTACAAAGGGCAGTGGCGGAGCTTCGGTGTGAGGAAGAGGCCGTGGCATAGGGAAATTAAATTGGTTGCCATACAACCTCCGGCCCATGTCTGAGTTTTTAAAAGCCTGTGAGTCATTACCACGGCCAAATGCTCCAATGTCCACTGCTACAAACATACATCCGGCATCCGCAATCGCAATGAATACTATTGAAAAGTACTTTTTGTAATTATAGTACTCAGATCCCGTTCTTTTGGGGTTTGATGATCCGTATGTGTTTACCATCAACAGCTCCCAAACAGTTGGGAAAATTGCATACTGTCCAGAATTTGTCAGCAATTTCCATCCACTTTTCAGCGGTGGGCAGGGGCATAAATTCTGGGCAAAGAACATTCCAGAGAGCCCGGCAGGTGTCAGCAACAATTCCAGACAAGGTAGAGATTCCAATACGGTACTGGAAGTGTAGTGAAGATAGGGTTTCTCCAGTCGCCAGGAATCTGTGAACAGACAAAGAAGTAAAATTAATATTTATGTATATTATTTTAAAAAACTATAAAATAAAATATTAGTACATTCACGAAAACTAATTACCCAAGGTTTTGAATACTAAATTTAAAAAAAAAACATCAGACCGCACCCCTTGGTTTTTAAAACATACCGTAATGTCACCAGTAGCCGTTCCTCAGGAGGAATCGCACAACGGAGCTGTGTATCCTGTCTCCGGATGGATTGTTGGACACGAGCAAGCAAATCCATGAAACTTTCGTGGGACATCCTGATATAATCTGTAAATTTCTCCGGGTTTGCCTGTAGCTCGCTGTAGAGGGTGTGGTATGCCCCACGGCTCTCCCGGAGTTCAACAATCGGATGTATCCACATACGCCGCCGTCTTCGCTGCCTCTCTCTCTTCCTTTGTTCATGGCAAGCAACTGCATACGCCTGAGCCATCGCGATGTCCAAATCCAAGTTGAAGTGAAAACTCTTCCAGCGCAGATCCATGGTCACGAGAAGAATCAAGCAAATGTGAAGAATACTGTAGACAGGGTCTATATATTAACATACCACACCCACAATGAAGTCCCATTGGTCTTGTGTGTTGTTGAATGGTTGTTTTTTCATTTTTGTGGGGGTTTTCCAAAATCTGTAAAAAAACGCAAACGCACAAAAAACGCATACAAACGAGCAAAAACGCTGCGTTTTTTTCCTGCATGCGCATAAAAATGCTTGAAAAAAACGCAGCGTTTGTATGCATTTGTATGCGTTTTTTTAATGCGTTTTTTTGCGGGAAAAACGCGCTGCAAAAAAAAGCAAGTGTGAAACTAGCCTTAGAAGCAAGAAATGATATCTTGGAAACCGTGCAGACTGGCCACAGAAGGTAATTGTCCTTTCTCCAGGAGAAAACTTCATACAAAGAAGAGGCATGATTCTGCCTGTCTTAGAATGCCCTTCAGCATGAGTTCCAGCATCTGCCAGTGCCAAACAGAAGTATTCCACTCTGTGCACAGTTCACATTGAACAGGCTGCAGATTTCACACAGTTCTACCCAGCTCCAACACACAGACTGCTCAACTTTCCTACTTAACCCGTGCAGTCTCTATTCAGAGAGAGACCCAAGCATGTCTCTCTCTAAGCAGTAGCTCACATTTTGGCTAGTCACTCACCAGCTTTAGCACACAATTCTGCTTCATTCAGCAGACACACACTCTGTTTCTTATTTAAATCTAGTAAAGTGCATCTAATCAAGACCAGCAGTGCTATGATTTAACTCTGTCCTATCTGGCTTTGCAACACTTCTCTAAAAGTTCCTGGAACTAGTACTCCTAATTCATCTGTTTGCCTGTTAATCCCCTCAAGATTAGTGGCAGCAAAGATTAAGTGGATGGATAGGAAGGTCAATAGAGTATTCGGAGACTGCATACATATGCAATCCCCAGCAGATAGCTAATGTACCTGTTGTCACCCATTATTTGTTGCAGTCAGGTAATTACAGTTCTATGCATCCAGCGACTGTGTATCACCAGTTTACATTGCACTAAGACAATGCACAATTTTCCATCCATACAGCAAAACTTCTTTTTGATCAAGAGACCAGTGCCAAAATATATTCCTCCTTTGATACTCTTACTCATCTGTCCCACCTCCAGGGCTGAGCTCTGCTCCTTTCACTTGTGGTCACCTGCCTTTACGGTAGTCCATGACAGGTTTCGGATTTAGCTCAGTGAACTGCTGTAACATCATCACCCAAAGCCTTTAAAGGCTAACTCAGACAGGTATGTGGTGTTATTCGGTAAGCTTTGTATTTGGTTATGGTGTGCTTTGGAATCTGCCTCACTGTCCATTTCTTTCAGCGATCATCTCTTCAGAAAACCCTTGTTTTTTCTTAACTAGTTGCATTTACTCTCCGGCTCAGGCTTACATTTTATCCTTAACCTGCAATAAGCATAATGTACTCTTCACTGGTGCTGTTCACACTACAAATGTTGCTGCAACAGTGTCTTTAAGCATGTACTCAGTTTACCTTTTCATTTCTATCACCTTTGTCGCACACTTGCGGTCACATGTCCACCAGCTGCCGGCGCCAGCACCTGAGAATCACTGCTCACTGTGAAGATTCACAAGTCTGCAATCGCTTACAGTGATTGCAATCTTTGACCCTAAACCTCGACAACCCCTTTAACCATTTTTTTCCTGAAAGTATACATCTACAGTTCCTATGTACTGTATATCTACACTCCTTGCTGTGTCTTCTGATGTTTTCTGCTCTGCTTGTCTGCCTACATACAGCTGTCCTGGTCCTTGCTGATCCATGTGGCATCCGGCAAGCCCTGCCTGCTGTGCCATTGTCTTTGGCACAACTTACTATGTCTTATAAAATCTACGCCTCAATATGATCCTGTAGAACATACCGTATATTTGACTTGTACCACATACAGGTCCTACTTATTCTTGATAAATGATATAATTTTGAGTGCATGCAGCCACCACTGGGGGTGCTAAATGAAAATTTATTAAGTTATGTAAACATATGGAAGGAAAGTGACTCCCAATAACAGTCAGAGTTTCCCACTTCAATGACGGTTATGAGAACGTTGACATGAAGACCTTCCAATACTGAATGGGTTACTGTAGATGAAGAGGATGGGTATACATAGATCATTACAGAAGTGACTGCCGTAGATGATCACGACTATGACCATTTATAATACATTTTTATATTGGATGTTGGCATTTCAGCTTTACCTTCTTGAGTGAAAGTGGACGATATTTCCTAGTCGTTGAATAGTTATGGGTATATATCAATAAGAGAAGCAGCAACAAAAAGTGACTGGTGCATCGTGAAATGATCTATTATGAGGGATTTAACAATTCATTGGCTGCAATAAATCTGCTGAGTTGTAGGAAACCTCTCTCTGCCACCGTTCTCGGTTCAGTAGTTGATTTTTTTTCATACGTCTTTATTTGGCATTTTGTAATAAAACAGTTGGAACTGTACTTTCTCGAGCCGTCTTTCTTTCATCTGAATGCGCACGTGATGTGATTGTTAGAATTTTAATTAATTTGTACAGTTCAAAGCTTTTTTATCTTTTGTCTTTGCAGCACTATGTAGGAGGGAATCTTGACCGACTGTATTCATTTTCAAGTGGTTTGTTGTTAAAATGACTATTCACTAAACTTAAAGAGAATGTGTCCTATGAGGCCATATGGACATCATTGGGTTGGGACTTCACCTTATGGTCGAGCATTGCGTACAAGCTGTAATACCTACTCTGAAAAGTCTTTAATGGAAAAACCACTTACCTCCTTTATGTAACAGAGAGAGAGAGAAAGAAAGGACTTGGTTGTCCATAAGAGTTTACACTCTACAGGAGAGAGAGGAACCTGCTGACCATAAGAGATTGCACTCTACTGAAGAGAGGGAGAGGACCCTGCTGAACATAAAAGCTTACACTCTACAGGAAAGATAGAGAGAGGACCCCACTGACCATAAGGGCTTACACCCTACAGCAGAGAGAGAGGACCCCACTGACCATAAGAGATTGCACTCTACTGAAGAGAGGGAGAGGACCCTGCTGAACATAAAAGCTTACACTCTACAGGAAAGATAGAGAGAGGACCCCACTGACCATAAGGGCTTACACCCTACAGCAGAGAGAGGACCCCACTGACCATAAGGGCTTACACCCTACAGCAGAGAGAGAGGACCCCACTGACCATAAGAGATTGCACTCTACTGAAGAGAGGGAGAGGACCCTGCTGACCATAAAAGCTTACACTCTACAGGAAAGATAGAGAGAGGACCCCACTGACCATAAGGGCTTACACCCTACAGCAGAGAGAGAGGACCCCACTGACCATAAGAGATTGCACTCTACTGAAGAGAGGGAGAGGACCCTGCTGAACATAAAAGCTTACACTCTACAGGAAAGATAGAGAGAGGACCCCACTGACCATAAGGGCTTACACCCTACAGCAGAGAGAGGACCCCACTGACCATAAGAGATTGCACTCTACTGAAGAGAGGGAGAGGACCCCGCTGACCATAAAAGCTTACACTCTACAGTAAAGATAGAGAGAGGACCCCACTGACCATAAGGGCTTACACCCTACAGGAGAGAGAGGACCCCGCTGACCATAAGAGCTTACACTCTACAGTAAAGATAGAGAGAGGACCCCACTGACCATAAGGGCTTACACCCTACAGCAGAGAGAGAGGACCCCACTGACCATAAGAGCTTACACTCTACAGGAGAGAGAGGACCCCGCTGACCATGAGCTTACACTCTACAGGAAAGAGAGAGGATCCCTCTGACCATAAGAGCTTACACTCTACAGGAGAGAGAGGACATCAGTGATCATAAGAGATTATACTCTATAAGAGAGAGAGACCTTGCTGACCATAAGAGCTTACACTAAGGCTAAGTGCCCACGTTGTCGAAATGCTGCCGAAATGTCCACAGCATTTCCGCACCTCCCTGCCGCGGGTAAAACGCATGCGGAATCCTCTCCTCCAGACCCTGGGTACCATCCACACATGAAGCGCTCACTTTACACATGGTGGGCATAGCCACATGTGTAAAGTAAGCGTTTCAATGCAATCCTATGGCGGCAGAATCGCAGCAATTCCGCAGTAAGAATGGACATGCCGCGGATTTTACCGCTATGCGATTCCGCAGCGGTAAAATCCGCAGCATGGGTACAGCAACTGCGGAATGCCATAGGATTCCATGGGGGTGCATTTTAATAGCGTTTTTTAAGCGTTTCTGCTGCGGCAAAAATGTGGCGGAAATGCATAGAAAATGCAACGTGGGCACACAGCCTAAAAGGAAAATATACCTATATGGAGAATATCTTAGAATTTTCCTGTGCTTTATAATGCAGTCTTTCCCCTTTTTTCATTTTTTTTCATGGTCTTATATTTTTATTATATATAAGAAATACATAAAGTTGTTGCACTGATAAAGTAGAGGTGTCTTTTACAAGCTTATTGTTATGGGCTTGCGGAACGCACCAAATAATATAAGATGGTATAGAGGACGGTGCATTCGCAGCCGGGGGTCCACCAAGCAGACATGTTAACTGCTGCTTAGAAATGACGGAGCACTAACTAGACACCGACGGGATAACCGCTGACCCGGTGTGTACAGGGGTGAACTCAGTTACCTCACTGAGCCGCTGGGACAAGTGCGAGAGCCTGTTTATCCTCACAGGACTCGGCAGGTAAGCGCTAGTGCTAACACACAGGATTCGGCCCCAAGGACACAGGGATAGAACCCCTCTAGTCCCACTAACGCTCAGCACTGCAACAGCGATGCATGAACAGACACTAATAGAATGCGGTGCCCTGTTAGCAGTCACAGGATGCAGCTGCACTTAGCTTACCGCACTATATGTGTACAGAGCAGCTCTAACGGACGCCACTAACCAGCCTAAGCTCAGGACTGGAAAGCGCATAGGAAGCGCACGGCGCCGCTCTAACAGATGCTGCAGTACCTGCGGTAGCATAGTGGCTAAGGTAGAGTGACGCACTCTGGCGCTATCATGTGAGACGTGCTGGGAGCACTGCGGTGCTAGGCAGTGCCACAACTCAGCGCTGAGACTGGACTCTAAACCCTACCAACATGCGTATCAAAGTGAAGGGGTTTCATAGTAAGTCATTCAGCGGTTCACAAACATCCATCATCATCACACATCACTACCAATTACTGTGTAGACTAGCGCACGGCCGTGCGATCCTTTTATAGGCGCAGCCTTCCGGGACCTTCTTGATGGTGCAATCAGTGCTGCCTGAGGACTTGAGTGTGTGACGTCCCACGAGCATGCTCAGAAGGCTGCAAAAAGGACTTAGCCTCTGGAGCTGCTCGCTGCTGGCTAGTGTGGATTGCTATAGCTGCACCAGAGGTGGCAGTGTGAAGGGTTGACTGATGATGGATTACTTGAAGGCGCTGAGGAATTCCGTGGCTTGGCACATGAATTGTATAATGAAGGTTATGTGGACATTGAACAGCAAGTGAATTCTGATTGTTTCTGTTACTGCTATGTTGAAGAAGGAAAATTGTCTATTATTATGGCAAAGACGGGATGTATTGTGGTTCAAGAAAGTGACTGTGGTGTGAGAAAGTGATTGATTAAAGAAGGAACTGAGATTAATGAGACTATGTGTCAGGCAGACGAATAGTTAAAAGTGATTATTTGAAAGAAGAGGACTCCCTGCTAGATGACAATTGTACAAGGAGACCGAGAGTCGCAGCCCCCACCTCTGCTGACGGCATCTATTATCATCCGCCGCCAGCCTTAGTCCCCGTTATTGCTAGTGGTTATGAGTATCCACCCCTTCCATTTACCAGATCCAGAGGAAAAAAAAAGTTTTGAGAAGACTTTAACCCGCTCCGTTCAGCAGAGAGAGAGAGAGAAAGAAAAAAAAAAGCAAACAGCAGCCTCTAGCCCCCACCGCAGCTGCGAGCACACAGTGTGCCCTTCAGCCCACACAGCAAACTCTGGCTGCCCCTCAGACTTCAGCTACTGGGAACCCTGCTCCTCAGCCCCTCCTTGCTAATGCTGGCGCTGTGCCAGACTCGGACATTTTCAGAGAAATTGTTATACTCCCGCTGTTTTAATCGGGGTAGATGGCAGACCCAATTAGTATACTTTTATAAACCCCATAAAACTCTTCCCCGAGGTTACTATTCAGTTTGTAATCTCTCCCACATGTCCTGTAAATTTACTAGGGGCAGATTTATTATCACAGTTCCGCTCCAGAATACAATTCCAAGATGATGGTCAGATGGCTCTTACGTTATATAATCCCTATGTAGATGAAGACAGTGAGGAAATCTGTATTTTGCATGCCCTTCCTACTGTTATGATGGCCCTGATAGGCTCAGATCCACCCCCAATATTGCCTGAGGATCAATGACTCACCCCATACCTCTCAGAGATACTATCTAAACTCTGGTCAAAAGGGCCAAATGATATAGGGAAAATGCCAGTATAACCAGTAAAAGTGTTTCTCAAACCTGGTGCCTAATCCACATACTCTTTTGTCCCAAATACCCCAGGATGCTGCTTGGTTTACAGTTATTGATCTTACCAATGTTTTGTTTAGCATTCCGTTACACCCAGACTGCCAGTTTCTATTTGCATTCACTTAGCAGGAACGACAGTTAATATGGACAGTTATGCCACAAGGGGCCCAAAAGAGTCCCAACCAGTTTGCAAAAAAATATGAGCAGGTGTCTTTTGCCATTGCTGCCATTGTTAGCCTCCTTAAGTATCTGGCAGCACTGAACTGTCGGGTTTCGGCCTCGAGACTCCAGTTCTGCCTTGGTCAAGTGATATTTTTGGGTCACTGTCTCCTTCAGGGTGCCAGACACCTCGCAGAAGAAAGAAAAATAGCTGTCAGCTCCCTTCCTTTCCCAAAAGATGAAACTGAACTCCAGCATTTTTTTGGACTATGCACTTATTTTTGTCAGTGGATACCGGATGCATCCCGCATAATGCAACCCCTTTACAATGCCTTGAAAGATGGTATAATGAACTATAAGGAAAGATGGCAGTGATGAGGATTACCTCCAATATGATTGTTCCCAACTTCTGATAGAAGAAACAGCTACTCCACCAAAAGTCAGTGAGAATCCACTCCCAAATCCTGATCTGGTGTTATACACGGACTCACGGTATGCATTTGGTATTGCTCACGATTTTGGGGCTCTATGGGCCAATCGAGGGTTTATTACTACTGCCGGAACCCCAGTGAAAAATACTGAAGCTGTTAAAACCCTCATGGACTCGATCAAATTACCTACTCAGGTGGCTATTATCAAAGTTAAGGCCCACAGTCCTAGGACCAGTCCACAGACTGTTGGCAACGCATTTGCGGATATGCAAGCAAAAGCCGCCGCTCTCTTACCCGTTGAACCAACCATACCAACTATGGTGACCACACGCTCACAGCGTAAACAGTTACAAGAAGCATTGACCCTACAAGAACCTGATGATCTACAACAGACTGAAGTTTTCTGTCGAACCCTGCGAGACCGCTTAATGACAACGCAGAGAATGTCTCCAAAGGAAGAGGTGAAGCAATGGAAGACTGATGGGGCACGAATGGATAATGATCTCTGGAAAAAGGACCAACTCGTGTGTCTCCCTAAGCGGATGTACCCTGCTATTGCCATATGGGCACATGGACCTATATATCAAAGAAAGAATCAGGCACTCGCACTGGTGCAAAAATTCTACTGGGCCCCGGTTCTCCAGTTGGCCGGAAGCATTCCCTGTTACCAACATGACTGCAAAGACCACAGTGAAGAAACTGGTGATGGAAGTTATATGCAGATATGGGGTTCCAGAAGTTGTTGAAAGTGATCAAGGTCCGGCCTTTTCTTCCCATGTGTACTAAGAAGTTCTGACAATGCTTGGATCCACTGTAGCACTCCATACTCCGTACCACCCACAATCCAGTGGGAAAGTTGAGAGGCTGAACGGCACACTGAAGGGACAATTGACCAAAATGATGCAGGAGACTACGGCTCCATGGCCAGAGCTCCTACCCATTGTACTATACCACATTCGTACTACCCCTATTGCAAAGCATGGCCTGTCACCATATGACATATTGTTTGGTACTAGGCCCCCAGTTGCAAATTTCCAGCCTCAGCAGTTATCAGAAGAAACTGACCGTGCTGTTCAATGTGTTATTCAGCTTAGTAAAAATCTTGCTAACACCTATGTTCTAGTTTCTTCTTCTTTTCCAGATTCAGCAGAAACCGACACCTGTCATAGCCTGAAGCCTGGTGATTTGGTAGTCGTGAAGAGGCATGTCAGGAAGCATGGACTAGAACCCTTGTATGACGGTCCCTGTCAAGTTCTCCTCATCACCCAACAAGCCAATAGCAAATAAAGGGGACATAATGTTTTGGCATTTTTCATATTATCATTGGTAGAAGTTAAAGTTAGAAGATATTCAAAGACTCAGAGATCAATACAATAAAGGCAATGATCGTACTAAGGACAGTTGGTGGTCAGACACCATCTCCTTTCTCAATCCAGCCAATTGGTTTAAGGGAATTGGGGGCTGGATAGCTGGGATCTTACAAAGCTTGTTACACATTGCTGCCTGTATCCTTGTTGTATATGTGATACTAAAACTTGTTCTTTGGTGTATTTCTGTATGTATTAGGAAATTCTACACTAAGCCAGCTAATGATGATACCAAAGGCATCGTTGCCCCTGCTCTTCTCTGCACCGATCTCAAAAGGCTATCTGATGAAGATGTTGAAGCCAAGCACATGGCTGCCTACAAAAGATCTCCACCACCGATATCAAAAATTGTTATTCATGAACTGCAGTATACAGGGGGGATGGGTGCGCCGGGACAGCCATGACTGATAACACGGCATCAGCCATGTGAAGACCAGTACCCCTCAAGCTGTTAGCTTGGGATAGCACCTCTGATGCTGCATATGTGTTAAAAAATTTTTTATCTAGGGGGAATGTGAAGGGTTAATACTAAAATCAGAGCTGAAGTTTCGTTTTGTCCATTCTCTGAAGGTTTCGCTTCTTCATTTTTGTTGCTGTAAGATAAATTTTTGTAATTGGTAAGGGCTGTCATGAAACCAGACTGTTCTCATCAGGTGCAAAGATAAGGGAGGCGGGGGTGTAAAACTCTGAAGAATATGCCACTATACTACTTTCTATGACGGACATATATGTAGTTTCTGGTTTTCTTGCAATATTATTGGCTTATAAAGTGAAATGATGCTATTGGTACTTGAGAACCTTGCATAATTAAGCAAAAGATTATAAAAGATGTGACTAAAATAAAGTGGCTTAGTGATCTGTCTCGATCCTCCCGTACAGAGACCCCAGTCTCCGTGTGGTCATTTGAGTTGCTAGCAACACTGGAATAATTTGGAAATCACTGGCTCAACCGTGAAGGGTTAATTTAGCCCTCCCTAAAATAGCTACCTCGACAGCAGCAGCAACCAAACCAACAGTGCTAGCCTGAGCAAGACGCCAGGAGCGACGTCTTTGCTGAGCAGCCTCCTCTGGGACTGAATGGGTGATCGCAGAATGCAAGACTCGGGATTCCTCCTGTGCAGAGGCAGGAATCCAACGCCTGACACTTATTTTGTGTGTATACGGGGTCGACAAACTATTTAGGCATCATGATTTTTTGGTAGGCTGTCTCACATTTGAATTTATAATGAAGGTAAATCAATCATACCAAGTTACAGGTGTACACGGTTTTACTTAATGGAATAGGTATATAAGGATGCTTTTATGTATTGTCCATATACCTATGGCTAAGAACTTTGTCCGAAATACATCAGGCATTTAGGGGCTGCGTCCCCACATGATGTTTTATTCTTGACATGAAAATAAAATATTGAAGATTTTATAAGGCCCTGATGGCGGTGGCCACATCTTATATGCAAAAAAATAGGTGACAGATTCCCTTTAATGAAGAGACGCCTGGTGCTGGAACTTTTTTCTTCCTTTGCTGTATGACACAGTGCTTTGCTTATACTCTTCATCTTCTTTGTTTCCTCAGTCGGTGGAGATATTCCCACCTATCAAAAATATGACATGTCTGGACTTTTCTAAAATTATACTTTAGAGAGTAACTGCACTTTTTTTTTTAATTATCCTCCAGAAATTGCCAAGTGACAAAGTTTTGCTATATATCTTGCAACCCTTCTTTCTGCTTCCTTGTCTCTCTAATGCCATGCTGCAGTGCTGCTAATGCATCTTTAGTAGCTCCTTTCATTGTTGCTCACCAAGGTTTGTGCATTATGTTCAATCAATCAGTCCGTGTCCAGGATTTTCCCTCTTTTCTTCTCATTCACAAACTTTTCCAAAGGAAGTCATGTACTCTGATTGTTTGAATGTAATATATGGGTCTTGGCGAGCAGCAGTTAAAAGAAGCTTCTAAAGGAACATAAACTTGTGATTTTAATAGTGTTTGAGAGAGATGGAAACAAAATAAGGTAATGAAATATAAAAAAAATTTTTGCTTGGCTACTTAATATTTCAGGGTATAGCTCTCCCACTTTAAATCGCTTTATCCCTTATTTTGCCGTATAGTTATTTGTTCAGCAGGTTTGCGCAAAATGGATGAGTATTGATCTATGATCCTATTCACATTATTTGAACATGATGGATACATTTTATGTTCATCTCATTGCGCATGACCGGAGGTCCAGCGGCCATCTTAGTTCCGGGTATAATGAGTGGCCCGGAAGTATGGCGGCTGAATCTGGTGTTCATCGAACTGCGCATGATCGGAAGTCCCCGCCGCCATTTTAGTCGTGGCTACAATGTGCAGACCGGAAGTGTGGCGGCTGATTCTGGTGTTCATCGAACCGCGCATGACCGGAAGTCCCCGCCGCCATTTTAGTCGTGGCTACAATGTGCAGACCGGAAGTGTGGTGGCTGATTCTGGTGTTCATCGAACCGCGCATGATCGGAAGTCCCCGCCGCCATTTTAGTCGTGGCTACAATGTGCAGACCGGAAGTGTGGCGGCTGATTCTGGTGTTCATCGAACCGCGCATGACCGGAAGTCCCCGCCGCCATTTTAGTCGTGGCTACAATGTGCAGACCGGAAGTGTGGCGGCTGATTCTGGTGTTCATCGAACCGCGCATGATCGGAAGTCCCCGCCGCCATTTTAGTCGTGGCTACAATGTGCAGACCGGAAGTGTGGCGGCTGATTCTGGTGTTCATCGAACCGCGCATGACCGGAAGTCCCCGCCGCCATTTTAGTCGTGGCTACAATGTGCAGACCGGAAGTGTGGCGGCTGATTCTGGTGTTCATCGAACCGCGCATGATCGGAAGTCCCCGCCGCCATTTTAGTCGTGGCTACAATGTGCAGACCGGAAGTGTGGCGGCTGATTCTGGTGTTCATCGAACCGCGCATGACCGGAAGTCCCCGCCACCATTTTTTGGTCTCAGGTTAGTGGGTAGACCGGAAGTGTGGCAAATGGGACTACGGCATCCATGATGTTGTGCACCACGAATGGAGTAAACACATGTGATTGCGCATGACCGGAATTCCCCGCGGCCATCTTGGGTTTAGGTATAGCGTGCAATCCGGAAGCATGGCAGCTGGGACCGCGGCGTCTGTGATGGTATACACACCACGAGCGGAACAGATGTAGCAATCATGGCATTTAATGTCAGCTATCACAGGTGGCGGTTTAAGATGCAGTGATTGTCCGTGGTGGATACTTGAGTGATTTTCAGGTGGGTGCATTTTATCCTGATTAACAGGCTATTTTTAGCCCATTGTTACAAGTTGTCTCACTCCACTGTCACCTAGGAGTGAGCCTAGTCACTATGTACTAAGTCCAGCATTTGCAGTTATCCCCTGAAGAGTCAGTAAATGACAAAACGCGTTGGGATGCATAGGGACATTGCAGGGCTATTTTTGTGAGGGTCAGATGTGGACTGCCCTTGTCAGGGCGGGAGCTATGGGTGTCAGGTTTGTTAGCCCTTACAGGGTTTGATTAGGGTTATTCCCTTTTCCTGACTCGCCTCAACTCCGATGGACATCTGACTATTGGCATCTTCTAGACATTTGGGTGAGATCTTTCCTTTATTGAGCACTCTTTTGGACCACTGTTCTGATTTTCTGATGCCCCTCCTCTATACATGAATGAGTTATTTATTTCATTTGAATACGATAGGGGCTATATATGCTTTCCCTTAAATAACCATTCATGATAAGACTGTGGTTGTTATTCACATTGTCTTGTATTGGCATGAATGAGTTAATTAATTTCAATTGAATACGATAGGGGCTATATATGCCTTCCCTTAAATAACCATTCACGATAAGACTGTGGTTGTTATTCACATTGTCTTGTATTGGTCTGTCCAGGTATATTACTTTTTGGACATGGAATTAGCCACATGTATGTACCTTTGGGAAGTCTGAGATGTTAATATAGACAGACACTCTATGGTATAGTCTGTGGCAATCGATCTAGTGGTTTATTTTAATTGCACTTTATCGTCTGGTAGCTTTTATATAACATTAAAAGTTATGTTTTACTTTTTCTCTTTTTGCTGATTTGCTATTTATGTTTAGAGAGATTGTGGACTTGTATTCCACTTAGCGCTGTATTTTTCCTTAATGAAATATATTACCAAAAGCTATAATTTTCCGATAGCGGATTATAATAATAATAATAATAATCATCATAATACTAATAAAGGTTTACCTACCCATTAAGAGTGAAGAGGTAAGTCTGCAGAATATCTCTCCATCTAAAAAAAATTTTTGGTTCAGCTCCCTGACAATGGCTGAAATGTGGTCATTGCTCATAGTCCAAGAGGTTGGAAGATGTTTTCCACCCTAAATTGTCCTAATAGAAGTGATTCTCCTCGTTAGGGTTTGAAGTGGATCAATAGGCATTGTAACCGAGACAAGCTTATGGCTTGTACGGAGCAGGAGAGGCTATAATATCTGTATTTTTTTTTTTTTCGTATATGTCCAGTAATTTAATGTGTTTGATGTACATCGGGAGCGCAGGGTTCTACTAATTTACTGCAATAGCTGGCCGCCTCTGAAAGCCGAGCTACACAGGAAACATGTTATTAAAGCTCTTAACTCATATTTATTGCCCTTCTGCAGACAAAAAGTTCACAGCTTCAGGGAGCCATCCCCCTCCATCATTTCTTAAATGTCACCGTCTCACCTGTGTATCCTACAGGCCTGGCTCGTTTTAGTCCACACTTCCCCTTTAATGGCCGAGCCTATTGTGGATACGATTTTCTGCCATAACCTTAAACTATGGAAGTCTGATTTATCAAACTACCTAAAAATGTCACAGCTTGCTAATGCGCTGTCATATAATAGGATTTGGAGTTGTATTCTCACTGGAGAGCTTTTACCCCCCACTTGATAAATCTAGGCCGTTGCACGCTGTGAATCCGTGTTGCATAAAAATACCTTTCATCCTGTTCTGCCGAGTGTGTTTTATTTTCGCAGCACTTTGTGCAGTGGATAGGTTTAATAATTTTATTACAATGTATCAGCGGCCCGGATGAATGGGAATACTACTATAAAACAACTCAAACAGCTTTGTCTGTTGGACGCAGCGTGAAAGTAGACTCGTGGAACTTTTCCTGTTATTTCGGCTCATGCATTTTTTTTTTTCATTTTCTCTATGGTTCCAACACTTTTCATGTTGACTTGCAAAAAGCTAACTTTTTGGGTAAAAAAGTGTGGCAATAATTTATTGGACCTCTGAAGGGGGTGGACTGACCTATGGACCTGTCTGATGACGAAGGAAAATGTAAAAGGTGATGTGTACAATGCTTTATTCTGACTTGAATGTATATGTGTGGGACAACAGCTAGAATTGGGAAAAGATAGTGTAGTATCGTTTTTTTGCCACAAGATGGAGATATAGGGTAGAGAAAAAAGGGCTTAACTGCAGCTTTAGGCTAGGGAAACCGCAGAGTCATGGTAGGGGAAGTTACGAGACTTGGAAGGGGATTTCCAGAGTAAGGAAATAAAAGGAAGGATAGTCCCAGGGGCAGGGCAGACATCCAAGAGGAGACAGAAGGGAGAAGAGCTCAGGAGAAGATGGAGAGAGGAAGAGCTCAGGAAAGCCAGAGAAGAGAGACGGATACACGGAGGGGGGTGGCCCTGATAGGACAGCTGCAGTGCGAAGGACGCAGGACAAAGGAGGCCTGGGGTACCGGGCGGCTGGACGCTGAAGGGGCAGTAAGTGTCGCAGTGGGCAGACTCGGTTGGGGGGGAAATGCTGTGGCCGTGGGCCTAACAGCAGCCACGCTGGAGGAACCCAGGGGTTTTCACCAAACAGGAGTAGTAGGAGGTGACAGGTACCCGGGCCTAGGAGCAGAAGCTGTCATGTTTGCTGTGGATGTCAGGTGGACACCCAATAAAGTTGGACCTGGTTGAAAGAGTTTCTGCATCTGTCGTCAGTCTGTCATGCAGCTCAACGGGACCACCCCCCAGTCGGCACATGTCCTACACCACCAACACACAATAGCATACAGAACAGTCCCACCAGCAAAATACCCCAAGATGGTGCACATTACGGAGTCTCACCCTTCCGCTGATTCGCCGGGATAATGGCAACTGTTACTTCAGAGCAGAAAAAGACAGCAGGATGGCACTCACCATTCTCTTGAAATGATTCACTTTATTTTATATTAATAAAGCATTGGCAATGGCACGGGAGAAATGCAAAAAGACGGACGACAGCCGTTTCATGCACAATGCACTTCAACAGGTCCCATATGGTACCAGATGTGTACGTTAGTTACCAGCTGATCGCTGGTCTCCGGCCTGTCACACGTAGCGATGCGTGCTGGCCAGCGGGAGACCAGCGACCAAAAAAAAAGTCCAGGGCTTTCCTGCAGCGATCAGCGATACCAACAGGGGGGCCGGTCGCTGATCGCTGTCACACACAGCGATCTCGCTGGTGAGATCGCTATGTGTGACAGGGCCCTTATTCTCACATGAACTCAGGCTTATGTACCTGGGACTACTGAAATAATATGATAATTAAGATTAAGTGTGATGTCGTCACATACCTCCTCCATCTTATTTATCCAGACGTAATATGCTTCCAATCATCCTTCTCTACTTATCAGGGACAGTCCATTAGCATGGCAAAGACACGAATGTAAGAGGTTTCACCTTCATGAGAATGAAACTTTGCATCATCCAGTTTCCTCAAAGCATATTCCATGTCATCCTTGTGAGCAAAGTCCACAATCTAACTTTTAACACATTGGGGCTCACGTTCCTTTATTTCAAAAATTCACATGCTTGGCCGATTGTATTGAGAGTTATCTAAAGAATTTTCTGACCTGTTAAAGCCAATTTGTCACCAATATAGGAGGTTCTCCTGATGAAGAAGTTTGAGCACTTCGAAACGCATCATGAATACATAGTTTTTTGGATTCTTTTGTGGATACACAACTGACGGCATAGGTTACGCACATCTCCTCACCCACCAATATTACATAGGCTCTTTCATATGTGATGGGGCTCATGTAATTACTTTAAAATGTCTTGTCTGAATGGCTATATATTTATTATATTAAAATGAGCGTTTTATGAGTTTAACCAAAGTATGAGAGATCTCAAGAGACCAAGTGTAATTGGAAACTGTCCAACTAATGGCATCTTATGCTGAGCAGTGGGAGATCTCAGCAACAGCAGGGAGGAGGGACACTGAGCAGCTCTCGGCCAGACTAGGTGGATAGAAATTTTCATTGGCCAAGCATGAACTTATGATGTTGATATCCTAAGGACAGGTTATCAGTGTCATAAACCCAGACAACTTCTTAAAGTCATGCCCGATAGTTCAGGAACGACTTACCACTCCCTAACATCTTACTTATGGTAGGTCGTAGACATCTTTTTATCTACCCTGACTTGTTTCCATTATTTCATGCCCTGCTTGGTCTTCCAGGCTATTCCTTTGACTAAATCCTGTTATAACATGAAAGGGGACTTCAAGCCTATCAATTTTTTTTACAGACTCCAAGTTGCGTAACAAAAAGAACCATTAGTAACCTCAATTGATGCCCTGGCAATGCCATTACATCCCTTCCTCTGTTTCCCTTGCTTTCTGGGCTCTCGAAAGAAGCAGGAAATGTAAATCCAGTTAATAATTGGCCACAGTGGTGGCATGCCTCAGCCGGTGATTGGATGAGCAGCCAATTCCTGGCTCAGGAAGTAAATCCCTGGAGGAATCAAGAGTGTAGCCGAGGAACTATGGAACTGATTTTTTATTATGTTTTGGGGCTTCTTTTGTAACTTTAAGCATTAAAATAAATTCAGCACCCTAAAATTTACTATAATCATACTATTTTGCAGCCACTAAGGGGATAAGATGAGGAGAATTGGAAAGCTGCCCACTCCTCATCCAGATTTCTATATTTTTGTGTTGCATTTTTATACTCACAAGGACAAAACATTGGCTTTTACGACATTGGGAACCATAGCTGTTTATGTGAAAATGTTTACTAGGAACTTGGTTCATTTTCAAATTTCTCAATTTGTGATTTTTATACAATGTAATTGGGGGCACTATGGAGATTATCATTTATAAATGTAATTTTTTATATGCAACGGAGGATATGAAAGTAACATTTTGCTTTAGTAATTTTATTACACTTAAATCTAAGTAACTACTGAGCCATTGTTAAAATATAACTGGGAATATTTTACTGCCAAAATTGGATAGCTGAGTTACTTACAGTCATTAATGTGGTTTGTCAACTGATGAAATTGAAGTTTTCCATATATATATATATATATATATATATATATATATATATACATACAGTATATATATACACATATACACACACACACACATACACACACTACTCGTGGTAGTATGAGACGAACTCTACAAAGGCTGAAGTAGCTGTCCTGCTGCTGGGTTGTTGCCCTCCTACGGCCCCCTCCATTTCTCCTGGTCGTGCCTCCAGCCTCTGGACATTACGCTGACAGACACAGCAAACCTTCTTGCCACAGCTCGCATTGATGTGCCATCCTGGATGAGCTGCACTACCTGAGCCACTTGTGTGGGTTGTAGAGTCCGTCTCATGCTACCACGAGTGTGAAAGCACAACCAACATTCAAAAGTGACCAAATCATCAGCCAGAAAGCATTGGTTCTGAGATGTGGTCTGTGGTCCTCATCTGCAGAACCACTCCTTTATTGAGGGTGTCTTGATAATTGCCAATAATTTCCATCTGTTGTCTATTCCATTTGCACAACAGCATGTGAAATTGATTGTCAAACTGTGTTGATTCCTAAGCGGACACTTTGATTTCACATAAGTTTGTTTGGAGTTATATTCTGTTGTTTAAAGTGTTCCTTTTATTTTTTTGAGCAGTGTATGTAAATATATATATATATATATATATATTTATATACACACACACACACACACACACACACACACACACACACACACACACACACACACATATATATATATAGACAGGGTGGGCCATTTAAATGGATACACCTAAATAAAATGGGAATGGTTGGTGATATCAACTTCCTGTTTGTGGCACATTAGTATATGGGAGGGGGGAAACTTATCAAGATGGGTGGTGACCATGGCAGCCATTTTGAAGTTGGCCATTTTGGATCCAACTTTATTTTTTCCAGTGGGAAGAGGGTCATGTGACACATCAAACTTATTGAGAATTTCACAAGAAAAACAGTGATGTGCTTGGTTTTTAGTGTAACTTTATTCTTTTATGAGTTATTTGGTCATAAACTTGTATTCATAAAATGTGTTCAAAGTGCTGCCCATTGTGTTGGATTGTCAATGCAACCCTCTTCTCCCCCTCTTGACCCACTGACAGCAACACTGCACTGATCTGGTTCCGTCCCCGTTGTGATTCTTGCCTGCTGTTTTTGTACTATTTATTGCCCGTCCTGGTTAACTGATCTTTTGCTATGTTCTGACTACTCTTCTGACTGCCCCTGTGTACTGCACCGCTGTTTCTGTGTTTTGACCTTGACTTGTGTGACAACGTTATCTCTGCTTCCCCTCTAAGAATGGCTTAGTGTACATTTTTTGCAAAAAAATGTATCAACTAAATACCCTGTTTTGTTATCATCTTTTTACTAGGACTTCCGGTTTACTGTTACTTTTTTACAACAGGATATTTTTATGCGTTTGTTTTACTGTGTTTTTCTGTGTTTCAGTCTTTTGGTGGTGTGAACACTGTCATACAGACTTGTTCGCTGTGTGCATGGCCCATGTGTTTGTGTCTAATTGGTTTCTTGTTTTTGCAAGACTGGGTAGGTTCCCCCCTCCCTTATGGGCCATGCACACAAAAAGCAGTCTTCCATAGCGTGTCCACATTGGACATTACCTGCCTGAATCCTGCTCATATATAGATACTATTGACATGATCAGGACACGTGTCACGTCTCTGTCACGTGACCCCAAGTCCTGTCTGCCCTCTATTGCGAGCAGCTAGCTGCCTCAGCACTGCTAGTACTGCTTGCATTTGCTGCTACCCGGTGCCACGGGCTTACCCCTGGCACCAGACGTCCAGGTCAGCCCCCTGCGCTGCCACCGGTGAATTCCTGTCTGGCAGGGGGCCCTGATATTATAAACAACAAGGAATAGTCTCACAGTGAGGCTATAAAAAGCCTCCTAGGACCCAGAAAGAGGCCATCAGAGTTAACCCTGCAACTACCTACTCCGAGAACCCAGTAAACCATTACAGACAGGACGACTGGTTGCAATTGAAGGAAACATGAATACGGCCAAGTACAGAGATATCCAGTAAGAAAACCTATTCCAGAGTGCTCACGACCAGACTTGGCCAAAAGTTCACCTTCCAGCAAGACAATGACCCTAAGCACAAAGCTAAAATAACAAAGGAGTGGCTTCAGGACAACTCTGTGACCATTCTTGACTGGCCCAGCCAGAGCCCTGACCTAAACCCAGTTGAGCATCTCTGGAGAGACCTGAAAATGGATGCCCACCAACACTCACCATCCAACCTGTCAGAACTGGAGAGGATCTGCAAAGAAAAATGGCAGAGGATCCCCAAATCCAGGGGTGAAAAACTTGTTACATCATTCCCAAGAAGACTCATAACTGTACTAGCTCCAAAGGTGCGTCTACTCAACACTGAGCAAAGGGGCTGAATACTTATGACCATGTGATATTTCAATTTTTCTTTTTTAATAAATTTGCAACAAATTCTACATTTCTGTATTTTTTCAGTCAAGATGGGGTGCAGAGTGTACATTAGTAAGAAAAAAAAAATGAACTTTTAGAATTTACCAAATGGCTGCAATGAAAGAAAGAGTGAAAAATGTAAAGGAGTCTGAATACTTTCTGTAACCACTGCATATATATATATATTTTTTTATTCAGAAACAGCGCCACCCTTGCTCTTGGGCATTGCAGTTTTCGAATCTCATTAACCCCTTTTGAACATTGCACAATATACCCTACATTATAGCTTTCCTTTCGTACAGTATATATCATGCAATAATGACTGCACAATGCTCTAATATCAGTCGGGTATGCAGAAGTTCATTTTTATGCATTCACGGCAGCCAAGATGTCTAGATGTGTTACTAAGTCAAAACTGCATTTCAGATACCGTATGACTGATGTTGCACTTCGTACCGGCACATGGCTATTAATATAAATGTCAACGTTCTGTGTCATCTGAGAGTCAAATCTAGGTCTGCATTGTAAAGAGAGACTGAGGCACCCAGGTATTCTGCTGTCTGCAAAATACAAATGTGCTACATCCAACTTCTAATCATTACATCTTAGATACACCGCCGCACATATAAAGATTTGCTATCGGCCCGGTGAGGGGACGTTTGCTATTTTGTACAAGTCACTGATTCACCGTTTGTCTGACTGGCTCAATGTTTCAAGAGAAAAACGTACAATACTAAAGAATCGAATGTTTACAAGTCTAGCCTCTCGCTTCTGTATGATTATCCGGCAATAATACTTGTCTGCTGAGAAAAATTTGCGAGTCGCCTTGTGCATCTTTACTGCCATCTGATGGACATAAGGAACTTTCTTGGCATATTGGAGGATATATTCTGCTAGTTCACATCAAATTTTCAAGTGTATTTTTTAAGAAACTGAGCAAAGAGATTCTCCGGCACCTTTTACGAGTAGTAGGACTGATGCGACGTCATGCGTGTGTCATACCACAAAGATGACGTCACACCCAGCAGAATACTCATAATTTTTAGAAATGGCACCAGGAATACCACCAAGTAAGAGTTGTTTCCTAGTGGTTTAGTCAAGCTACCAACGTGGCCATAGGATAAGTCTGGTTAATCTTTCTGCTCAACTCTTCTGCTTTGCCTTTATGCTGGTTGCCATTTCGATGTAATCTTGTTAGGGCCAGAAAGGGATTGAAAAATATAAATAAACTCAAATCACCTTTCACTTGTTCCACCTCCTGGTCCTCCACTTTCTCCGGCTTCAGCATTCATGTTTTCGGTCTTTACTCTCAGTCTCCGGTGCTACGCTGCCTACTGGGTCTCGCGCGTTTTCATGACATCATTGAGCAACACGTCATGGTGATAGACAACTCCAAGAGTGCCAAAGAGTGACAAGAAGACCAGAGCTGGACGTAGGGACCAAGCGGAAGACCAGGCGGACAGGTGAGGATTGAGGTGAATATATTTTTTTATTTTTAATGATTTTTTTCTTGTAAAGTTACTGTACAGTATTATGTTCTGCTGTCTGGAAAGACTATCGCGCATAATAAGTGCCAGGACACATTCAATTCACATAGAAGTAATTCAATGCAAACCCAACCGAATTGTTATGAATTTGCCTAAATCTAATTTTGGGAGAATCGCTCAACTCTAATAAAATCAAACATTATATAATGAGAAATTTTTCAACTGTCAAATATATCTCAGCCCACATTTATCCAAAAAAGTTGCAATTTGCACCAAATCCTTAGTGTACTTCATCTAACTCCAACAATCCAATGTTTATTAAATATCATATCTTAACGGGGTTGTCCACTACTAGTACAACACCTTCATAATCTAAATGTTTGGTACAGATAAAATAAAAAAGCATATACTTGCATCCCATGCAAATGCCATTTCAGCTGTGCAGGCACTCCCATTCCCGGAACTCTCGTGCAGCTGTTATGACACTCGAGCCCAGCGTAAAATCGGCACTGGCATCACTGTTTCCGTACAAATCAAACAAAGCGGAAGTGAGAGAAGCTTTGCAGCCGTGACTTCCTCTTGATGTTTGATTTGTCCAATGTCGGGGCCAGTGACGCCAGCGCTGATTGGGTGCCAGGCTCACATGTCATAACAGCTGCGTGAGAGCCCTAGGAACATGAGTGCTGACATCTCTGGAATGGTACTGGCATGGGAGGTGAGTATCAGCCAAGCGTGGGGTATGAGAAGGGGCTGTTCAAGGAATTGTTTGATGTAGATGTTAAAGTTGATGATACATCCCGGCAAATTAGTTGTTTGCAGTGTCCACAACGGCTGGAGCTGTTCAGTTATGGAGCTGCACAACTCTTCCGATGGAATAGTGGCCACTGCTGAGTGCTGCACATCTTTTATCTACACCGAGTTCCTCTTTTTCTTTTCTAATGTGGTCGACGTGTGACTTCTGTAGACCACGTTGTAAAAGAAGGAGGAAGGAAACCGTATTTTAATTGTTATATTTTACCCCTCCTGCACAACACAGGGTTAATTGTATGCATACAGCACCAACTAATGATTCTCCAGGTGTGTGGAATGGTGCACATATAAAAGTAGCACTAGCGCTCCTATGTAGTAGACCATGACTAAGAATGTAAGTCGAAACGCGTTGGTCAGTCTGTTGGATTAGTAGTGGTATGCCAGTATGAACCTTTTTTGAATAGCAAATAGATGTGAAGTTTTACTTATATATACACAACGCTGGAGAATTTCCTCTTTTCATCACTCACTGAACTGGATGCTCTTATCTTCTGGCATCCCTGGCACGGATTTTGATTAGTCGGGATGACAGCGCATCATTCATCTCCCCCATCGGTGCCCCGTCACATGATCACTGGGCTCCAATGGATTTTCATGACAGCTGGGGGTCAGCTTATGGTCCCAATCACTGTCAAAACAAACCTCCTATGAACGATGGCCTGTGGCTGACGTTCATAGGAGATTGTGATTTCTGCTATATGTGGCAATGCTAGGTATAGCACAAGCGAATGGATTTTCACCGCTGCAAGTCACCTAAGGGGACTATTACAATCAGGAAAAAGTAAAAAAAACAAAATTTTTTAAAAATATGAAAAAAAACCCAGAAAAGTTCATATCACCACTTTTTGCCTCATTAAAAATAAAACTATTTAAAAATAAAAAATACACATATCTGATAATGCTCGATTTACAAATGTCCAATCTATCAAAATATAAAATAAATTAATCCAATCGGTAAATGGTGTAATGACAAAATGAATTGAAACTCTAGAATTTTTTTCTGTCTGACTGCCACAACATTGCATTAAAATGCAATACGAGTCAATCAAAACATATAATTTTGTGGTAGATTCTATCTTTAAAAGCATCAGCTCAAGGCACAAAAAAATGAAAATTTTACAGGTCTTGGAAAATCACAACAAAAACAAAATGTTTTTTTTTTTTTTTTTTTTACAAATTTCTGATTTTTTTTTCACCACTTGACTAAAAAAAAAAAAAAAAATAGCTATAAATGTTTGGTATCTACTTACCCACACTGACCTGGGGAATCATAACGCTAGATCTGTTTTACCATATAGTAAACATGGTGAATAAAATACTCAAAAAACAATTATGGGATTGAAAGATTTATTCCCCTTTTCTAGTACTCTATGTGATAAAATGAGGGGTGTTATTCAAAAGTACAACTCGTCTAGCAAAATAAAAAAAAAAAAACTAGCCCTCATATGGAAATATGATCAGAAAAAAAAAAATGACTGTTGGAAGAAGGGGAGGAAAAATCTAAAATGAAAAAAAAAAAAAAAAAAAAAAAAAAAAAAAAAAAAATCGCTGGGCAGTGAAGGGGTTAAATTTGGCATCATGTAATGTGAGTCTGATGATAATTAGTTAATTGGTACGACCAATCTTGACATTTCAAACTTTAGACAAATGGTTAACTTGAAGCCCCTGGACCCAAATGACAAAATCTGTTGGAAAGCCATCTGTCATGATCCAGACCGGGTTTTTCCTGTCTCTCCTTTTCTCGGTCTGGTCATGTCAGGGGTTAACTTTTCTCTGTCTCGGTCTGGTGTCAGGTCTGCTATTTCTCTGTGCTGCATCCTGCAGGCAGTGTCAGTTATATTTTCTGCCTATGGCGTGAGTGTCTGTTCTTTCCTCTCTTCCCGTCCCAATTCAGTTTTTCTCTTCATTTCTGGACTCCCCGGTACTCATCTCTGCTTTAGCTCTGACTTGATCCTGTCTCTTGCTTCTAGCATTTCTGCTTCTGACCGCTACTGACCTTTTTGGCGTTCCTTTGTGTTTGGTATTTCCCTTGGTACTGTGCTACTCTCTGGTATCGATCCGGCTTGTTTAACTATTCTGCTGCCACTTGGTGGTAGCCTTGCTGCAGTGCAGCTGGTCTGCTCTGAGCAGTATTCCAGTCTTTCCTCCACTCTGCTGCCATCTTATGGAGTTTTCATTTACCTGCAGAGCTGCAGCGTGACACCCCCTATGAGCTATTTGTTAAAAATGGTGGGTTCCTGTTTAGCAGTAGGACCTCTTTACCCTTTAATGTACCAGCACCCTGTTGCAACTACAAAATACCTTGCCATCGTCTTGGCATTTTGCGAACTTGTAGTGGTTATTTCCCAAGACAAATGTTGATTGGCCCAACTGAAGGATGTTTTTTTTTAGAAAACCTTTCCTAGATATTCAATAATTCAACCACTTCTGCCCTTCCCTCATTACTCGATTGAATCAATTTTCTTTTCGACAACCACAAAACCCACTGTTACATTTTTCTTGATGCATAATGAATAAGGAGGATTGGAATCCTATCAGCAATGACGTGAACTTTGACTTACCCAGTCTAGAAGATAGACAACAAAGCAGGTCAAAGGGTCCACGAGCGTTCCAGTCAATTGTGTTACAGGTGAATTGAGAGTGCGCTCAGCTAATGAATTATGCAGCCTAAGAAGGAAACCATCACACCTGTTGGAGAAGCAGAAATAAAAGGAGGTCAGAAAGGAAATGCAAATCAGATAATAATGCTCAACGCCAAAAGCCACCATCAGGACCTGAGTTGTGTTTAAGAACGGAGCAGATGTTATTGTAATTGCCGGTGCATGCCAGCAAGTTAATAGCATGATTCTTCCTCAACCTTATATGTTACCGCTAAGGGTCGGAAAGAACAGTTTGAGAACTTACATTATCTGGAGCTTCATCATCTAGGATTCCTGCATATTTTACAGTTTCGACTTCTGTAAAAAGACAGATTAAACATTGATCATTAAGTATATAGAAATATGAGCCACCTTGTAAGTTCTTGTCGTGAAACCAAAGCAGGAAAAACTTTTTGATGGCGTCATAAAAATACTAGAGGTTCTGTTACTTGTCTAGGATTAGAAAAACAGTTGCTTACTTCCAGACCTCAAATGTCCATGTACGTATTGCGCTTTAAAGGGAATCTGTCATCTGAATTTAAATGCCTTCTGTCCGATCCGATGGGCGATGTTTCGTATTCATTCCTCCTCCCAATCCTTGGCCGCCATCCGCAATATTTTCTGGAATTGGAGTAGGTGTCCACCATAGTCCACGCGTGCGCAAGGCAATCTTGCCTCATGCACACGCAGGATGCTTTGCCCAACTGCGGGCAAAGCCTAAAAGCATTGTTGCGCATGCGCCGGTTAACTATGTCCCGGAACACAGCGAAATACTTTCGGGACATAGTTAACCGGCGCATGCGCAGTAATGCTTTTAGGCTTTGCCCACAGTTGGGCAAAGCATACTGCGTGTGCGTGAGGCAAGATTGCCTTGTGCACGCGTGGACTATGGCGGACACCTACTCCAATTCCAGAAAATATTGCGGATGGCGTCCAATGATGGGGAGAAGGAATGGATAGGAAACACCGCCCATCGGACCTGACTGAAGTAATTTAAATAACCCGCCATATTCAGGTGACAGATTCCCTTTAAAGGCTATGTATGCCTTTGAGGATAATATTTTTGGGGGGGGAATTTGCTTTCCAAATGGAAATTTAAGCAATTTTCTACCTAATTTTCATTAAAAATTGTCTCCAATTTTTCTGCTTCGAATTGTCAGTAAGTCTATAAATCCGAGGGCTTGAAAGCATTAGTGATTTTGCAGAAATTTTACAATTCCTTCAAAGTTTTTGATCCTGGTGTAAATCTGAGCTTTTACTTCCGTTCTTTTAGTGTTAGAGATAACAGGAGGGAAAGGGGTTGCGAACAGATCTGCAGTGAAGCAGGGAGAAAGTATTTACAGTCTCAGAGAGGTGACAGAGAACAAGGAAACAAGGAGGAAAGCACATAGAGAGGAAAACATAGTATTGGAGCTGTGCTTATACATGAAAGCAAATAAAGACAGCAGTACCCTTAATATATGCAGACCTCACATCCAGCCTAAAAAATCTAACTATCTGATCCATAATAGTTTCCTCCTCACTTTTCTCAGTGTTAGAGATAGCAGGAAGAAGTTGTACGCAGATCTGCAGTTGAGAGGGGAAAAAGTGTCTAAAGTCTTATGGAAGGCAGCGAACAAAGTCCATAGATAAGGAGGAACGTACATAGAAAGGAAATAGGTGATGGATATAAGCTATGCTGATACATAAAAGCAAGGAAAGACATAAGTATCCATGCAGAGCTTAAGTCTGTCCAGCCTATATTACAGAGACGAACATTCTCACAAGACAAAAATATGAAATTTGAACCACGTTGCAAAGTCTATATGAGGTACGAAAATTAAATTGCACTCTATGCCACAGTGCAATTATATTAACTAAAAGTAACCATAAATATGTATTTAAAAAATATTTTTCCACGTCCATAGCCTTTAAACTTCTGCTGACGTGAATAGGTAGATTACTGATGAAATGATCACTGTGGGGCTGATATATGAATCCCCATCCTAGCAGTTATAATATTTGGGGCATACAGGTCCTGTGAAGATCTATGACTCTGTTCAGGAGACCTATGATCTCTGTGGGACAATCTCTAACAACCCTAGTGATCAGTCCATGCACTGACTGTACACTTCAAGGAAAAATACATGGCTTTGCTGAGTTTTCTTAAATGTATGGTCAAATGAATTTTTACTGGTGAACCTCCACTCCAACTTATAATTGGATGCTGGGCCTGGAACCCTCTGGTACGGATTTTGGTTACATAATGTGAGAGTAGCATGATGTAGGGGCTGAGAGCCTGATTCCAGTGATGTGTCACTTAGTAGGCTGCTTTTTTAGTAGTGTTTTATTAGCAGAAGATTATCACTACAGGACTAGGTGTATCCTGGCTCCTGGTCCAACCACGCCCCCCACCACTGATTTGCAACTTTATGTCAATATACATTGTACACAGAAATCTGCCAATCAGTGGTGTGGGTGGGGTTATACACAGCTCAGCATTCTGAGCACTGCTAGATCTGCAGCAAATTATCCCTTTAAACTTTTATAATGATTTTTTTTTCTTTTTTTTTTTAAGGTTAACAATATAATCCAACCTTTTTTATCAAATGAGCTTACATTATACAATATTAGAAGCTGCAGATAATGTAAATTACTCCAAATATCTATAAACAGTCAGTTTGATTTCTCATTAGAACGGCCGAAAACACAATGTTACTTCTCCAGAAATATGTAAATAATTAATCTATTTTTTTAATAGTTTAGCAAAAGGTGTTAAGTTAATTTTAATTAAAAGCTTAAACTATACAATGTTGGGGTTTTAATTATTATTTTTTTACCCATTTCATGAAACTCTCTCCTCATCATTAAGAGGCAAACAAACAATGGCATTTTGTGTAACCTCCCAAGTAATAGGGTCTTTCGTTGGATTTTTTAATGGAAAGTACTTAGCAAATGAAAGTTAATATTTTCCCCAGAGACTTTAATTTCTCAAAGGAAAAAAGCGTTGAATTATGAAAGAAAGAAATGTAGGAGCAACTGGAATTAATAAAAGAGAACTTAGCTATACTACAAATTCTTATATAACCCCAAAGCCATTGAGGAAAGGTAAATTACTTGACGATAGATAAAGAACGACACTGTTAGCAATAGATGCCGAACCTAGGCGAGAAAGATGAAAGGGTTCACATAATTCAGTCCTTTCTTTCAATCAATTGGCCCAAATATAGAATGCTTAAGAACAACAGCAGCTTAATATGGCATAACCCTGGCATAATGTGCATCTTCCAGGGTGGCCCTGATGAAGGACTAGCATCCGAAACGCGCGTCGGGGCTGACGCGCTGGTCCCTGCTGCCTAGGTGGTGCCACTCACTTGAGGTAAAATCTTTATTTTATGGCACAGTAACTGTTGTATCCTTTTAATGATGACACTTGTCTGGGTTATGTCGGGCTAATGGATAGCGTGGCTGCCTACTGAATAGGATCATGAATATGTGGTGGCCATTAATTTTTTCCCTACCCTTTTCTAGGGCTGGCTACCATTTACCAGCATATTAAATTCCCACATTGTATATGCATTTGGCCATGCTTCCCTTTGATTACCCACCATCATAGGTGCAATGGTTAGGCTGCTTGGGTCAGTGTGTTTTCTCCCACGATTGCGCGGTATGTCCGTGCCTGTATGCATCCTGTCATTATAATTGTCTTTTACCTATTAATTTTTTGACTAAAGACTTTCACTCTTCAATCGATGGATCTGTGGTCATTCTCTGGGGTTTTACCACTCCCCTCTCTTATCTATTGGCCCAGTAAACTTGAAGAAACAAGGCAAAAATTAACATTTACCCATGGTATCAAGCGCTAAAAAGTTGTTAAAACACAGAACCTTTTTCTTTAACGACTGAGCAATTTTAGCCTGGATTAATCTCTTAAAGAGGTTATCCACTTCTCCTTCACTGATGACCTATCCTTAGGATTGGTCTTCAGTGTCTGATCGGCCGGGGTCCAACACATAGCACCCCCACCAATCAGCTGTTATCGGTGTTGCCGCCGGACATAAGTGTTGCCTCCGGTGGCAACATCGGCACCGGCACCGTATTCCAAGAGCCACAATCTTTTTTACTTTTCCATCAATATAGCCATATGCAGGATAATTTTTTGTGTTATCCACTTCAACTTCACTGATGGATAGGTCATCAGTGCCTGATCGGCCGGGGTCTGACACCTGGCACCCCCCGCTGATCAGCTGTTATTGCTGTTGCTGCCGGCCGTAAGTGCCAATGGCAACACCGGCACCAGCACCATATTCCAAGAGCCATCATCTTTTTTTATTTTTCTGTCGATATAGCCACATGAAGGTTAATTTTTTTGTGGGACGACTTGTAATTTTGAATGACACTATCAATTTTATCATATGATGTAATGGAAAGCAGGGCAAAAAACTACATGCGTGGTGGAATGGCAAAAAAGGTGCGCCGATAAGGAATTAGAATGATGTGCCCCCTACTAGGGCACAGAAATTGCCACTGTCATAGATTGAGAATGGCATTTAATGGATTAATAGCTTTGACTTCTCTCTGCTCTGCCTCTGATTATTAGAGGCATATGATGGCTGATTATCACAGCCATCATCTGTCATGAATGCTGCATGGTCGGCTTGCAAGACTGCATCAAAGGCAGGGAAATGATTGATGATGGACATAGTATTTCACACGTTTTAAAATTGTAAAAAGCCATACCTCCCAATATTCAAGTCTCAACATGTAGGACTAACGGTCTGCCCAGTGAACTCACTCAAAAAACTTTCAAAAATTGGCATAGAATAGAGAATGTTATGATATAAAGCATGGCCATTGCTCACCCTCATCCCTGGAGCACATTGATAGACAGCTGCTATTTTGCAGGATTCTTCCAGAGTGAATCACAAAAAAAAAAAAAAAAAAAATCAGATTCAGCAAATCTGAATTTGTTTGCAAAAATTGGAGGCAAATTTGATTAGCTTAGAATAGATTCTTTTATCTCTAGTGGAATCCAATGCACTTAACATGACTACATTGAGATAAATCACTGATCATGTTCTTTGCTGGCAGATTCTCCATCGTAAATTGGAAAGGGACAGAGCATATTACATTTTACTATGTTTTCAAATGAATGGATATGCCACTTTAGATTTCCAGATAACAAACTGATGAGCTCCAAAGTCCTTTACACAAAGCTTATTGCTCAATGTGACAATTTACCAAATTATTTTCTGTATTTACCAAAGGGTAGAAAGATAGGATAGTTCAATGCAGGAACTAAGAATTGTCATCACATTCCAGGCTTTGTTGCCATGTTTCTTGAAGTATAATCCCATGCTGATTAGGACGCACATGATCTTCAGCAACATAATGGAAATATTAGTTCATTGTCAGATGGGCATGTGGCGCCCCTGAGGCTTCAGTCGCCACAGAGGTACTGCACCTCACCCAGAGGTGTGGTATCTTACTCTCAGGTAAGGAAGGAGCACCCCACAGGACTCCAACACCTACATCCCAGCACAAATCACACAGCAGGGTTCCGTTCCTTCTCACTGGCAGCCCTGCTGGGTAGGAAAGGGTGTCGGGAGGTGGGTGGGTGTGTAGGGAAGGTGACCTGATGGACGGACTTGTCTGTAGGGGAGACAGGAACCCAGGAGGGGATTTCCTGAGGAGGGAGATAAATAGGACAGGAGAGGGTTCCAGAGGGTTCCAGTCCTGGGAGGAGCTCAGGAGGAGAAGAGACAGTGAAGGAGAACGAACAGCAGTGGGGAGCTCAACTAGGGGACTGAGGAGAAAAGAAGTCAGGGGGATGGTCCTGACACAAAGAACCGCAGAACAGACGAGGCCCCGGGGGTACCAAATTGACAATGACCTCGGACTGGTGAAGCGCTGGCGGTAGATAGGCCTAGGGCAGCCCCAGTGAAAGAGCCGCGAGGAATGTCACTACGACAGAAGGAAGGTGCAGGTACCCGGGCCTGAATACGGTGAGCTGTAAAGGTGTTGCGGTGTATTGCTACGGTCGTCAGGAGGACAGCCAATAAACTCAGACCTGTTGTACCTGAAAATCTGCCTCCGTCTCGTCTCTGTCATCTGTGCGTGGTAAGCAGTGGACCACTCCCCATTCCGGGCCCTACTACAGGTGTAAGGCTGGTTTCACATTTGCGTTTTTTTGCGCTGGAAAAAAAACGCATACCTGCGCATGCGTTTTTTCCCCTATATTTAACATGGGTGCGCATACCTGCGCGCTGGAATGCGCACGTATGCGATTTTCATGCGCTGCGTTTTTTTGGGGTGTGCGTTTGTATTTTCCAGACGCAGCATGTTGCATTTTTTGGCCCTGCAAAAAAGCGCATGCGCACGTATGCGCACGTTTTGCGCTAAAAATGGCCATTATAGCCTATGGATGCGCATACGTGCGCATTGGCATGCTTATGTATGCGTTTTTTTGCACATGCGTTTTTTTTTTTAACATTAGTTTAGACAATGGAATTTAGGGGTTTGGATTAGAGTTAGGGTTAGTTAAGGGGTTTAGGGTTAGGATCAGGGTATGGTTTGGTTAAGGGTTAGGGTCAGGGTCAGGGTTAGGGTATGGTTTGGTTAAGGGTTAGGGTTAGGGTTAGGGTCAGGGTTAGGGTATGGTTTGGTTAAGGGTTAGGGTTAGGGTCAAGGTCAGGGTTAGGGTTTGGTTAAGGGTTAGGGTTAGGGTCAGGGTCAGGGTTAGGGTTAGGATCAGGGTATGGTTTGGTTAAGGGTTAGGGTTAGGGTTAGGGTCAGGGTCAGGGTATGGTTTGGTTAAGGGTTAGGGTTAGGGTCAGGGTCAGGGTTAGGGTATGGTTTGGTTAAGGGTTAGGGTTAGGGTTAGGGTCAGGGTTAGGGTTAGGGTTAGGGTATGGTTTGGTTAAGGGTTAGGGTTAGGGTCAGGGTTAGGGTTAGGGTCAGGGTATGGTTTGGTTAAGGGTTAGGGTTAGGGTCAGGGTTAGGGTTAGGGTTAGGGTCAGGGTCAGGGTATGGTTTGGTTAAGGGTTAGGGTTAGGGTTAGGGTCAGGGTCAGGGTTAGGGTTAGGGTATGGTTTGGTTAAGGGTTAGGGTTAGGGTTAGGGTCAGGGTCAGGGTTAGGGTATGGTTTGGTTAAGGGTTAGGGTTAGGGTCAGGGTTAGGGTTTGGTTAAGGGTTAGGGTTAGGGTATGGTTTGGTTAAGGGTTAGGGTTTGGGTTAGGGTCAGGGTTAGGGTTAGGGTATGGTTTGGTTAAGGGTTAGGGTTAGGGTTAGTAAAGTCATGGTTTGGGTTAGTGTGAGGGGCCACCTAATGTTTGGAAAAAACGCAAACGCGGTAAAAACGCACTAAAAACGCTTACAAACGCATAAAAACGCTGCGTTTTTTTCATGCATGCTCATAAAAATGCTTGAAAAAAACGCAGCAGTTGTATGCTTTTGTATGCGTTTTTTCAATGCGTTTTTTTGCGGGAAAAACGCGCTGCAAAAAAAAGCAAGTGTGAAACTAGCCTAACAAGAGAGCGGGAAGAGCAGTGCAGAGAGAGGCAGAACATCAGGAGGAAGTGAAAGGGAGCAGACGTGCTGACAAGCAGCTCCCTGGAAAAGCTGAAGGAAAGAAACTGAAGGAAGCTCCTGGAGAGGAGAAGGGATCCTAGCGGCACAGCGCAGCGACCATACTGCCCGTGGGGCACTTTCCACGCTGGCTAATGTTGGGTGGAGGGATCAGGTCGCATTGGGGTACCGGGCCCCTAGTCCAGTGAAATAATCATCAGACTCAACTGGCAAGCCAAAGGCAGAGGCACCTGTAGGTATCTCAGCCACAAGCCACAGTTATCTTCTCCAGAAAGGCAGCCATAAGGGAGAAAGGAGACGCAAAGAGGATGTCACCCGACATGGTCCATGGCTGCTAGCCTGGGACACTGACTGAGGTGTTGGGCAGGAAGAGGAGTAGAAACCAGCACAGTGAGATGACCAGGAAAGGCAAATACTGAAGGGAGTTCTGGGAAGGTGGATCCTGATCTACCTAGGAGTTTACTGAGCCTCACACCTTGAGGACGCAGTACCAAACTGCACCCAGCTGTGTCCTGTAATTATTACTGCATCACCTGCTCCAATTCTGCTACAACTTCCTTGGGACCAAGCTGTGGAGAGCTATACCAACTCTGCTGCATCAAAATCAGTCCTAGAGGATCTACACTGCAGCGCTGGTCACCTCTGACCAATAACCACTGGTGTCATCACAAACACTTTATCACAAACTCTTTATAATCTTTATCTTTATCTCCCTTGTAAATATCCCCTTTTATTGGACGCCCAGGGCTTGGTCACAGCTGCCATGACACATCCCCTTTAAATACTGGCCCAGTACCGAGTAACCCCACTGCCCTGGCGGTCTCCAGTATTTAATTATTATATTGTTCCCTGTAAAAAGAAATAGACAAAAAAGTGCAAAGATTGAGAGAAAAAAGTCACGGTTGGTATAAATTCCTACAGGGATATGTGTATCTCTTCCTCCATCATGAAACTGAAATCTGGAAAGAGAAAGAAGAGTCTCTTGAAGTGAGTGTCTCTGGTGCAGTGTAGTGGAAAGTGGGTCTCATCTTTGGGAGTCTCCAGGTCACAGTGTGGGTACACTGTGTCCTCCTTGGGCTTGTAGCTCAGTCTGTATTGGCTGGATTTGATGACCAGAGGCACTGGTGGCACTGAGTCCACAACGGCTCAGGGTCTTGAGGTCTCTGGAGCCCAGGAATTTTTCGATATATGGAGCCAGTCTGTGGTCTCTCTGTTAGACTCTGGTATATGATACGTTTCTGTGAGGTGATTTAATTATTCTTCCAGTCTCTGACATATGTATCTTGGCCCTTGTCTACCATCTTTCTGATTTTGGCTTTTGCCAGGCTGCTGTGATCGGTGTTTTGATCAGATTGAGTTTGATGAGCTCTTCCAGGGGTCCTGGATTGTGTGGACCACCTACATATAGCAGGGCTGTGGGGTGATGGAAGCTTGACCTGCTGGTGAATTCATACAGTACTTTCTTCAGAACTGTTAGGTATAGAGGGATCCTGCCAAATTCAGCCCAATAAGCATTGTTGGAGGTGCTCCGATGAACCAGGAAAAGGTGCTTACAGAATTCCAGGTGGAATATTTCTGTTGGTATGAAATCCCAACTTGAACAGTCTGGGTATGTATGAGGGCCCCAGATTTCACTGCCATACATGAGGACTGGGGCGATGATGGCATCCAAGATTTTTATCCAGACCCTCACTGACAGCTTCTGATGTTAGAGATTTCTGTATTTCAGCATATCTGGTGGGATTCCATCCAGGTCACTGGCTTTTCTACACCTTATGGAAGACATTCCTACTGCAAATTCCTGTTGTGTGTATTCAATGGTTTTTTGAAAATTTCTTTTCTGTGCTTAGTCTTTCATTTGGTATACCTTTTTAAAGATCTCAAACTTATTGGAGCCAGATATTGCTGCTTTGGATATGGATGTTATTTTTCTTGCTTTTTGTGTCCATGTGGTTCCATATTTCCCAGAAGGAGTTGTCCTGGAATTTGTCTTGTAGTTGGTTAAGTTTGGTGAAGATGTAACTCTGCTCCTTCTCCTGAGGATGGTTTTGTAGAGGTCACTGTGTTTCTTGTTTGAGGATGCTCTCAGGGTTTTCCGTCTTTTATACTGATAACAAGTTCAAACAGGTGCCATTACTACAGGTAATGAGCGGAGGACAGAGGAGCCGCTTAAAGAAGAAGTCACTGGTCTGTGAGAGCCAGAAATCTTGCATGTTTTTAGGTGACCAAATACTTATTTTCCACCATAATTTGCAAAATAAATGTTGCCAAATCAGACAAGGTGATTTTCTGGATTTGTGTTCTCATTTTGACTCTCATAGTTGTGGTCTACCTATGATGTAAATTACAGGCCTCTCTCATCTTTTTAAGTGGGAGAACTTGCACAGTTGATGGCTGACTAAATACTTTTTTCCCCACTGTATCTGCACCAGCTGGCACATTCGTCCTCAGTCAGCCTTTTCCTCAGCCGACTCACACTTGACCAGCGTCAGTTGCCACTCTGTCGTCACTGCACGCCGCTGTCCGGATACTTACAACTCTGGGATGGAGTCATCTCTTCTGGCTCCTGAGGCACATCATGGCACCACTTTTCAGAGGCTGGTGTCTACCCTGACTCACCATTTCTCCCTTTCTTAGCCTCATCAATTCCCAATCGTGCCTCTTCTGGCACACTATGATCAGCGGTAGATGCAGTATTCACGAACCACCGCCTGCATGGTCTCTCCACGGCCTTGTTCCACCTCTTGTTGCCACAGCGACACCGGGGGTTTTTTCTCCCTGAGCAGAGGGCATCATTTCCATCTTTTCCTTGCTAATGTCCATAGAGTAGTTGGGATACTTGCTAATGTTCCGCCCACTCTGCACCATAGTTGCTTGGGGTTCACTGATTTGCTTCTCACTCCTTGTGTATTGAGAAGAAATTGGCACCATCACTTCCTGGTGATGCACTTCCTGCGCATCGGGCTCTGCCTTTTTCTAGCCTAACTCAGGACATGAGCACCGCTTAACACTTCACTCTCGGCTCGGTGGTTCTGCCTTCAGCAACACTCCCTTCCATCACAGTCTTCCATCCAGTGAGCTGCGCCTCACACTACACCATGCCTTCCTCCAAACGTACCTCCAATTCCGGACTAACCTCTGTCCACTGGTCCAGGCCTCCTTCAGGCTCTTACTTGGGGGGCTGAACATCTTTTTGCACTTTCAGGTGCCATCCACACCCACCATAGGCATTGTTTCTTCTTCTCTTCACTGCCGCTGTTGCCAACTTGGAATCCATGCTTCGGGCCACCATCGGCTACCATCTTGGGCCACATGTATTCCAGTGCTCTTCCATCTGCGCCATGTGCCATATCTTCCTCGCTTTCTTCGTGTAAGGCACTTGCATCCTGTTGACTATGCCAAGTGTAAGATGCCCAAGCAAGGTGTTCATGGGCAAGCTTCAGGTCCCACTCACTTTGGCATCCTACAGACATCTCGTGTCCCAGTCCTGGTTTGCTGCTATGTGTAAGGGGCATCACCCTTACTTTGGGGCTGCAGGCCTCCTATTCTTCAGAGTTCAGGAATACCTCTTCTGGAACCATTAAGCAATTAATCCTAGAGACACGAGGTTCATAAAAAACAACAGAACTTTTACTTGGTGGGTAGCAGTATATAAAGTATTTACAGGCAGATGTAGAGGATAAGGTCCAACGGGTTGTCATCTTTCCCACAGGGATCGGATACAACTTCAGCCATGGTTATCAGTATAGGTAGAATGTTCCTCTCACTGGCTTTCCTAGCTCTATGAAGTCTTCTCCACCCCTAGCAGTATATCTGGATTGCAATACTTTCTGCCTCATGTAGTTTGAGTCAGTCTTTCCCTGTAGCTTCACAATCTGAGTGTGCTCCAGGTCCCCGATGTCCATCTCAAGGTTGCCCCAGGTCATTAGACAGAATGACATGGAAAGGTATTTTCTGCAATCCACTGCCTGGAGTATTAGGCCCATGCTGTCCCTAGCAGCCTCTGACCTAGACCTTCTTCTGTTCTCCACATACTGACTGGTTTGTCACTTCCTGGACTTGCCACTAACACTCAGTACCTCCTCCCAAAATGGGCTGGCTGTTAACCCTCAGCTAACTCTATGCATTTTGTGTTGCTGGGGAAATGTCACCTAAACTATAGACAGTGATATCTTGTGACTGTTAGTTATTACTGCAACCCACAGTGGCATTACAATTGTTATAACAGGGAAACATATCAAGAACTAAACATTATTCACATTCTACACCACAGTAGCATTGATGTCTTCAGGGGGAACATGACAGCTGGTCCATCTCCTTACAGATCCTTGATTTCCCTAGATCTCACTAAGGCCAATTGATACACACACCTAACTCTTAGGATGGAATTTCTAGACCTCTAGGCTTGGTGTGTTCCACCTTCTGTCCATACACTGTTTACTTGCTCCATTCCTGCTGGCTTCCACTTCATCCATCCTACTGCTCCTGAGATTCCTGTGTGTGCGCTAAGTCCTCACTACTCATGTGCCTTGGAACTTCCTACATTACAGCCCAGGGTCCATGTGCCTACCCATGTGATCATCTACCTTTCAGACAGGGAGAAGAACGTTTGCTAAATATTAAGTTTAGGGTTTCATAAAAAAAAGATCTCCTTGTCATGGCTGGTGGGCTCTAATGAATTGGCTGATTTATGTGCCAAGTACTTTCATTTTTATAAGTATGCTTTTGTTGTATATTGCTTGGGGTGGTGACTGCCTCCTTTCCTGACTGAGCTGCTCCCAACATCCTAACGCTGCTATTAGATAGTGCTAGATCTGCCTTTTAGATTTGTTGGCTATTAGTCTGGGATAGGCATATTTGATAAATATTAAGCTTAGGGTCCCATCAGAGAGAGGTGCGCCTTTTCATGGCTGATGGGCTCACATAAATTGGTCAATTCAAATATGATATTTTCAGTATTTGCATATATATTGGCACCTATTCCTTTGTTATGTATCTATCTATCGTTATATCGTTCTATCTATACACTAGTGATATAAATAGCACTTCATAGCTGGGGACTACTGTTACTGATGTTGCTTTGGGTACCAAGAATTATGCCTCTACTTAACACAGCAGTCATTATTTTACTGGCTCATGAATAACATACAGAGCTGCAGTAAAGACTGGCACTTTCAAAGGTAATGTAGCAGAATAATAGAAGAGTGTTGGGGATGCATGGTATAGCTCCTGTGTTTGTTGCACTATACACGGTATATTCTCGTTTTCTTAGTTTTTTTGTAACAAGCCAAACTAAAACAGTTATTTTTTTTTATCTTAAAAGAATCAACCTTTATTCAATAAGATTGCTCCAAAGCGTCAACTTCTATGTAAGATCTTAACACTTTATTCTTTGGCCTTAACTTCTGTCTCTAACGACATAAAAAAAAAAAAAAATTGGAAAGTTACAAGTCTTTTGTTGCTGCAATCCAAGGGAAAAAGTCAACAAGAGAGTTTAAAATGAATTCAACTCCCCCAAGTATTGTAGTCGCTAATGGAATGCTAAGGAGGGCCAGGTTGTGCCACTAGGAATGGCGCCTACAAAGGAGAAATTCATCACTGTTAGAAAGACTGAAAAGAATTACAATGTTATCGGATGTGATTTGCAAACATTGAATGATGGTATCTACAAGAGGGTACAACACTGAAAATTGTAAAAAAAAAATCTCTGGGGACCTCAATAAGAGAATGATGAAGCCTCGTGCTTCCCAGAGAATGCATTACACAGAAATTTAAAAATAGGACATTTAGATCTGACTTTAATTACATAAAAACATTGATAATTGAAAAAAAAATATATATATATATAAAAATACAAAAGT
This sequence comes from Dendrobates tinctorius, assembly GCF_039654945.1. Taxonomy (NCBI): domain Eukaryota; kingdom Metazoa; phylum Chordata; class Amphibia; order Anura; family Dendrobatidae; genus Dendrobates; species Dendrobates tinctorius. The sequence goes on from NW_027361677.1 coordinate 14,571,510, forward strand.
TAAAAGTTTGCAGCCAGATTCACTACATTCAAGAGAAAGAACTTTAAAAAAGTCAATATTTCTATTTTTTTAATGGAAAAAATGGGGTGATTATATATTTTTTTAATGGGAATCTGTCACCTAATTTTTCCGATATGAGATGCTGCCACCGCCATCATTCTGTAATGCTGTAGATAAGCCCCCGATGTAACCTGTAAGATAAGAAAAACGAGTTAGATTATACTCACCCGGGGGTCCGGTCCGACGGGCGCCGCGGTTCAGTCCGGCACCTCCCATCTTCTAGCAATGACGTCCTCCTTCTTACTTCTGCCGCGGCTCCTCCGCAGGCGTACTGCTCTGCCCTGTTGAGGGCAGAGCAGAGTACTGCAGTGCGCAGGCGCCGGGAAAGATCAGAGAGGTCCGGCGCCTGCGCACTGCAGTACTATGCTCTGCCCTCAACAGGGCAGATAAGGTACACGTGCGCAGGAGCCACGGCAGAAGTAACAAGGAGGACATCATCGTTAGAAGATGGGAGGCACCGGACCGGACCGCGACACCCATCGGACCGGACCGCGACACCCATCGGACCGGTCCAGACCCCAGGGTGAGTATAATCTAACTCATTTTTCTTATCTTTCAGGTTACATCAGGGGTCGCATCTCATGTCGGAAAAATGAGGTGACAGATTCCCTTTAAATTAGGTGTATAAAAATTGTTTTTTTTTTTTAATTCCCACAGAAGACTTTGGGGTTTTAATCTGCATTTTTTGATTGCTTAGTATGTGTAATTTAGTGACTGTGGATGGACATTGCGCAGACTATTAAGATACAGTACCGAGATGGTGACAAGATGTCTATCAGGACTCTTTGATCGCATGAAGGTGAGGAGGTTAGAGGAAAATGGGCACGTGTGCATCAGCAACCAGACCAACTAAATGACTGAAAGACACTTTTAAATGGTTAAACAGCAGTGATTGGAGCTCTCTCTGGTTGCAGTAGTTATAACGAGATTTTGGCTGTGTAACACAGCTGGCATCTGCCACGAATAGAGTTGACTCATCTTCTGACCCCGCTCCATACATGTGCATATACTGCTATGTCCATATACACCTAAGAGTTAATAGCAGCAGTACAGGTGTGGCCGAAAGAGTTGGCACCCTTGAAATTGTTTCAGAAAATGACGTATTTCTCCCAGAAAATTACTACAATTACACATTTATTTCCTTTGTGTGTATTGGAGCAACACAAAAGTAAAGATAAAAAAAGGCTACTTGGACATAATTTTGTACAAAACTTCCAAATTGTTGGCATCTTTACAAAATTGTGGGTAAACAATTTTATTTCAAGCATATGATGCTTGGTCAAACCGACCTATAGCAAGTAACGGGTGTGGGCAATATGAAAATCACACCTGAAACCAGATAAAAAGGCGAGAAGTGAAGTTGACTTAATCTTTGCATTGTGTGTCTGTGTGTGCCACATTAAGGATGGAGAGCAGAAAGAGGAGAAGAGAACTGTGTGAGGACTTGAGAATCAAAATTGTTGAAAAATATCAATAATATCCTCCCAATTGCCAGTGTTAATGACTGGAGTCCAAAGTGTTTACCTGCTGGGACACCCAGTAATAAATGTGTAAACATAGCACTGTTCAATTGTACTGCAGTGCCACCCTAGGAGAATTTAAGAGTTACACAGTTTCCATTAACATTAAAGGATTTTCAAGGATTGGGATTCACAGATAAAGTGACTGAAGAATTGTGAATCCTCACATCATGTGCTGCTAGCGTTCTTTTGGTTCTTGCAGTCCTGTGACTGCAAGAACGAGATTTGCATACTTCCGGACACATTCCAACTAGACGTATCCAGCCTCACTCAACTCCAAATGAGCGAGGCCAAGCACGTCTAGTAGGTACATGAGCACCAGAGAATCCTGACAGTGGCCATCCTGTGAAGATTCACAAGTCTGCAATCACATAGGGTGACTGCAAACTTGAATTCCAAGTCTGGACAACCCCTTCAATGGTTTGTCTTTGTAATGCAGGCCAGGACTGGTCCTCCAGAATGAGAGACTCTCTATGTACCCATCCTCTACAGTGGCCAAGAGATGAAGATCCAAAAAGTAACCCGGCTCATTGTTCTGTTAATTTAGAATTTTCTAACAGAGCAAACAAAAATGTGATTTATAAATTAGGTGAAAACCATGAATCCATAATCCACAGCACTTATAATAAATGCACGACTTGAGGTAGTCCAACTGCTGGGATTAGAAGTATCTGAGCTATGTTTACCACTTGTACGTAATTTGTTAGGGCCTGCGGAACGCACCAAATAATATAAAAGGAGATATGAGGTGCGTTCGCAGCCTGGGTGTGACGGCCGTCTGCGAATCTGGGCTGTAGTAGGGACAGCACCCTGAGTAACCCTGAGACCCTTAACCCCTATACAGGGATCTGGAATTGTAGCAAGGCCCAGGGGGTAGTTGTCTAGATTAGCAGTGGACCAGAGCAGGACGGCCGCCAAGGGGTCAAAACTAAAACCTGTAATCAAGGTCAGGAGTCGGAGGACGGAGGGCAGCAGAGGCACGAAATCAGCAGACAGAAGGAGAGTCAAAAGTCCAGGCCAGGGTCAGTAAAACCAGGAGGGCAGCAAGGTACAGAATCAGTAGGCAGAAGGAGAGTCAGGAATCCCTCACAGGTTCCAGAATATATCCAGCGGCTTGCAAGACCAGTCCCAAGGTATTTGAGGGATCAGGTCCTCCCTCATAGGTTCCTGGACTGATGATGTAATTAGGGCTGCCCCCAGGACCAGGCCAGATGGAGATGCAGTAAGCCCTACATGACTGAGAGGGGCGGAGCCTGCGCCCACCAGATGCCTGCGCAGGAGCCTCTTTCCTGTCACCACCCTCACCCTGGAGCGAACCACGGTGCCTCCCAGTGGCTGATACAGGAACAGCCGTCCCTGAGTCCGACGGCGACGTGACGGTCCGGCGCCCCCTAGTGGCTGAGACTGGAACTGCAGGCCCTGAGTCTGGCGGCGATGTGACAGTACCCCCCTTCTAAGAGGGGCCTCCGGACCCTCAAAACCCGGTTTGTCAGGGTGAAGGACGTGAAACCTTCTAATTAACCCCTTGGCATGGATGTCACCAGCGGGGACCCAGGACCTCTCCTCTGGACCGTAGCCCTTCCAATGCACCAAATATTGCACAGACCCTCTCACTAAACGGGAATCAAGGATACCAAGACTGGAGGAGGAGGGGACTGGACGAGATGAACTGGGGAGCGGTACATCTTGAGGAGGGATTTGTGGAAAACATTGGGTATTTTGAAAGACTGAGGGAGCTTTAAACGAAAGGCTACCGGGTTAATTACCTCTAAAATCTCATAGGGACCAATAAATCTGGGCCCCAGTTTTACAGATGGTACCTTAAGTTTAATGTTCTTGGTAGACAGCCAAACTTTGTCCCCAACTCCCAGGTGTGGCCCCTTGGACCGCCGTTTATTTGCAGCCGAAGCCTGTCTGACCTGGGAGCCTTTCAAGTTTGAGTTCACCTCTGACCAGATGGTCCTTAAGTGATGTATGGATTTCTCTACCCCCGGGAGCTCCGACATCTTAGCCGAAAATTAACCAAAACGTGGGTGTAAACTAAGATTGCAGAAGAACGGGGTGGTTTTGATGGATTCTTGGTATTGGTTATTTAGGGCGAATTCGGCTAACGGGAGATGTTCCTCCCAATCACATTGATGTTCCGAGACATAGCAGCGGAGATACTGCTCTAGGGCCTGGTTAGTGCGCTCAGTTTGACCATTAGTCTCAGGGTGGTAAGCGGAGGAGAAGGATAATTCAACGCCAATGGTTTTGCAGAATGCCTTCCAGAATTTAGAAACAAACTGGGTTTCTCGGTCGGACACGATATTCACCGGAGCGCCATGCAGTTGTATTACATGAGTGACGAAGAACTTACTCAATGTTTCTGAATTAGGTAGTCCAGACAGGGGAACAAAATGGCACTGCTTACTGAACCTGTCTACCACCACCCAGACACATGTCTTCCCTTCTGAGGGTGGCAGGTCAGTAATGAAGTCCATGGAGATGTGGGTCCATGGACTCTCTGGGGCAGGCAAGGACTGGAGCCAGCCAGCAGGCCGATTATGGGGAGACTTAGCACGAGCACATGTTTTGCAAGCTAGTATGTAATCTTTACAGTCCTTAACCACCGTCGGCCACCAAAAGTTCCTAGTCACTAGTCTGGTGGTATTATTAACACCAGGATGGCCTGCCAGGACAGAGTCATGCGACTCCTTCAGAACTTGTAGACGAAACGGACCTGGAACGAATAATTTCTGGGGGGGCGTCATGTCGGGACTGGTTCTGAGGATCTACGGATCTCCTCCAGAAGGTCCAGAGACATGGCCGACACAACGATCCCATTGGCCAGTATTGGAACTGGTTCCGAGTCCTCACCCCGTGAGGGGCAGAAACTTCGAGAGAGGGCATCAGCCCTTACATTTTTAGTCCCTGGACGAAACGTGATCACAAAGTTAAACCTTGAGAAGAACAAAGCCCACCTGGCCTGCCTAGGACTCAGTCTTTTAGCTGACTCCAAGTAGGTCAGGTTCTTGTGATCTGTGATCACTGTAACCTTGTGTTTAGCACCTTCGAGGAAGTGGCGTCATTCTTCGAAGGCCCACTTTATGGCCAACAATTCCCGATTCCTTATATCATAATTTTTCTCAGTAGGGGAGAATTTTCAGGAAAAGAAGGCACATGGCCAGAGTTTAGAGAGGGAGGCAGTGCCTTGGGAAACCACTGCACCTACCCCAACCTCAGAGGCATCAAAATCTACCACAAAGGGGCGGTCTAGCTCAGGCTGAATTAATATCGGGTTGGCAGAAAAACAATCCTTTAAAACAGAAAATGCCTGAAGTGCCTCAGGCTTCCAATTAACCACGTCTGCCCCCTTCCGGGTTAGATCCGTGAGCGGTTTGGCGATCTCAGAGAAGCCTTTGATGAATTTACGGTAGTAATTAGTAAATCCCAAGAATCGCTGCAGCGCTTTTAGAGTTTTGGGTTGTACCCATTCTCTAATGAGTCGGATCTTGGCAGAATCCATGTGAAACCCCTTAGCAGAAATCATGTACCCCAAAAATTGTACCTCCTCAGCCATAAAAACACACTTCTCCAGCTTGGCAAATAGAGAATGTTCTCTAAGTCTCTGGAGCACAGAATGGAAATGTTGAGCGTGTGTAAGAACATCAGCGGAGTAGATCAGGATGTCATCCAAATAAACCACTACATATACCCCACAGATATCCCCTAAGATATCATTCACAAAGTGTTGGAACACGGCAGGTGCGTTACTTAACCCAAACAGCATCACAAGATACTCAAAATGACCAAGGGGCGTGTTAAACTCGGTTTTCCACTCATCTCCATCTCTTATGCGGACAAGATTGTAAGCTCCCCGGAGATCAAGCTTAGTGAACCAACGGGCTCCCAGTAGCTGATTAAACAGATCAGGGATGAGTGGAAGCGGATACTGATTTTTTTACAGTAATAGCGTTCAGCTCACGATAATCAATACAAGGTCTGAGTCCACCACAAAGAAAAACCCAGCCCCTACAGGTGAAGTGGAGGGTCTAATAAAACCTCTTTGCAAGCTGTCTGCTATGTAGTCATTCATGGCTATACGCTCTGGACCAGAGAGGTTAAATATTCTCCCCTTAGGGAGACGAGCACCTGGGACCAAGTCTATAGGACAGTCATACTCTCTATGAGGAGGTAATTTCTCAGACTCCACTATGGAAAAGACATCCTCATAGTCCCTGAATGCATATGGTATAAAGGGTGTTTTAATTTTAATTTGGTTCACTGACAGCGACATGCAGTGATTCTGACACTGTGGACTCCAGCGCACGATATCCCCTTGGTGCCAGTCAATAATAGGATTATGCTGGCGCAACCATGGCATACCTAAAACCACTGCATGTGATAAATTGTGAATAACAAAAAATGACATATGTTCTGTGTGTAATGCCCCCACTGACAGCAATTTCTGTAGTAACAAATTCCACTCCACCCTGGATAATGGATGTACCATTAATCGCAGTGGCTTGAATAGGGGCATGAAGTCTTAGCAAAGGTACACCAAGATTCCTTGCAAGAAAAAAATCCATGAAGTTGCCTGCGGAACCACAATCCACATAGGCCTTCACACACAGAGATTTCTTAGAAAATGAGAGTGAGACGGGTAACAAAAGTTTAGCCGCATTTGCGGGCAATACCTGAGCCTCTGGGCCAGCACGACCAGGGCTGCCCAGAGGCCAATGTCCCAGGAATGTGGATTTCTGACGCTCAGCATTTCCCTTGAAGTCTCCAGGCTGCAGCATGCTGGTATAGGAAGATGGGAGTGTTCCTTCAGGCTGTGCTCTAGAGCAGGTGTTAGGCCAGGAAATCAGCTCAGTCAGAAGAAGGAAGAAAAAAAAAAAATTCAGGATACTGCTTTTATATATGATGGACATATACACAAAAAGCAGTTTTTTGCGCCGGATATAATGTGACGGCCATCTGCGAATCTGGGCTGTAGTAGGGACAGCACCCCGAGTCACCCCGAGACCCTTAACCCCTATACAGGGATCTGGAATTGTAGCAAGGCCCAGGGGGTAGCTGTCTAGATTAGCAGTGGACCAGAGGAGGATGACGCCAAGGGGTCAAAACTAAAACCAGTAATCAAGGTCAGGAGGCAGGAGTCGGAGGCCGGAGGGCAGCAGAGGCACGAAATCAGCAGACAGAAGGAGAGTCAGGAATCCAAGCGAAGGTCAGCGTCAAAAAATCGGAAGAGAGGCGGAGGTACAAAAACGGCAGGCAATAGAGCAATAGAATGGTCAGAAATCCAGGCTGAGGTCAGAGTTTTCACTATAGCAAATTACAAAGCAGCACACAGGGGAACCATGAATATATCCAGCGGCTTGCAAGACCAGTCCCAAGGTATTTGAGGGATCAGGTCCTCCCTCATAGGTTCCTGGACTGATGATGTAATTAGGGCCGCCCCCAGGACCAGGCCAGATGGAGATGCAGTAAGCCCTACATGACTGACAGAGGGGCGGAGCCTGCACCCACCAGATGCCTGCACAGGAGCCTCTTTCCTGTCACCACCCTCACCCTGGAGCAAACCACGGCGCCTCCCAGTGGCTGAGGCAGGAACAGCCGTCCCTGAGTCCGACGGCGACGTGACGGTCCGGCGCCTCCTAGTGGCTGAGACCGGAACCGCAGGCCCTGAGTCTGGCGGTGACGTGTCAATCCGGCGCCTCCTAGTGGCCGAAGCCGGAACAGCAGGCCCTGAGTCTGGCGGCGATGTGACACTGGGGTCCACTGTGCAGAGATGGAACCTGCTGCTGAGTAATGGCGGAACAAGATGGTGGATGAACGCTAGCTCACACGTGGGTTAACTTCACCCAGTGTGAATGGAAGTGAACTCTGTTGCTTCACAGAACCGCTAAAACAAATGCCGGAGTCTGTTGAACTCACAGAGCTTGGCTGAGTGAGCGCTAATCAGAGGTCACAGAACTCTGTCCCAGAGGCACAGGACTAGAGTTCCTCTAGACTATCAACGCTCAAAAGGGTGGAATATATATAATCGCGCCAAGTGCGCACAGTACCGCTTCGGCGAACGCCACTAACCACCCAGGGTGGGGAGGAAAGTGCTAGAGTTGCTCACGGCGTCGAGGTGGCAGTTACTGCTACCTGGCGCTGTTCGACAGTGCCCTGAGCAGGGACGCACAATCAGACGCTAGAAAGTACAGAGGACTGGGGTGCACTGTGGTGTATATCCTAGCAACTGACAGGCGCTTACTCTAACCTCTAAGCCTTAACAACAGACACAACCAAGGGTAGGGGTTTCATAATGAGTTATTCGCAGTAACAAACATCCTTCATCACACACACCATAACCCACAAGAGCATATACTAGCGCATGACCAAGTGGCCATGTGACTTTTATAGCGGCGTCCTTCCGGGACCTTCCCAGTGGACCAATCATGGCAGGAACGGGTCCTGCGCATGTGACCTCCGACCTCCAATGAGAGGTTGTCCCATGGGCATGCTCAGTAGGCAAAATACAGGACTTAGTCCCTGGAGCGTCTACTTGCTGCTGATAACATGGTGTTACAGTAGAGCCTGAAGGAGCAACCAGATGCCTAGCATTAGCCTGGGCAAGACGCCTGGACTGACATCTGCTGAGCAGAAATCTCTGTGGCCGCAGAGCAAAGGGAGACCGCAGAGGACATGGCTTGAGATTCCCCCTGTGCAGTGGGGGAAACTGGACGCCTAACATATGTATACCTGATCACTGTCAGTAGAAGTGGGGTTGCCCATACTCGCTACTTCTCCCAGAACAGAAATGATCACTATATAAAGGGATCACTAGAGTTGGTGCAAATCAATTCTCGGAGCCCGGTAGAGCAGCCACATAGAAAGTCTGTGCTTCCAGATGGGACTCCTTTGACTACCACTTACTCTGTTGATTGGTGAGCCTGCTACAGTGTCAACATTGACAAACATTTGACCTTACAGTAATCAAAAGAAGAGACCTATATGTTGTCAGGTAGGCGGCAGTTCTCTCGGCACCCATCCAACGGCCACAGATTATTGATGTGGCCAATGAAAATGAATTTTCACCATCTCTAGTGATCACAGTCACACAGGTTTTTGGAACCCCAATTTTTGGGATTGATTTGGTACCCAATGATTGGATCCACAGTGATCATTGATTTATCCCTTACTCTGTGGATAGGCCATGCATTTGTTACATTTTGGGCAACCTCTTTAAATTTTATTAAGACTTTATGAACAGGGGCTCATTCCGAGCTTTGCCCAGGGGTCCCACCGTTTTTGAGAAATCCAGTTGGACAGCCGGTCCACTAACTACACTCTCAGCTTGCCGCTGTTTCTAATTCGTTTCCAATGTGCCGTGAAGCTAGGCTGACAAGTAATAATTTATTTAGGATCAAATTGCATTGTGCTTTATGACCTTGTGACTATAATGAATGTTACTGATACAACTATAAGGTAGCGTGGCGCTAAACAGCGAGAATTGACATGTTATTCCACGGCCACAGCTCATTGGCACAACCTGTATGTTTCACACCATAATGGCATGTCAAAGGTGATTTTTACCCTTACGAGGCAGATAAGATGGGTTGTAGGTAAGTGTAAGTGAAGCATTTTCTACTTACATCGGCCAGTTATTTAATCACATGTGTCACAAGGAACGAATGCAAAAACACAGATTAACCACAAATGCGTCAGTATTGAAAACTGTCAGAGTGAATGAAATGCGCTAATGGGGAGTCACTTCTGGTCTGCATGAGAAAGACATGATTGTCACATAATGGAAGATATGACTGTTGGCTTTCCAATAAGAATAGGCAGGGTGGTAAAAGATTATTTATTCTCCTTGGTTGACCTAAAGATGCAAATTTCACCGCAACCTGCTGTAAAAGAGCACACCTCACTGGAGGGGGTCGTAAAGAAACACTGGTATTATACTGTACATGGTGCATGAGAGATAGAAAGAGAATCCTACTGACTGTGCAGTCAGTTATCATGAGAGAGTATATCTAATACTAGCTGAAGAGCCCGGCGCTGCCCAGGCATAGTAACTAACTGTGGTTAGTTATAGCAAATTATAATTATCCTCCATCCCATAGTCCCATGCCCATATACCCATCATACATATCCACCATCCCATAGTCACGTGCCCATATACCCATCATACATATCCTCCATCCCATAGTCGAGTGCCCATATACCCATCACACATCCTCCATCCCATAGTCCCATGCCCATATACCCATCATACATATTCTCCATCCCATAGTCCCATGCCCATATACCCATCATACATATTCGCCATCCCATAGTCGAGTGCCCATATACCCATCACACATCCTTCATCCCATAGTCCCATGCCCATATACCCATCATACATATTCTCCATCCCATAGTCCCATGCCCATATACCCATCATACATATCCTCCATCCTATAGTCGAGTGCCCATATACCCATCATACATATCCGCCATCCCATAGTCGAGTGCCCATATACCCATCACACATCCTCCATCCCATAGTCCCATGCCCATATACCCATCATACATATTCTCCATCCCATAGTCCCATGCCCATATACCCATCATACATATTCTCCAACCCATAGTCCCATGCCCATATACCCATCATACATATTCGCCATCTCATAGTCGAGTGCCCAAATACCCATCGCACATCCTCCATCCCATAGTCCCATGCCCATATACCCATCATACAGTCATGGCCAAAAGTTTTGAGAATGACACAAATATTAATTTTTACAAAGTCTACTGCCTCATTTTTTCTAATGGCAATTTGCATATACTCCAGAATGTTATAAAGAGTGATCAGTAGTGTTGAGCATTCCGATACCGCAAGTATCGGGTATCGGCCGATATCAGCGGTATCGGAATTCCGATACTTAATTCCGATACTTTTTTCATATCGGATTCCGGGATCGGAATCGGAATAGGAAGTTCCCATCATGCTATGAGCCTGCTTGCTTTGATTAAGCCAATGGGAATCCTCCGAAGTGTGGGCACATCCTGTTAGGCATGTAGGCATGTTAACTATTGGCATGGCTGTGATTGGCTGCCGAAATGATGTCATGATGCACTATAAAAGCCACCGCAGCCGCCATTTCTGGTCACTCTGCTGTGAATTCAGTTAGGGACAGGCTGCTGTAGAAGACTGTGAGGGACAGTTAGAAATAGCGATTCTAAAAACAATATTGTGCTTTATCCAGGCTACATAAACCACCACTGTAGCTTGCTTTTCCCTAGCAGCGCTGTTTTCACAGCTGTCTGCAAGGGCTGCGTGAGTGCAGCTCACGCTGTGGAGTGGGTCCTGCAGCCACGTCAGGCTGTAGGCCACCCAGTGTGATCACTGCTGCCTCATACATCTTTTATTTTTTGAGCTGCATTTTTTAAATAATTTCAATCTAGTGTGCTTCCATCCGTATCCATATACGTTGGTTGCAAACACTAGTAGTAGACAGCGGAGCCTTTCTGCAGCCTTTCAGTGCTAGTGTCCACTTTGCTGCACTGTTCACGGCTGTCTGAGAGGTCTCTGACTGTGTGTGAGTGCAGCTCACGCTGAGTAGTGTGTCCTGCAGCTACGTCTGGCTGTAGGACGCTCAGCGTGCGTCACTGCCTCACACATATTTTTATTTGAGTGCAGCTCATTTTTTCTTCTATTAGTGTGCATCCATCCGTCTCCATCTACGGTGGTTGCAAACACTATATAGGAGTACACAGCGGAGCCTTTCTGCAGCCTGTCAGTGCCAGTGCCCACTTAGCTGCACTGTTGACGGCTGTCTGAGAGGTCTCTGACTGTGTGTGAGTGCAGCTCACGCTGAGTAGAGTGTCCTGCAGCTACGTCTGGTTGTAGGACGCTCAACGTGCGTCACTGCCTCACACATATTTGTCTCTGAGTGCAGCTCATTTTTTCTTCTCCTATTAGTGTGCATCCATCCGTATCCATCAACATTGGTTGGTTGCAAACACTATATAGGAGTAGATAGAGGAGCCTTTTTTTCTGGCTTGTGCCCTGCCGGCGCAGCCAGATTAGTATTACCCAATTTTTTTGGAGCCTCATCTTTTGCATTGTAGGTTACCTGCCTGCATTGTAATAGCTCCAAAAAGTTGGTGATACTATCAGTTTCAATTCTTTGTTCTCATACTTTGAGTTTGTTTCAAACAAAGAAACCACATAAAAAGTTCACCAAACACTACATTTTGAACTTGTGTAGGCCACATCAGCTCCTATTAAAGTCTAGTCCACACACACACACTTCATAAAATTAGTGTTTCTTGTACCTGTAACCAGCTGTTCAGGAATAAGCACACTAAGGCCCCCCTTTGTCCTTTTTTGCCTATCTTAAGCAGTCTTGCAAGATGAAGAAGGCAGGGAGTAAGGCGCGGGGGCGTGGGCGTGGGCGTGGAGTTTCAGCAGGGAGAGGACGTGGGGATTCTGCAGGGAGAGGACGTGGGGATTCTACAGGTAGAGGACGTGGGGATTCTGGGCCTGCTGCGGGCACCAGTGGATCAGCATCCCCCAGTTTTAGCAGGCAACAGTCCTTTATGCGCAGCTTTGTAGGACCTCAACGTACCCCACTGCTGCGGGAGGAACAAATTGAAGCCGTTGTCGGATGGATGGCAGCTAACGCATCGACTTCAATTACTTCCGCATCCTCTCAGGGTCAGAGCACCGAAGAGCAACCATCTGTCTCTTCACCACCTGCCAAAGTGCCCAGGCAGTCAGAGAGACATGGACAGGAGCCATCACAATCTCTACTTCTGTTCTCGGAATCTGTTGGCTTGGAAAGAGGGGGCCAGCCAAGCAGCATTCCTGAATGTGAAGAAGAGGGAGTATGCAGTGATGCGCAACTTCTTTGTCCCTCTGAATCTGAAGAGGCGAGTGGGCCAGTGCCTATGGTCAGCACACCTCAGTACGCATCAGATGATGACGAGACTCAGTTGCCACTTTCTGGTGCGTACGGTGCTGGCGAGACAACCCCGGAGAAGCAGCTGTTTGAAGAGGGGAGGGAAGATGATGAGGTCCTTGACCCATCATGGCGTGAGCAACAGGAAGGTGGTGGGAGCAGCTCGGAGGAAGAGATTCCCCTACCGGCCAAAACAGGAGGCAGAGGGAGGGGGAAGACTTGGTTGCCTGTACCCTCCACTTCGGCACCCGTTAGGAGCATTCCTCCTTCCAAAGGCAAACCGGGCGCTCACAAGAGTTGCAGTGCGTGGTCCTTTTTTGACACAGTTGCAGATGACATTTGCTTTGTCAAATGCAAGCTGTGTCATCAGAGAGTCAAAAGAGGGAGAAATGTCAGCAACCTCAATACCACAAATATGTGGAAACATGTGCGCACCAAGCACGAGTTGGAGTTGCATAGACACCCTCAAGACGTAGGCCAACGTACAGCACCACCTACCACCTCTTCAGTTCGTGTTGGGCCCTCTTCCTCCAGCTCACACACTGCTGGTTCGGCTTCCTCACAGGATCGCCAAGGAAGAACCTCTGCCACTGTTGTCCGGAGACCCTGTCAGATTCCACCCATAACAGCACGTTCCCATCCATCACAGCCATCGGTAGCACAGGCATGGGATAAAAGGCGCCCTTACTCGGCAAACCATCCCCGAGCACAGTCTCTGAATGCTGGCATTGCCAAACTTCTGGCAGTTGAAATGCTGTCATTCAGGCTGGTGGACACTGACACCTTCCGGGACTTAATGGCATTGGCAGTCCCCCAATACAACGTGCCCAGCCGCTTTTATTTCAGCAGGCGAGCCGTCCCTGCCCTGCAGAAACATGTTGAGGGCAAAATAAAACATGCGCTACTAAACGCCGTTAGTAGCAAGGTCCACCTGACCACCGATGCGTGGACCAGTAACCATGGACAGGGACGATACCTTTCCCTCACTGCCCACTGGGTCAATGTTGTGGAGCCGGGTACGGATCTGGAGAGTGGCGCTGTACGTGTTCTTCCAACGCCACGGATTGCAGGACTCCAGTCTGTACACATAGACTCCTCCTCCTACTCAAGTTCCTCAGAAACAGCAGAGCAGGAGCCTGTTACGACCGATATGAGCACAGCCGTGGCCAAACGTCAACAGGCTGTACTCAAATTAATTTCTTTGGGGAATCGAAGCCACACAGCGCAGGAGCTCTGGAATGCTATCAAGCTGGAGAGCGATGTGTGGTTTGGGCCAGCGAATCTCCAGCCGGGCTTGGTAGTGTGTGACAATGGCCGAAATCTGGTGGCAGCTCTTGGCCTAGGCAACCTCACACACATCCCATGTCTGGCACATGTTCTTAACTTGGTCGTGCAGAGCTTTCTGAGGGACTATCCGGATCTTGATGCACTGTTGCACAAGGTCCGCATAGAGTGCGCTCACTTGCGACGTTCCAGCACGGCAAGATCGCGCCTCGCTGCTCTGCAGCGACGATTTGGCCTTCCAGAACATCGCATCATATGTGACCTACCCACCCGGTGGAATTCAACGTTACATATGTTGGAGCGGTTGTGTGAGCAGCAGGCAGCAGTCATGGAGTACCAGCTGCATCAGGCGCAAACAAGTCGCACTGTGCGCCGTTCACACTTCAGCACCATTGAGTGGGCCTCTATGAAGGACATCTGCCTCGTTTTGCGTGCCTTCGATGAATCCACGCGGATGGCGAGTGCAGATGATGCACTAGTCAGCATGACTGTCCCCCTTATCTGCCTGCTTCAACAAACACTGCAAGCACTAAGGGATGAGGTTTCAGAAGAGGTGGAGGATGAGGAGTCCCAAATGCCATCTGCTTCTGGACAGTCTGCGCTACGTGTTTCCTCACAAAGGCCTAGGCAGGGGACACTTTGTGAGGAGGATGAGGAGGAGTCGATGGAGGAGGAAGACATCTCTCCAGAGGAGGGAGGTACACAAACCTCTACTCAGTATGTACAGCGAGGGTGGGGTGATGCAGAGCAGGTCGAGGTCACGCCTCAAACAGGGGACAGCGGTTCTTTGGCAGTTGGGAGTCTGCAGCACATGGTTGATTTCATGCTGCAGTGCCTGAGAAACGACCGCCGCATCGCCCACATTCTCGTCTCGGCTGATTATTGGGTGTACACCCTCCTAGATCCTCGCTACCGGGACAGCGTACAAAGGCTCATACCAACGTTGAACCGGGAGCGTAAAATGCGGGAGTACGAAGAGTCACTGGTGCAGTCCATAATGTTTTCCATTCCACCCGACAGCATTGTTGCAAGTGCTTTACAAAGCAGCTCTGTGCGTCGAGGCAGTGGAGGAAACTCTGCACAAAGAGGGAGCAGAGGCAGTGCCGCAGCACAAGGCAAGACCACTATGGCCCAAATGTGGCAAAGTTTTGTGTGTCCACCACAATTGTCTACACCATCAGCGACGCCTCGAGTCAGCAGGAGGCAACGCTTCCGTCAGATGGTGTCAGACTACATGTCTTGCCCTGTCGCTGTACTCCCAGATGGCTCTTCCCCCTTCAAGTTTTGGGTCTCTAAGCTGGATACATGGCCAGAGCTTAGCCAGTATGCATTGGAGGTGCTGGCTTGCCCTGCTGCCAGTGTATTATCGGAACGTGTCTTTAGTGCCGCAGGTGGTGTACTAACAGACCGTCGCACGCGACTATCTTCCGATAATGTTGACCGGCTGACTTTTCTGAAAATGAACAAGGCCTGGATCTCCAAAGACTTTGCCATTCCTCTTACAGACTAAATTAGTGGTTGGCAACTGTATCCAGGTCTGCTGGTGTGTTCATTTTTCTACCACCTGAACTATAATCCCTGTGCTTCAACACAGCCAGTTGTCGCTCAGATGTGTCGTCTGCACAGAGAAACACACTAGCTCCTGTGTTACTGGGGTTCAGTAATGCCAGCTGATCCCCTGCTGTGTGGACGGCAGAGTCACCAGCTCCATCAACATTCAAACCACTACTGATTTTTAACCGTGCCCAACTTAGGTCTCTGGCTCCACTGTCTCTACTATTTCCCCTGACCTCCAACCCCGCCATCTACATCTCTGAAGTGGCGTCAGCACAATCTACACTTGTTCCTGTGTTCCTGTGGCTCAGTCCCATCAGTTTATCCCCTGATGTGTGTCCGGCAAGGTCTCCTGCTCTGTCCACATTCCCATAACCAGTAGTGGGAATGAGGACAGAGCTGGCGAACTTGCCGGACAAACATCAGGGGATCAACTGATGGGACTGAGCACCAGTAACACAGGAACAAGTGTAGATTGTGCTGACGCCACTTCAGAGATGTAGCTGGCGGGGTTGGAGGCCAGGGTAAATAGTAGAGACAGTGGAGCCAGAGGCCTAAGTGGAGCATGGTTAGAATCAGTAGTAGTCCACAACCTCCATAAAAACCGCTGCCCATTGGCCTCTGCATGCGGCATGCGTAATCCTGGGCACCAACAGCGTCAGTTGGTGTTCAGAAGTGTCGTCTCCACAGAGCCAAACACATTCGTTCAAGTGTTAGTGGGGTTCAGCACTGCCAGCTGTTCCCCTGCTGTGGAGATGGCAAGTCTCCTGCTGCCTTCACCTGCCCAAATCCAGTAGGCCCCAGCCTGCTCCTCGCCTAATCCTGGGCTCCAACAGCGTCAGTTGGTGTTCAGAAGTGTCGTCTCCACAGAGCCAAACACATTCGTTCAAGTGTTAGTGGGGTTCAGCACTGCCAGCTGTTCCCCTGCTGTGGAGATGGCAAGTCTCCTGCTGCCTTCACCTGCCAAAATCCAGTAGGCCCCAGCCTGCTCCTCGCCTAATCCTGGGCTCCAACAGCGTCAGTTGGTGTTCAGAAGTGTCGTCTCCACAGAGCCAAACACATTCGTTCAAGTGTTAGTGGGGTTCAGCACTGCCAGCTGTTCCCCTGCTGTGGAGATGGCAAGTCTCCTGCTGCCTTCACCTGCCAAAATCCAGTAGGCCCCAGCCTGCTCCTCGCCTAATCCTGGGCTCCAACAGCGTCAGTTGGTGTTCAGAAGTGTCGTCTCCACAGAGCCAAACACGTTCGTTCAAGTGTTAGTGGGGTTCAGCACTGCCAGCTGTTCCCCTGCTGTGGAGATGGCAAGTCTCCTGCTGCATTCACCTGCCAAAATCCAGTAGGCCCCAGCCTGCTCCTCGCCTAATCCTGGGCTCCAACAGCGTCAGTTGGTGTTCAGAAGTGTCGTCTCCACAGAACCAAACACATTCGTTCAAGTGTTAGTGGGGTTCAGCACTGCCAGCTGTTCCCCTGCTGTGGAGATGGCAAGTCTCCTGCTGCCTTCACCTGCCAAAATCCAGTAGGCCCCAGCCTGCTCCTCGCCTAATCCTGGGCTCCAACAGCGTCAGTTGGTGTTCAGAAGTGTCGTCTCCACAGAGCCAAACACATTCGTTCAAGTGTTAGTGGGGTTCAGCACTGCCAGCTGTTCCCCTGCTGTGGAGATGGCAGTCTCTCCTGCTGTCTCCGCATTACAAAGACAGTAGGCCTCTGCCTACACCCTCCTATTTCCTGGGCTTCAACACAGCCAGTTGTAGTTCGGAAGTGCCGTCCACACGGAAAGAGACACTTGCTCCCGTGTCTCAGTGGGGTTCAGTAACGTCAGCTGATCCCCTGCTGTGTGGATGGCAGTCTCTCCTGCTGTAAACTCATTCAAAATACAGTAGGCCTCTGCCTACACCCTCCTATTTCCTGGGCTTCAACACAGCCAGTTGTAGTTCGGAAGTGCCGTCCACACGGAAAGAGACACTTGCTCCCGTGTCTCAGTGGGGTTCAGTAACGTCAGCTGATCCCCTGCTGTGTGGATGGCAGTCTCTCCTGCTGTCACCTCATTCAAAATTCAGTAGGCCTCTGCCTACACCCTCCTATTTCCTGGGCTTCAACACAGCCAGTTGTAGTTCGGAAGTGCCGTCCACACGGAAAGAGATACTTGCTCCCGTGTCTCAGTGGGGTTCAGTAACGTCAGCTGATCCCCTGCTGTGTGGATGGCAGTCTCTCCTGCTGTCACCTCATTCAAAATTCAGTAGGCCTCTGCCTACACCCTCCTATTTCCTGGGCTTCAACACAGCCAGTTGTAGTTCGGAAGTGCCGTCCACACGGAAAGAGACACTTGCTCCCGTGTCTCAGTGGGGTTCAGTAACGTCAGCTGATCCCCTGCTGTGTGGATGGCAGTCTCTCCTGCTGTAAACTCATTCAAAATACAGTAGGCCTCTGCCTACACCCTCCTATTTCCTGGGCTTCAACACAGCCAGTTGTAGTTCGGAAGTGCCGTCCACACGGAAAGAGACACTTGCTCCCGTGTCTCAGTGGGGTTCAGTAACGTCAGCTGATCCCCTGCTGTGTGGATGGCAGTCTCTCCTGCTGTCACCTCATTCAAAATTCAGTAGGCCTCTGCCTACACCCTCCTATTTCCTGGGCTTCAACACAGCCAGTTGTAGTTCGGAAGTGCCGTCCACACGGAAAGAGATACTTGCTCCCGTGTCTCAGTGGGGTTCAGTAACGTCAGCTGATCCCCTGCTGTGTGGATGGCAGTCTCTCCTGCTGTCACCTCATTCAAAATTCAGTAGGCCTCTGCCTACACCCTCCTATTTCCTGGGCTTCAACACAGCCAGTTGTAGTTCGGAAGTGCCGTCCACACGGAAAGAGACACTTGCTCCCGTGTCTCAGTGGGGTTCAGTAACGTCAGCTGATCCCCTGCTGTGTGGATGGCAGTCTCTCCTGCTGTAAACTCATTCAAAATACAGTAGGCCTCTGCCTACACCCTCCTATTTCCTGGGCTTCAACACAGCCAGTTGTAGTTCGGAAGTGCCGTCCACACGGAAAGAGACACTTGCTCCCGTGTCTCAGTGGGGTTCAGTAACGTCAGCTGATCCCCTGCTGTGTGGATGGCAGTCTCTCCTGCTGTAAACTCATTCAAAATACAGTAGGCCTCTGCCTACACCCTCCTATTTCCTGGGCTTCAACACAGCCAGTTGTAGTTCGGAAGTGCCGTCCACACGGAAAGAGATACTTGCTCCCGTGTCTCAGTGGGGTTCAGTAACGTCAGCTGATCCCCTGCTGTGTGGATGGCAGTCTCTCCTGCTGTCACCTCATTCAAAATTCAGTAGGCCTCTGCCTACACCCTCCTATTTCCTGGGCTTCAACACAGCCAGTTGTAGTTCGGAAGTGCCGTCCACACGGAAAGAGATACTTGCTCCCGTGTCTCAGTGGGGTTCAGTAACGTCAGCTGATCCCCTGCTGTGTGGATGGCAGTCTCTCCTGCTGTAAACTCATTCAAAATACAGTAGGCCTCTGCCTACACCCTCCTATTTCCTGGGCTTCAACACAGCCAGTTGTAGTTCGGAAGTGCCGTCCACACGGAAAGAGATACTTGCTCCCGTGTCTCAGTGGGGTTCAGTAACGTCAGCTGATCCCCTGCTGTGTGGATGGCAGTCTCTCCTGCTGTCACCTCATTCAAAATTCAGTAGGCCTCTGCCTACACCCTCCTATTTCCTGGGCTTCAACACAGCCAGTTGTAGTTCGGAAGTGCCGTCCACACGGAAAGAGATACTTGCTCCCGTGTCTCAGTGGGGTTCAGTAACGTCAGCTGATCCCCTGCTGTGTGGATGGCAGTCTCTCCTGCTGTAAACTCATTCAAAATACAGTAGGCCTCTGCCTACACCCTCCTATTTCCTGGGCTTCAACACAGCCAGTTGTAGTTCGGAAGTGCCGTCCACACGGAAAGAGATACTTGCTCCCGTGTCTCAGTGGGGTTCAGTAACGTCAGCTGATCCCCTGCTGTGTGGATGGCAGTCTCTCCTGCTGTAAACTCATTCAAAATACAGTAGGCCTCTGCCTACACCCTCCTATTTCCTGGGCTTCAACACAGCCAGTTGTAGTTCGGAAGTGCCGTCCACACGGAAAGAGACACTTGCTCCCGTGTCTCAGTGGGGTTCAGTAACGTCAGCTGATCCCCTGCTGTGTGGATGGCAGTCTCTCCTGCTGTAAACTCATTCAAAATACAGTAGGCCTCTGCCTACACCCTCCTATTTCCTGGGCTTCAACACAGCCAGTTGTAGTTCGGAAGTGCCGTCCACACGGAAAGAGATACTTGCTCCCGTGTCTCAGTGGGGTTCAGTAACGTCAGCTGATCCCCTGCTGTGTGGATGGCAGTCTCTCCTGCTGTCACCTCATTCAAAATTCAGTAGGCCTCTGCCTACACCCTCCTATTTCCTGGGCTTCAACACAGCCAGTTGTAGTTCGGAAGTGCCGTCCACACGGAAAGAGACACTTGCTCCCGTGTCTCAGTGGGGTTCAGTAACGTCAGCTGATCCCCTGCTGTGTGGATGGCAGTCTCTCCTGCTGTCACCTCATTCAAAATTCAGTAGGCCTCTGCCTACACCCTCCTATTTCCTGGGCTTCAACACAGCCAGTTGTAGTTCGGAAGTGCCGTCCACACGGAAAGAGATACTTGCTCCCGTGTCTCAGTGGGGTTCAGTAACGTCAGCTGATCCCCTGCTGTGTGGATGGCAGTCTCTCCTGCTGTAAACTCATTCAAAATACAGTAGGCCTCTGCCTACACCCTCCTATTTCCTGGGCTTCAACACAGCCAGTTGTAGTTCGGAAGTGCCGTCCACACGGAAAGAGATACTTGCTCCCGTGTCTCAGTGGGGTTCAGTAACGTCAGCTGATCCCCTGCTTTGTGGATGGCAGTCTCTCCTGCTGTAAACTCATTCAAAATACAGTAGGCCTCTGCCTACACCCTCCTATTTCCTGGGCTTCAACACAGCCAGTTGTAGTTCGGAAGTGCCGTCCACACGGAAAGAGATACTTGCTCCCGTGTCTCAGTGGGGTTCAGTAATGTCAGCTGATCCCCTGCTGTGTGGATGGCAAAGTCTCCTGCTGCCTACACAGTCGTACCACTACTGATTTTTAACCGTGCTCCAATTAGGCCTGTGGCTCCACTGTCTCTCGTATTTCCCCTGTCCTCCAACCCTGCCAGTTACAGCTCCGAAGTGGCGTCTGCACAATCCACACTTGTTCCTGTGTTACAGGTGTTCAGTCCGATCAGTTAATCCCCTGATGTGTGTCCGGCAATGTCGCCTGCTCTGTCCACATTCCCATTATCGGAATGTGGACAGAGCAGGCGACATTGCCGGACACACATCAGGGGATTAACTGACCGGACTGAACACCTGTAACACAGGAACAAGTGTGGATTGTGCAGACGCCACTTCGGAGCTGTAACTGGCGGGGTTGGAGGACAGGGGAAATACGAAAATCAGTGAATCCACAGGCCTAAGTGGAGCTTGGTTCAAATTAGTAGTCTACAACCGATCTTAAAATTTCTTCAATGCAGCCTAAGCCTGCTCCGTGCTTGTCCCTGGGCTTCAACACAGCCAGTTGTTGCTCGGAAGTGCCGTCTTCACAGAGTAAAACACTAGCTCCTGTGTTTGTGGGGTTCAGTAACGTCAGCTGTTCCCCTGCTGTTTTGATGGCAATCTGTCCTGCTGCCTCCCAATTGACAGCACATCAGGCCTCAGCCTGCTAAGTGCTTGTCCTGGGCTCCAACATCGCCAGTTGCTGCTCATAACTGACTTTGGCACGGGTACTCCCTCCTGCCCAGCTTGGTTCCAGCCCTGCCTGCTGTTTCCGGGAAGTGTCAATGTCAGTTTGCCACCCCAAGTTGCCATGTCGTGTTGCGGTTGGGTTAGCCGAGGCTAGGGTGCCAGCAGTTTAGGTGCTTCCTATGTGGACTGCGGGTTCTGGTAAGAAAGGTTTGTTCCATAGTGCCAGTAGGACAAGCACCCCCTGTAGGACTGTGTGATTCGGTAACTGCGGCCAGCTTGCGGCATGCCAACTTTGCTTTTCAGGGGTAACTTCTGATACCCCTCCGGGTTCCAGCACCGTCAGCTGGTTCTCATCAGAGCCTTTGGCCTAGGTGCCTCCATCTCGGTATCCGAGTTCCAGCAACGTCTGCTGGTCCTTGGTAGTGCTTTGTAGCACAGGTACCTCCTGCTTAGTAACCGGGTTCCAGCACCGTCAGCTGGTCCTCGGTTGTGCCATTGGCTCTTATTCCTTCTGCTGCCCCTCCGGGTGCCAGCACTGTCAGCTGGTCCTCGCTATTTCCATTTGCTCTTGCAGCTTATGCTACCCCTCCGGGTTCCAGCACCGTCAGCTGGTTCTCGTCAGAGCCTTTGGCCTAGGTGCCTCCATCTCGGTATCCGAGTTCCGGCAACGTCTGCTGGTCCTTGGTAGTGCTTTGTAGCACAGGTACCTCCTGCTTAGTAACCGGGTTCCAGCACCGTCAGCTGGTCCTCGGTTGTGCCATTGGCTCTTATTCCTTCTGCTGCCCCTCCGGGTGCCAGCACTGTCAGCTGGTCCTCGCTATTTCCATTTGCTCTTGCAGCTTATGCTACCCCTCCGGGTTCCAGCACCGTCAGCTGGTTCTCGTCAGAGCGTTTGGCCTAGGTGCCTCCATCTCGGTATCCGAGTTCCGGCAACGTCTGCTGGTCCTTGGTAGTGCTTTGTAGCACAGGTACCTCCTGCTTAGTAACCGGGTTCCAGCACCGTCAGCTGGTCCTCGGTAGTGCCATTGGCTCTTGTTCCTTCTGCTGCCCCTCCGGGTGCCAGTACCGTCAGCTGGTTCAAGAGGACAAAGAACAGGAAGACAACCACCAAGATGCAGAACAACAAGAGAGAGAAGACAAAGAAGCATAAAAAAAACAAAGCAGAAGAACATTAAGCATAAGACTAATACTCTGAGCAAATGATATTATCTTATTTATAAGCAGAAGAAGACTAAGCAGTGTATGGGGGTGAGTCCGTTCCTCCTCGTGGTGCCCCTGGAAAAGGCCTGCTTCTGCAGGCCAAACTGAACGCGGACAAATCCTGTTGTAAATCTTTTGTGACAGGCAGAACGGAAGGTGTAAACTTCTAACTTTTCTAGATAACAACTACAGGAATGCCTGACACAAACAAGAATATGATGAAGAAGAATAGGAAGAAGATGAAGAAGCTGAATATGTAGAATAATAATTGTTGAATAAGAAGAATATGAAGAATGTAAGAAAAGGAAGAAGAAGAAGAAGAAGAAGAAGAAGAAGAAGAAGAAGAAGAAGAAGAAGAATGTAAAAAAAGGAAGTAGAAGAAGAAGAAGAAGAATGTACAAAAAGGAATAAGAAGAAGAATGTAAAAAAAGGAAGTAGAAGAAGAAGAAGAAGAATGTAAAAAAAGGAAGTAGAAGAAGAAGAATGTAAAAAAAGGAAGTAGAAGAAGAAGACATACATGTCTGGCAAAATATAAATGAGGCTAACATAGTCAATATCTTTGTAACTCCTAACATCTTTAAAAAAAAAAGTTTAATTCCTGCTATTCCATTTGATTGGGCTAAACCTCTATGGCTTTAATGTCTCCTCCACCTCCCACAATACATTCTACATTATTCTTAGTTGTTTTTCTTCATGTAGAATTAACCTACAAGGAAAGAAAGGTTTTTTTTTAATTCCGATATTTTGGCCCCATTGACTTGCATTGGTTCCCGGTATCGGAATCGGCGATACCGATACTTTTTTTTAAGATCGGCCGATCCATTCCGATCCGATATTTTCAAGTATCGGCTGGTATCGCTCAACTCTAGTGATCAGCTTAACAGCAATTACTTGCAAAGTCAATATTTGCCTAGAAAATTAACTTTATCCCCCAAAACACATTTCAACATCATTGCAGCCCTGCCTTAAAAGGACCAGCTAACATCGTTTCAGTGATTGCTCCATTAACACAGGTGTGGGTGTTGATGAGGACAGGGCTGGAGATCAATCTGTCATGATTAAGTAAGAATGACACCACTGGACACTTTAAAAGGAGGCTGGTGCTTGGCATCATTGTTTCTCTTCTGTTAACCATGGTTATCTCTAAAAAAAACACGTGCAGTCATCATTGCACTGCACAAAAATGGCCTAACAGGGAAGAGTATCGCAGCTAAAAAGATTGCACCTCAGTCAACAATCTATCGCATCATCAAGAACTTCAAGGAGAGAGGTTCCCTTGTTGCCAAAAAGGCTCCAGGGCGCCCAAGAAAGACCAGCAAGCGCCAGGACCATCTCTTAAAAGTGTTTCAGCTGCGGGATTGGGCTACCAGCAGTGCAGAGCTTGCTCAGGAATGGCAGCAGGCAGGTGTGAGTGCATCTGCATGCACTGTGAGGCGGAGACTCTTGGAGCAAGGCGTGGTCTCAAGGAGGGCAGCAAAGAAGCCACTTCTCTCCAGAAAAAACATCATGGACAGACTGATATTCTGCAAGAGGTACAGGGAGTTGACTGCTGAGGACTGGGGAAAAGTCATTTTCTCTGATGAATCCCCTTTTCAATTGTTTGGGACATCTGGAAAACAGCTTATTCGGAGAAGACCAGGTGAGCGCTACCACCAGTCTTGTCTCATGCCAACTGTCAAGCATCCTGAAACCATTCATGTGTGGGGTGGCTTCTCAGCCAAGGGAATGGGCTCTCTCGCAGTCTTGCCTAAAAACACAGCCATGAATAAAGAATGGTACCAGAATGTCCTCCAAGAGCAACTTCTCCCAACCGTTCAAGAGCAGTTTGGCGATCAACAATGCCTTTTTCAACATGATGGAGCACCTTGCCATAAAGCAAAGGTGATAACTAAATGGCTCAGGGAACAAAACATAGAGATTTTGGGACCATGGCCTGGAAACTCCCCAGATCTTGATCCCATTGAGAACTTGTGGTCAATCATCAAGAGACGGGTGGACAAACAAAAACCTTCAAATTCAGACAAAATAAAAGCATTGATTTTGCAAGAATGGACTGCTATCAGTCAGGATTTGATCCAGAAGTTGATTGAGAGCATGCCAGGGAGAATTGCTGAGGTCCTGAAGAAGAAGGGTCAACACTGCAAATATTGACTTGCTGCATTAACTCATTCTGTCAATATAACCTTTTGTTACTCATAATATGATTGCAATTATATTTCTGTATGTGATAAAAACATCTGACAAACACACATAAAAACCAGAGGGCAGCAGATCATGTGAAAATATAATATTTGTGTCATTCTCAAAACTTTTGGCCATGACTGTACATATCCTCCATCCCATAGTCCCGTGCCCATATACCCATCATACATATTCGCCATCCCATAGTCCCATGCCCATATACCCATCATACATATTCGCCATCCCATAGTCGAGTGCCCATATACCCATCACACATCCTTCATTTCATAGTCCCATGCCCATATACCCATCACACATCCTCCATCCCATAGTTCCGTGCCCATATACATATCCGCCATCCCAGAGTCCCGTGCCCATATATCCTTCATACATATCCTTCATCCCATAGTCCAGTGCCCATATACCCATCACACATCTTCCATCCCATAGTCGAGTGCCCATATACCATCACACATCCTTCATCTCATAGTCCCATGCCCATATACTCATCATACATATCCTCCATCCCATAGTCCCGTGCCCATAAACCCATCATACATATCCTCCATCCCATAGTCCCGTGCCCATATACCCATCATACATATCCGCCATCTCATAGTCCCGTGCCCATATACCCGTCATACATATCCTCCATCCCATAGTCCAATGCCCATATACCCGTCATACATATCCTCCATCCCACAGTCAACCATTATGACATCATAATGAGCGGCGGCAGGGCTTGCAACCTATGATGACATCAGCGTCGCCATGGCAACCATTGTGACATCATAATGAGGGGCGGGGCTTGATACGCACACACTGCTTCCCCAGTATGCAAATAGGGGCATTATGACATCATAATGAGGGGCGGGGCTTGACGTGCACACACTTTTTCCCCAGTATGTAGACAGGGGCAAAATTGTTTGGTGAATTGGAACGCGCGGGGTTGAAATTTCACCTCACAACATAGCTTAGGACGCTCTCGGGGTCCAGACGTGTGACTGTGCCAAATTTTGTGGCTGTAGCTGCGACGGTGCGGATGCCTATCCCGGACATACACACATACACACACACATACACACATACATACACACTTTGAGCTTTATATATTAGATATAAAGCTCAAGTGTGTGTATGTATGTACAGTGGGGCAAAAAAGTATTTAGTCAGTCAGCAATAGTGCAAGTTCCACCACTTAAAAAGATGAGAGGCGTCTGTAATTTACATCATAGGTAGACCTCAACTATGGGAGACAAACTGAGAAAAAAAAATCCAGAAAATCACATTGTCTGTTTTTTTTTCATTTTATTTGCATATTATGGTGGAAAATAAGTATTTGGTCAGAAACAAAATTTCATCTCAATACTTTGTGATATATCCTTTGTTGGCAATGACAGAGGTCAAACGTTTTCTGTAAGTCTTCACAAGGTTGCCACATACTGTTGTTGGTATGTTGGCCCATTCCTCCATGCAGATCTCCTCTAGAGCAGTGATGTTTTTGGCTTTTCGCTTGGCAACACGGACTTTCAACTCCCTCCAAAGGTTTTCTATAGGGTTGAGATCTGGAGACTGGCTAGGCCACTCCAGGACCTTGAAATGCTTCTTACGAAGCCACTCCTTCGTTGCCCTGGCGGTGTGCTTTGGATCATTGTCATGTTGAAAGACCCAGCCACGTTTCATCTTCAATGCCCTTGCTGATGGAAGGAGGTTTGCACTCAAAATCTCACGATACATGGCCCCATTCATTCTTTCATGTACCCGGATCAGTCGTCCTGGCCCCTTTGCAGAGAAACAGCCCCAAAGCATGATATTTCCACCACCATGCTTTACAGTAGGTATGGTGTTTGATGGATGCAACTCAGTATTCTTTTTCCTCCAAACACGACAAGTTGTGTTTCTACCAAACAGTTCCAGTTTGGTTTCATCAGACCATAGGACATTCTCCCAAAACTCCTCTGGATCATCCAAATGCTCTCTAGCAAACTTCAGACGGGCCCGGACATGTACAGGCTTAAGCAGTGGGACACGTCTGGCACTGCAGGATCTGAGTCCATGGTGGCGTAGTGTGTTACTTATGGTAGGCCTTGTTACATTGGTCCCAGCTCTCTGCAGTTCATTCACTAGGTCCCCCCGCGTGGTTCTGGAATTTTTGCTCACCGTTCTTGTGATCATTCTGACCCCACGGGGTGGGATTTTGCGTGGAGCACCAGATCGAGGGAGATTATCAGTGGTCTTGTATGTCTTCCATTTTCTAATTATTGCTCCCACAGTTGATTTCTTCACTCCAAGCTGGTTGGCTATTGCAGATTCAGTCTTCCCAGCCTGGTGCAGGGCTACAATTTTGTTTCTGGTGTCCTTTGACAGCTCTTTGGTCTTCACCATAGTGGAGTTTGGAGTCAGACTGTTTGAGGGTGTGCACAGGTGTCTTTTTATACTGATAACAAGTTTAAACAGGTGCCATTACTACAGGTAATGAGTGGAGGAAAGAGGAGACTCTTAAAGAAGAAGTTACAGGTCTGTGAGAGCCAGAAATCTTGATTGCTTGTTTCTGACCAAATACTTATTTTCCACCATAATATGCAAATAAAATGAAAAAAAAACAGACAATGTGATTTTCTGGATTTTTTTTTCTCAGTTTGTCTCCCATAGTTGAGGTCTACCTATGATGTAAATTACAGACGCCTCTCATCTTTTTAAGTGGTGGAACTTGCACTATTGCTGACTGACTAAATACTTTTTTGCCCCACTATATGTGTGTATGTATGCATGTATGTGTGTGTGTGTGTGTGTATGTCCGGGATTGGCACCCGCACCGTCGCAGCTACAGCCACATAATTTGGCACAGTCACACGTCTGGAGAGTGTCCTAGGCTATGTTGTGAGGCGAAATTTTAACCCTGCGCTTTCCACTTCACCAAACAATTTTGCCCCTATCTACAAAATGGGGAAAAAGTGTGTGTGTGTATCAAGCCCCGCCCCCATTATGATATCATAATGGTTGGCATGGCGACGCTGATGTCATCATAGTAGGCAAAAGAACACGGCACTCAAGAGAAAAAGGAAGGTTGTTCAGTGCTCAAGTAAAGTTTCCAATCCATAAATATGTACAAAAATACTTGGCACTCAAAAATGAAGAAGGAGTATATTCTTTATTTAGCATCCAGACAAAAATAGACTCATATCGTATGAACGTTTTCGGTCCAACAACGGACCTTCATCAGAAAGGTTTTTTGGTTTCTTTTGGTAGAAAACTGCAAAAGATACAGATAGGGTAATAGATATCCTTAGGTGGTAGCAAAGTCTATGCTGCTGGTATTATATAGAGGCTGGAGCACGAGTCTATCTGGTTGGAGTTAGATTAATGTCACTGGATAAAGCAGGGCTACAGGAATGGATTAACAGCGCTAGGAGTGCAGGCTCTGCAAACAGATACAGCGCTTAGTGCCTGCAGGAGAAATCCAGGGCGCCGCCGTGTGTGTATCAAGCCCCGCCCCTCATTATGATGTCATAATGGTTGCTATGGCGATGCTGATGTCATCATAGGTTGCAAGCCTCGCCGCTCATTATGATGTCATAATGGTTGACTATGGATGGAGGATGTGTGATGGGTATGTGGGCACTGGACTATGGGATGGAGGATATGTATGACGGGTATATGGGCACGGGACTATGGGATGGAGGATGTGTGATGGGTATATGGGCATGGGACTATGGGATGGAGGATATGTATGGTGGGTATATGGGCACGGGACTATGAGATGAAGGATGTGTGATGGGTATATGTGCATGGGACTATGGGATGGAGGATGTGTGATGGGTATATGGGCACTCGACTATGGGATGGCGAATATATATGATGGGTATATGGGCATGGGACTATGGGATGGAGGATATGTATGATGGGTATATGGGCACGGGCCTATGGGATCGTGGATATGTATGATGGGTATATGTGCACGGGTCTATGGGATGGAGGATAATTATAATTTGCTATAACTAACCACAGTTAGTTACTATGCCCGGGCAGTGCCGCGCTCTTCAGCTAGTATATTTCATATATGTCCTATTATCGATTATCTATCCACCTTCTTCCTATCTATCTATCAACTATCTATTATGACCACCAGTCTGTTTCAATAGCAAAAACACCAGCCTGCCTTCCATACAACCCCCTTGTCCAAGGTTACCTTCCAGGAGCTCCGCTCCACACACTGACTTCTCATCAGTCCTGGCTTCCAGGGAAGCTGCCTTGCTCGACAAGCTCAACCCCATCAGTTCCAGATCCATAGAAGGACGGTAGCTTCCCCAACACAGGAGCTGTTACACACTCTGAAGGTACATGATCTCCACCATGTGCTGCTCAGGAAACCTGTCCTCTTGCAGGACCTCCCAACACAGAGACCATGTGATCACACCACAGTCTCATTATATCCTATGAGACTCACCCCTTGATGGGAGGTGTGTGGTTAGCCAGACCTGCCCAGTTCTCCAGCTAACCCTGTAAGCCCCATCCCTTATAAACTAAACAAGGCTTGTAGAACAACAGGTCCCAGAGCAACATTCCAGGCTTACAGCGCAGAGGACCTCCGCCTCTGCGACACATTCCGGCTAGAGTTGAGCGAAACCGGTAGGTCAAGTTAAAAAATAGCCGACTTTAGCTAAAGTCGGGTTTCGCTGATCGAAACCTGACCATAGCGTGAGGTTGGCCATGAAGTCACCGATCAGAGCGCCAAAGTCGCATTTCAAATAATGCTTCCAGTGCCTTTTCCCAGCCAATGATGGAGGACGCACACTGTGGGCAACGTGATGACATGGGCAGCGGCCACCACCATCTTAGAGAAGGGCATTGAAGTGATTGGCTGGCTTTGTGTGGCGTCACAGTGGGTATAAGAGGCTGTGACCGCCATCTTACTTCTGCCGATCTTAGAATAGGGAGAGGTGCTGCTGCTGATTCTGAATAAGGGAGAGGGTTAGGCAGGGAAGAAGAAAGCAAAAATTGCTGCTGCTGATTCTGAATAAGGGAGAGCGTTAGGCAGGGAAGAAGAAAACAAAAATTGCTTCTGCTGATAGCGCTTTTCACTGTACAGTTAGTGTGCAGTGAAAGGGGAGGATTTTTGTTGTGTGCAGCAGCGCTGGTGGTGATTAGGCTACCTTTGAAGGCTATCTGTTAGCTACATTGCTGTGTGCACACTGCTGTTCAAACTGCTTTTTTCAAAGCACTCCAACTTTTATTATTTTGTCCTGGTGAGTTACTAAGCATTCATTTTTTCACACACCGTATAGCGGTGTACGCTCCTCACACACTACCGTGTACCGGTTCCTATCACGGACAAATAGAAGCTATCTGGGTGTGACTCTGGAAGAAAAAGCCGAGGAGTTTTTCCGCTTTTCCAGACCTACACCTTAGAGTGCTGTTCGCTTTTCAAACAACTTCGTATATCTGCTGCTTGATCATGGTCAAAACTAGACAGAGACAGCGTGTGTCAGTCCGTATACAAATAGACGGAGATTGACAATTTTCCATACAGACACCGTATAGTGGTGTATGCTCCTCACACACCACCATGTACCAGCTGGTATGATGGACAAATAGAAGCTATCTGGGTGTGACTCTGGAAGAAAAAGCTGAGGAGTTTTTCTGTTTTTCCAGACCTACACCTTAGAGTGCTGTCCGCTTTTCAAACAGTTTCCTATATCTGCTGTTTGATTTCGGTCAAAACTAGACAGAGACAGAGTGTGTCAGTCCTTATACAAACAGACGGAGATTGACAATTTTCCATACACACACCGTATAGAGCTGTCCGATTCTCAAACAGTATTGTAATATCTGTTGTTCGCATCACAGTCACATCTATACAGAGTCAGCGTGTGTGTGACACTCCGTAAATACATATACAGAGATTGTTAGTTACACAAAAAACGTATACAGCTGTACACTTCTGATACAGTTCCGTATATCTGCTTGTTGGATTATGGTCCAATACATACTGTGAGAGCGTCTGTGACTAACAAAATATATACATAGATTTAATTTTTGTAATACACCTTACACAGCTGGACGCTCCTCATACAGTACCATCTCTCTGCTGGTATTTTTGGTACATTTTCACAAACATGAGGAAGTATGGTGGAAGAGTCCGCGGATGTGGGCAGGGGGGCGCAGCTGGTACTGATGGTGGTGGTGCATCGGCTGGTTCTGGCAAAAGCACAATAGCAGCTAAGGCAGGAGGTGTTGAGCCTGCGTCATCGTCTGGCCCAAGACCTGTAAGGTTGCCTTTTCTTGGAGTAGGAAAACCGCTTTTAAAGCCTTAGCATCAGGAACAGGTTTTGGCGTACATTGCCGAAACAGCGACCAGCTCTATTGCCTCCTCTTCTGAACGTTCGAAAACTGCAAGCACGGAGTCGTCAGTGCAGGGTTCTGGTCAGAAAAAACACCTTTCCTTGTGTCCTTCACCCCCACAAAAAGGATGCGGCAGCCCACACTTCAGATTACTCTTTGGAGCTCTTTTCACATACCATGCCTGGGTTATCCAGTCAAATCCAGAATTCCTCAGTCCAAGAAGAATCTGACATGGAGTGCACTGATGCACAGCCACTGCTAGATGATTCTGCTGGTACATCGACCCAGAGCACTACATTGCCCTCACAGTCTATTGAGCCAGAATCTGACCCTGATGAAACTCAGGTGCCCCTTCCCGCATACTATACCACCTTACACGGTGACATAGAGGAAGGTAAAGAGGAAGGTGCAGATGACTTTGAAGAGGAGGTGATGGATGACCCAGTTCTGGACCCGGATTGGCATCCATTGGGGAGGAGGGAGGCGCTGGCAATAGTTCAGATAAGGAGAAGGATCCGCAGCAGGCATTGACATCGCAGCAGCGATTATCTGCCAGGCCCGTAGCTGTCCAAAAACGTGGAACGAAAACTAAAAGAGTTGAAGGACATCTCGGCCAGATGGTCAACTTAGCACAGCGTGCAAGGCCAGAAAATGTATACCATAGCAGGAAGAGTGCACTGTGGCACTTTTTTGTCCAAAATCCTACTGATGAGGTAAAGGTTACCTGTAAGAAGTGCGGAGGGACCTTTAGCCGAGGTAAACAACTCCGAAATTTGAATACCAGTTGCATGCTTAGACATTTAATCAATATGCACTTGCAAGCGTGGACAGACTACAAAACCTCAGGTAGCACGTGTGCACCTGCTCCGACTGAAGGTAGCCAGCAACTCTCCATCGCTTCCCCCACTGTAAGACCACCGCCACCATTAAGCACACCACCAGCACTAAATGTGGAGGTGTCGTCGCAAGGCCAAAGCACTCAGGGAATCACAATGGTTTTGCAACACAACACTGAATCTAGGCCATCACCACCAATACCATCACCAACCCCCTCTCACTCCGTCCGGTCCACCGCTACTTCCCCCATATGCAGCTCTCCAGTCCAGCTCACCCTACCAGACACTCTGAGTAGGACAAGAAAGTACTCATCCTCTCATCCACGTACACTTTGTTTGAACGCCTACATTGCCAAACTAATCTCATTAGAGATGATGCCCTACCGTTTGGTTGAAAGCGAAGCTTTCCGCGACCTCATGGCCTACACTGTCCATGCTATGACCTACCCAGTCGGCACTTCTTTTCTCGAAAAGCCATCCCTGCCCTCCACCGGCATGTGAAAGACCGCATTGTCCATGCACTAAAACAGTCAATGAGTGGAGAGGTGCACCTCACAACAGATGCATGGACTAGTAGGCATGGCCAGGGCTGTTACATGTCCATCACTGTGCACTGGGTTAATGTTGTGGAAGCAGGCTCCACTGGGGACAGCGGCGGTGGAACAGTGCTGCCTAGCCCACGGTATAGGAAACAGTTGGCTGTAGGCTTTCGATCCTCCTCTATCAGCGAAAGCTAGTCCACAGAGCGCAGTTGCACGAGCACTCCATCCGCAGGTGGCAGTGTTGCACATGAGGTGTCCCACTATCGAACAGCTAGTGGTAAGCGTCAGCAGGCTGTGTTAAAGATGAAGTCTTTGGGCGACAACAGACACACCGCGGAGGTAGTGGCCGACTACATCTTGAGGCAGGCAAGGTAGTCAGTGATAACGGCCATAATTTTGTGGCAGTCATAGCCCATGCAAAACTTACACACATACCTTGTCTGGCTCACACTTTGAACCTGGTGATGCAGTGCTTCCTTAATAATTATCTGGAGTTAACATCCCTGCTCCTTAAGGTGCGAAGACTGTGCTCGCACATCCGTCGCTCAAATGTCCACTCCACTCGTATGCAGAAGCTGCAGTGATTGCTCCACCTCCCCAAGCACCGCCTAATCATAGACGTTGCAACAAGGTGGAACTCCACCCTGCACATGGTTGAGAGGCTGTGTGAACAGAGGCAGGCTGTAATGCATTTGTGGGAGGATACACAGGCTGGCAGTTTGAGGGAAGACATGGAATTGTCGGGTGTGCAGGGGTCAAAGCTGAAAGACCTCTGTAAAGTCCTTCAGTGTTTTGAGGCATGCACATGGCTGGTAAGCGCAGACGACACCATCATAAGCATGAGCATCCCACTTATGCGTCTGTTCATGCAAAGTTTGATGCACATTAAGGATCAGGCGTCTGCAGCAGAGGAGGAGGAGGGAAGCCTTGATGACAGTCAGCCATTCTCTGGTCAGGGAACTGTCCTGGACGAGGTGGAGGAAGAAGAGGAAGAGGAGGAGGAGGAGGATGAGGGGGATGATTATTTTGGGCAGGAGGATGCTTCTCAGGGGGCAAGAGAAAATGTTGGCGTTCCAAGGTCAGGTACAGTGTTTGTGTGTGACTGTAGGGAAGTGGATTTGCCAGAAACTGCTCCTCCACCCACCACAGGCAGTGCATCATTGACACCTGGAACATTGGCCCACATGTGCGATTATGTCTTGAGGATCCTAAAAAGGGACCCCAGCATTGCCAAAATGATGAGGGATGACGACTACTGGCTGGACAGCATCCTCGATCCACGCCAGAAAGGCAAATTACACAACATCATGCCACAGGAGAACCTAGAGATAATATTGGCTAACAAACAAGCAACTCTGGTAAATCGTTTGTTTGAGGCTTTCCCAGCACACAGCAGCGGTGCTGGTTCTCCCACGAGCCGTAGGGGCACAATGGAAGAGGTGTTCGTAGTGCACACAGCCGAAGTGGCGTTGGAGACAGGGGTTTAATGACCATGTTGTGGAATGATTTCTCAAGTACCGCTCACGCGACTGCTAATACTGCATCGATTAAAAGTGACAGGAGACAGCAGTTGTCAACTATGGTTACAAACTACTTCTCCTCCCATATCGATGTTCTCTCTCACAGGTCATTCCCCTTTGACTATTGGGCCTCTAAACTGGACGCCTGGCCTGAATTGGCACAATATGCCCTACAGGAGCTCGCTTGCCCTGCTGCTTGTGTTTTATCTGAAATAGTCTTCAGTGCTGCTGGATCAATCCTGACTGAAAAAAGGACCCGTCTGTCTACCCAAAATGTTGATGATCTAACCTTCATTAAAATGAATCACACATGGGTTTCAAAGGATTTTGTCCCACCTTCCCCTGATGACACATAGGTTGCCAGAAAACTGCCTTGCTTTTGTCCTTCTCTTCCTCAGACTTGCCCAATTCCGCCCTTTGCAGCAGCTGAATGTCCAGCCAACACATCAACATATACGATTTTTTAAGCCTCCCTAAGTGGGCTGCCCACCCCCCCAATGGCTGGGGTCATCACCTGGCGCACCCGGGCAAGTGCCGTTGCTCTGAACAGGTGGATGGGCTCACAGATGGCCGACGGCACTGGAACAGGGCCCCTCATAGTACAATACAGTGTCTCTGATGGTGGG
Organism: Dendrobates tinctorius; assembly: GCF_039654945.1. Lineage (NCBI taxonomy): Eukaryota > Metazoa > Chordata > Amphibia > Anura > Dendrobatidae > Dendrobates > Dendrobates tinctorius. Next base: position 14,605,862 of record NW_027361677.1, read on the forward strand.
GGGGCCCACTCGCCGTCAGACACACCAGCGTGTGTGTGCCAGTACAGTCGACCACGAGTTTGCCCCCCTGCTTGGTCATGGCCACAGCACTTGCAATTTGCAATACTTACCTCTCCCTGCTCCACCGCTGTGTAGTCTGGGCAGTTAAATCCTTCACAGGGACGTCTACTAGAAATTTGGTGTATTGATCGATGATGGTTAAGATGTAGCTATGCCCTGTTTTGCTGGCCTCTACCTTCAGATGATCAATGGCTACCATTTGTAATGTACGTCAAATTACAAGCGGATGCAGTGGTGCTTTATGATCACCTTTCACAGTTGTGATAGTCACAGATGTGTGACATTCCTGCCACCATTTTTCAATGTCTCCTCTCATGCCAATCCAATAGAATCGCCTACGGCCTGTGGCTTCTGTCTTTTGCACTCCAAAATGACCAGACACATCATGATAGGCAGTGAGGACCATGTCTACATCTCTCCCTGTGATCACAGTTTGATGGAGACGAGTAACGGTGATGTGATCCACGCTACTGCGATAAAGCAATCCTTTCTTCACAAAGAACCGTTTTCGCTGTCTCCACAGACACAGTAATTGAGGGTCTGCATCACCTTTGTGACACCTACTGGGAGGTTTTCCCACGATGAGTAATTCCCAAATTTCTGCTAACACTCGACTTTCCGTCTGTACTTGTATCCATGTAGTTTCCCGTAGCGGAGAGTCTGGACTGGCTTACTGAGATTGAAATATATACAAAGACCACAACACTGTATACTGTTGTATGCTTCGACTACCTTTCCCTTTTTCTACTTGTTAAATTCTGGTGTAATACATACTGAGCCTGTGAGTGTCTGTGTCTGATTCCGGAAGTATAGACGGAAATTTACAATTACTCCTAGACTGGATACACCTGGTATGTGCTGATACAGTACCTTTGTTCCAAATTTTGCATTACGGTATCATCCATAGTGAGTGAGCGTGTGTGGTTTACGCCTTCTATATATAAGAATCGGAGATACCAATTTTTACCCTATACTCGATACAGCTTGTATCTTGTTATACAGTACCTTTGTTCGACATTTTGTATTACGGTCAAATCCATACTGAGTAAGCATCTGAGACTGACTACGGGACTATGTATACGGAGATTTGAATTGTACCCTAGGCTATAATATATATACTTGCTTTCGTGTTATCCAGTACCTTTTCTACAACAGTTTTTATTGTGGTCAAACCCAGACTGAGTGAGCGTTTGAGGGTGACTCCGGAAATATATACAGAGATTTCAAATTTGGCCAACACTGAATACAGCTGTACGCTTGTGTTACATAACCCATTTACAGCTTTTCATATTCTTGTGTAATCCATACTGGGCCTGAGAGCGTTTGTGTCTGCCTCCTAAAATGTATATGGAGATTCAGAATGTTTACACTATACTATATATACCTTGTATCTGGTGATACTGTACCCTTTTTCACCTTTTTATTTTATTGGGTAATCCATACTGAGCCTGTGAGTGTCTGTGTAAATATATACAGATATTTACTGTTATCCCTAGACTGTATAGAGCTGTACACTTCTAATACAGTACCATATATCTGCTGGTATTTTGGGTCAATTTTCTAAAACATGAGGAAGTATGGTGGAAGAGGACGCGGACGTGGGGGACCACCTGGTACTGATGGTGGTGGTGGTGCATCTGCTGGTAGTGCCAAAAACACAATAGCAGCTATGGTAGGAGGTGTTGAGCCTGCATCATGGTGTAGCTCTGGAAGGCCTGTAAGGCTCTGTTTTCTGGGAGTAGGTACACTGCTTTTAAATCCAGAGCATCAGGAAGTGATTTTGGCTTACATTACTGAAACAGCCTCCAGCTCTATCGCCTCCTCTTCTGAAGTTTAAAAAAATGCAAGCACTGAGTCGTAAGTGCAGGCTTCTGGTCAGGAGCAACCACTTTCCTTGCATACTTCACCCACACCAAAAGTGAAGGATGCGGCAGCACACACTTCAGATTACTCCGTGGAGCTCTTTTCACATACCATGACTGGGTTAATTTAAAATGGGGCCCATCATATACTGGAGCATTCAAAATGGGGGACATCTGACACTGGAGCATCATCCATGAGGCCCATCATATACTGGAGCATTCTAAATGGGGCAGATCAGACACTGGAGCAGCAACTATGGGGCACATGATACACTGGAGCATTAGAAATGGGGCCCATTATATATGGAGCATTATTAGGGCCCATAAGACACTGGAGCATCAACCATGAGGCCCATCATATATTGGAGCATTACAAATGGGGGACATCAGACAATGGAGCAGCATTTATGGGGCCCTTTATACACTGGAGCATTACAAATGGAGCCCATTATATATTGAGCATTATTAGGGCCCATCATACACTGGAGCATCATCCATGAGGCCCATCATGTACTGGAGCATTGTAAATGGGGCAGATCAGACACTGGAGCAGCATTTATGGGGCACATTATACACTGGAGCATTAGAAATGGAGCCCATTATATATGGAGCATTATTTGGGCCCATAACACACTGGAGCATCATCCATGGGGACCATCATATACTGTAGAATTATGTGGAGCTCATCATATACTGTATGGAACATTATATGTGACTAATTATTTGGTATGGAGAAATATATGGGGCTCATTATTCTGTATGGCGCACAATGTGGTGGCCATAACACTGTATGGAGTAATATACTGTCCTGTTTTTGAGCTATTGTACAATTTAAAATAGATCAGTCATGTCATGTAAGCAGTGAAGTATGTGTCATTGTACTATACCGCTATTTCTCTGCCGTATCGGAGCATCATGAGTTGTGGTATGTGTTAAAGGGGCGCTCTTTGGCCCTGGGCCCACGAAAACCAGGAGCTAGCCCTACCCCCCCACAACTTTAGCCAAATAACCTCCCAGTTTTCAATGCCTAACCATTATTATTAAGTAAATTAAGGTTGACGAGATTCAGTAATAAGAAATGATGTTTTTGGCAATGAAATGGGCACTGTAGGTGTGTTTCCTGTCCTCCACTCCCTGCCGACCTTGGTTCCCCATTGACTTGCATTGGGTTTCGTGTTTCAGTCGGCCTCCGACTTTTCCCTATAATCGGCCCATTTCATTCGACCCGACTTTTGAGACCCGAAAAAAGGCAAAGTCGCTCATCTCTAATACCGGCCACTCACAATAACACTGGTCACTGTCTCACACTGCCTATCTATTATCTATCTATGTATGTATACTGAAATGTTTACTGTTCTTTCTCTTACAACATACAATTTTACATGTTAATTATTTTTTATTAATCATTTGAGTGACCTCGATATTAAAATCTGTCATTTAATATCATGACAATATTTCATCTTATATACATTTTGCAGACTCACTATTCTTATTACTGACAGTATCCAAGTCAATTCTGAATGTTTCTGATGATGTTCCTCAGCCTCCGACAAGTGGAGAGAATTCCGAAAACATAATGCATCGAAAATAAGGGCTGTAAAGTAAAAATAAATGATAGGATGGAGAAGTGTCTATTTACTGCTTTTCCATTACATTCAGTCTTAATGCAGTGCTGGAAAGATGTCTAAATATGCGCAGCTACAATAATCTACATTTAGATATGTAAGAGAAAATGTAGAATTATACGGGCAGCAATCAGCGTTACTTAAAGTGCTTTAACTTATTTTGACTTGCACATGAGTCCAATTTTATCTTATCATTTAGTTTACTTAAATTACAGTATATTAAAATTAACAGGAAAAAGATTCAAGTAACATAAAAATGAGCACCCTCCAAAAAAAAGAAATGTAAACATAGGTTACATTACTGCTCCTGTACTGATCCTGAGTTATATCCTATATCCTGTATTATACCCCAGAGCTGCACTCACTATTCTGCTGGTGGAGTCACTGTGTACACACATTACATTACTGATCCTGAGTTAAATCCTGTATTATACCCCAGAGCTGCACTCACTATTCTGCTGGTGCAGTCACTGTGTACATACATTACATTACTGATTCTGAGTTACATCCTGTATTATACTCCAGCGCTGTACTCACTATTCTGCTGGTGCAGTCACTGTGTACATACATTACATTACTGATCCTGAGTTACATCCTGTATTATACTCCAGAGCTGCACTCACTATTCTGCTGGTGCAGTCACTGTGTACACACATTACATTACTGATCCTGAGTTACATCCTGTATTATACTCCAGAGCTGCACTCACTATTCTGCTGGTGCAGTCACTGTGGACATACATTACATTACTGATCCTGAGTTACATCCTGTATTATACTCCAGAGCTGCACTCACTATTCTGCTGGTGCAGTCACTGTGTACATACATTACATTACTGATCCTGAGTTACATCCTGTATTATACCCCAGAGCTGCACTCACTATTCTGCTGGTGCAGTCACTGTGTACATACATTACATTACTGATCCTGAGTTACATCCTGTATTATACTCCAGAGCTGCACTCACTATTCTGCTGGTGCAGTCACTGTGTACATACATTACATTACTGATCCTGAGTTACATCCTGTATTATACTCCAGAGCTGCACTCACTATTCTGCTGGTGCAGTCACTGTGTACATACATTACATTACTGATCCTGAGTTATATCCTGTATTATACCCCAGAGCTGCACTCACTATTCTGCTGGTGCAGTCACTGTGTACATACATTACATTACTGATCCTGAGTTAAATCCTGTATTATACCCCAGAGCTGCACTCACTATTCTGCTGGTGCAGTCACTGTGTACATACATTACATTACTGATCCTGAGTTACATCCTGTATTATACTCCAGCGCTGTACTCACTATTCTGCTGGTGCAGTCACTGTGTACATACATTACATTACTGATCCTGAGTTACATCCTGTATTATACTCCAGAGCTGCACTCACTATTCTGCTGGTGCAGTCACTGTGTACACACATTACATTACTGATCCTGAGTTACATCCTGTATTATACTCCAGAGCTGCACTCACTATTCTGCTGGTGCAGTCACTGTGGACATACATTACATTACTGATCCTGAGTTACATCCTGTATTATACTCCAGAGCTGCACTCACTATTCTGCTGGTGCAGTCACTGTGTACATACATTACATTACTGATCCTGAGTTACATCCTGTATTATACTCCAGAGCTGCACTCACTATTCTGCTGGTGCAGTCACTGTGTACATACATTACATTACTGATCCTGAGTTATATCCTGTATTATTCTGCTGGTGCCCTCAAAAGGGAAACGTTTCTCCTTCATGGTGCCCTCAAAAATGAGTCTTGCGTCTTAGGTGGAAAAATAAAAAGTTCTGAGTTTTGAAATGTGACAATGAAAAAAAAAATCCAATAAATACTGAGTGGTTGTAGCAGTTCAAAACACAGGTGGAATTAAGGGGTTAATCCTACCCTTTTTGTAACCGCTGTGGGTAGAAGTGGGAGCAGTCTAGAAAATTTCTAAGATCTGGCTTATTTTTTATATTTTGCTAATTTGTTTAGTGAAGTAAACGAATACAAGTGGAATTGCTTATTTTCCACGAAAAAAAAAAAAGATCCCAAAAATAAAACCGCTCCTGCTTGCCAAAATACTCCGACTTCATTTGCTAAGTTCATGCAATGTTTGTACTTCAGTAAATATTGCTTCCATGTAATGAGAAGCGGCATTTGATCTCTCCTTGACTGAAGCGAGGAAGAGCTCGATCTTGGCTTCTGTTTATGGACTTTGGAGCTATTTAGCTATTTAGATGCTTTTCCCAGAAGGCAACCAAATTTTAAAATGGGTATTTTTCTGATCTCTGCAAAAATTAACTTTACAAATGATCAAAAAAACAATAATTATGGCAAATCTACTGCAAATTAAATCATGTTCTTTGTATACACCAGAATGATAGATACCCTGTGTAAGAGCCAGGCTTTGCCAACATATAGTTAAAGCGATTGTCCACAGCAGTTGGTAACGATGGCCTATCCTTAGTCTTCCTGCACCTGCGCACTGCAGGACTCTGCTCTGCCCTCAACAGGGAAGAGCAGTGCGCCTGCGCCGGAGCCGTGACAGGAAGCAAAGAAGAGGACGTCATCTGTTATGAATGAATCACGGAAGGAGGAAAAAACAAAAATACAAGCTAAGTCCAGAAAACCGGAGAGGTTGATAGCTATCGGATTGCAGACCCCTGATCCTATCCACAACAACTAACAGTAGCTGTGGGGGGTTCCTACGATGCCCTAGACCCCTCGATCACAGCCGGAGAACTAAATAGGCCTAAAGAAAGAAAAGGGAAATCTAAACTGCCCCACAGCAGACCCCAAAGCAATAGGCAGCCCCCAACATATAATGACGGTGAAGCAAGATGAAAACACTAACACAGATAGAAAGATAGGTTGAGCAAACGATGGGGCCCAAGCTAACTAAAAAGGACAGGATAGAAAAGCTGCTGTCTGCAATCCGTAAAAAACCCTACCAAAAAAAGTCCCAACCGTCTGATAGGAAAAACAGGCCCTGAAGTCGCTAGGACTTCAAAAAGACTATATCAGCACTCAGGTAAATTCTGAAGACAGAGCAAAGAGACAAACTGATCAGAGACAAAAATGGAACTCAGCACACCCCCGACCAGGGATGGCTGAACTCCAAAAAACAAGGTAAACAAAACAAAACTAATAAGTTCACTAGCAGAGCAAAAACTTATCTTTGGGAAGCAGGAATCAGACTGGTCTCCAAGAATCCAGCAGAGAAATCACCAGCGACTCAGAAGAGCGTCGACTGCCTTATATCCAGTCAGAATTTCCTGTTACCCAATCATCATCCACCAGATCAGGTGTTTGGTAATCAGACTCACTACCTTCCTTCACCAGAAGAGGGAGTTCATCAGATATCGACCGTGAAGGGGAAAATGAACTCACAACAGTCATCGTTACAAGATGGGAGGCGCCGGACCGGACCGCAACACCCATCGGACCCGAACCGGACCCAGACCGCCCCCCGGTGAGTATAATCTATCTTGTTTTTCTTCTCTTTCAGGTTACATCGGGGGCTTATCTACAGCATTACAAAATGCTGTAGATAAGCCCCTGATGGCGGTGACCCCAGCTTATATGCCAAAAAATAGGTGACAGATTCCCTTTAAAGCCTGACTCTAATTTTTGAAGATTCTTTTGTGTGTAGACGAGATAGAACACAATTTGCGGCCATTATAAGCCTTGGATCCTTCATATTTTTTCAAGTTTTTTCCTTTTGCAGGCTCTGTCTCTGATTTTCAGTTGTCTCTGAGCTAGTGAGTGGAGACTAGTTGTTATGATGCTTCCCATACACAGAACACACAGACATGAAGGAATTCCTACTCTCTTGAGTTCATGCAGCACATGTCTAGAAGGAGCATGGTGGACATTATACAGAGGTAGCAATAATTTTCGGAAAGTAATGCTGTCACCTGAATTTGAATATTTTGAGATTCAATTCACGGTTCCCAAAAAAAAAAAAACAACTTAAGTGCCACCATAAGCATCAAAGAGCAGGCTGATGTTATTTTGCATGGCCCATAATGCCCTGCAACTCAGACATCTTTCGAATTATGTCTTGTACAGTGGTGGTTGTACCCGCAACATCAGAGATCAGCTGTTCTCAGTGGAGCACAGTTTCTATGGCAGAGTTATTTTCCATCTCTAGAGTCACTGGGTAAGTCTCTCTCTTTTGTAGAGTGTAAGCTCTTATGATCACGAGGGTCCCCTCTCTCTCTCTCTCTCTCTCTCCTATAGAGTGTAAGTTCTTTTGGTCAGTGTGGTTCTCTCTCTCCTGTAGAGTGTAAGTTCTTATGGTCAGTGTGGTTCTCTCTCTCCTGTAGAGTGTAAGTTCTTTTGGTCAGTGGGGTCCTCTCTCTTCCTCTCTCTCCTATATAATGTAAGTTCTTATGTTCAGCGGGTTCTTCTTTCTCTCTCCTATAGAGTGCAAGCTCTTATGGTCAGGAGGGTCCTCTATCTCTCTCTACTGTAGAATGTAAGCTCTTATTGTCAGTGAGGTCCTCTCTTTTTCTCTTCTATATAATATAAGCTCTTATGGTCAGTGTGGTCCTCTCTCGCCTGTAGAATGTAAGCTCTTATGGTCAACGGGGTCCTCTCTCTCTCTCTCCTATATAGTGTAAGTTTTTATGGTCAGTGGGGTCGTCTCTCTCTCTCTCTCTCCTATAGAGTGTAAGGTCTTATGGTCAGAAGGGCTCTTTCTTTTTCTCTTTCCTGCAGAGACATAAGTTCCCCCACATTAATTTACAAGCTTTCCAGTATTGGAAGCTCTTATGGTCAGCAGGGTCATCTCTCTCTCTCCTATAGAGTGTAAGCTCTTATGGTTAGCAGGGTTCTCTCTTTCTCCTATAGTGTAAGCTCTTATGGTCAGCAGAGTCTTCTCTCTTCTATAGAGTGTAAGCTCTTATGGTCAACAGGGTCATCTGTCTCTCTCCCATAGAGTGTAGGCTCTTATGGTTAGCAGGGTTCTCGCTCTCTCCTATAGAGTGTAAGCTCTTATGGTCAGCGGAGTCCTCTCTCTTGTAGAGTGTAAGCTCTTATGGTCAGCAGGGTCATCTCTCTCTCTCCTATAGAGTGTAAGCTCTTATGGTCAATGGGGTCCTCTATCTATCTCCTGTAGAGTGTAAGCTCTTATGGTCAGTGGGGTCCTCTCTCTCTCTCCTATAGAGTGTAAGCTCTTATGGTCAATGGGGTCCTCTATCTATCTCCTGTAGAGTGTAAGCTCTTATGGTCAGTGGGGTCCTCTCTCTCTCTCCTATAGAGTGCAAGGTCTTATGGTCAGAAGGGCTTTTTCTTTTTCTCTTTCCTGCAGAGATGTAAGTTCTTATGGTCATGGAGGTTATCTTTCTCTCATTTCCCTCACATTAATTTACAAGCTTTCCAGTATTGAGATTCATCCAATTTATTTGCAGCAAATTACGGTAAGTTTTTTTGGGGGGGAAAATTCGACAAAGTTGACAAATTTGAATGTTAAAAGATCCACTCATCTCTCTACAACACAGAGCAGTAGACCAGTGACATCTGGGTCAGATAAACTATTAGAACGCAGCAAAACAGACCTGCATGCATCTCACTCTGCTCCTCCCATTTCATTCTAGTTATATATGCAGCTGTAATCTGATCACTAAGTACAGCATCTCGCTGTTTTGATCAAGATGGATTTTAGCGGGTTTTCTTTGCAGTAAATGATGAGTTCAGAAGATAGAAAAAGTGTCCTATAGGTGGGGAAAAAACATATTTCTCTGATAAGATGTATAAAAAAAGTTCCTTAGAGGACCTGAGGTCTGTTCTGGTAAAATCTTGAGATAGCAATTTTGTAGCATAATTTTTTAAAACTGTACAATACAGTCGTTCCATTATTCCTTCTGAAAATGTTTTAACGATTTGACATTAGTGTGTCGCTAATCTTTTTTTTTTCAAAGGGGTGTGACCCTATATTCAGCTCTGATTAGACAGTTTGGAAAAGTTCTGGAACTCATCCCCAACTGGTAACACCCAGTTGCAAGTTTTTCATAAATTTCCAAAAGGAATTCGAGAGGAACGGCACAACACACAGATCTTGCAAAACTTGTTGCAGAATTTACTGAAACAGGGGTGTCGGAAGAGGTGAGAGCTGCCCTTTAACTGTCCTTTACAATTTATTTGGGCTTCCTGGAATGTGGTTACAATGAATATGGTCAAGGTTTCGCTCATGTAGACAAATCAGTGAACTCACCACCAGTCCTGAAAATATTAATTTCTCTCAGTTGTAGAACAAATGTTCCCTTCTCTGTCATTTTGTAGGCTACAGATGAACCCTTTTGAGACCACCAAGCTGTGGTACCATAATCAACCCTAATTCTGGAGGAAAAGTTCAATTTATTTATCTTTTCCTTGAGTCAAACCCTAATGGTTTTCCATCATTGGACAATTCATGGAACCTTATCAAACTTTAAATGACAGTTGCTTTTGATGGATGTATTGGATGCAGATACCTCCTGATCATCACATCTCATCATCATACCAATAGGTTCCTCTTCTAAAAAGTGTACCCAGTCTTTACTCTTTTTTAGACTTTACATCATCCTCCAGGCTTTGCTCATCATATGTCATATTTTCATTAGATCAGATAATGGTCATGGATAGCTGATGTTGATGTCAATCCAGAAGTTACTAGTTCTTTGAAGTCAAGGATCTTAACGCTATTCCTCATAATGACCATGAAAACCTTTGAAACAGAAAGCCATCAGTGGCTATAGAGTCTTTTTATGGAACAGGACTGTCAATCACTGTTACTTTGTGGAACGGAATAGTGATTGACAAGTGTTTTTCCCTGGAGCCCGTGAATGAACTCAACGCTTTACAGCCCTGGTCTCAAGTGGGCAAAATCGGCCGGAATAGAGAACAGTATTTAGATGCAAAAGCAGTATCCTCTTCTTGTATTCCACAAACATACAGATCATTCTGTGAATGTTTCATAGTGAAAAGCGGTTGACGTTTAACTCTGCTATATCTGTATTCATTTTGCTCTTCATAAACAGAATAGGTTTTGGAAAGTGGTACAATTTTAGTACACACGAAATATAAGGTGGAGCGAAGACGAAAAATTTCGGCACATCTATCCGGTAAAATATAAATCCTTTATTCAAAATCCATTAAAACAACCACACCAATCCTAACGCGTTTCTGGTGCAACAAACACCCTTGATCATAGTACGAAGGAAGGAGTTATGGGAGTCATGCGGGACGGAGGCCAGGCTGATCTGTGCAGATAATAGGTTTTAACTCAAGGCAATCGCAATTGACCGTCCTCTATACTATCTATGCTCCTTCACCAACAACACTGGACATTGGGGAAAATGTTCCAGATGCCTTTATATGTCTAACGAGTTATTTGGTTTTTTTTCCCTTAATCTGTTTTTACCTAGGAATCAAATTCCAGAATCTTCAGCACTAAAGGCGGAAACATTAAAAGTGAGCCTCGGGATGCACTGTCAATATATGTATAAGAGGATTTTTTCTGCCTAAAGATTGAAATATGTTTATTAGAAACTATTGGATCAATCGGAGGAAGATTAACTTCAAGTTGAATTTCCTGAAATTTGCAAGTCACAATAGTTTGCAGACGCTCTATGATATGATTTGCAAGCAAAAAAAAATCAAAAAATAAAAAGAATGTCCTGCACCAATTCACACACTGCTGTAAACAAAGAGAGCTGGCGAGTGATGTCAGGCGCAGCTTTGTGAGCTTCCCCATATTGCTTTGCAGCTCTCACATCACATGGTCTATCATAGAAGCTATTACAGCAGTGAAGAATGTTGCTGCCATAGCTGTTACCCCCAGCTGTGGCGCACATGGATTTGTGGACCCACTGTGCCACAGGGTTGGGCCTGTCCAGGTAGGGACATAGCCAAGAGGCTACCTGGTGTTAGATGAAGCTCCTGATGGTGGAGACAGACTAAGCTACAAATAGCTGCCAGGTACCCCTCCTGGGCAGAATCTGGTTCTACAGCTGCTGACCTCAGGGGTCAAGAATGCTGACACTGATCTAGGGTTTAGTTCACACACAGCAGTCTAGGGTACTGGAGTAGGGACTGGCCACACACGGACCAGGGAATAATTTTTATGCACTAGCCACACTGGGATGTAAATTGTCATGCTTCTGGATTAAAACCCCTGAATCTGTGATCTGTAGTTGACGTCTCTTTCTGCTGAGCCACAGTAATACACCTTTTCTTTGGGTCTTTCAGTTATGCTATCTTTGTTTCTGTCCATATAGGATAGCAGGTGTTTTTCAGTAACTCTGTTTGTCTGTCCTATCACCTTTCGGGTGCAGCTTTAAATACTTTCTCCTACTGGTGTTCCCTGCTGGTGATAGACTTTGTGTTGGATGTGGTTGTTTTGTGTGTGATTCCTTTTCTCCTTAATGAACTGCTACACTAGCGATTCCAGGAGCTGCTAAGGTCATGCAGGTTAAGCTGCCATCGAGTGGGGGCCCCATTGCATTAGTTTAGGGTGCCAACCTCTGCGGTAAGGCAGGGACAAGACCAGGGTCAGAGAATGGCTTTTCCTAGACTGAACAGGTACAAACTAGGTAGACAAATACCTGAACCTAACCAGTCTTTTAAAGCCATTGTCTGACCCTGGTCTGTCCCTGCCTTACCACGTAGGTTGGCACCCTAAGATAATGCAATGGTGCCCCCACTTGATGGTGGCTCAATGTACAAACCAGGTAGACAAATACCTGAACCTAACTGGTCCCTGTTCAGTCTAGGAAAAGCCATTCTCTCACCCTGGATTGACCCTGCCTTACCGCAGAAGTTGGCGCCCTAAGGTAATGCAATGGTGCCCCCACTTGATTGCAGGCTCGATGTACAAACCAGGTTGACAAATACCTGAACCTAACGAGTCCCTGTTCAGTCTAGGAAAAGCCATTCTCTGACCCTGGTCTGTCCCCGCCTTACCGCGGAGGTTGGCACCCTAAGGCAATGCAATGGTGCCCCCACTCAATGGAGGCTCGACTTACAAACTAGGTAGACAAATACCTGAACCTAACCGGTCCGTTGCCCATGAGAATGTGCTCTGGCAGTCACGACAAAAATCAATTGAACTGCTAAAAAAGTAGCCAAATTAACAATATTCCTTAGATCTGCCGAGCTCAGGTGACTTAATTTACTGTTCATTTTTGGGGAAAATAGTTAAAGTGATACAAACGTTATAAAAATGTAGGTGAAAAAGAATAACTTGATGCCCGTTAGGCAAGATTCATTTACTGGAGATTTTCAATTTCCAAAGTTTAGAATTAACTAAGCAAGACACCGCGAGGATATCAATACGAACACTTGTAGCCAGATGACACTGTATAATGTGAATATCGATAGGTAGGATTTTTTAATACAATGTTGATAATTTGGAAGATAGTACTTAATTCTTCTATACCTATTTCTATCGTGAATGCATTTAATTATAGATAGGGATCAGAGAAAAGAAAAAGAAAAATTGAAACATTCCCGTTTTACTGCGTTTTCGAGAGAGACGTCGAGACTGAATCTTATTTACAACCGGTCAAACCGCGTGGCCTATTTTGATAAGTTCAGGCATTGTTTGTGTTGGCCGCAAAATTGCTTTTACACAATAGCGGTCTACTTTCGATCCTCAGATGGCAGCCAGTAGCCTTATCAAGTTCCTATTTATATACTTAAGATGAGTTAATTTTTCATAACACATGCGCTTGAAACTTTTGACATTTTATGCTTGCGCAGAGTCACCAGATCAGCGTAGTTTGCAGGATAATCAGATTTAAAGGTCACTGTCATTCTGGGAAGGCTGCTTATAAATATTTTGAAATCCTATTTCTCTAATCAATATTTGTCATGCTGGGAAAATGTCCTTTAGAAGTCCACAGATCGCACTCTTCAACTTGCAAACAGATTTGCGTTTAATAATTGAAGATCTTAATTTGGCGGCTGTATTAGAGGCGCGCGGAACCAAGCAAATATCATTTACGGAATAAGGGCCGAGTAAGAGGCGATGTAATGGTATTAGTTTAACATATTGTCAAAGAAGCAATCTATTCAATTGCAAAATGATTTCCTCTCGCTAGCTGTGTTATTGGCGCGCTAAATGCTACCGGCACGGAGAGTTTTGAACCCCTGGAAAGACAATGAGACTATTAAGCAGTGCTGAATCAGTAATGAGGTGTATTGTACAGCTGCGAGGTTAATGTTAAAGGCCACTAAGGAATATACCGAGCGGGTATAAAACCCTGCACAAGCCGAGGTAGTGCCAATAGGAGTCATTAACATGGATGGATGGATGGTTGGATAATCAGGTAGAAAACCGGATGGATGGATAATCAGGTAGAGAACGGGATGAATGAATGAATGAATAAATAATCAGATAGAAAACTGGAAGGATGGATGTATGGATGGATGGATGATCAGGTAGAAGACGGGATGGATAGATAGATGGATGGATGTATGGATAGATGGATAATCAGATAGAAAACCAGATGGATGGATGGATGTTGAATCTGTTAAACTGAATGAATCAGATAGATAGAGTGATAGATAAACCGGATGGATAATTAGATAGAAAACACTGCAGGTGGAGATATGTGGACATTCTCCCTCCCGTTCTATGAATGTCCACTAAAAGCAGCCCATAATATAACTTTCAATAAACTGGGCCAACATGTAATGTGCTGGAGGAAACTATTCTGGTTTTACATCACTGACACCATCATGCGCAATGACACATATCTCCTCTCCGTTACTTCACCAGTGACTGTGTCACAATAGATAGATAGATAGATAGATAGGTAGATAGATAGATAGATAGATAGATAATAGATAGATAGATAATAGATAGATAGATAGATAGATAGATGATAAACAGATATTAGACAGATGATAGATAATAGATAGATAGATAATAGATAGATAGATAATAGATAGATAGATAGATAGATAGATAGATAGATGATAAACAGATAATAGACAGATGATAGTTAATAAATAGATAGATAGATGATAGATAGATAGATAATAAACAGATAATAGTCAGATGATAGATAATAGATAGATAGATAGATAGATAGATAGATAGATAGATAGATAGATAGATAGATAGATAATGGATTGATGATAGAACGGTAGATAAATAGACAGGTACACTCTATGATAAAATAGATAATATATAGATAATAGATAGATAGATAGATAGATAGATAGATAGATAATAAACAGATAATAGACAGATGATAGATAATAGATAGATAGATAGATAATTGACAGATGATAGATAATAGACAGATAGATAGATAGATGATAAACAGATAATAGACAGATGATAGATAATAAATAGATAGATAGATAGATAATAAACAGATAATAGTCAGATGATAGATAATAGATAGATAGATAGATAGATAGATAGATAGATAGATAATGGATTGATGATAAAACGATAGATAAATAGACAGGTACACTCTATGATAAAATAGATAATATATAGATGATAGATAGATAGATAGATAGATAGATAGATAGATAGATAGATAGATAGATAGATAGATAGATAATGTGAGGTAGTGCTGTCATTTACTTGGGGAATTCTCGCTTGGCAGCGAACAAAACACATCCGGCACGGGTTTTCCATCAAACACAGCAGTCCATGCGGTTTATTATGCAGCATAAACCGATAGAAGCAATCAACAAAACTTCACATAAACAGCAGAGCGTGCGTTATAGCTTCCCTCTGTAAACCCAGTGTTCACACAGATTGCTCAATTTCCAGCACACAGGCTCTTAGCCTCATTTATCTCACCCACCTCAGGGTCTCCACATGGTTCCTTCATTCAGGCTGCAGACTTCCAGATCCCTCCAGGGAACTCTCAGGCTCTGGCAGCCATTACACACACAGCCACACACCGGCTGTTAGCCAGGAGACAATCCTGCGCACGGGACCTTCCGCTCTGGACCAACCAGGTTCCTGCATTCACCCCTTGTGACTCACCCTGGCCACATTATATCGTTCATAGCCACGCCCACTGGGTCATATGACCCTGACCTCATCACAGGTACTTCAGGCATTTTCACACTCTTTACAACCGTGCTTTAAACACACCCCCTGGGTGGGTTTGCAGGTAACCAGGCCCCCCCAACTCTCTAGTTACCTGGAGACTTCTCCCTATTTCATATTAAATCAGCATCTCAATAAAGACCTTGCTGATCACACACACATAAGTCTCCATCTCAAAGCCACCCACTTTGAGATACCTAATGGCCATTCAATATTCTGCCATGCATCCTTTTCCCTGGAACCTCCACACAGTGCCCCCTAGCGGACACAGTGGTTACTACACCACATACCTTGCCCCTCTGTTCAAACTTGTGGGGATGAACACACATTACATCAGGCTCTCGAGACCGGGCACTCATTACCCCTTGCCCTACAGGTCGAGAGAACCTTTTCTATCTCTCATACGGCCTCCTCTCTACCTTAGGCCTCCCCCGCCCCCAGCGGTTAGAATATTGGACCTGATCTTTAACCCTCCAGTTACAGTCTGTCTGCGTCATCAGACACGGTCCAGTCACCACCTTCCTCTCTCTGTTTGTTCCGTTCCCTGACCAGCTCCCCCGGTTGGTACGGTCATCAGTCTTAAACAGGCCTACTGTCTGGCCTGAGTGACTCATTTAGGGTCTCACAGGAACTACGGTCTCTCAACGTCATCCTGTCAGTCGAACTGCCACTTGCTGACATTCTTCGGCCATCTGCCCTGTCACTTCTTGGCGGAACTCTTAGGGTCCTTACATCTTGTTGGGCTGCAGGCGGCTGCCACCTGGTATTCCGTACTTCTTTATTAATTCGCCAGTGGTCCTGCCTCAACTGCTCAATCTCTTGCAGGTACCTCACTCGATACTCCAATAGCATCCGAAAGTCTGTCAGGCTCTTCACTGAGCCAACCACCAGGATTGGATTCCTACCCACTTCACTGGATACTTGGTCTTCATCATCAGGAGGGATCCTCACTCTCACCACACCGGAGATATTCACAAGGTCTTGCATTACCTTCCCGGATCTTCCAATGATTCTCCCAATCTGAGCTTTGGGTACCGGCACCACATCTTTCCACAAACACAGCTGATCCATAGCCTCCCTTCCTAACTCTAGGCGTCGAGCAGCCTTCACATTACTCTGCCTGACCCGCTGTTTGGTGTGGAGACATTGTAGATGCATCTCTTTCAGGACAGCTACTCGGTTTGATGTATCTTCTCTGTCCGATACTATCACCAGCTGCCGAGTCTCAGGTGCCCAGCGCACCTTACTTGCTTTGACCGCCCCTTTGAAAGCCTCATGCACACCTTCCTCCGCACAGGCTTCTTGCATGTCCTCTGGTACATCAATCACATACTGGAAGGTTGTGGTCTTGCTTTCTTCCTGGACCGAAGGCTCTAGCTTTACCACGGACACTTCCCTCACTGCCGTTGACCCGGCCGGGTGACTGTCTTCTTCAGTTCTTAACTCACCAACTTCACACAATTTGGCCACTTCATGACCCTTTGCCCCGAGGGCTACTGGCTGTTCTGTCCTGTTATCACTTGCGCTCACCCGCGCTAAGTCTTCATCCAATTTCTCCCACAGAAGACTTTTAACTACTCCTCTGAGTTCTTCCATTTCTTCCCTAAGGGTCTTGTTCACATTTTGCCACATTGACAGGCGACTTCAGAGCTCCACGACTTCTTTCTTAAGCCCTTCCACATCCTCCCTTAAGGTGTTGTTCACGCTGTGCCACATTGACAGGTGATCTCTGAGCTTCAAGACTTATTTCTCGAGCTCCTCCACTCTGTGCTCGGCCGTTTGTCTCATCACACTTTCTCGTTCGCGATGTTCCTTCACCGTCTCTTGTATTAACTGTATCTCCTGCTCTAGTTCTCTTTTGGCCATTATGTGTTGCACCACTACTTCTTTAATCATATCATCAAAGGGTACCCCTGGGTCACTCCCACCAGTCGAGTGAACCCCCCAGTTACCCTCTGACTGTGTCTCTACTTCCGTTATCTTCTCGATCAGGTTACCATCTGTCCTGTCACGAATTTCAGTCAGCACAGTGCTAGATTCTGTCCTAGCGGTGGTTACTGGCAACAACACGTCACAGTCACACCACACCATATGGGTGAACCCCCAAGACACTCTCTATCCGTGTGTCAGCTCCACTCTTTTTGTTTACCACACCCTTCTTATTCACATTGATGTACCCTTCAGGTGACGTCCGGTCAGTAAGTTCGTCCGACGCCCTTCTTTCTCCAGTCTCCCCTACGTCTGGCCTGTCCACGTTAGGAGGCGTCAGCGTCTCAGTGTCTGCTAGGCCCACAGTAGAAACGTCTCTACCCTCCTGCCCTACATCATCAAATATGACAATGTCCTGGCGCCTCTCAAAGGTATACACTAAGTTTTGTGGCATACTACCGCCTTGGTACTCCCCTTTTTCATCTCAATCAGGACTCTGGTAGCCATTACACACACAACCACACACAGGCTGTTAGCCAGGAGACACTCCTGCGCATGGGACCTTCTGCTCTGGACCAACCAGGTCCCTGCATTCACCACATGTGACTCACCCCGGCCACATTATATCGTTCATAGCCACGCCCACTGGGTCACATGACCCTGACCTCATCACAGGTACTTCAGGCATTTTCACACTCTTTACAACCGTGCTTTAAACACACCCCCTGGGTGGGTTTGTAGGTAACCAGGTCCGCCCATCTCTCTAGTTACCTGGAGACTTCTCCCTATTTCATATTAAATCAGCATCTCAGCAAAGACCTTGCAGATTACGCACACATAAGTCTCCATCTCAAAGCCACCCACTTTGGGATACCTAACGGCCATTCAATATTCTGCCATTCATCCTTTTCCCTGGAACCTCCACACAGCGCCCCCTAGCGGACACAGTGGTTACTACACCACAATAGATAGATAGATAGATAGATACAGTATAAAATAGATAGATAGATAGATAGTAAATAGAATATACAGATAACAGAAAAAAGAAACACAATGGCCAGGTCCATTTGTGAAAAGAATATTAGCCCGGGGAGACAGCTATGCAATGTGCTTCTTTTCTTGTTTGGATGTATTTATATTTCGTATTTTTGTATAGTTTCAGTAATTCAGTGATAAACGGTAGAGAAACGCGACGTAGAGAATGAAGGACCTGTAGCGGATACAGTAAGCATCTTTCCTCTGTTATTGCTTGCCCTTTGGGATTTATAACAATCTAATAAGACAGCTTTTACAATTCTTCCGATGGCCTAATACTTTGGATTTTCCTCGGATACATTTTTATAAAATCAGTCTCTATACGGAGTGTGAAATGTACTAATAATGTCTCTGGATTATTACTTTGTTGTTTCATAGACATCCACTATTACTTCTATGTTGTTCCTCACTTCAGGCCTCAGTTGTAAGATGTCTGAGAGCAGAAACCCTGTTTCCAGCAATGTCACTTACTACTCTGTTGTGACAAACGAGAATTGGGGAGCTACAGATATCCTACCACCGTCACCAATCTGTGACGGAGCTTGCACAGTCACAGCTCTCTGGTGTCCCACTTACCCTCAGATCAGTCAAGGAACTGCACCTAGGGTAAGTAGTTGCCTAAGAGGCTGCCCTGTTACATAATGGTTATCGGGGCACTCTGCAGTGAGGACGGTATATATATCACCAGTCACAGGCTGGGAATATACATTGTGAGGTAGCGCTGTCATTCAGGGTTGGGGGACACTCGCTTGCAGCGATAAAAAACACATCCGGCACAGGATTTTCCAACAAATCATAGTCCATGAGGTTTATTCATCCTTCATAAACCTCCAGCAGTGATATGCAACAGTCTTATAGCAGACAGTAGGGTATCTTCACACTGGAGCTCTGCTCCCCTATAGCCCTCCTAGTCACACAGGCTGTGCTTCATCTAGCCAGCAGGCTATACAGTCTCAAAGTTGTAGTCCCGTCTCCGGGTTACCTTGCATGTTGCTTTACACTGCTAATGTTCATTCCCTCTCCCTGGGAACTGTCAGGCACACATCGCCATTAGTCACAGCGTCCACACGTGCTGTTAGTGAGGAGATCCTTCTCCTCACGGGACCTTCCAAACTGGACCAATCAGGTCCCAGCATTCACCCACATGTGACCAGACCTCAGGTACCTTATATGGTCCATAACCACACCCACAGGTGATCACATGACTATGACCTCACCCAAGGTCCTATTGCAGACAACCACACACAGGCTTCTCTGACACATTGTAACAGAACGTACTAGTCAGCAGTACCTCTGCTGATCATTATGATCTTTCAGTATCCTACACCTATCAGGGCAATGGAAATGTTTATACGGCTGTCCTGGGACACCCACACAGCGCCCCCTAGCAGACACAGCGGTCACTGCACCACAACATATAAACCTCCGGTCTGTCACTGCCAGAATCCCCCAATAACACCAGACCGGTATGCTGCCACGAGTTCCTCGTTAGATATAAGCCCGGTCCATAAACAAACTTATACCTGGTCAGAAACCAACCCCAGGTAGAGTATAATACTAGCCGGACTCACAAACATGGAAAATCGGGATTCGAGGTAAAAGAGCAGCCCAAAATTAATTGATTTTTTAATTGCCGAAAGGCGCACTAGATAATTTAAATATATTACATATAAGAAGTACATATAAGGGTTGGGTACAGGTATGGGATTACATTTGTAATCAGGAGTCAGCTTACTGTTCCTTATGACATATGGATCAAGGGACGCACTCGAATCCACAGGCACTTTCTTAGTTTCTGGTCCGTCTCCACGCGTAACATGATGCAGCTTCTGTGGCAGAACAATAACATTGGCTAAAGGTGTGTAGCTAGCTTTTAGCCATTAGCTCACCTCCCCCAATATTTGCTACCATCCCTCTGGGTTGGACTGAAATCTCCTCAATTGATCTCCTAGCTGAAATAATTCCCAATATCTAGGATTAACTTCCTAATGGGAGGTCCAAACAGGACGAATGATGTCTGAATGAGTTCTTTGGGGCTTGACCGATATGGAATCCAAACTTGGATTGGCTAAATGTTTCTGGAGAGCCAATCTCGATAGCTCAGTATCTGGCACAGCTAGAGAATGATGAGACACAGGTGTGTGTGCGGAGGGCTCACAGGATTCTGGTGGTATATTGGATTTAACCCTGAGATGTATGGTACTCTCATAATTCATCTGTATGTGTTGCTCCAGCTAGGGTTTCCAGTTTCCAACTCTGCTCCGCCTCGCATTAGTTAACACAAGACCTCTAATTCTCTGGTCATATGGCAAGGACCTGTTCTTTTGAGGAATTATGTATTTATCCCATGGGTGTTGGCCACAGTTCAGGAGCAAGGAGATAGGGAGATGTTGTGAACTCATTTTCTGGTGTGCCTCTGGTTTCTGGCGAGGGTGCTGGTTGTGCTGACCACCAGGTAATGAAGCTGATCTGATTGGCAGAGACCAGCCACCTGATAATGAGGATGAGGAGTGGACATCTGGAGTCTCAGGCTGGATTTAAGACAGCCGACTCCCTATTCCCATGCTGGTGATTTTTTCCTGCCTCTTGAGGTCTTAGTTTCCAGCTCAGTTCCTGTCTTCTCAAGCTAAGTTGTTCTCTGCTTATGCTCACATTTGATTTGGTTTGGCCTATTCAGTTTTTTGTGTGGTCAGCCAGCCCCTGAATTTCCACTCTTGTGTCATTGTATGTGCTAGTTTACTTTTTTCCCCTTATTAGATTGGCCTCTTTTTGCTCTGTTCTCAGAATATGCCAGAGTGCTGATATAGTGGGAAAAGTCTAGTGACTTCAGGGTATTTTTTGCTATCAGAAGTGTTGGACATTTTTGCAGGGTTTTTTGGTGTGATTGTTCTCCTTCCCGGTCCTTTCTAGTTAGTGTGGGCCCCATCGTTTGCTCAGCCTATTTTCCTACCTGTGTTTGTGCTTTCATCTTGTCTCACCATCAATACATGTGTGGGGGCTGTCTATTAATAATAAACCTTTATTTTTATATAGCGCTAACATATTCCGCAGCGCTTTACAGTTTGCACACATTATCATCACTGTTCCCGATGGGGCTCACAATCTAAATTCCCTATCAGTATGTTTTTGGAATGTGGGAGGAAACCCACGCAAACACATGCAGATGTTGTCCTTGGTGGGATTTGAACCCATGACTCCAGAGCTGCAAGGCTGCAGTGCTAACCACCAAGCCACTGTGCTGCCCTATTCCTTTGGGGTCTGCTCTGGGGCAGTTTAGATTTCCCCTTTTCTTGCTTTAGGCTTATTTAGTCTTCCAGCTGTGACGAGGCATCTAGAATCATCATAGGTATGCTCCCCGGCTGCTGTTAGTTGTGTGGTTAGGATCAGGGGTCTGCAATCCGCGTAGTTACCAACCTCTCTGGTTTTCTGTGACCTAGCTTGATCTTGTTTTCCTCCTTGGTGACCCATTCATAACAGGGAGAAGTCTTGATGATATATTGGGCCTAAAATTAATAAATCAAAATGGTGTCATCCTCATCCCTCACAGCTGTGTTTTGCTGTTTCAGCACAATCAGTGTTTTATCAGCAGGAAACTGTCTCTATAGGACTAGATGTCTCCTGCCTCCTGTTCCAACCACGCCCCACTACTGATTAGCAGCTTTGTGTCAATATACAATGTACACAGAAAACAGCTAATCAGTGGTGTGGGCGGGGTTATACAGAGATCAGCATTCTGAGCTTTGCTAGATCTACAGCAGAGATAACAGTGATTCTATAACAACTGTGGCACCTAATAAACCAAGTGATACATCTGATAATCAAGGACTCTACTCATAGCATAATGCTGCTGTAATATTACATGGCAAAACTTGCTGACAGATTACCTTTAAAGAAGGCACTTTGCTTTACGCTCCCACTTGGTGGGTACGTATGTATTTAACTGTGGTCAAACTGTAGCTAAGATATCTGGAGGTTTTTGCCCAAAATCAAATGTCATCAAGTGTTTAAAGGAGGCCATCCCTTACTAGAGATGAGCATATCTGGCAAAATTCAAATCTGCCTGCTCATCTTTTTTTCCCCAGGAAATTTGATTTGCAGAGAAGTTACATTCAACAAATTTAATGTCCCTTATTATGCATGATAATCATAATATGTAGAAAAATCCCCTATACTCATCTCTCTGGTCCCTCCAATACTCATTGCAACCATTCGGCCTTCTTTGAATCTTCTGATTCCTCACCTATTCTGCTGGACTTCCCAGGCCTTTTTTTATGCTGAGATGGAACT
Organism: Dendrobates tinctorius; assembly: GCF_039654945.1. Lineage (NCBI taxonomy): Eukaryota > Metazoa > Chordata > Amphibia > Anura > Dendrobatidae > Dendrobates > Dendrobates tinctorius. The sequence goes on from NW_027361677.1 coordinate 14,628,729, forward strand.
TTCAGCTTTCTTGGGCACGGGAGTGTTCTGAGCAGAAGGAGACAGCATCATGATGTCAGAACATGTACCATTACCACCACTGCACATGCGCAGAACGATCCCAGACAAAGCTGGAATGCCCAGTCTAGTGTTGGGGCCCCCAGAGATTCTAGACTGGTGTAGAGGATGAGAGGATGTGGTGGTGATGATGAGGACCCAAAGGGCTCAAGAGATGATCAGGTGAGTAAAAGGATGTTTTCATTTTTTTTTACCTTTTGATGGCCCTTTATGGTGTGCCATTTTGCTGAACAAATTAGAAAAAAATCTGCATTTTGGCAAATGCAAATGTTTGGTAAAATTTGAGTAGAATTCAAGTCCATGTGAATATATTCACTCATTTTTACACCCTATCAAAGCATTCTCAACATAGGTAGCATTTTGTGCATTAATAGTGACGTTCTCCTCCTAACATGGAGATCTTGTCTTTTCCATCATTTCAACCAAAGGACCCACTTATCATCATGGTGCTAAAAAGAGTTCCCCTTGAAAATACCAATCACCAATATCATTAGACAACATTTATGCCATATGTAGAAGTAACAATGCCGTTCATTTTTCTTCTTTCTGGATCCAAGTTTATTGAATAGGTCAACTGGAGGCTCCACCAGAAACTTGGCAGACCAAACGAATCCATGAATACCGGGAACTCAGCTCTATGTATCACTAATAAAAGAATTTTTCAAAATCCCTGCTGTGTTCCTAAACTGAATAGCTTCTCTCAATCACAGTATCATTAGCGTTCTGCACAATAATAAGTATTTGTATTTCCATCTTCATCTCTCATATATATTAATTAATTTCCCCTCTGCCAATATGCCACAGTGGATGCCATGAGTGAGAATTTATTCTTTAGCATCTTAAATCACATTTGCATAATGGAATTAAAAGGTCTATTCATGCGCGTTTCCTTGTGGTATATTGGACAGAGTGGAGAGGTTGTAATTAGTGGCATCTGGCCTTCAACTTCATTAACATGCAAATAGAGGTAGTCAGGAGCATCAGCTAGAATAACTTCACAAGAGTTTCTCAACTGTACAGTAGGTTATGAGAAATCTTCATTTTCTAATATCATATGTTTGTAAGAGCTGATCTTGTTAAAAGAAAAATTCCCTTTTTCGACTATTAAAAATAAGTCTATTATAGTTCCAGAATTATTACTTTTTTTCTTTTTTTGACACATTTTTTTCATTGTTCATATGCCTTCTAAATGTAAAGCTAAGCAACTTTATAAATAGTCTTCACTAACAATTTTTAAATATTTTTTTCAACCGCATGTTCTGTAGATCCTTTATCTTATCTAGCTGGGTGCTTTGCAAAAATGTTACAAATCTGTCAAAGTTCCTGTTTCTGCTGGCTCTCTCTGTTCTCCTCTTTCCCTTCTTTCACTGTTAGAGATAGCAGGAGGGAGGCGATATTACACAGATTTGCAGTGGGTAGTGGAAAAAGTATCTATAGTCTCATGGAGAGAAAACAGGCTACAGACAGGGAGAAAAAAGTCTTCCTTAACAATTTTAAAACATTTTTCTACTGCAGGTTCTGTAGATCCTTTACCTTATCTAGCTTGGTGCTTTTGCAAAAATGTTACAAATCTGACCAAGTTCCTGTTTCTGCTGGCTCTCTCTGTTCTCCTCTTTCCCTTCTTTTACTGTTAGAGATAGCAGGAGGGAGGCAATATAATACACAGATTTGCAATGTGTAATGGAAAAAAGTATCTATAGACTCAAGGAGAGAAAACAGGCTGCAGACAGGGGGGAAAATAGTCTTCATTAACAATTTTAAAACATTTTTCTACCACCGGTTCTGTAGATCCTTTATCTTATCTAGCTTGGTGCTTTTGCAAAAATGTAACAAATCTGTCAAAGTTCCTGTTTCTGCTGGCTCTCTCTGTTCTCCCCTTTCCCTTCTTTCACTGTTAGAGATAGCAGGAGGGAGGCGATATTACACAGATTTGCAGTGGGTAGTGGAAAAAGACTATGTTTGTGCCTCAACTGCAGGGATATAACATAAAAGCATGAAAGATACAAGTCCCAACACTAGGATCTGGACCTGTCTGGAGAGCAGAATTCTTCTACAGAAATGTGAGAGTTTCTCTATCCATCATTATTGGAGCTCTGAAAATTGCTTCCAACTACATCATACATATTTATGATTTGCTGAGTTAATGTGAGATTAGCCATCACCAAACCTTACTATATGTCAACCATTGGAACAAAGGATCAGTCGTGTTGAAATACAATACACACAGGGTCCTCTCCCCTCTGTACCAGTCCATCATTGTAAATTTGTATACTGTTAATGATATCTATAACTTTGTATGTGACCCCCCTCCCATGTACAGCACCATGGAATTAATGGCGCTATACAAATAAATAATAATGATAATAACTTTCTTTCACAGGGCAACTGCCATCAAGGTCTGGTGCGGAGACCATCATACACATTAGATTGTTGGCTTAGCCTGCCCATATTGATGGTTTCAGCCTTAGGTGGCTTCAGCTTCATTCATCCACCTTTTCTCGAGCTCCTATATCCATCGTCTCTATTATTTTCCTACTCACTGAGCCTTTTTATTACAGATCTATGATCAATGCAGAACTACCGGTAAAACAGCGAGGTTACTATTTACATCTGATTTCTGGGACCTTCTTGTATAAATTGCAGCGATCCATTAATCACCCGGACGTCTTCTCTAAAGACACATCACCACACTGGCTCTAAGCTGCTTTTTGTCGGTAACCTTTTATTGCTTGTAACAAAGAAACATGTTGATACAACATTAAGAACCGCTATATCTCACCAGGGTAATTTAGAGACATATTGTAAGTGCATCATCATGAGATTCGTGGTAATAATATCCCGCCAATGTGGATATGATCCTTTGATTTCCTAGGAGACTCTTCCACAATTCATTACGTAAACTGTCCTTCAGAAAAGCAGCATGCTAAACAATATATAGTTCCAGTGTCTGAGACAGAGCTGATTTCTAAAAGAATTAAAAGGGCTATCTATATAGGACAGCTGCATATAGGGAATAGTGTCTTTGACTTTTTATTATATGAGATGCATAATGAAGAAATGACTGAATATATCCAGGATGTTCATCTCTTTTCTTACTTTTATTCATGGATCTTGTTGCATTTTATCCCTAAATATCTAAAAAGTACCTTTATGAATCAAAGTGTAAAAAAAAAAAACTACCGTATATGACGATCGGTTTCCAACCATTGTTAGGGCTACCAACAACCCTATTCCTCCTCATTGGTCTCAGGATAAACGGGGCTGTTGGTAAGCCCCCACAATAGTGAGAAAATGAGCATCATTTAAAGCTTTTTTGTTGCATTTTGAGTTGGAATTTTTTTAGGGTTCCTGGAGGCTATGAAAAAAGTATCGGAGAGGAGGAAACTGATTAAACAAAAAAAAAAAAATAATAATAAAATATATATATCTATATATATTTGCTGATTCAACCCCCACCATTCATCGATCCGGTAGTTCCCACTGGTCTCGACTTACTTCAGTGATGATTCAGTATGCGATTCCACTGGAATATAGAAGAGAATGATGGAGGCTGCCACTGGTGATGCGGTAGAAGAGAGTACACTTTTTTTTTTAGATTTAACTCCATATCTCAACTTTTTTTTAAAATCCCAGAAAAAACTCTTTAAGGTATACAGATGATATAGTGAGGGATAACCCACTTGGGGTCAGTCAGCTATGAACCAAAATGGGAAATTTGTGTTAGCAGATCCAGTCTGACCATAAATTACACTGTTGGCAATTCTTTTGAATCAACACTAAAATGAGCAATTAGGCAATTGCCTAAGGCGGCATTTAACCCCTTTGCGACATGCGTCATACTAGGTGAGCCCACCTCAAAGCCGGGACATGTCAGCTATTTTCAACAGCTGACATGTGCCCGCAATAACCACAGGCGGAATCGCGATCCACTTGCGGCTATTAACTAGTGAAATGCCGCTGTCAAACTCTGACAGCGGCATTTAACAAGAACTAAGGGCCAAAAAATACATGCACCGCTGACCCCCGTCATGTGATCGGGGGTCATCGGTACGTCACCATAACATCCAGAGGTCTCCTTGAGACCTCTATGTTTGTTGATGCCAGATTGCTATGAGCGCCACACTGTGGTCGGCAATGCTGTAATTCCCTCCTCATTTAAGGATGCCATCATACATCCACTACTTAAAAAACCATCCCTCGACCAAAACTGTGCCGCTAACTATAGACCTGTCTCTAATCTTCCCTTCATCTCTAAACTCCTGGAACGCCTGGTCCACTCCCGTCTTATCCGCTATCTCTCAGAAAACTCTGTTCTCGACCCTCTCCAATCCGGTTTCCGCTCTTTACACTCCACTGAAACTGCCCTCACTTAAGTCTCTAATGATCTGCTAACAGCTAAATCAAATGGTCATTACTCCATGCTAATTCTCTTGGATCTCTCTGCAGCATTCGACACGGTGGATCATCAGCTCCTCCTCACTATGCTCCGTTCCATTGGCCTCAAGGATACCGTTCTCTCCTGGTTCTCCTCCTATCTCTCCGACCGCTCCTTTACTGTATCTTTTGCCGGTTCCTCCTCCTCTCACCTTCCCCTTACTGTTGGGGTCCCCCAAGGATCGGTTCTAGGCCCCCTCCTCTTCTCCTTGTACACTGCCCCTATTGGTCAAACAATCAGTAGATTTGGTTTCCAGTACCATCTCTATGCTGATGACACCCAATTATACGCTTCTTCTCCTGACATCACGCCAGCCTTTCTAGAAAACACTGGCGATTGTCTAAACGCTGTGTCTAATATCATGTCCTCACTATATCTGAAACTGAACCTGTCAAAGACTGAACTCCTGGTGTTTCCTCCCTCTACTAATGTACCTATACCCGACATTGCTATTTCTGTGTGTGGCTCCACTATTACTCCCCAGCAACAGGCCCGCTGTCTTGGGGTCATACTTGATTCTGAGCTTTCCTTTGCCCCACATTCGATCACTGGCTCGCTCTTGTCATCTGCACCTCAAAAACATTTCTAGAATTCGACCTTTTCTTACTTTTGACTCTGCAAAAACTCTTACTGTTTCTCTTATTCATTCTCGTCTGGACTATTGTAACTCTCTTCTAATCGGTCTCCCTCTCACCAAACTCTCCCCTCTCCAATCTGTCTTGAATGCTGCAGCCAGGATCATATTCCTCACCAATCGCTACACCGATGCCTCTACCTTGTACCAGTCATTACACTGGCTACCCATCCACTCCAGAATTCAGTATAAACTTATTACCCTCACCCACAAAGCCCTCCATGGCTCAGCACCACCCTACATCTCCTCCCTTGTTTCAGTATACCACCCTACCCGCGCCCTCCGTTCTGCTGATGACCTGAGGTTAGTATCCTCAATAGTCAGAACCTCCCACTCCCGTCTCCAAGACTTTACACGTGCCGCGCCAATTCTTTGGAATGCACTTCCCAGGTCAATACGATTAGTCGCCAATCCCCACAATTTTAAGCGTGCCCTGGAAACGCATTTATTCAGACTGGCCTATCGCCTCAACACATTAACCTAATCTATCCCTGTGTGGCACAGCCAAACGTTTTACCATAACCAGATTTCCTGCATCATGTTCCCACATGCTTTATGCATCCATTAGCCCTCTGTGTCTGTACTGTCACATACTTTATGGCTGGTTCATACAATCAGGGCAACTGTTACCACCCACCTTTCGTGTCTACCTCTTTCCTCATAGACTGTAAGCTTGCGAGCAGGGCCCTCATTCCTCTTGGTAATTGTTATAATCTACTGTATGTGATTATTGTTATGCTGTAATGTCTATTGTCTGTACAAATCCCCTCTGAAATGTAAAGTGCTGCGGAATATGTCGGCGCTATAAAAATAAAATGTATTATTATTATTATTATTAATTCTGCTACATACAGGTGATCTGAGCATCGCCTCTATGTAGCAGAGCCAATCAGGCTATGGAAGCTTTTAGCCTCCTATAGAGGCTATTGAAGTACGCCAAAAGTAAAAAAAAAAAGTTTTAAAAAATATTAAAAAATACAAAATGTTCAAATCACCCCCCTTTTGCCCCATTCAAAATAAAACAATAAAGAAATCAAGCATACACCTATCAGGTATTGCCGCATTCAGAATCGCCCGATCTATCAATAAAAAAAAGATTAACCTGATCGCTAAACGGTGTAGCGGGAAAAATTCAAAATACCAGAATTGCGTTTTTTAGGTTGCCTCGACATTGCATTAAAATGCAATAATGGACGATCAAAAGAAATTATCTGCACCAACATGGTATCATTAAAAACGTCAGCTTGGTGCGCAAAAAACATGCCCTCATCCAACCCCAGATTGCGAAAAATAGAGACGCTATGGATCTCGGAAAATGGAGCAATTTTTTTTTTAACCAAGTTTTGAATTTTTTTTCACCACTTAGATAAAAATGAACCTTTACATGTTTGCATGATTGGTGCCTATAAACTCGTAATGACCTGGAGAATCATAATGGCAGATACTTTAAGCATTTAGTGAACCTGTTGAAAAAAAAACCCAAAAAAACAAGTGTGGGATTGCACTTTTTTGGCAATTTCACCGCACTTGGAATTTTTTTCCTGCTTTTTAGTACAAGACATGGTAAAACCAATGGTGTCATTCAAAAGTACAACTTGTCCCGCAAAAAACAAGCCATATTGACTGAAAAATGAAAAAGTTATGGCTCTGGGAAGAAGGGGAGTGAAAAAAAAAATGCAAAAACGAAAATGGGCTCCGGCGTGAAGGGGATAAAGCAGGGGTCCCCAACTTGTAACTTAGGAGCCACATGGGGCTCGCAGGCTCATGAATTGTGGCTCGCGGCTGTTTGCCAGCTTGGCGCATTAGCTCCAGATCTAGCAAACAGGTATGAAGTGCGCATCTGAAAATGGTGAATTTTGTGAGCAGCCCTGAGCAGAAGAGCAGTTCTGGATGCACATACACTGGCCTTAGGGGTTTTGAGATGATTTAGGTATCGTACGCTGGAGACAAGATGATACCACCTGTCAGAGGAGGTGCTTGAAGCTTGATGTGACAGTGTGTTTGGAGTGCTTGATGAGAGAGAACTGAATGGGGGTATTGTGGGAACCCCTGGATCTTGATATACTGCTTTGGGGTGATTTCTGTGGAAAATGTTTGGTTACCATTATGCCTGTAATGGGGGTTATCGTTTTCACTATTGTGAGGGGGCGGGAGCTGAAAGTGGCTCATGACCCTCTCTCAAGGCTGGATGTGGCTCGCGACCCTCTCTCAGAGCTGAATATGGCTTGCAACCCTCTCTCAGTGCTGAATGTGGCTCGCGACCCTCTCTCAGTGCTGAATGTGTCTCGCGACCCTCTCTCAGAGCTGAAGGTGGCTCGCGACCCTCCCTCAGAGCTGAATGTGGCTCGCAACCCTCTCTCAGAGCAGAATGTGGCTTGCAACCCTCTCTCAGTGCTGAATATGGCTTGCAACCCTCTCTCAGTGCTGAATATGGCTTGCAACCCTCTCTCAGTGCTGAATGTGTCTCGCGACCCTCCCTCAGAGCTGAATGTGGCTCGCAACCCTTCCTCAGAGCTGAATGTGGCTCGCGACCCTCCCTCAGAGCTGAATGTGGCTCGCAACCCTCTCTCAGTGCTGAATGTGTCTCGCGACCCTCCCTCAGAGCTGAAGGTGGCTCGCGACCCTCCCTCAGAGCTGAATGTGGCTTGCAACCCTCTCTCAGTGCTGAATGTGTCTCGCGACCCTCCCTCAGAGCTGAATGTGGCTTGCAACCCTCCCTCAGAGCTGAATGTGGCTCGCGACCCTCCCTCAGAGCTGAATGTGGCTCGCAACCCTCTCTCAGTGCTGAATGTGTCTCGCGACCCTCCCTCAGAGCTGAAGGTGGCTCGCGACCCTCCCTCAGAGCTGAATGTGGCTCGCAACCCTCTCTCAGAGCTGAATGTGGCTCGCGACCCTCCCTCAGAGCTGAATGTGGCTTGCAACCCTCTCTCAGTGCTGAATATGGCTTGCAACCCTCTCTCAGTGCTGAATGTGTCTCGCGACCCTCTCTCAGAGCTGAAGGTGGCTCGCGACCCTCCCTCAGAGCTGAATGTGGCTCGCAACCCTCTCTCAGAGCAGAATGTGGCTCTCAAGGTAAGAAAGGTTGGGAACCTCTGGGTTAAAGGATGAGGGAGATTTATAGATCAAAGAGACAAAAAAGGCAATCATCTTGGAAAGGTAAAACTGGGGACAGTTAAATCAATGACTGTCCACCCAACAGCTTCAGTGACTGACGGTGGTTGGGAACATTTGGATATCATTACTTGTAAGGCTTGTACTGCAACATTACCATTGCAGTGGGCAATATTATCAATGGGAGTTTCGCGTTGACCTTATGTCTCCTTCAGTGCAAACATGTACTTTTATATGCTGCCTCATACGGCTGCCTTTAGTTTCTAGATTAACTAGTTATTGTCCCTTCACTTTTGGAAATTAGTTCTTCTTAGACTCCCTCATTGACTAGAATTTTCTTGTGGAGAAGAACAGGAGACATAAAAACCTGAATAAACCTTATATGTTTCCCATAAGAAAAAGCCAAATGGCACTTTAAGGCGACAATAATAATAACAATGCTCATCATCATCATCATCAATCTCGAACATTGGAGTTAAAGTTAGTCCCTGCAGGAAACTCTCTAACTTCTTACACCTAGTTTGCGATATTTATTATTATTTTCCATCGGCAAACGACCCATCCCATGGCTTTAATGGGTTTTATGCTTTGCTCCGTACAGCTTTTCCAAACAAAATTCATAACGTACTGACCTCTTTCTTGTCTGTGGGTACATATGCAAAATCCTGCGTACGTAGCAACCGAATGTGGCGCCCTGTGGAGAATTTTCAATTTTTCATAGACAGATGAAATATATATATCCAATTTCCTATATCTAGCAACACAACTGTATCATTGAAACCTCTCAATAGGATCATCTAATATTCATTTTTTAATTTCTGAATTTGCATATAATATCTCTCTGGAGACGTTTTACTGATTCTTACATAGGAATCTTAATGAGAAATATTAGAGAATGATACTTGAAGATCTATAGTTTGTGTATATATTTCCCTTGGTGCTGTTCTGGTCCAAAGCTGCTTAGATTTTGTTGTTTGTGTGTGTGTGCTTTTTAATAATAGAAATATTGTTTAATCATTGGTAGCAGAACACTATGATTCTTCGTTCTCCCAATGGATCATTTGTAAGAAAGAGGACAATGAAGTCCAAAGAGGAACATGCCCAAACTCTGCTGGAGAGAACTGAGGAGGCAAGATAGACTTTCATAGAACCTTTTATATTGAAGACAACATGAAGGTCGGCTAATAGTCAGAGGTCTGGTTTCGAAAAACCATCAATTAGGTCAGACGAGCCAAATAATTGCCCTTCAAGTTAGAGGGGTTGTCCAAGAGCCCAAATCAAGTTGACTATACACAAAAATATACATGCATCATCCTATGTAATCTTCCATTACCAAAAGTCTTCTACATCACTTGTGATTTTCGGTTTTAAAGGTTTTCTCCACTGCCGATCATATCCCATACATTACACCCTGGATCCTTTTTGACTTAAAGTAGGGAGCATCATCTCATCTATCTATGATTGGCTGTGTAGGTTTTTTCTATTGAGCACTCAGTGGTTGGTCTTTCTAAATGCAGGGTTAGGGTAATTATTTTCGATGCCAAATGTTTTATAAGACGTTCCTGTATATATTCTGTGCAGGGCCGGACTGGCCATGGCAATTCGGGCAAATGCCAGAAGGGCCTGTCTGGTCATGGGCTGCCTTGTCTGCAACATTGTTAACAGAATTGGTGTTCTCAAGACACCCATAATGTTAAGAGTTGTGATGGAGCACAAAGTCCCTGAATTCGTCACTTACCCCAGCAGGCCACAGGTATCGTTAGAAATATTGGCCTTGTAGTAAACTTTGCAATCTTCTATCAAGGGTAATATGAGTAATATATCCATTTTGGTGCTTGGAGATGGGGACAGCATGGGCCTGTGGGATTTCAAATGCCAGGACTGAATTTCACCCCCAGTCCGTACCTGCTTCTGTGCACACACAGATTATGTTTATAGGCACTGAAAACTGACTCAAAATTGAACATGGACAAAATAAGGAAGAGGCTATTTGGGGAGATTTATGATGCCTGTTTTTAACAATTTTAAGTGTAAAAAAAGAGGACCTATTCTCAGATCAAAAGTGACTTGTGTTTCCTTATATTTTACTCCTGTTGCTCCCTAATTATTTTTTTTTTAGTTTTTGTTCCAAGGATGCAGGCCTTTTTATTTATTTCTAATCATTGTGGTCTTTGTCAAGGGGACGTGGTTCATAGGTTCTCGGTGGGCATGTCTCTTGGCTGTTTGCATAATTACCCAGTGAGCCATATCCTAAAATTAGCACTATATAAAAAGGTCTATATTTCTGCAACTGTACAAAATTCTCAGAGGAGCAGTGGGAATAAAAAAATGAGCAAAAATTGGACGCTTCTGATGTGGTGATGGCCCTCTTTAATGGCTGTTTATGTAATACATAGATGGGCAAGACCAATAAGAACTAGAGTTGAGCAAAACAGGTCGGTCAGATTCAAAAGTCGCCGACTTCCGCCAAAGTCGGGTTTCATGAAATGAAGCCCAACCACAGTGTGAAGTTGGTCATGTGGTCGGCGACCCAAGCTTCAAAGTCGGGTTTCGCCAAATGTTTGCGCGTGACTTTTTTCAGCCAATAAGAGAAGCGGAGCGTGGCGTAGCGGGAGCATAGCTGGAGTGGGAGTGGGAGTGGGAGAGAGAGAGAGGGAGAGAGAGAAGAGAGAGAGAGAAGAGAGAGAGAGAGAGATTTTGCCGCCTCTGAGGTTAAAATTCATGCCAGGTGTGTTTACAATCCTCCACTCACTGCCGACTTTTCTCCCCATTGACTTGCATGGGTTTCGTGTTTCCCAACTTTTCACAACTTTTCCATATAGTCGGCCAATTTCGTTCGACTCGACTTTTGAGAAAGTCGGGTTTCATGAAACCCGACTCGACCCTAAAAAAGGCAAAGTCGCTCATCTCTAGTAAGAACTAAAGATGACCGAATCTTTTAAAATTTGAATTTTTTGGCTTTGCAGAATTTTCACCCCAAATTTGATTCACAGCGAATACATTTACTACAATCTCAATGCAGCAAAATTTCTAATTGCCCTGAAAATAGGTTGCTTGTTAAAACTGTATTGTCTGCGCTGAATCACTTTTGAGCTCTTAAGTTCAAACGCAGCTTTAGCAATATCCAAGTGACATCAACCTACCTGGCTAGATGGAAACTGATGGCAATCAGTGGTAAAAGAAAAAAAACAACCTATGTAACAAAACAAAGTATAAGTCTTGTTAGGCTGCTTAAATTGTAGAAATGGTCCAAAAATTATCCATTTTTAAGGCAAATGCCTTTCTTTCTAGCGTTTATATCTAGGTGTTGTTTGGTGAGTTTCAAGAGCATTTTTCCTTTGCTATATGTAGAAGTGAAAGATTTTTTCACAAAAGCATCGAAAAGTTAACCCTTTATTTAGGCAGCAAAAACAAGTGAGCTAAGCACTTTTGAAAGTGGATAAGTAATGGCTTCTTAACTAGTAGTGAAAAATTATTTTTTTGTGTGAATCACAAAAGGCTTGATATTCTTAAAAGGAGTATACAATAGCAAAAGGTATTTTTTCAAGCCTTCCAAAAATTATCCCTCTTTTTACTGAGCTGTAACAGAATAACAGAGGTGAAAAAAACATTAGCTTGTTGTCAACGAGCCTTTGCATTTTAAAAAATTAACCCTATTTTGTTAGCTGTTTGAAGTTTGAGTACCCTCACATCAGCAGTACAGTATTTCACTATAAAACATAGTGTGCAGCCTGGAGATGTATGGTTGGCATGACTGTGCAGTGGCAGTGGCACAAGCCGCACGGCAGAGCATTTGCATGATAAGACAATTACATGTCTGACAGCAAAAGGCCTGTAATGGCAGCACTTTAGTAGCAGTATTACAGTATATACAACATATTGGATAGGAAATGGATGACCAGCTGAATATTGGACATTGGCAGTGGAGAAGACAGACCATGGACAATAAGGAAGACAGATGGTATAAATAACTTTATCATTAGCATCATAGAGGAATGAAAGTCAGCACTGGTCCGTAATGTTTTCCATGCTTGCTATGTATAGACTGATTTACTTGGGAGTAACAAAACTACTGCTGTGATAGCTGTCAGATATGCTAGTGATGTTGCTGCTAGAGACTTCAATATTTTTTGCTGTGGTAAGGGAGTTTTTTTTTTAATCTTGCGGTACCATAAACCTTGCCAGTACCATGTTATGGTTTGACATGCATTTGTATACTAGTATAACATTTAAGTCCTTTATTAAAAATTTGTTACACACCTAACCAACTCTGGAAAACTATGGATTCAACCACAAATGCATGGCAGGGTTCACGTGAAGACCAAAAAGGCTAATGAAACATCAGCCAGACCGCAATATTGGTGTGGAGTTTATTTGTCTCTAATTTAACAATTGAAATAGATGGGTCGAAACAGAAAAGAATTTCTTTTTGCAAGGCTTACAGAACTTGGAAGACCAATGTAAGAATTGTGTTGATATCAGTGGAGAGTATGTCGAATAAATGTAAAGTTTCATCTTCAGATCTTGTTTCTTTCTGGGTAAAGCCAGAGACTTATCAGCAGCCCTTCGCATATATCTCAAATTAAAGCGAACCTGTCAACAGGCTTGACTAATATGAAGTAAGAGCACCAATGCTGAAGTATTCAGCATTCTGTAATGCTATGCATCTGCCCGCAACCTGACCTGCAAGACAAGAAAAAGAGCTTTCATTATACTCACCTGAGGGGCAGTCCGGGCCGAGGACTACCATGACAGACCTCGTAAACCACCATTGGTATCCTCCTGAGTTCAGTGTCAATGCAGCTACACACGTTCAAGCCTTTCTGACCTATGCACTTGCAAGGGACACAAAGGAGTGTCCATAAGTGTACAGATATATAAGTGTATATATATATATATATATATATATATATATATATATGTATATTTAATGTCGGATGCTATGTACCCTTTCCCTTTAACGTTATTTGTATTTATTGTACATGCCATGTAAATGTCTATTTATTGTATCTGTAATATGTATTTAACATTGGACACTGTTATATAGATAGGGAAAGTGTAGTACCCTAGTTTGCCCACTAGATGGGGTTAGAGATGCTCAGCTTGTAAATAGTTAAAGTAGGAGGGGCTAACAGCTGTTAAGCCATGGAGCATTTTGAATTTGAATTAGTTGGGCGGCAGCGCCCTGACAGGGCTGTTGGCTACGTAACGTTAAAGTCAAGAGCCCAGTCATACAGAATTCGGACCAGTATTAAATCAGGGAGTAACACCAGGAGAAGTGCTGACAGTGCAGAATTAGTGGGTCTGCAGTTGCCAGAAGAAGACTAAGCAGTACGGGCAGGTTACTTAGAATGTGGCGGCTTATTTTATTTGCGGAAATTCTTGAGACTGGGGCTAAACGGTTAAGAGGGTCTCCTACTGGAGTAAGACTGAGAAGACCGGAGAACACAGTCCGTCCCAGAAGCGAGCTTAGTGGGAGAGAGGGAAAGACATTGACAGAGGAGAAAATGTCCATTGCCAACCCTAATGCTGATGCTGGAGTGAATATGTATGCGCCGTGTAAAGGAAACAGTAAAGTTGATTGTTCAAGTTTTGAACAGGACTGTGACTCTGCTTGTTCCACATTGTCTGAGGAGAATGTGCAGCGTATAACAGAAAGCCCTGAGGGGGAGCTGGCCCGGAGTCCTCGGCCACGACTACGGTCCTAGTTGAACCTTACACACTCAACGTGTGACGCACCCCCAAGATGTCTATGAGACACACAGCAAGGCCCTTGTACCTATTTGAGCGCCTTCAGTAAGACTTCGTTCAACATTCCAAGTTGCAACCTTATGAGCATGTACTTGTGTGTGTGTCAACCTCTATTCGGGATGGACAGAAGCATAACCCGTGTGTAAAGCCACCGCCAAGGCTACAGCGAAGAAACTAATCTCCAAAGTTATCTGCAGATACAGGATGCCTGAGACCATAGAAGGTGACAGAGTCACCCACTTTAAAGGAGAATTGATGCAGGAAATAATGGTCGCCCTGGAAGTGGAAGAGACCTTTCATGCTCTGTACCATCCACAAAATAGCTGTAGAGTAGAGAGATTGAATTGGACCCTGAAACTGAAAATACAGAAAGCCGTGGTTGAAACTGGCAAACCATCGATAGAATGCTTTCCCTTTGCACTCTTCTCAATCAGGTATGCTTCCAACAAAAAGCCGATATGAGGTTTTATTTGGGTCAGCCCCTAATCAAGTATTGTATTTTCCACAGCAGCTTCAGATGCAATATGACAAGCAGTCTTATGCTATTGCACTCACAAAATGCTTGTTTAACATATACTCTTGAGTTTATTCTTTTCTTCCAGATCCAGATTCTGTGGAAGAGAGCCACCCCCTGCAGCCCAGAGACTGGGTGACGGTCAAAAGACACATCAGAAGAGGCCCTGAGACTTGACTTGATGAGCCATTCCAAATTCTGCTCACAGCTGAGATGGCTGTAAAGCTCAAGGGAAAGCCCAACTGGATCCACACCTCACAATGTAAGAAAACAGCTCAGACCAAGAGTGCCATCAAATTATGTGGACGCACATCCTGTTTTTTTGTCTTTGTAAGTGAGGGCTCATCGAGGGTGAGAGAGGAAGATTGTGGCGCTATTTACCACTTTCTGATTAAATACATCAGAACCTTTAATCGGCTATAAATTTGACCTGTGTAACATGGTCTCCTGCCCTAGGGTGGAGTGGCAGCCTGGGGACACCTATAAACTCAACCAAAAGTATTATGGGTCTAATTGTGAGTTCTGTCATATGGTGGGGTGGAACACTGAAGAAGACTGGGCCTACAAACCTTTCATAGTTCAAGAGAAGACAGACAGCAGGGGTAGGAGCCTCCTTACTAGAATGACTCTGTTACAACCAGAAAACATGCCAAAATGCTGCACAGTAGGGTCCTGCCTTACTTGAAAATCTGGCAACTGTCTTCCTTTATACTTGATGATAGAGAACCCTCTCTGGACTACAGTATATCTGATGGGCATAAATATCCCGGGGAACACAGACCGATTAGAGCACTTTTAAATTAAGGATATCAGTGCACATTCCTAGTGCCCCTAACCTATGAGGATAAACTATCTGTGGAGACTGGATACTCTGAGAGCAATTATTGTTTGGAATAGATAAAATACTCTGCACACACCATGAACAAGAGTGAGTGTGCCCTAGCTAGACCTCATCTAGGCACGATGCCCTTTCATATAAACAACCAGACAAATCCCATTGCTTTCTCCTGCCTAATTCAGTTTGTGAGAATATGGCCTTGTTCTAAAGACTATTGGACCAGTGGACATAGAGCGAAATCTGCGGATCTAAGGGAGGCAGACTTTTTCCAGCATGGGGCACCAGTTACATCAATCTTATTGCTGTGTTCTATTAGAGATTTGCTTGCTTGTCAATTTAGCCTCAGGAATCAATGTTTCCATTCAGTGTGAGTAAGCGGAGGAAAACATGCAGGCTGGATCTTATGCATACATAAGGCCAGACCTAAGATTGGTAATAAAGGCAAGCAATCATTCCATTGTTCTCGCACTCACTAGTCCTATTGTGTGGATGGGGCTAGTATACCCAGTGGCGCAATCCCCACAGTGGGTCTCGCATGCAGTCCCATGTGATTGTTTCAGCCTGAGGAAAATACTTCAACCAATGCACAGTTAGCTTTGGGGGTGGGGTGGGGAAGGCATGAAGACATCTGCCCATTTAGGGGGCTGATCCCAGAGAGGGAGAAAGATAAGCAACATGTTTTGTGAGACAGTTGAGATGGTGATGCTGTGGGATGAGGATCTGTCTGTGAGGTCCTGGTGTCCCAGTATGTATGGCCTATGGAGATTGGAGATCAGCTGATGGCTGGAGTTTGATACACATGCTATGGTCATGATATCTATTGTCTGGATATGAGGAACTGTCTTAAGTATTGTTGTTGCCAGCTGGAGCGGGAGACGTGCTACGTATGAAGCATGCACTGTGACTAAAGACTATACTGGCGGGAGATGTAAAAGCTGTGGACCAACCAAAAGTTGGGAGACAGAGTGTATCACCTGGTACGGGGAGAGTGAGCTATTGGACCTAGGTGGGATCTTGTGGACTGGAAACATTGCATTGTGATCATCTACCCGGAATTACTGTAAGACCATGGATGCAAAGAATAAAAATTAGTTGCATTGTTAACCTGCCTAGGTGATTATTACAACCCACAATCTTAGATCTTCACGCAGCTATTTTATGTTACAGAAAGCGAAAACATTTCAGAGTGTGATCTGTTTTGGCAGTTGTATCCCCTATAAACCCTAAACATGTAAAGTTCCATGGAGTTAGTCCCTATCCCAGAAATTACATGTGTTTTTCAGAGTTTAACCGGTAACAATGACCTAAAACCGTTATGGTCCTCATACTGTAGTTCCACCACCACCACTAACTTGGTATGAGGCCATGGTGTGACTTTTATCCAATACTGACTGTTGAATTGAAGTGTACATGTGCTATTGTTAAATTCCTGGTTCCATTCCAGATTGTGACTCCAGATACGGACAAGCACCATGAATATGCAGCAGAAAAGCAGAGACACCAACGTTTCTACTTCTTTCAATCCTCACGTGTACATTGACGCTATTGGAGTCCCAAGAGGAGTAGTTTAAAGCTAGAGATCAAGTTGCAGTGGGATTTGAATCGCTATTCCCCATCGTTACAGCAAATAAAAATGTGGATAGGATAAATTATATATACTATAACCAACAGAGATTTGCTAGTTTTAGTAGAGATGCATTCCGGGGGATAGTTGAACAGTTGGGTCCCACCTCAACCTTTACCTTTCAGAATAAATAGAGTAGCCCTTGAAATAATCCTGGCAGAGAAGGAAGGGGTCTGTGAGATGGCTGAAACTTTATTCCCAACAACACTTCTCAGGATGTTAGCATCAGTAAAGCCCTCTGAGGAATTGGTCCGCTGTCCAACAAATTAGCTGAAAACTTAGGCATTAGCAACCCCCTCAGTATGTGGTTACAAGACACGTTTGGTAAATGGGGATCCTTCTTAGTAACATAGTGAGTACTTTGGTGATAGTTCTAGCTGCCATTGTGGTACCTGGTTTCTGCCTTGTACCCTGTGTAAGAGAGCAAAAGATGGCGAGCACTATGACCAACTGTTGGATGCTGACTTTGACCGGTACATGAGTGTGGCAACCGTATAGTTCCCTTGCTTGTTGTGGCTTGTGTGTGTCCATCCCATGGAGTAACAGACAGGCTGATCCTATATAAAGACTGACCGATGATGTAATAAATAGAGTTATGATAGATACATAAGTGTGTGGGTCTCCGTGACTCTCTCCTCTGCGTACTGGGATTTTACAACTAAATTTGGAACAGTGACAATGACTCAAAATGTCCGACGTTACGTGACGGCAACAGGGCCACAATCCCACAATACATTCCAGCTGAATGTGTGTCCTTGGACTCACATGCAGCTTAAATAGTTGCAAACATAGGTGACAATGAAGCTTTACTATACGTGGCATCTAGAACAATGGATTGACGCATCCAGCCGCCTGAGAGTCCAAAAGATGGAGGAACATGCTACAGTGGAAACTTTGCTAACAGTCCACTTGTGCTTTGGGTATTTATTGTGCAAAGCATTAGATTTATTCTACTGTACATATTACGTTACCTTTAAATGAAGTTATTGAAGATATATAGGGAAAGGCAATCATGCTGTAGGATACGCTGGCCCATTATTAAATAAATATATGCAATATATTGGAGATTTCACCTGCACAACTGGGACTGTATCTGATAATAACTCACATTAATTCAGTCTTTGACAACTAGAGGACAAAATATGTCAAAAGCAATAAATGAATTTATGCAAAATGGTATGGATTGTATTTAATATTTATTCCATACAGAATGCATTCTTCGCGTGGTGGTCGCTTACCTTCAGGATATGGAGTTCAACTGTTGAAATAGTTAATGCACTGGAAATTCTTGTTTCTATCCTTTCCGTCTCATTGGTATTCCATGTCAAATGACGGAGGTATTCTTTTGCCAGATTTTGATGCCTCCACATTTGAGCATCTGGTAACTCAGTGAGAAAATGAAGGGTTCGAGGGTTGAAAAAGCCTAGGAGGATCCACAACATCTGCTTGCATGAGATCAAGTCAAGCCACAGGTGAAAATTACAAGGTGCCCTGTTATAAATAACAAAAAACACCTTGCTAAACTAGGCATTCACATTGTAAGTGTCTTTGGGCAGTCATCTGGAAGCAGCTCGCTAACAAGGCTTGTTCATCGTTACTGCTTTTATCAAGCGGCTTCGAAATAAACCTAAACGGAGCAAAATTGTAACTACATAGAATTTGTGTCAGGTTCATTTTACCATATATAAGCCAGCTGTTCTGTTCACCTTGAATCTTCCAGCTTACTGGAGCCGGAGAATAAAGGGCCCGTCACACTAAGCGAGATCGCTAGCGATATCGCTTAAGCGTCACCGATTTTGTGACGCAGCAGCGATATTGCTAGCGATATCGCTATGTCTGATACTTACCTCCGACCGGCTCCCCTGCTGGTTATCGCTGATCGCGCCAGAACGTCCTGGGCCATTTCTCGTCGGCGACTTCCTGCTGGGCTTCCTGCTGGTGCCGACGAGCGACACGTGGACGCGGGCGGGAGGACGTCTTCATCGCCACGTCTGACAGGTAAGTAACGACCCCCGACCACTGCTATGTTGCTGGTGAGATCTGCCTGTTTGGCAGTTCACTAGCGAACACTTAGCGATGCACCAGCGATCCTGACCGGTTCATATCGTTGTCGGGATCGCTGGTGCATCGCTAAGCGTGACGGTACCCTAAGAATCTAACATATTTTGTCCTTCTACTGAATAAGAACCTTTACTTCATTGACCCTCGATTACTCAATCATCCAACTTTACAGAAGTATTCTTCTAAAAATATCCCCTAAAAGTTAGGTGACACATGTTGTTGCTGATATTCGTCTTTGAGACATTTCATCTGTGAACTTTTTACATTTTGGGGTATGGGATTGCAGTGAAGATACCTATTTCTATGAAGCCTAGCCACAGAGCAAATACAAATATAAGTGTACAAATATGTCAATCAAGGAGGTCTCGCAGCTGCTATGACTGCCATCGGCACATCAAAATCATGTTGCAGGGGGGTGTCTATGGGGGTCCAACCTGTTACATGACACTAATAGCAAAAGTGAGCATAAATGACAGTGCAAAGGGCTGGAATTAAATGACATCATGTATCAAGATTATATTAAATATATATCATAAAGAAACCTTAATCAGCCCATAGCTAGTCAGTGTGGGACACACTGTAGATATACATATCCAAAAAAAACCAAAGAGAGAAAACCAGTGCATAAAGGTCCAAAAGATTTGCGATTTTTCAACCTACTTCTGGACATTTATGCACTGGTTTTCTCTCTGTGTTTTTTATGACTAATAGCAAAAGACTGACTGTCACTTCCAAATCAGAAAACTGGTGCATACAGGTGCGAACTAAGTGTGGCCATCTCTATACATAACAAGCAAATAAAGTTGCACTCTTCAGTGCTAAAGCATGCAAATATGAAATATATGAAATATGAATAGCATTACTGCTCTAGATAATAAGAAAAAATGGAGATGCTTAGCACATAATGTGGCCAATTTATGCATGCCCAGCAACCAACGACAAGGCGATCTCCGGTTTGCTGGGAACC
Source organism: Dendrobates tinctorius (assembly GCF_039654945.1). Lineage (NCBI taxonomy): Eukaryota > Metazoa > Chordata > Amphibia > Anura > Dendrobatidae > Dendrobates > Dendrobates tinctorius. Next base: position 14,648,721 of record NW_027361677.1, read on the forward strand.
TACGTGTCTACTGTGAATACCTCTCTTAGGCTAAAACCTGAATTTATGGGTAAGTAGGATCCTACTGCATAAATTTAGGTTTTAAACTAAGATAGAATTCACACAAGGAGAGGCTCCCAGCATACCAAAGATCGCCTTGTCGTTGGTTGCTGGGCCTGCATGACTTAGCCAAATTATGTGCTACGCATCTCCATTTTTTCTTATTATATAGAGCAGTAATGCTATTCATATTTCATATTTTTCATATTTACATGCTTTAGCACCGCAGAGTGCAAATTTGTTTGTTATGTATAGAGATGGCTACTTTTAGTTTGCACCTGTACACACCTGCTTTCTGATTTGGAAGTGCCAGTCACTTTTTTGCTATTTATATATTAGCTCTCTGACCGAGCACTCTGCCCTCCAGCTTGTGATAGCTTTAATTGCAGCAGGAACATATCTACCCGTAAATTCAAGTTTTAACCTAAAAAGAGGTTTAACAGTAGGTAGGTTCCCAGCAAACCGGAAATCGCCTTGTTGGCTGCTGGGCATGCTTGAAATGGCATTGACATTATGTGCTAAGTATCTCCATTTTTTCTTATTATCTAGAGGAGTAATACTATTCTTATTCCATATATTTTATATTTACATGCTTTAGCACCGCAGAGTGCAAATTTGTTTGTTATGTATAGAGATGGCTACTTTTAGTTTGCACCTGTACACACCTGCTTTCTGATTTGGAAGTGCCAGTCACTTTTTTGCTATTTATATATTAGCTCTCTGACCGAGCACTCTGCCCTCCAGCCTGTGATAGCTTTAATTGCAGCAGGAACATATCTACCCATAAATTCAAGTTTTAACCTAAAAAGAGGTTTAACAGTAGGTAGGTTCCCAGCAAACCGGAAATCGCCTTGTTGGCTGCTGGGCATGCTTGAAATGGCATTGACATTATGTGCTAAGTATCTCCATTTTTTCTTATTATCTAGAGGAGTAATACTATTCTTATTCCATATATTTTATATTTACATGCTTTATCACTGCAGAGTACAAATTTGTTTTTTTTTTTAAATGACACTGTCACGATTGACAGAAGCATCTAAAAGGTTGAACCTCTGAAATTGTAAATCAGACTTGTGGAACAGTTGTACAAACCATCAGCACATGATCCCACCCATACATGAAATGCATAAATCTTCCGTACACACAGGGTAGATATTACAAATTTAGACTTTGAAGAGTTGGCGCCCGAAGCACTCGGTACTTGCCCCAATTTGCTGGGCAATGGTGACAGCACTGAACCATAGCAGATGACATAACTTTGGCCACAGAAATGTACAAATCTTGTAGAATTTATTGGAGATGCCCAAATGAATTCATATTTGCTTCAGTTTTAGGTTTATATAAATGTACAGACATAGCAGAAGAGAACTTATAATGCGATTGCTTCTTTTGGGCACCATGATAACTCAGCATTGGTGCATTGAGAGTTTTAGTTCTGCTCTGTCTGTAGCAATGGCTTATAATTGAGAAAAGCTGAATTCTATCCTCTATACAGATGTTTAAGCTTACGTCACAAGAGCGCCCTCTACTGACAATATTCCCTCTCCTGTTAGTTATCAAAAAAAAATCAAATAATAAGGGACACAGATAAAAGAACATGAGAAATAATAGCTTAGGTTATTTCTATCAATTTTATCTTATATGCAGTTATCTATATGGATTGAGATCGGGTTGAAATATTTTATTTTCCATACTAAAGGTGGACTATCCCTTTAAGCAGCCATTCACATTTAGTTTATTGATAAATCATTCGCTCTGTTGAGTTATACAGAAATGTAGAATTCAGGCTTTCCCAAATGTCATGTAATTGAAAAATAATAAAAAAACAACTTTTCAAATCGTGAGATCTTAAAACGAAGAGAAGTAAAACCTGGGAAGAGTTACAGTCTATAGATGAGACCATTCTGAATTTTAATGATGGTATTGATCAAAAAAGTGCAACTTGGACAAATATATTCTAGTCCAATAGTCTCATAAAAACTGTTATATACTACAAGGTGCAAGTAAAGGCATGGCGGGGAAAGATAATGGCGGTTGTTTATTCTGCCATTTAACGACAATAGTAATGGGAGGTTATATGTTCTTAAGAACGTTATTGTCTGAATGGATATGCCTGCTTACCTATGCATGTATGTATTGGGCACTATGTATATATATATACATATATATATATATATATATATATAAAGCTGAGTGTATGTATTGTGTGTGAGTATGTATCAAGCCATGCCCACTCCACATAGCCACGCCCACTGGCGGCTGTAGAGCAGGGTTGCAGAGGGAAAGTGCGGGATGCAGGTGGAGAGCAGAGCTGTGAGGGAGAGAGCGGGACAAGGATGGAGAGCGGGGCTGTGGAGAGAGAGAACGGAGATGTGGAGGGAGAGCGGGACACGGATGGAGAGCGGGACTGTGGAAGGATAGAGAGGGACGGAGCATGGAGAGCGGGGCTGTGGACGGATGGAGCAGGATGGTGCATGGAGAGCAAGGCTGCAAAGGGAGAGCGCAGGATGGCCGGGGAGAGCGGGTCTCTGAGGAAGGAGAGAGCATGATGGAGGGGAAGAGCGGGGCTGTTAAGGAGAGAGCGGGTCATGGGTGGAGAGCTGGGCTGCTGAGGTAGAGAAAGGGATGGCCAGAGGAGACAGGGGTTGCGGAGGTAGAGATAAGGACGGCGAGTGGAGAGCGGGATGGCGAGCGGATAGCGTGGCTGCGGAAGGAGAGCGGGACAGCCAGTGGAGAGCGGGGCTGCAGAGGGAGAGAGTGGAACAGCCCGTGGAGACAGGGGCTGTGGAGGGAGAGAGTGGGATGGTGGATGGAGAGCGTGGCTGCTGAGGGGGAATGTGGGACGGCAGGTGGAGAGCTGGGTTTCAGAGGGAGAAAGTGGGATGGCAGTTAGTTACTAAGCCATGGCAACGCCGGACTCTTCAGCTAGTATATTTATATATAAAGAATTTTGTCACATATTTAAAAGGAGTGATAAAAATGTTGCAGCCTAAAAATGCTTTACAAAATTAAAGGTTATTTTTATCAATTAACAAAATGCTAAGTGAATGACCAAAAGAGAAACCTAAATTCCGTCAATATTTGCCGAGACCACTCTTTGCCTTCATCAGTTCTTCTAGTTACACTTGCACACAGCTTTTGAAGGAACTCAATAAGGAGGTTGTTCCAAGCACTTTGGAGATCTAACCACATATCATCTGTGGGTGTGACTTGTGCAAATCCTTCTGTCTCTTCTTGTAATTCAAGATGATGGATGATGTGAGATAGGGGCTCTGTGAGGGCCAGAACATCACTACCAGGACACTTTGTTCTTTTTTATGCTGAAGATAGTTTATAACTGCCTTGGCTGGATGCTTGTGATAGTCATCCTACTGTAGAATAATTTTGAAGGCAATCAGACGCCTCCCTGATGGCACTGCAATGATGGATAAATATCTGACTGTATTTATTTGCTTTGAGGATGCCATTAATCGTTGGCTGGAGTGTTGTAAAGCCACCACCACTGGTCTCTGGAGGAAATATGTTCCATGCAGTGACAGATCACACTTCTCCATCTGGCGACTAATGGATGTCTTAGGATTACCTGGTGAGGTAGAACTTCCAAACTGAAGGTCTGGGGGGGCACATGGGCTACAGCTGGTGAGGCACATAGGAAAACAGGTAGCAGAGGTCCTGGAGACTACAGGTAGCAGTGGTCCTAGAAAACGCAGGTAGACAGGAGAGAGGGAGAAAGTAGCAGAAGTCCTAGAGACCACAGGCTGACAAAAGAGCATGAACAGGTAGCAGAGGTCCTGGAGACCGCAGGTGGACAGGAGAGCTGGGACAGATAGCAGAGGTCCTGGGGACTGCAGAAGGACAGGAGAACGGGAATAGATAGCAGAGGTCCTGGAGACTGCATTTGGATAGAATACCAGGAACTGGTAGCAGAGGTCCTTGAGACTGGAGGCAGACAGAAGACCCAGAAAAGGTAGCAGAGGTCCTGGAGACAATAGATGGACAGGAGACCAGGAACAGGTAGCAGGGGTTCTGGATACCACAGAGGGACAGCAGAACGGGAATAGATAACAGAGGTCCTGGAGACCGCAGTTGGACAGAAGACCAGGAGCTGGTAGCAGAGGTCCTGGAGACTGCAGGCGGACAGATCATTGTGAGCTGGTAGCTAAGGTCCTGGAGACTGCAGATGGATAGGAGAGTGGGAACAGGTAGCAGAGGTCCTAGAGACTGCAGGTGGACAGATGACCAGGAACAGGTAGAAAAGATCTTGTAGAACACACACAGGACACATGAACACTAAAAGTATTAATACCAAGACAAAGGTGAGTCTCTTGGTAGGATAAGGCCCAGACAGATGACCAAATGAGATAACCTCAGGACATCTACAAAGCCTAATATGGAGCACAGCAGAGCTCAGCAGACTGTGGTGAGTGGAGCAAAGCCGGGATCTGGGACAGATGCGTAACAAGATGAGTCTGGGTTTGGTGAATGGCAGGAGAACTTTACCCACCTGACTGCATTGTGCCTACTGTTCAGTTTGGGGGAGGAAGATAAGGCTATGTGTTTAATTTTTAGGGGTAGGTCTCAGCCCCTTATTTCCACTGAAGGGAAATTGCACTGATTCAGTATACAAGATGTTGGATATTTTTTACTTCCAGCTACGTAGGAACAGTTTGTGAAGGACCCTTTTCTGCTCCCAGTGCACACAGTCCATATAGACAGGGTTGAGGAAGTTTGGTGTGGAAGATAATGACTGGCCGTACAGAATCCAGACGTCAACCATATCCGATACTTTTGAGATGCACTACTGTAGAGCAGAGACTGAGCTTGGCCTCACCTCAATATCAGTGTCTGACCAAAAAATCCTGTGAAGGGGCAAAAATTCCCATAAACACCTCTAAAATCTTGCATAAATCCTTCCCAGAAATGTGGAAGCTGTTATATCTACAAAGGAGGAACCAACTTAATTTCGATTCGTAGGTGTGTAGGTGCTCCAATACTTTTTTCCATTTAATGTGTATGTACATTTATATATTTGAATGTGTATAATTTTGCACAACTTAATTTAAAATATCTACAGGAACCAAGGATCAATGTTAAGGTTTCGTTGTAGCCATCTTTGTCTCCACCACAGAAGATTTATTCTAAGTGCCAGGATGCTGCGATACATTGTACATTTCATCCATCAAACCTCGTTCATGCTTTCCGCAACTTACTTGCGCGTGGCAGGTGTTCAAATACATGCAGAAAATAAAATGTAATCCTTTACGAGCCCCAAATATAGAATACAGAACTAGTAAAAGACATAGCAGTCGCAGCAATTGTATGTTTAATATTCAGAGGTGCAATGAAGGGGGTTTACCTAGAATTGAGAAACTGGACATGTCAAGGAGACCAGAAGATCCTGCAAATGAACAGTAGTAGGATCTCTTTCTAAGTGTTTAGTGGAAAGGTGGTCACATATGTGATGTCCCTCCCTAATAATGTAAATTTACAGAAGTCTACACGCACGTTCACACACAGGCTGCAATGCCTCCATATGTTTTCATTACACCAACTCCCAAGTACTACTGCCACTTCTGTTCCTTCCATAAGTCCACCTTTTCCTTTATAGAAAACCTTGTTTTGGAGTTCTTTATTTCACCCTTTTCCTGAGAAAAAGTCTATCTACAGCTACATTCATAATTCTATTGGTTGGCATAGGAAACAGTAAAGACATATGCTAAATCGGACATAGAACTTCCTGAAAATCTGCCTCCAGAGATTATTTTATACGTAGGAGGATCTTACCAGAGTGAGACATGTAATGACTGACAGTCTCCTCTTCTGGCAACTGATGTTCTTTGGATAACTAAGTTCTTATGAAGGTTCTACAGTATGCTAAAGATACATACCAACTTTATAAATTAGTTAGAACTGTAAATTACAGTTGAGTAAATCTTTTTGAAATTCAAATTAGCTGGCTTTGTCAAATGTTTCAAATCAATAGATCTGCAGTGAATTCCAAATACTACAAATCATGTGTAACAATCAGAGGTCTACTAGGACCGTACTGATCACTTTTCAAGCTCTTTATCACAAGCATATCTTTAGTAAATTTAAAGTGACTTCATTATACTGCATATGGCTATGTATAAGTGGAGGCTAACTGTTTTCAACTGCTGTCCTGTCACACACACTATCTGTAATGTTTATTCAGTGTTCTATAGTTTCTTTCCTTATCTCTATTGCTAAGCTGTGAGCTGTGAAGTCCTCTCACCCTTCTGATTGGTGGTGATGTGATAGCTGAAAAGAATTAAAGTGATACCCACCTGTTCAAGGCCTAAGTTATAAGAGCCTTGTCTGGCAGATGCAATCTTTGGCTTTGTATAAAATTGCAGTAGGCATTTTTTTTCACCTATTTGCATGAGTCAAATAGAAAATTGTTCAAATAGGCTGAGTTCATCGAATTTTAAAAAAATTGATACAACTTTTATCCACATGAAAGTTATCAGTTCACCTCTTCTAGAGATAATCATTGAATCTGCCAAAATTCAAATTATATAGATTTGTTTCAGTTCATACATAAGATTTAGTTTGCATCAAATATAGTTGGGTTGAATATGATCTGACAAGAAAGTATCTTCTGATGTTCTTTTTCTGTTTCTGACCCTCCAGCGCTGCAATTTTGGCCTACTTCATCACGTTGGATGAGATGCATGAAGTCAACGATATGCCCTGTCCCCCATATGTCAACGTAGGACTTAATATATATTTATTTTACTCCCTTATATAGCGCCACTAATTCCACGACAACACTTTACAGACAATATCACCACTGTCCCCACTGGGTCTCACAATCTTGATTTCCTATCGTAAGTCTTTGCAATGTGGGAGGAAACCTGAGAACCTGGAGGAAAACCACCCAGACACGGGAAGAACATACCAACGCCTTGCAAATGTTGTTGTTGATGACATTTTAACTCATGACCCCAGTGCTGCAAATCAACAGTGGCAACCACTGAGCCACAACATATATGTATTGTGACAGGGTTACTAGCACTGTATATAATGGGAGATATGTATCACGGAGATTGCTTTCTTCCATGATCTGAAGCCTGTAAGTTTCTCTACAGAATGCAATGCGCTGAAGGGGTTAACCAGCCATGATAAGGGACTGGGTTTAGGTGAGTAGGTCAGAGATGTCTCCACCTCAAGGGTGTGGCTGGGAAGTTAAATGTTCTGCTACTCTTTTTTTTTCTCTGTGTTGTGCTTTGGAGGGGAGAGTCTTCAGATGTGGCTCCAGGAGGTGCTGAAGACATATAGTGGTCTGAGCAAGAGAACCCCTCAGATATAAGGACTTGCAGTGATTTACTGTGAGTTAGCGCCTCACAATATATAAACATGTAAATATGCAGTATATATATAAATGTATATATGTATATATATACTAGCTGAATAGCCCCGCGCTGCCCGGGCAAAGTAACTACGGTTAGTTATAACAAATTAAAATGATTATATATAGAGTTGAGCGACTTTTGCTTTTTTAGGGTCGCGTTTCGTTTCGTGAAACCCGACTTTTCCAAAAGTCGGGTCGAGCAAGATCGTCCGATTATAGGGAAAAGTCGGGGTCGTCCCGAAACACGAAACCCAATGTAAGTCAATGGGGAATAAAAGTCGGCAGTGAGAGGAGGACAGGAAACACACCTACAGTGCCCATTTGAATGCCAAAAGCATCAATTCTTCTTACTTAAGCTTGTCAACCTTAATTAACTTCATAATACAAGTTACGCACTGAAAAATGGGGGTTATTTGGCTAAAGTTGTGGGGGGGAGGGCTGGCTGCAGGTTTTCATGTGCCCTGGGCGAAAGAGCGCCCCTTTAACACATACCACAACTCATCATGCTCCGATACGGCAGAGAAATAGCGGTATAGTACAATGAAAAATACCTCACTTTTTACATCTCATGACGAGGCCCATCTATTTCTCCATACAAAATCATTGGTCCCATATAATGTTTGAAACAGTATATGATGAGCTCCACATAATGCTACAGTATATGTTGGTCCCCATGGATGAAGCTCCACTGTCTTATGGGCCCAAATAATGCTCCAAACATAATGGGCCCCATTTCTAATGCTCTAGTGTATAATGGGCCCTGTAAATGCTGCTCCAGTGTCTGATGTCCACCTTTGGAATGTTCCAGTGTATGGTGGGCCCCATCTATCATTCTCCAGAGTATAGTGCTCCCCAAAAATTGCTGTCCCAACATAGAAAACAATCAAATAAGTCTCCTCGCTAGGGAATCCCTGTACTTGTCTGGACAGGTGCTGTAGCTTGCTTAACAGCTCGCCAGCCGTTCTCACGCCCAGTATGGATTGCACGTGATTGCACAAAGGTTAGAAAGGGTACCGTATCCCTGGATAACATGTATGGATAGCGTACACATTCAAAATATATGTCTATACAGCATGAGGCAGGCTCAGACGGTGTTAGGCCCAGTATGGATTGCACGTCATTGCACAAAGGTTAGAAGGGGTACCGTATCCCCGGATAACATGTATGGATAGCGTACACATTCAAAATATATGTCTATACAGCATGAGGCAGGCTCAGACGGTGTTAGGACCAGTATGGATTGCACGTCATTGCACAAAGGTTAGAAGGGGTACCGTATCCCCGGATAACATGAATGGATAGCGTACACATTCAAAATATATGTCTATACAGCATGAGGCAGGCTCAGACGGTGTTAGGCCCAGTATGGATTGCACGTCATTGCACAAAGGTTAGAAGAGGTACCGTATCCCCGGATAACATGTATGGATAGCGTACACATTCAAAATATATGTCTATACAGCATGAGGCAGGCTCAGACGGTGTTAGGCCCAGTATGGATTGCACGTGATTGCACAAAGGTTAGAAAGGGTACCGTATCCCTGGATAACATGTATGGATAGCGTACACATTCAAAATATATGTCTATACAGCATGAGGCAGGCTCAGACGGTGTTAGGCCCAGTATGGATTGCACGTCATTGCACAAAGGTTAGAAGGGGTACCGTATCCCTGGATAACATGTATGGATAGCGTACACATTCAAAATATATGTCTATACAGCATGAGGCAGGCTCAGACGGTGTTAGGCCCAGTATGGATTGCACGTCATTGCACAAAGGTTAGAAGGGGTACCGTATCCACGGACAACATGTATGGATAGCGTACACATTCAAAATATATGTCTATACAGCATGAGGCAGGCTCAGACGGTGTTAGGCCTAGTATGGATTGCACGTCATTGCACAAAGGTTAGAAGGGGTACCGTATCCCCGGATAACATGTATGGATAGCGTACACATTCAAAATATATGTCTATACAGCATGAGGCAGGCTCAGACGGTGTTAGGCCCAGTATGGATTGCACGTCATTGCACAAAGGTTAGAAGGGGTACCGTATCCCCGGATAACATGTATGGATAGCGTACACATTCAAAATATATGTCTATACAGCATGAGGCAGGCTCAGACGGTGTTAGGACCAGTATGGATTGCACGTCATTGCACAAAGGTTAGAAGGGGTACCGTATCCCCGGATAACATGTATGGATAGCGTACACATTCAAAATATATGTCTATACAGCATGATGCAGGCTCAGACGGTGTTAGGCCCAGTATGGATTGCACGTCATTGCACAAACGTTAGAAGGGGTACCGTATCCCCGGATAACATGTATGGATAGCGTACACATTCAAAATATATGTCTATACAGCATGAGGCAGGCTCAGACGGTGTTAGGCCCAGTATGGATTGCACGTCATTGCACAAAGGTTAGAAAGGGTACCGTATCCCTGGATAACATGTATGGATAGCGTACACATTCAAAATATATGTCTATACAGCATGAGGCAGGCTCAGATGGTGTTAGGCCCAGTATGGATTGCACGTCATTGCACAAAGGTTAGAAGGGGTACCGTATCCCCGGATAACATGTATGGATAGCGTACACATTCAAAATATATGTCTATACAGCATGAGGCAGGCTCAGACGGTGTTAGGCCCAGTATGGATTGCACGTCATTGCACAAAGGTTAGAAGGGGTACCGTATCCCCAGATAACATGTATGGATAGCGTACACATTCAAAATATATGTCTATACAGCATGAGGCAGGCTCAGACGGTGTTAGGCCCAGTATGGATTGCACGTCATTGCACAAAGGTTAGAAGGGGTACCGTATCCCCGGATAACATGTATGGATAGCGTACACATTCAAAATATATGTCTATACAGCATGAGGCAGGCTCAGACGGTGTTAGGCCCAGTATGGATTGCACGTCATTGCACAAAGGTTAGAAGGGGTACCGTATCCCCGGATAACATGTATGGATAGCGTACACATTCAAAATATATGTCTATACAGCATGAGGCAGGCTCAGACGGTGTTAGGCCCAGTATGGATTGCACGTCATTGCACAAAGGTTAGAAGGGGTACCGTATCCCCGGATAACATGTATGGATAGCGTACACATTCAAAATATATGTCTATACAGCATGAGGCAGGCTCAGACGGTGTTAGGCCCAGTATGGATTGCACGTGATTGCACAAAGGTTAGAAAGGGTACCGTATCCCTGGATAACATGTATGGATAGCGTACACATTCAAAATATATGTCTATACAGCATGAGGCAGGCTCAGACGGTGTTAGGCCCAGTATGGATTGCACGTCATTGCACAAAGGTTAGAAGGGGTACCGTATCCCCGGATAACATGTATGGATAGCGTACACATTCAAAATATATGTCTATACAGCATGAGGCAGGCTCAGACGGTGTTAGGCCCAGTATGGATTGCACGTGATTGCACAAAGGTTAGAAAGGGTACCGTATCCCTGGATAACATGTATGGATAGCGTACACATTCAAAATATATGTCTATACAGCATGAGGCAGGCTCAGACGGTGTTAGGCCCAGTATGGATTGCACGTCATTGCACAAAGGTTAGAAGGGGTACCGTATCCCCGGATAACATGTATGGATAGCGTACACATTCAAAATATATGTCTATACAGCATGAGGCAGGCTCAGACGGTGTTAGGCCCAGTATGGATTGCACGTCATTGCACAAAGTTTAGAAGGGGTAAAGTATCCCCGGATAACATGTATGGATAGCGTACACATTCAAAATATATGTCTATACATCAGGAGGCAGGCTCAGACGGTGTCAGGCACAGTATGGATTTGACGGCCCAGATTACACAGCGGAGGAGCATGGAGAGGTAAAGATTGCAAATGCTGGGGCCCTGGCCAAGCAAGGGGGGCCCACTCGTGGGCGTCGGTACTGGCACTGGGCCCCTCATAGTACAGCGGTGTGTCTGACGGCGGGTGTGCACCACCACCGTCAGAGACACTTGATTGCACTATGAGGGACCCTGTGCCAGTGCCCGCGCCCAAGAGTTGGCCTACCCAGCTGTCCAGGGCAACGGCACTCGCACGGTGTCGTGCGCTAGGTGGTGACCCCAGCCATGGGGGGGGAGGCAGCACAGTTAGGGAGTTTTAGAAAGTGGCATATGTTGATGTTGGACATTCAACTGATGCAAAAGGCGAAATAGGTGAAGTACCAGGAAGAGGTGGACCAAAGCAAGCCATTTTTCTGTCACCCTATGTGTCATCAGGGGAAGGTGGGACAAAATCCTTGGAAACCCATGCGTGGTTCATTTTAATGAAGTTTAGATCATCCACATTTTGGGTTGACAGACGGGTCCTTTTTTCTGTCAGGATTGATCCAGCTGCACTGAAGACTCTTTCCGATAGCACACTTGCAGCTGGGCAAGCGAGCTCCTGTAAGGCATATTGGGCCAATTCAGGCCAGGTGTCCAGTTTAGCGGCCCAATAGTCAAAGGGGAATGACCTGTGTGGGAGAACATCGATATGGGAGGAAAAGTAGTTTGTAACCATAGTTGACAACTGCTGTCTCCTGTCACTTTCCATCGATGCAGTATTACCAGTTGTGTGAGCGGTATTTGAAAAATCAGTCCACAACATTGTCATGAAACCCCTGTCTCCAATGCCACTTCTGCTGTGTGCACCACGAACACCTCTGCCAAGCTGCCCCCGGCCCGTACGGCTCGTGTGAGAACCATCACCGCTGCTGTGTGCTGGGAATGCCTCAAGCAACCGATTTACCAGAGTTGCTTGTTTATTAGCCAATATTAGGTCAAGGTTCTCCTGTGGCATGATGTTTTGTAATTTGCCTTTATAGCGTGGATCCAGGATGCTGGCCAACCAGTAGTCGTCATCGTTCATCATTTTGGCAATGCGGGGGTCCCTTTTTAGGATCCGCAAGGCATAATCTGACATGTGGGCCAATGTTCCCGGTGTCAATGATGCACTGCGAGTGCTGGGTGGAGGAGCACTTTCTGGCAAATCCACATCCCTCCAGTCACGCACAAACCCTGTACCAGACCTTGCCACGCCAACATTTTCACTTGCCCCACGAGATGCATCCTCCTCCCCTAAGTAATCATCCCCATCATCCTCCTCCTCCTCCTCCTCTTCTTCCTCCACCTCGTCCAGGAGAGGTCCCTGAGCAGACAATGGCTGAATGTCATCAAGGATTCCCTCCTCCTCTTCCTCCTCATCAACATTGGCTGCAGACGCCTGCTCCTTAAGGTGCGTCAAAGTTTGCATGAGCAGACGCATAAGTGGGATGCTCATGCTTAGGATGGCGTCGTCTGCGCTTACCAGCCGTGTGCATTCCTCAAAACACTGAAGGACTTTACAAAGGTCTTTCAGCTTCGACCACTGCACGCCTGTCAACTCCATGTCTGCTCTCAAAGTGCCTGGCCGTGTATCCTCCCACAAATGCATTATGGCCTGCCTCTGCTCGCACAGCCGCTCCACCATGTGCAGGGTGGAGTTCCACCTTGTTGCAATGTCGATAATGAGGCGGTGGTTGGGAAGGTGGAGCAATCGCTGCAGCTTCTGCATACGAACGGAGTGTACAGGCGACCGGCGGATGTGCGCGCACAGTCTTCGCACCTTCTGGAGCAGGGCTGTTAACTCCGGATAATTTTTGAGGAAGCACTGCACCACCAGGTTCAAGGTGTGAGCCAAGCAAGGTATGTGGTTGAGTTTTGAAAGGGCTATGGCTGCCACAAAATTACGGCCGTTATCACTAACTACCTTGCCTGCCTCAAGATGTACACTGCCTAGCCATGACTCAGTTTGTCGCTTCAAGTACTCGGCCAGCACCTCGGCGGTGTGTCTGTCGCCCAAACACATCATCTGCAACACAGCCTGCTGACGCTTTCCACTAGCTGCTCGATAGGGGGACACATCATGTGCAACAGTGGCAGCTGCAGATGGAGTGCTCGTACGACTGCGCTCTGTGGACGAGCTCTCGCTTCTGGAGGAGGAGGAGGGTCAAACGCCTACAGCCAACTGTTTCCTAGACCGTGGGCTAGGCAGCACTGTCCCACCACCGCTGTCCCCTGTGGACCCTGCATCCACCACATTAACCCAGTGCGCAGTGATGGACACGTAATGGCCCTGGCCATGCCGACTGGACCATGCATCAGTTGTGAGGTGCACCTTTCCGCTCACTGACTGCTTGAGTGCATGGACAATGCGGTCTTTCACATGATGGTGGAGGGCTGGGATGGCTTTGCGAGAGAAGAAGTGGCGACTGGGTAGGTCATAGCGTGGTACTGCATAGGCCATGAGTTCGCGGAAAGCTGTGCTTTCCACCAACCGAAAGGGCATCATCTCAAACGAGATTAGTTTGGCAATGTGGGCGTTCAAACCCAGTGTACGCGGATGAGAGACTGAGTACTTTCTTGACCTACTCATAGTGTCTGGGAGGGTGAGCTGGACTTGAGAGCTGCATATGGTGGAAGTAGCGGTGGACAGGGCGGACTGAGAGAGGGTTGATGATGGTGATGGAGTTGGTGTTCTTTCTGATGGCCTAGAATCAGTCTTTCGTTGATATAACAGTGGGATTCCTTGACTGCTGTGGCCTTGCAACGACACCTCAACATTTGCTGCTGTGCTAACCGGTGGGCTTACAGTGGGGGAAACAATGTAGCGTTGCTGACTACCTTCGTTGTGATCAGTTGCACATGTGGCACTTGAGGTTTGGTGTTGTGTACACGCTTGCAAGTGCATGCTGGTTAAATGTCTAAGCATGCAACTGGTATTCAAATTTTTCAGATTTTTCCCTCGGCTAAAGGTCTTTGCGCACTTCTTACAGATAACCTTGTCCTGATCATGAGGATTTTGTTCAAAAAAGTGCCACACTGCACTCTTCCTACTTTGGCAGACATTTTGCGGCCTAGCACGCTGTGATCTTTTGACCCTCTGGACAAGCTGTCCAGCAACCCTTTTGATGTTTGGAACCTGTCTTTGGAGTGCTCCGGGCCTGCCAGATAACAGCTGTTGCGATGTCGATGTCTGCTGTGGATGCTCCTCATCTGAGCTATTGGAAGCAGCACCCTCTTCCCCCAATGGATGCCAATCTGGGTCAACAACTGGGTCATCCATCACCTCCTCTTCTATGTCATGTGCACCTTTCTCTGTGTCACCGTGTATGGTGGTATAGTGTGCGGGAAGGGGAACCTGAGTCTCATCAGGGTCAAAATCTGGCTCTGTACACTGCGAGGACAATGTAGTGCTCTGAGTGAATGTACCAGCAGAATCATCCATCAGCGGCTGTGCATCAGTGCACTCCATGTCAGATTCATCTTGGCCTGGGTAATTCACCATTTGACTTGATAATCCAGGCATGGTATGTGAAAACAGCTCCATGGAGTAATCAGTAGTATGGCCTGCGTCATCCTTCAATCTTGGTTGGGGTGAAGGACACAAGGAAGGGTGTGGTTCATGAACATGAGCCTCCAATGACGACTCAGTGCTTTTACTTTTTACAACTGAAGAAGAGGAGGCGATAGAGCTGGAGGCTGAGTCAGCTATGTAAGACAAAACTTTTTCCTGATGCTCTGCCTTTAAAAGCGGTTTGCCAACTCCTAGAAAACTAAGCGTTCGAGGCCTTATGTAGACAGACGATGAAGCAGGGTCAGCACCTCCTGCATTTGGTCCTATTTTGCTCTTGCCACTACCATCAGATCCACCACCAACACCATCATTACCAGCTGCCAACCCCCGCCCAATTCCACGGCCTCTTCCACCAGCCTTCCTCATTTTTGGTAGAAATGTAGACAAAATCCAACAAACTATATAGTAATGTAAAACAAGGTACAAGGTGTCTATAGGACAGGGGAGTTTTAGAATTTCTGCACACACTTGTGGACAGTGGACACTTGTGGATTGTGTGCGGCCCACTGATATCTGAGCGCTATGTGACACGCTCGATGGCACAGCTGCCTGTGACCAAAGTGACGAGAGGATAATGGAGAGTTTGAATCTCTGCGTACACTTTTGGACACTGGACACTTGTGGATTGTGTGCGGCCCACTGATATCTGAGCGCTATGTGACACGCTCGATGGCAAAGCTGCCTGTGACCAAAGTGACGAGAGGATAATGGAGATTTTGAATCTCTGCGTACACTTGTGGACAGTGGACACTTGTGGATTGTGTGCGGCCCACTGATATCTGAACGCTATGTGACACGCTCGATGGCACAGCTGCCTGTGACCAAAGTGACGAGAGGATAATGGAGATTTTGAGTCTCTGCGTACACTTGTGGACAGTGGACACTTGTGGATTGTGTGCGGCCCACTGATATCTGAGCGCTATGTGACACGCTCGATGGCACAGCTGCCTGTGACCAAAGTGACGAGAGGATAATGGAGATTTTGAATCTCTGCGTACACTTTTGGACACTGGACACTTGTGGATTGTGTGCGGCCCACTGATATCTGAGCGCTATGTGACACGCTCGATGGCACAGCTGCCTGTGACCAAAGTGACGAGAGGATAATGGAGATTTTGAATCTCTGCGTACACTTTTGGACACTGGACACTTGTGGATTGTGTGCGGCCCACTGATATCTGAGCGCTATGTGACACGCTCGATGGCACAGCTGCCTGTGACCAAAGTGACGAGAGGATAATGGAGATTTTGAATCTCTGCGTACACTTGTGGACAGTGGACACTTGTGGATTGTGTGCGGCCCACTGATATCTGAGCGCTATGTGACACGCTCGATGGCACAGCTGCCTGTGACCAAAGTGACGAGAGGATAATGGAGATTTTGAATCTCTGCGTACACTTGTGGACAGTGGACACTTGTGGATTGTGTGCGGCCCACTGATATCTGAGCTCTATGTGACACGCTCGATGGCACAGCTGCCTGTGACCAAAGTGACGAGAGGATAATGGAGATTTTGAATCTCTGCGTACACTTTTGGACACTGGACACTTGTGGATTGTGTGCGGCCCACTGATATCTGAGCGCTATGTGACACGCTCGATGGCACAGCTGCCTGTGACCAAAGTGATGAGAGGATAATGGAGATTTTGAATCTCTGTGTACACTTGTGGACAGTGGACACTTGTGGATTGTGTGCGGCCCACTGATATCTGAGCGCTATGTGACACGCTCGATGGCACAGCTGCCTGTGACCAAAGTGACGAGAGGATAATGGAGATTTTGAATCTCTGCGTACACTTTTGGACACTGGACACTTGTGGATTGTGTGCGGCCCACTGATATCTGAGCGCTATGTGACACGCTCGATGGCACAGCTGCCTGTGACCAAAGTGACGAGAGGATAATGGAGATTTTGAATCTCTGCGTACACTTTTGGACACTGGACACTTGTGGATTGTGTGCGGCCCACTGATATCTGAGCGCTATGTGACACGCTCGATGGCACAGCTGCCTGTGACCAAAGTGACGAGAGGATAATGGAGATTTTGAATCTCTGCGTACACTTGTGGACAGTGGACACTTGTGGATTGTGTGCGGCCCACTGATATCTGAGCGCTATGTGACATGCTCGATGGCACAGCTGCCTGTGACCAAGGTGACAAGAGGATAATGGAGATTTTGAATCTCTGCGTACACTTTTGGACACTGGACACTTGTGGATTGTGTGCGGCCCACTGATATCTGAGCGCTATGTGACACGCTCGATGGCACAGCTGCCTGTGACCAAAGTGACGAGAGGATAATGGAGATTTTGAATCTCTGCGTACACTTTTGGACACTGGACACGTGTGGATTGTGTGCGGCCCACTGATATCTGAGCGCTATGTGACACGCTCGATGGCACAGCTGCCTGTGACCAAAGTGACGAGAGGATAATGGAGATTTTGAATCTCTGCGTACACTTGTGGACAGTGGACACTTGTGGATTGTGTGCGGCCCACTGATATCTGAGCTCTATGTGACACGCTCGATGGCACAGCTGCCTGTGACCAAAGTGACGAGAGGATAATGGAGATTTTGAATCTCTGCGTACACTTTTGGACACTGGACACTTGTGGATTGTGTGCGGCCCACTGATATCTGAGCGCTATGTGACACGCTCGATGGCACAGCTGCCTGTGACCAAGGTGACAAGAGGATAATGGAGATTTTGAATCTCTGCGTACACTTTTGGACACTGGACACTTGTGGATTGTGTGCGGCCCACTGATATCTGAGCGCTATGTGACACGCTCGATGGCACAGCTGCCTGTGACCAAAGTGACGAGAGGATAATGGAGATTTTGAATCTCTGCGTACACTTTTGGACACTGGACACGTGTGGATTGTGTGCGGCCCACTGATATCTGAGCGCTATGTGACACGCTCGATGGCACAGCTGCCTGTGACCAAAGTGACGAGAGGATAATGGAGATTTTGAATCTCTGCGTACACTTGTGGACAGTGGACACTTGTGGATTGTGTGCGGCCCACTGATATCTGAGCTCTATGTGACACGCTCGATGGCACAGCTGCCTGTGACCAAAGTGACGAGAGGATAATGGAGATTTTGAATCTCTGCGTACACTTTTGGACACTGGACACTTGTGGATTGTGTGCGGCCCACTGATATCTGAGCGCTATGTGACACGCTCGATGGCACAGCTGCCTGTGACCAAAGTGACGAGAGGATAATGGAGATTTTGAATCTCTGTGTACACTTGTGGACAGTGGACACTTGTGGATTGTGTGCGGCCCACTGATATCTGAGCGCTATGTGACACGCTCGATGGCACAGCTGCCTGTGACCAAAGTGACGAGAGGATAATGGAGATTTTGAATCTCTGCGTACACTTTTGGACACTGGACACTTGTGGATTGTGTGCGGCCCACTGATATCTGAGCGCTATGTGACACGCTCGATGGCACAGCTGCCTGTGACCAAAGTGACGAGAGGATAATGGAGATTTTGAATCTCTGCGTACACTTTTGGACACTGGACACTTGTGGATTGTGTGCGGCCCACTGATATCTGAGCGCTATGTGACACGCTCGATGGCACAGCTGCCTGTGACCAACGTGACGAGAGGATAATGGAGATTTTGAATCTCTGCGTACACTTGTGGACAGTGGACACTTGTGGATTGTGTGCGGCCCACTGATATCTGAGCGCTATGTGACATGCTCGATGGCACAGCTGCCTGTGACCAAAGTGACGAGAGGATAATGGAGATTTTGAATCTCTGCGTACACTTTTGGACACTGGACACTTGTGGATTGTGTGCGGCCCACTGATATCTGAGCGCTATGTGACACGCTCGATGGCACAGCTGCCTGTGACCAAAGTGACGAGAGGATAATGGAGATTTTGAATCTCTGCGTACACTTTTGGACACTGGACACGTGTGGATTGTGTGCGGCCCACTGATATCTGAGCGCTATGTGACACGCTCGATGGCACAGCTGCCTGTGACCAAAGTGACGAGAGGATAATGGAGATTTTGAATCTCTGCGTACACTTTTGGACACTGGACACTTGTGGATTGTGTGCGGCCCACTGATATCTGAGCGCTATGTGACACGCTCGATGGCACAGCTGCCTGTGACCAAAGTGACGAGAGGATAATGGAGATTTTGAATCTCTGCGTACACTTGTGGACACTGGACACTTGTGGATTGTGTGCGGCCCACTGATATCTGAGCGCTATGTTACACGCTCGATGGCACAGCTGCCTGTGACCAAAGTGACGAGAGGATAATGGAGATTTTGGATCTCTGCGTACACTTGTGGACAGTGGACACTTGTGGATTGTGTGTGGCCCACTGATATCTGAGCGCTATGTGACACGCTCGATGGCACAGCTGCCTGTGACCAAAGTGACGAGAGGATAATGGAGATTTTGAATCTCTGCGTACACTTTTGGACACTGGACACTTGTGGATTGTGTGCGGCCCACTGATATCTGAGCGCTATGTGACACGCTCGATGGCACAGCTGCCTGTGACCAAAGTGACGAGAGGATAATGGAGATTTTGAATCTCTGCGTACACTTGTGGACAGTGGACACTTGTGGATTGTGTGCGGCCCACTGATATCTGAGCGCTATGTGACACGCTCGATGGCACAGCTGCCTGTGACCAAAGTGACGAGAGGATAATGGAGATTTTGAATCTCTGCGTACACTTGTGGACAGTGGACACTTGTGGATTGTGTGCGGCCCACTGATATCTGAGCGCTATGTGACACGCTCGATGGCACAGCTGCCTGTGACCAAAGTGACGAGAGGATAATGGAGATTTTGAATCTCTGCGTACACTTTTGGACACTGGACACTTGTGGATTGTGTGCGGCCCACTGATATCTGAGCGCTATGTGACACGCTTGATGGCACAGCTGCCTGTGACCAAAGTGACGAGAGGATAATGGAGATTTTGAATCTCTGCGTACACTTTTGGACACTGGACACTTGTGGATTGTGTGCGGCCCACTGATATCTGAGCGCTATGTGACATGCTCGATGGCACAGCTGCCTGTGACCAAAGTGACGAGAGGATAATGGAGATTTTGAATCTCTGCGTACACTTGTGGACAGTGGACACTTGTGGATTGTGTGCGGCCCACTGATATCTGAGCGCTATGTGACACGCTCGATGGCACAGCTGCCTGTGACCAAAGTGACGAGAGGATAAGGGAGATTGGATTGCTTTTAAAAAAGCAGTTTGCGGAGCAGTGGGTAAACAGCAATGCCAGCGTGTCAGGAAGCCTTAGAAGGCAGCCCAACAACCAACACCACAGATACACCACAATATAGCCTCCCCTTGCACTGCACACACAGTGACTTGTGTGTTGTGCAGGCCAAATCGCTAGCAGCAGAAGCAGTTTTTTTGTCTTCTTCCCTGCCTAACGCTCTCCCTACAGAATCAGCAGCAACCTCTCCCTATACTAAGATCGGCAGAAGTAAGATGGCGGTCGGCGTGCACGCCCTTTTATACCCCCTGTGACGCCCACCAAAGCAAGCCAATCACTTGCATGCCCTTCTGAAAGATGGTGGTGACCCGTGCCTATGTCATCACGTTGCCCACAGTGTCTGAGGATCCTGATTGGCTGAAAAAGAGCGCAAAACAAACTTTTGAAACGCGACTTTGGCGCGTAAGTCGCCGACCTCGTGGCCGACCTCATCTTAGGGTCGGGTTTCGTTTCATGAAACCCGACTTTGCCAAAAGTCGGAGACTTTTGAATTTTTTCGACCCGTTTCGCTCAACTCTAATTATATATATAAATATATATAAAGCTGAGTGTATAGCCCCGCCCACTCCGCATAGCCAAATTCCCTATAATAGCCCACATCATCCCATCAGCCAGAGCTACCAGACTACTACCCCTAATATCATACATCGTCCCATCAGCCAGAGCTACCGAACTACTAGCACTAATATACCACATCATCCCGTCAGCGAAAGCCACCAGACTAGTACTACTAATATCCCACATCATCCCGTTAAAGCCACCGGACAACTACCCCTAATATCCCACATTATCCTGTCAGCCAGAGCCACCGGACAACTACCACTAATATCCCACATCATCCCGTCACAGTCACCGGACTACTACCCCTAATATCCCACATTATCCTGTCAGCCAGAGCCACCGGACTACTACCCCTAATATCGCATATCATCCCATGAGCCAGAGCCACCAGACTACTACCCCTAATATCCTGCATCATCCTGTCAGCCAGAGCCACTGGACAACTACCCTAATATCCCACATCATCCCATCAGCCTGGGGTCAGAACCAGAGCACTGAGTGGAACGGTCCTAACTTCCATGCCGGTGATCCCTTTAAGAGAGGCCTGGCATCAGAACCAGAGCGCTGAGTGGATTTGCCTTGACTTCCATACCAATGATTCCTTTAATAGAACCCTGGGGTGAGAATCAGAGTGCTGAGGGATTTACCCTAACTTCCATACCAGAGATCCCTTTAAGAAAACCTGGGATCAGAACCAGAGCGCTGAGTGGATTTGCCCTGACTTGCATACCAATGATCCCTTTAATAGAACCCTGGGGTCAGAACCACAGTGCTGAGTGGAGCGGTCCTAAGTTCCATACCGGAGATCCCTTTAAGACAGCCTGGGGTCAGTACCAGAGCATTTGAAGGCAATTGCCCTGACATCCATACTGGGGATCCCTTTAAGAGAGTTAAGAGAGGACTGCTGTCAGTACCAAAGTGCAGATTGTATTTGCCCTCACTTCCATACTGGGGATCCCATTAAGAAGGGCCTTGGATCAGAACCAGAGCGCTAAGTGGATTTGCCCTAACTTCCATACCGGGGATCCCTTTAATAGAACCCTGGGGTCAGAATCAGAGTGCTGAGGGATTTTCCCTAACTTGCATACTATTGATCCACAGGAGGGGGGGATTCATTTCTGTCATGTGCTCTGTGCTCCTTTCTGGGGGGCAGACAAAGGCTGGGAGCTTATGTTCCTGGGGATGCTAGATTTCTCCCACCATGTCAGAGTCTGCTGAGGTGTTGTCAAGTGGGAAAACTTTCTCATATCAACCAATGACAGCTCAGCTACTTTTAACCAGCTCTGGTGAAATGAGAGATGCTTAGTGATTGGTTGCAAGGAAAACTGTTGCTCATAGCAACCAATCACAACTCAGCTTCTTTTGAACAGCTCTGGTGAAATGAAAGATGCTTCGGGATTGATTAGTGATACACACATACATACATACATACATACATACATTCAGTTTTATATATAGAGATATATATAGTATATATGCATACACTCCTCTCTGACACCCAGAATCGAGCAAAGTGGCACCCAGAAAAAATTTGCAGGATTCAAGAAAAAAATAAGTTGAAAAAATCCAAAGTTTTCAGTAAATTTGATATTTTAACAGATCGATATTCTCATCTCCATTTAAAACATTGGATATGAACATTCAAACTTCCCATTAACAATGAGGTAAAATAAATAAAGCGGAAATATACAGTAGCTTTCCACCTTATCTCCCGTCTAGTCTACTATGATGTAGCTGAGAGATTGTAGATTTCCGTCCCTGTTCTTCACCTATTTCATGTGTCCATCATAACACTAAGCAGAGTTTTCTATATTTATACCACTCAGACACGTTATTTGCCTCCAACGAACATAACAAGTTGTATTTTTAGACGTCTTCAAAAACTGAAGATTTCAACATCTACTTGAAGTTGTCAATTCCGTAAAAGGACAAAAGGACACATTTTGTTGCTTGTGTTTCACGCCTTACTTCGAAAAAGTCAACAATGTTATTGAAGGCTTCCCAATACTTCAAGTGGCAAAGTTCTCTTCTAATACCCATGACAGCACCTACAGGGGTGCCTGTAAAACACCGAAGGGCTGGTGAAATGATATGACATGTGACATCGGGCCAAGATTTGAACTCCTACAAATGAAATCTGTCAGCCATCTCCTCAAAGGCTGCCACGGTTTATCGCTGCTTGGTTGAACCGGTGTGATACATAAACTTATTGTATTATTCTGCTGGTTTGATTCTCTCTTCTTTATGACAACTCTTCCCTGGAGAACATCCATCTCCTTAAAACCGTTTCGAAAGTGTCTACAGAAGAATTATACCGAGTATCATTTACAAACTTAGGGTAGAAACAAAAAAAAAAAAAGTTAGACTCGTTTCTTGCCGTAAAGTTTCCATCCTAATGACTTTGCCGCTGCTTCTTATTTATTGATGTAAGGAGTCAATCCGAAATTACATCTTTGTGATCATCATTTTTCGTAAGCTGATTTATTACTCGAGATTGGTGGCGTGTCGAAATGAAATGCAGAAGATGGAGGGTTTTAGTGAACATAGCCTGAAAGTTAATTATAGATGTGAAAATTATAACTACAGCTGCAAGGAATTATTTGCTAGAGTTTTAAATTGTAGTTAACATAAGCCCTCCGAATAAGGGTTTTTTTTTTTCACTTAAGATGTCTGTACCAAGAGTCGGGATCAGGTGGAGATTACACCTTCAGCTACAGATGATGGGACCAAGGCTCATTAAATCCAGAATTAATAGAAAGAGAGTCAAGAAAAAAAATGAGAAAAAAGAAATATGTTCCATGTTGCACAAAAGACAAACAAGGACCCCATAGAAACAAATAGATATAGTCTACTATAGGTGCGCGCTGAAATTACAACATCACTGATATCCTAAGACTCTACGGCAGTGATTAACATCTCCTCAATTAATTGTCCACATCCATGTTTTAATACATTACAGGTCCGAATGAAAGGAGATCTCAAAACAGGTTCTCAACACCCATCAGCATCAAAGACAACACTCATTGAGCTTTCAAGCCTACTTTAGTCTTAAAAATTCTCCTTTGGTCACTAATTGGGTCGGATCTGAAATGTTTGTTATGCTATATGTTGTGTCTGATCTGGTGAGGTGGATCCTCGAAGCCCTTGGTACAAATGAGTCATTGAAGTGCAGCATTGGCGAATGATGGTGGTGCAGAAGAAGATGCAGATGGAATAATGGAAACTGTTGTGGCATAAAAGAAATCGAAAAATGATATGGGAGCCCAATAATCACAAGAAGTAGAGATGCAAAACTCTGACTAGTGATGTAGCGGAATCAGTGATATCACAGAGTTGAATTGAATTTGTCATGGGGTTCAAAGCAAAAATCATGGTGAGACATCAGAATGGACTCGGTGACGTACAGAGCTATGTTTGACACAGAGTCAAATTCAGACCTGACAGTGGTAGACCAGAGATGACTTAGCAACATTGCAAAGCTGAGTTTATAATGGAGCCCAATGCAAAGCTGTTAGTGCTACTGCAGAGCTGACTCAGTGATATTGCAGAGCTGAGTTTGTCATGGAGCCCAACGTAGAGCTTGCAGCAGCATAGTAGAGCCAATTTAATGATATAGAAGGGCTGGGTTTGTCACAGGGTCTAATATAGTCAATCTGGCAAGCAGAATAGCAAAGTACCCATCAGTATTTGGGCTTGTCAAATTGCCAAAGCTAAGCTGGCATGGGGAACCAGACTCAGGAGTAGTGAGGATGATGACTGCATGAATATTCAACACCCACCCTATAGGAGAACATGATGTGATAGGTTCTCACTTTTTTGCCATGGCAACCTTATGTGCCAAAAGAAATCAGTGGGAGTCAATGGCAGGAGAAAGAAACAACACCCTATGTATGTAACTGATCCAATTTTTCAATACAGCCATTATGAAAATAATCACTAAGGCAAGGTATACATTTTGCCTTTACCGCACATCAATGGTTCCAGTAGGGCTTTTGTCTAGAACCCTGAAAAATGGAATTCGGGTGGAATCATTTATGATGCATTGCCTTTAATGAGGCAGATGGAGTCACTTTGTGATATGTCTAGCATCCGTTTCAGTAGCGTCCGCTCCGACTGTGCCACTGACGCGTGGCCAAGACGAAGTGTGAGCCCAACTTAAGGCTGTGTGCTCACGTTGCATTTTTTAAGCATTTTTGAAGCATTTGTGCTGGATCAGACGCTTCAGAAACGCTTAAAATAAGCTTCCCATTCAATATAATGCATTTTTGGCTTTTTGTGCCAATGCATGCACTTTTTTCCGCTCAGAAAACGCTTAGCGGCTAAAAACGCAGCATGTTCATTATGTTCCACATAGGTCCGCGTTTTTAGATGTTTCCAAGCTTTCCAGGAACCGCGTGGAAAAAGCGCATCAAAAACACGCATTTTTTGTGCAAAAATCGTGCAAAAAACGCACAGAAATAAAACGCACGGTTTCTGGGAAGGAGTCCATTTTTTTGAGCATTTTAAAATGCTAACATGGGCACATAGCCTAAAGGAGTTTTCCAGGACTTAGATCTGTGGCAATCAGACACCTAGCATCTCCACTGCTTATCTGATTCCTGGTGCCACGGTTGGCGGACGTTCACGTTGTATAGAGCTGAAACACCACAGCTCCTTTCACTGTGTAGTGGCCATTCTCTTACAAGTGTGAATGTGATCTGAGCTGGGCCAACCCAAGAAGAGATTAGCATATCTTTGACCATTCCTCTTGGTTAGAGTGATTAGTTTGGGTCTCAGACCCTGAACCCCATCAATCAACACTAGAGACCGCATGAAAAAGAATTACAATGTATCAAAAAAGTATAATTAACCTTTATCTTTAAAGGTACTGTCACACTTAGCGATGCACCAGCGATCCCGACCAGCGATATGACGCGGTCAGGGGGTCGCTACTTACCTGTCAGACGAGGCGATCCTGACGTCCTCCCGCCCGCGTCCATGCGTCGCTCGTTGGCGACACAGGAAGCCCAGCAGGAAGCTGACGATGAGAAACGGCCCAGGACGTTCTCGCGCGATCAGCGATAGCCAGCGGGGTGTCATGTCCGCCATGCCTGTTTTGCCTCATGACCCTGGAGCGGTGTGCACGCGCACCTTGTGTCTGCTATCTTGCTTGTTCCCTAGAGCAGTGTGCACACTCACCTCATGTCTGCTGAGCTGCAAGATGCCTGCGTTTCTGCTTTGCCTTCTGTGATCTTCTCGTCATGTCTAGAATCCCTGATCATGTGACGTTTCCTAGGATCATGCACTCTCTGGTTCTGCATTCATCTCTTCATGTCTGGAATCCTTATCATGTGACTGCACTCTGTGATCTGGGAGCATCTGAACTGGAAGTTCTCCCCTGGTCCTGACCTGGAAGAGGAGGTGCTATGCCCTATCTTAGACCACCCCTCCCTATGCTCAGGGCCTGATTATTGTGTTGCTTCCCTGCACGGCTCTTGGTCTGTGGGGTTGCACTTTGCTCTGTAGTGCGTCTCTGCACACGCTCCGTGCTCGTATTCCGTCTCTTGTCTTGTGCCATGTCTTGTGTTGTCTCTCGTGCCATGTTTGTCTTTGCCTTAGAATCATAGAATCATAGAATCGTAGAGTTGGAAGGGACCTCCTGGGCCATCTGGTTCAACCCCCTGCTCAAAGCAGGATTCGCTAAATCATCCCAGTCAGATGTCTGTCCAGCCTCTGTTTGAAGACTTCCATTGAAGGAGAACTCACCACTTCTCGTGGCAGCCTGTTCCACTCATTGATCACTCTAACTGTCAAAAAGTTTTTTCTAATATCTAATCTGTGTCTCCTCCCATTCAGTTTCATCCCATTGCTTCTAGTCTTTCCTTGTGCAAATGAGAATAAAGTTGATCCTTCTACAATGTGACAGCCCTTTAGATAGTTGTAGACAGCTATTAAGTCTCCTCTCAGTCTTCTCTTTTGCAAACTAAACATTCCCAAATCCTGCAACCTTTCCTCATAAGACAGGGTTTGCAGACCGGTCACCATTCTGGTCGCTCTTTTCTGAACTTGCTCCAGTTTGTTGATGTCTTTTTTAAAATGTGGTGCCCAAAACTGGACACAATATTCCAGATGAGGTCTGACCAAAGAGGAGTAGAGGGAAATAATGACTTCACGTGATCTAGACTGTATGCTTCTGTTAATACATCCTAGAATTGCATTTGCCTTTTTTGCTGCTGCATCACACTGTTGACTCATATTCAGTCTGTGATCTATTAGTACACCCAAGTCTTTTTCACATGTGCTGTCACTTAGCCCTATTCCTCCCATTCTATATATGCTTTTTTCATTTTTATTGCCCAGATGTAGTACTTTGCATTTCTCCCTGTTAAAAACCATTCTGTTAGTTGCTGCCCACTTCTCCAGTTTATTTAAATCGTTTTGAATCCTCTCTCTCTTCTCTAGTATTAGCTATCCCTCCTAGCTTTGTGTCATCAGCAAATGTAATCAGTTTACCCTCAATTCCTTCATCTAAATCGTTGATAAAGATGTTGAACAATACAGGGCCCAGGACAGAGCCCTGTGGAACCCCACTTGAGACATTCTTCCAACTGGATGTGCAGCCATTTACGACCACTCTTTGGGTCCGATCACTAAGCCAGTTATGAATCCACCTAACAGTTGCCTTGTCCATTCCATACTTAGTCATTTTTTCAATAAGGATTGTATGAGAGACTTTGTCAAATGCTTTGCTGAAGTCAAGATATACTATATGTACAGCATTTCCTTGATCCACCCAATCAGTGATACCGTCATAGAAGGAAATTAAGTTAGTCTGACATGACTTATTAGTTACAAACCCATGCTGACTCTGTTTAATCACTTCATTCTTATCCAGGTATTGACATACATGTTGTTTAATAATTTGTTCAAAGATCTTTCCTGGTATAGAAGTCAGACTCACCGGCCTATAGTTGCCTGGGTCCACCTTCTTCCCCTTTTTGAAGATAGGAACAACATTTGCTCTTCTCCAGTCTTCTGGCACTTCTCCTGTTCTCCAAGAATTTTCAAAGATTATGGAGAGGGGTTCAAAAATTTCTTCTGCTATCTCCTTCAGTATTCTGGGGTGTAATTCATCTGGACCTGGAGACTTGAATTCATTTAGGTTAGCTAAGTGTTTCCTCACTATCTTTCTGTTTATAGATATCCTGGATTCTTCTATTCCCTTAATAGGACAGTGAAGAACAGTTGATGTTACATTTCCTTTCTGAGAGAAAACAGATGCAAAATAGGAATTTAAAAGTTCAGCCTTTTCAACATCCTGTCTTACCATTTCATCATTTTCATCCTGTAAAAATCCTATAGCATCTTTGACTTTTCTTTTACTTTTGACATATCCCCAAAATCCTTTATTATTGCTTTTGACATCTCTTGCAAGCCTCAATTCATTTTCAGCTTTAGATAATCTGATTTGTGCCCTGCAGGTTCTGCAGACAGCATTATATTCTTCTTTAGATATGCCTCCCTCTTTCCATTTTATAAACAATTTTTTCTTCCATTTTAGCATGTGCTTAAGTTCTGTGTTCATCCATCCTGGTTTCCTTAAATGCTTCCTATTCTTCCCTCTTTTTGGAATTGATAACAACTGTGCTTTGAGAATTTCATTTTTCAAGATTTCCCATCCTTCCTGGACATTTTTGTCTTTAAGGATATCCAGCCATTGGATCCCTCCAATTCTCTTTCTGAATCCCTTAAAATCTGCCTTTCTGAAATCTAACCTTGACGTCTGAGTCTTCACAGGTCTTCCGCCTCTAGTTATCCAAAATTCTAAAATAGCATGGTCTCTACCTCCTAGGGTCCCAGCCACTTTTACCTCCTCAACCATTTCCTCCCTGTTTATAAGGATTAGATCCAAGGTAGCAGTTCCCCTTGTTTTCTCCCTTACCTTTTGTAAGATAAAGTTGTCGGCAAGAGAGGATAAGAATTTCCTTGACCTGTTAGTTTTGCCTGAGAGAGATTCCCAACAAATGTCTGGATAGTTGAAATCTCCCATGACAACTATGTCATATTTTTTGGAGAACTTGGCCATTTGATGCATAAAGAGTTCATCCATATCTTCAGCTTGCACAGGCGGCCTGTAGTAAATGCCTACAATGCTGTCCTTTCCATTGTTCTGTCCTTGTATTCTTACCCAAACAGTTTCCACAGAACTCCCAGTCTCTGAAGCTTCAATCTCTGTGCAGATATACGCGTTTCTAACATACAATGCGACACCCCCTCCTCGGTTATCAAGTCTGTTTCTTGCAAATAAGTTGTATCCTTCTATCCTTGTATTCCAATCATGTGTATTGTCCCACCAAGTTTCAGTGATTCCAATGACATCATATTTCTTTTCCTGTGTTAGTAGTTCCAATTCTCCTTGTTTGTTGCCCATGCTTTGTGCATTAGTATAGAAACATTTTAGTTTGTGATTGGTTTCTCTTTCTCCAATATTTTTATTAATTAGATTCTTTCGTCTTTGTTCTTCCTTTCCACTTCTAATAGCAGAGTTCTCAATAGCATTTGTCAGGTGTATGGCTTTTCCTGGTCTTTTGCTTCCCTTCCCATGTTGTTCTAGTTTAAAGCTCTCCTTACAAGTGTAGCAAGGCGACTTCCAAATACCTGCTTTCCAGTCTTCGTAAGGTGCACCCCATCTCTAGCAAGTAGTCCATCGTATAAGTAGTTCACTCCGTGATCCAGAAATCCAAATCGTTGCTGACGGCACCATCGACGTAGCCAGTTGTTCACCTGCAGAATCTTATTCCACCTCCTTGTTCCATGGCCATCCACTGGGAGGATGGAAGAGAAGACCACCTGCGCTCCCAGTTCTTTCACTTTCTTGCCTAAGTCTTCAAAGTCTCTGCAGATGGTTTCCAGGTCGTTTCTTGCGGTGTCATTTGTCCCCACATGTAGTAGCAGGAATGCCTTGCTTTGCCTTGTAGTCCTTCTGCTGTTCTTTGTCTTAGTCTGTTTTGCTATGTCTCGCCTTAGCTATTCTTTGACTTGTAGTCCTTCCTGTGTTGTCTGCCTTGCCTGTTTGGCCATGTCTTGCTTTTGCTATGCTTTGACTTGTAGTCCTTCCTGTGTTCTCTGCCTTGCCTGTTTTGCCATGTTTTGCTTTTGCTATGCTTTGACTTGTAGTCCTTCTTGTGTTCTCTGCCTTGCTATTCCTTGCCTTGTGTTCCTCCCTATGCTCTCTCTCTTTGCTTGCTCTGCCTCGCTCTCTCCTATGGCGCCCTGTAGTGCTCCCTGGCACACGCACCATTTCTCCTCTCTTTAGTGCTCTTTTCCATGTCTAGTCCCAAGGTTCTCCCGTGGCCGGCTCTGGGCTTCGGCCTACGTTCCGCTGCTAGACTCTGTCCTATTGTGCTCTCTTGCATGTTTCTAGGCTAGTCCCAAGGCTCTTCCTTGGCCCGGCTCTGGGCTTCGGCCTACGCTCCGCTGCTAGCTCTGTTCTCGCTCTGATCTGATTCTCCGTTTCTGCCTATGTTCTGCTCTGTGTTCGGTACCTTCTTCCTTGTCTTGTCCTTGCCTTGAACCCCGGCGTGGGTTCCCCTTGGCCGCCTCCTGTGCCAAGGTCGTGCCTCGTGCTGGCGTTACAGCCGTGTGCACTGGCCAGTGTGGCGTGCCCCCTGGCGTGGCTCCTAGCACGCACCCTGCCTTGAACCCTGGCGTGGCTCCTAGCACGCACCCTGTCTTGAACCCTGGTGTGGCTCCTAGCACGCACCCTGCCCTGAACCCTGGCGTGGCTCCTAGCACGCACCCTGCCCTGAACCTGGCGTGGCTCCTAGCACGAAGGCTCCTTTGCCCGCCTCCTGTGCCTTAGTCGTGCCTCGTGCTGGCGTTACAGCCGTGTGCACTGGCCAGTGAGGTGTGCATCCCACGTGGCTCCTAGCACGCATCCTGCCCTGTGCCTTGGTGTGTCTCTACACGCGCTCTGTCTTGTACCTTGTGCCTTGGCGTGTCTCTACACGCACTCTGTCTTGTATCCTATGCTTTGGCGTGTCTCTTTACATGCACCCTGTCTTGCTTGTTACTTTGTGCCTTGGCATGTCTCTACACATGCGCCCTGTCTCGTTGGTTAAACCTTGTACCTTGGCGTGTCCCCTACACACGCACCTAGCCTTGTACCTTGGCGTGTCCCCTACACATGTACCTTGGCGTGTCCCCTACACACGCACCTAGCCTTGTATCTTGGCGTGTCCCCTACACACGCACCTAGCCTCGGACCTTGGCATGTTCTTTAACTCGCACCACGCCTGGATATCTGTCGTGCCTCCTTGCCTGAACCCTGGTTTGCCTGCCGGATGCCCAGAACCTGACGATTGCTGCCAGATCATAAGCTGGATGACTGCGGCCTAATGTCTGGAGCTGATGTCCGCAGCCTGATGCCTGATCATGTCAATCGTTGCCAGCGGTCCGGAGTCCGATGCCATTGTGCCTTACCCGTACCCAGGCGTGCCACCTGGCACGTGCTATGCTATGGACCTTGGCGTGCCCACGCACGCACCCTGCATGTTTTGTTTTTACGTTTGCACTGAATGTATCCTGAAGTTCTCAATGAAGATATCTTGCACTTACCTCTTGTCTTGTCTGGTTTCCTGCTTGTCTCTGGTCATCAGTCACTCACATAGTGTCCCCTGAGCCAGCCGTGGTGGCTCACCCCCTTGGTCTTGCCCCTGACACTCCCTGTATAGGGGGTGGATTCTCACAAGGTCAACTCGCCCTCGGTGGGTGGGTGCCACGACCCAGAGGGTCCACTCAAAAGATGGGCTCAGCAGGAGCTGAGTCCGTCACACGGGGGAGCCGGTCGGAGGTAAGTATCAGACATAGTGATATCACTAGTAATATCGCTATAACGTCACAAAACCAGTGACGTTATAGCGATATCGCTTAGTGTGACAGGCCCTTAAGGAAATAACGTAAAACTAATTGCTTCATGTTGCTACAATGTAGAGACCATACTATAACTGTTACGGTTCTGCAGCACAGGACTAGGGTAGGAGGGGGAAAACTGACCATGCACTGCGACAAGGCTGATACCCTACGATGGAGTGGGTGACCCATTCCTTGTGAAAAGACCCACCGACGATCCTAGGTTAATCTCAAGCAAAGACCTATAGATAGGGGGAAGGGGGTCCCTCAAAGATCTAAAGACTGGGTACAAAAACGGGTCACCTCCTAACAGAAAACACAAAGAAGGCTGCAGAAACCAACTGAAACAGAAACTAAGACTAGCAGAACCAGAGGTCCCAGAACTGCACTAATTAAACACACAGAAGGCAAAGCAAAGCTCCAAACCAGACTTCAAGCGGATTAACATTGCTGTCCAGCAAGGAATTTGAGACAGGTGCAGGTTAATAAAGGGTGATACCATCACCTGACCCAAGACAAACCCAACACCAGAGGAAAAAGACCAGCAGCCAGAACACTACAAGAAAATGGCGGATAGTCACAAACTGAACAGATTCTAACAATAACAGTGAATATTAGCATCACAAATATTTTATAAAGTGGCACAAAGAAACGAACACATATTTTTTGTTATTTTGTACTGGTCTAGTTGATAGCAACTATGGTTACATGATATGGAGACTCTTTTGTAGTTAATGGAGGGTATAATAAACATTTAAAGAAAAGTCAGGAATACATATTCGAATAAATTGATGTCTAATCAAAAAGCCTGTGCGTCGGGAGGAAGACGGCTGCCAGGTGCAGGGATTTATTGCACTAACTTTTTTTTTTTTACCTTCTGCTTAGTATAGTCCATAATTACTTTGAAAAAGAAGAATGAAGTAATCAGTAAACATGCCGTAAATGTTCTCCAAGAGTGAATGCAAAAAAAAAAAAAAAAAAAATACTGGCTGTGAATTTCGTGTATCGCTAGGGATTATGAGTTCCCAATATACAAAGATTCCAGGGAATAAATGAATGATTTTGTAATGTTTATCCAATATATTAATGTGATTGCTTATGTGAGGTTATTTTCTGCTTTGATGGACAGATCGGCTTTTTTCCATCCGTGGTATTTTATGTTCCTTAATTGTTTTTTGAGTTTTGATGACGTGATGAATAAGAGTGTAGAAAAAAAAAGTGTTGTTTTATTTCGCTTCCCAAAAGTGACACTTTTGTCCATGGGTTGTGTCTTAAAGAAGCACTGCTCCAATCAAAGTGTTTATCCTTTTAACGTATTGCAATCATCATATTATATGGCACTGTGTACTTACAATTGCTCACTGTGCCTTATTACCCAGCTAATTCTTCTCATTTATTTGTCCTATGTAGAAACAGGAAGTCTTTTTTCCCTGAATGAGTTATCAACTCCTGATCCAGCTGTCCGTTTTCCCCCTTGCCAGGGACTTTCCAGTGATGACTCATGCAGGTAAAAGAAGCCTCCTGTTTTTAGGTAGAGATAAGACGTTTTCAGCTAGTCTGTTTTTAATCATGTGACATTACAGGCCTAATGGAAAAGAGAAGAACTATCTGGGTAGAAAGGCAAGATGAGCAATTGTAAGTACACAGTGCTATATAGTACGATGACTGCGATATATTGAGGATTCAAAATTTGATAGGAGTACTTCTTTAAGTTACAGATCAGCTCAATTCAAGAGAATGAATAGGGGCAAGCTAAAATAGCAGCTATGGCCCATGAACAAAAGTGAGGGTTTTGGGAGAAAAATCAAAACTTTCATTCTGATCATAGCATTTTTTCTTAAAAATTATAGAATACAGATTGCAAATAAGTTAGTTTTTCATTGCAGCAGGTTTGCCACCCACGGCCTACAGCAGATAGCAGAAGTGGACCTTCTTTTAGTACTTATGTATAGCTATGTGTCATATCATAGTCATAATGACCTACTCAGAACTGGACAAACTTGTTTGTGAAAGCATAGTGCCACGGAGTGACTCGACCCAACGGATGGTTGGTCAGCTAAGGGTACAATATACATACAATGGGGATGGTATAGGTGAGAGGAAGGCCCTACCAATAGCGAATGAGGGATGGTCACCACCTGAGCTCCTACCTGAGCCTGTACCTGCACTCACCTAACGCCCTATGTGGGTCCTTCCCCCCCGCCATTGTCAGGATACCTCATCCCTCAATGTCACCTAATCTGCCCTGGTTAGTGCAGTGGCCTATGTAGGGTGCAAGCCTAGCCACTACAGAATAATACACACAGGGAGAAGTGACAGACACAAAAGGGACAAGGTAACAAAACACCACATTTAGCTTATGCACACCGCTGCTAAGCGCCATACCACAGATAATAACAGCAACTGGACTTTAAACACCAGACATGGCTGACACCAGAGAGCTGCTCCTGCTACGCTGGTCTCCAGAAAGAAACTGTAAATTGCTCTATCACCGGCAGTAAGCTGATGCATCAGGTGACCATTTATAGGATCATGGGAGTGGTCACCACCCAGCAGCACCGCAGTTACACCAGCCTGCCAGCAGGGAAAAACTGACATTATCCCCTGATGGTCCAAAAGGAAAAAAGTTTTAAACTGAGTGGAATCAGAGCTGCCACATATCCAAAAATGGATCATGACACATATACTGGACTTTTGGCTTAGTATAACAAGATGAATGAAAAGTCACTGTCAACCATGGGATAAACAGGCCCAAGCACATGAAAGGGGTTATCTGACAGTATCCAGATCATTGGAAGTGAGAGGTGCTGATAACATTGCGATCCACACATGCGCCGAGATGCATGCATGATGAGCAGGCATTGTGCACATAAACAGCACATGTAGCACAAAATCTGCTGATCATGCAGGAGTCTTAGCAAAAGTGCCGGTTCTGACATTACAGATAAGCAAATAAATTTGAGTAGAATTGAATTGTACTAAAATTTTACAAAAATGTGCAGTTGCTAAATTGTGAATTTTTTGTAATTTGCTTCTACAAAGATTAAGCACAATTTTTCTTAAACGTAAAGGGCCATCAATAGGTTAAAAAATGAATAAATACTTATACTCAGCTCACCATTCTCCTCTCCAGTCCCTCTGGTCATTACTGCCAACTGTCCTCCCGGCTTGTTGCTAAACAAATCCTGGAATGGGAGGTAGGGTTGCCCACAGCTAGGACCTTTGGTTCGACAAGAACTGGTTGCAAACCTTCACTTCCTCAGTGATCTCACCTGCCCTAGCCTGGGAGAGCATATCCTTGAGGGTCTCCACATCTCCCTCTTCTGGCAGGTTGCATACAGGGAGGGAGCAGACCTCTCGCTCCTGATGTGCCTTCATCATGTTCACATGAAAGGCCTTCTGCCTTCCCCGGGCATGGTTTAGGGTGACCAGGTACGCTACGGTGTTGAGCTGTAGGTGCACAAGGTACCAGCCTTCTCAGGCCACCAGAAACTTGTCCAGGGTACCTTTTCACCCACCTGCTAGGTCCTCTCACAAGCATTATGGTCGTGCCATCCTTCTGGATCCCCTTGCCTTGAGTCATATTATCATGCATCAGCTGCTCAAAGGCTTGCATCTAAAGTAGTCAGGAAGCGCATGACAAATTTAACCAACAACACCCCTGAGGTGGCTAAGTCTCCTTCCCAAACCTCTTTCACTAGAGCCAGGGGCCCCCGCACACATTGCTAGTACAGGAGCTCAAAACCAGAGAACCCCATTGAGGCCTGTAAAACCTCCCGATAGACAAACAGCAGGTGTGGGAGGTACCGCTCTCAAGGGCCTGTCACACTAAGCGATATCGCTAGCAATATCGCTATAGCGTCACTGGTTTTTGTGACATTATAGCGATATCTATCGCTATGTCTGATACTTACCTCCCACGGCTCCCCCGCTGGTTATCGCTGATGGCGCGAGAACGTCCTGGGCCGTTTCTCGTCGTCAGCTTCCTGCTAGGCTTCCTGCTGTGGAGACGAGCGACGTGTGGATGCGGGCAGGAGGACGTCAGGATCGCCTCATCTGACAGGTAACGACCCCCGACCCCTGCGATGTCGCTGGTGAGATCTGCCTGTGTGGCAGCTCACTAGCGACCACTTAGCGATGTACCAGCGATCCTGACCACGTCATATCGCTGGTCGGGATCGCTGGTGCATCGCTAAGTGTGACAGTACCTTCAGTCATGCCCTTGGGAGTCAAACAACATCTGAATCATCTGCTTCAGGGTGCTATTGAACCATTCACACAGTTAATTGGTTCGAGGGTGATACGGACTGGCCACCAGATTTTGCACCTGTATCTGCTTACAGAGGGAATCCATCAACTGCGACATGAACTGGATCCCTTGGTTGGTGAGCATTTCCTGATGAAAACCCACTTGGGAGAAAATCTCCAGTGAAATGGAGGCCATCTTGTCGGCCTGAAGTGATGAAAAGGCTACCGCTTCCCAGTACTGGATGGCTTAGTCTACTACAATCAGTACGTAGCGTTTCTTGGAGCTGGTGCTGCCCTGCCTTCCCAACTTTATGACAGGTATAAAAAAAGGCAATAGGCAGTCACATCGGACCCAATCTTTGGCCACTAGAAATGCTGGGCTAGTCTGGCCTTTGTCTTAGTGCAGCTATATATTTTATTCCCTTGTTGGCATTTCCTGCTGGTGATAGTCTCATTTAGATGTTTAGCCATTCTGCTGTAGTTTAAAGTCAGTCAGTGAAATTCCAGCTGGGTTTTTTTCTCTTTGCTGTTTCTGTTCTTTTCTCTGCACATACAGTATCTTCTGTTTCTTTTAGGAAATAGGCAGCATATAATTAAACTGTATTTGAGTAATACTTTGTTTTTGTGTTTCGTCATTCATTCTACTCACTCTGGTATCTTTCCTTTTTCAGTACACTTCCCCTTTTGTATGTAGTTCACATTCTGCTATGCCCTACGGTTCTTTAGAAGGAGCATGAAGCGCTTGATAGCCTTTCAGGTAGTTTAAGGCCCTTTTACATTTAGCGATGCACCAGCGATCCGACCAGCGATCCGACCAGGTCAGGATCGCTGGTGCATCGCTAAATGATCGCTAGTGAGCTTTCACACAGAAAGACCTCACAGCGATGCAGCAGCGACGCAGCGCACGATACTTACCTTTCACACACAGCGATCCTGATGTCCTCCCGCCCGCCTCCACGCGTCGCTGGACGTCACAGCAGGAAGTCTCAGCAGGAAGCGCCCGACGAGAAATGGAGCCGGACATTCTCGCGCGATCAGCGATGGACAGCAGGGGAGCCGGTCGGAGGTAAGTATCACACATAGCGATATCGCTAGCAATATCGCTATAACGTCACAAAACCAGTGACATTTTAGCGATATTGCTAGCGATATCGCTTAGTGTAAAACCCCCTTTAGACCCTAGTTGCCATCTCTTATCCTGTTGTTAGGCTATCTCAGCCCATGTAGAAACCAGTAGGGACTGTGGTTTCAGGATCTCTAGTCTGTACAGGAACCGGCAGGGTCATTTACAGTTTTTTCAGCTTCTCCAATTATCACT
Organism: Dendrobates tinctorius; assembly: GCF_039654945.1. Classification (NCBI taxonomy): domain Eukaryota; kingdom Metazoa; phylum Chordata; class Amphibia; order Anura; family Dendrobatidae; genus Dendrobates; species Dendrobates tinctorius. The sequence continues at coordinate 14,685,869 of NW_027361677.1, forward strand.
AATGAATTGCTACAGTAGCATAACATGCTGATTAAGGGAAACAGTAGACCTTTGTTTTTTCCAGTCTGCAATAAATCTTTTACGGCACAAATTGGACAGTGACCAAATAAAGATTAAACGATAATACAATTTTGTGCAACATGTGTTAGGGCTGGCGAAACGCACCAGATTATAAAATAGTAGAGAGTGCGTTTGCAGCCCGGTTTCCACCGTGCAGAGGTGGTACACTGTCTGCTGCTAGATAATGGCGGAAGGGAAGAGCGGCGTGAAAACAGTCACACGTTGGTTACGTCACCCAGTGTGAACAGGAGCGAATTATGTTACTTCACAGAACCGCACAGCCGCTTGAAAGTGAATGCCGGAGCCTGTTTAGCTCAAAGAGCCCGGCCACAGAGTGCACAGCAAACAGCCAGAGAACTCCACCCCAAGGCACGGGGTTAGAGTCCTTCTAGGCCACATTGCGAGCGGCGTCGCTGCCACAAACGCCGCTATAGACGCTGGCTAAGGAGTGCGGGGCACTTGCTCTGAGGTGTGCCGAGTCACTGATAGTGACTAATATCTGACTCAACTCTGTCCTACCTACGCCTAAGCCTGGGCGCTAGAAGGCTATGCTGCACAACACATGCGTATCAAGAGTAGGGGTTTCATAATGAGTCAGTCATCAGAGACATTCATATGTGCATCCATCACTCACTCCTTGTAGTCAGAAAATACTAGCTATCCTAGCGCATGGCCGAGCGGCCATGCAAACCTTTTATAGCCGCGAGCGTCCGGGACCTTCCTGGCTTCTCGGATGGGCCAATCCGAACACAAGCAGGACCTGAGCACATGACCTTCGATCTCCAATGGGAGATCACACCACGGGCATGCTCAGTGGCCCGACATGAGGACTTAGTCCCTTGAGAATCCCGCTGCTGAGCAGCATGCATTGCCATAGCTGTGCCAGAGGTGGCAGCAGCAAGCAAACCCACGGAGCTGGTCTGGGCAGAGAGCCAGGACCAATGAGTTTGCTGAGCAAGCTCCTCTGCGGCTGGAGAGAAATGGGAGACCGCCGCAAGTAAGGCTCGGTATTCTCACTGTGCAGCGACAGAAATCTGATGCCTAACATTGGCCCCCTCCTCTCTGAGCCTCACTCCGCAATGACAAGAGGAGCGTGGATATTCTCCACTGGCTCCCAGGTCCGAGCCTCTGGACCATGACCCTTCCAATCCACCAAGTAAAACTTTTTGCCCCGCATCCCACGATGGCATTGACCTTAAACTCGTCAGACGACAGGTCTGATGTCCTGGCAGATGGCTCAGAAAACCGGGACATGTGAACCGGCTTAAGGAGAGTCACATGAAACATGTCCAAGATAGCCAAATGTGGTGGAAGGGGCAGACGGTAGACCACATGGTTAACCTGCTCGAGGAACTTGAAAGGGCCAATATAGCGCGGTGCGAACATAGAGGATTCCACCCGCAGCCTGATGTTTCGAGCGGAGAGCCACACTAATTCGCCAGGAACGAAGGTCAGAGCAGGGTGCCAGCGAGAATCAGCAGAGGACCTCATTCTCTCTTTGGAGGCCCAGATAGTATCCTGCGTGTGATCCCAAATATCACGTGCCTTCACTGCCCAGTCTGCCACCCTAGAGTCGGTGGACGACACGGGCATGGGCACGGGGACATGCAGATGCTGACCGTAATTTAAGAGGAATGGGGTCTGACCAGTGGAGTTGGCCACAGCGTTGTTTAAGGCGAAGTCTGCCCATGGCAGCAAGGATGCCCAATCATCCTGCCTGGCCGAGACAAAATGTCGCAGATATGTCACCAGAGTCTGGTTGGCTCTCTCAACCAACCCGTTCATCTCGGGATGATAGGCCAAGGAGAGATTTAGCTCAATGCTGAGCAGAGAACAGAGCTCTCTCCAGAACCGAGACGCAAACTGAGGACCCCGGTCACTGACAATTTTATCCAGCATGCCGTGCAGGCGGAAAACATGTTTAATAAACAACGCTGCCAGACCCCGTGCCGATGGTAGCCGAGAGAGTGGTACTAGATGCACCATCTTGGAGAAATGATCGGTGACCACCCAAATGACAGTGCTGCCGCTGGACTTGGGCAGACCCACCACAAAGTCCATACCGACATATCTCCCAGGGCCTGTCTGCAACCGGCAGAGGATAGAGTAACCCAGCGGGCTGCTGCCGAGAGGACCGATTCTGGGTGCAAGAGATGCACACCTGAATATAGTCCCTGACGTCACGGGCCATATGCGGCCACCAGTACGTCCTCGTCAGGAGTTCAGAGATCCGTTTGGTCCCAAAATGGCCACCCACCCAGGACAAAAGGGCCGAAGAGAGGACCTCCGGTCGCAGATGGGCAGGAACTAAAGTCTTGCCCGGAGGTACAGACTCAAGAGCAACCGGAGCCACGGTCCTCAGGCTCTCTGATGGGACTATCAAACGAGGCTCCTCCTCCAATGACACCACGGAGCGGGAAAGAGCATCGGCCCGGACGTTCTACTCCCCGGAGAGAAAATGCAGTGTGAAATGGAATCGGGAGAAGAACAAGGACCATCTGGCCTGGCGAGAATTCAGCCGCTGGGCTGTCAGTAAATAGACCAAATTTTTATGGTAGGTGAACACCTGGAATGGGTGGCGAGCCCTCTCCAGGAGATGTCTCCACTCTGAGAAGGCCAGCTTCATTGCTAGCAACTCCCTATCCCCGATGGAATAATTACTCTCCGCCGGTGTGAAGGTCTTAGAGAAGAAGAAGCATGGGTGCTTCCGACCTTGCGAGTCCTTCTGACGGAGGAGGCATCCACCTCCAGGATGAAGGGCTTATCTACATCAGGGTGATGTAGAATGGGAGCGCTAGTGATGTGGGACTTAATGGAGGCGAAGGCCTTGGAGACAGTCTCTGACCACAGTTTGGGATTTGCACCCTTCTTGGTGAGGGCAACCAAGGGCGCGACCAAAGTTGAGAAATGGGGAATGAATTGGTGATAGTAATTTATGAACCCCATAAAGCGCTGCACTGCTTTGAGAGAATGGGGTTCCTGCCAATCCATCACTGCCCGTAGCTTGGCAGGATCCATGGCCAAACCCTGTGCTGAGATGATGTAGCCCAGGAAAGGCAAGGACTCCTGCTCAAACACACATTTCTCCAATTTGGCATAAAGAGAGTTGGCCTGCAGGAGATCGAAAACTTTGCCAACATCTCTCCGGTGGGAGTCAATATCTGGAGAGTAAATGAGAATATCATCCAGATAGACTACTACCGAGGTGGTAAGCATATCCCGGAAGATGTCGTTCACAAAGTCTTGGAAGATGGCTGGCGTGTTACATAGCCCGAAGGGCATCACTAGGTATTCATAGTGCCAGTCTTTGGTGTTAAAAGCCATCTTCCATTTGTCCCCCTCACGGATGCGAATCAGGTTATAGGCTCCCCGCAGATCAAGCTTAGTAAACACTCTCGCTCCCTGTAGCCTATCAAACAGTTCCGATATCAGGGGCAAAGGATACTTGTTCTTAACGGTTATAGCGTTAAGACCCCTGTAATCGATGCATGGACGTAATTCTCCATTCTTCTTTTGGACAAAGACGAATCCCGCACCCGCCGGAGACACCGACTTCCTAATGAATCCTCTTGCCAGATTCTCCCTGATATACTGAGACATGGCCTCTGTCTCTGGGAGAGATAGTGGATATACTCAACCCCGGGGAGGCTCAGCACCGGGCAAGAGGTCAATAGGACAGTCGTATGGGCGGTGCGGTGGAAGGGTCTCTGCCGCCTTCTTGGAGAATACGTCTGCATACTGTCGATATAGCTTGGGAAGCGAGGAGAGATCTGCAGGAACCTCAGAAGTGGTGACCTTGGCGCAGTCCCTCAGACACCTACCCTCACAGTCCTTGCTCCAACTGAGGATTTTTCCCGAAGACCACTCTATATGGGGAGAGTGAGATCGCAACCAGGGAATCCCTAGGAGGACCTGGTCGATCCCTTCGGGCATAACAAGGAGAGACAGCATCTCCTGATGAGAAGGCGACAAAGAGAGTCTCAGTGGAGCTGTCTGGTGGGTGATTTGGTACGGGAGTATCGCCCCATTCACCACTCTGATGGTGACTAGTTGAGGTAGCAAGACCAGGGGGACTGCGTGTTGTTGAGTGAAGGCAGATGACATGAAATTGCCCTCCGCCCCTGAGTCCACACAAACCTTCACCATCAGTGTGGAGGAATTAAATTCTAATGCCCCTTTAAACAGGAGCTAGGACTAGAAAGTCGCGGTGTCTAGTAGGCTCCCTCCGATAACCACTAGACGGGAGCGTTTCCCGAGCGCTGTGGGCACTGGTTAGCAAGATGCCCAGTCTGCCGACAGTGGAAGCAGACTGGAGGTACCCGCGCAGACCGGGTCCTGGACCCCGTGCGGGACACCTCCATGGCTTCTGGAGGCTCGGGAGGCTGACCAGAAGGTTCCAGAGGTCTCGCGAAATTTGGAGCCAACTTAAAACATTGGTGGGACCTGGAACGCTCCAGACCTCGCACCGTGAAGCGAATGTCTATTCAGGTAGCCACCGTAATGAGCTCCTCTAAAGTGGTGGGCACCTCCCTGGTGGCCAGGGCGTCTTTGACGTGATCAGCCAGGCCTCTCCAGAATATGGGTATGAGAACCTTATCTGGCCACTCCAACTCCGAGACCAGAGTTCTGAAGGGGATCGCATACTGGCTGACCAAAGATGCACCCTGGGTCAGAGCCAGCAACTGAAGTGCGGTGTCATGCATGACCCGATGACCCAGGAACACCTGCTTCAGAGTGACCAGGAAATGGGTGGCACTCTGTACCAGGGGATCCCCGCGTTCCCACAGCGGGGTGGCCCACTCCAGGACCCTGCCCGACAGGAGGGAGATGATAAACCCCACCTTGGCCCGCTCGGAGGGAAATCGTGTGGCCAGCAACTCTAGGTGAATGGAGCACTGACTCACGAAACCCCTGCATGAAGCACTGTCGCCCGAGAACTTCTCAGACAGCGGGAGGCGGGACAAGGTCGGGGCAGGACTGGCTGTGGAGACACGGGCGACAGCCTCTGTTGCTGCTTGGACGGCGACCGAAGTAACATCCGCAGCTGAGGTGGAACGCGCTAGCGCTGCCAACCTACCCTCCAGCTGCTGGGTGTATCTATGCAGTCGCTGTTCGTCCGCCATTACTAGCCAGACCCTGGCGCTAGGATAATGTTAGGGCTGGCGGAACGCACCAGATTATAAAATAGTAGAGAGTGCGTTCGCAGCCCGCAGTCCACCGTGCAGAGGTGGCACACTACTGCTAGGTAATGGCGGAAGGGAAGAGCGTCGTGAAAACAGTCACACGTGGGTTACGTCACCCAGTGTGAAAAGGAGTGGATTCTGTTACTTCACAGAACCGCACAGCCGCTTGAAAGTGAATGCTGGAGCCTGTTTAGCTCACAGAGCCCGGCCAAAGAGTGCACAGCAAACAGCCAGAGAACTCCACCCCAAGGCACGGGGTTAGAGTCCTTCTAGGCTGCCACGAACACCGCTATAGACACTGGTTAAGGAGTGCGGAGCACTTGCTCTGAGGCATGCCGAGTCACTGATAGCGACTAATATCTGACTCAACTCTGTCCTACCTACGCCTAAGCCTGGGCGCTAGCAGGCTAGGCTGCACAACACATGCGTACCAAGGGTAGGGGTTTCAAAATGAGTCAGTCACCAGAGACATTCATACGTGCATCCATCACTCACTCCTTATAGTCAGAAAATACTGGCTATCCTAGCGTATGGCCGAGCGGCCATGCGATCTTTTATAGCCGCGAGCGTCCGGGACCTTCCTGGCTTCTCGGATGGGCCAATCCGAACACGAGAAGGACCTGAGCACGTGACCTTCGATCTCCAATGGGAGATCACACCACGGGCATGCTCAGTGGCCCAACATGAGGACTTAGGCTAGTTTCACACTTGCTTTTTTTTGCAGCGCGTTTTTCCCGCAAAAAAACGCATTAAAAAAACGCATACAAATGCATACAAACGCTGCGTTTTTTTCCAGCATTTTAATGCGCATGCAGGAAAAAAACGCAGCGTTTTTGCGCGTTTGTATGCGTTTTTTGTGCGTTTGCGTTTTTTTACAGATTTTGGAAAAACCACACAAAAAAGAAAATACAACCATTCAACAACACACAAGACCAATGGGACTTCATTGTGGGTGTGGTATGTTAATATATATAGACCTTGTCTACAGTATTCTTCACATTTGCTTGATTCTTCTCGTGACCATGGATCTGCGCTGGAAGAGTTTTCACTTCAACTTGGATTTGGACATCGCGATGGCTCAGGCGTATGCAGTTGCTTGCCATGAACAAAGGAAGAGAGAGAGGCAGCGAAGACGGCGGCGTATGTGGATACATCCGATTGTTGAACTCCGGGAGAGCCGTGGGGCATACCACACCCTCTACAGCGAGCTACGTGCAAACCCGGAGAAATTTAATGATTATATCCGGATGTCCCACGAAAGTTTCATGGATTTGCTTGCTCGTGTCCAACAATCCATCCGGAGACAGGACACACAGCTCCGTCGTGCGATTCCTCCTGAGGAACGGCTACTGGTGACATTACGGTATGTTTTAAAAACAAAGGGGTGTGGTCTGATGTTTTTTTTTGGAAATTTAGTATTCAAAACCTTGGGTAATTAGTTTTCGTGAATGTACTAATATCTTATTTTATAGTTTTTAAAAATAATATACATAAATATTAATTTTACTTCTTTGTCTGTTCACAGATTCCTGGCGACTGGAGAAACCCTATCCTCACTACACTTCCAGTACCGTATTGGAATCTCTACCTTGTCTGGAATTGTTGCTGACACCTGCCGGGCTCTCTGGAATGTTCTTTGCCCAGAATTTATGCCCCTGCCCACCGCTGAAAAGTGGATGGAAATTGCTGACAAATTCTGGACAGTATGCAATTTTCCCAACTGTTTGGGAGCTGTTGATGGGAAACACATACGGATCATCACACCCCAAAGAACGGGATCTGAGTACTATAATTACAAAAAGTACTTTTCAATAGTACTCATTGCAATTGCGGATGCCGGATGTATGTTTGTAGCAGTGGACATTGGAGCATTTGGCCGTGGTAATGACTCGCAGGCTTTTAAAAACTCAGACATGGGCTGGAGGTTGTATGGCAACCAATTTAATTTCCCTATGCCACGGCCTCTTCCTCACACCGAAGCTCCGCCACTGCCCTTTGTAATGGTTGGCGATGAGGCTTTTCAAATGTGCGGAAACTTACTGAAACCCTACTCCAGCCGGGACTTGGACCACACCAAAAAAATTTTTAATTACAGGCTGACCAGGGCCAGAAGAACTGTCGAGTGTGCTTTTGGGATTCTTGTTTCCAGATGGCGAATTCTGGGCACGGCCATTAATCTTAAACTTGAAACAGTCGATGAGGTGGTGAAGGCCTGTGTGGTTCTACATAACTTTGTGATGGCTAAAGAGCACCCGACCTTTGAACTGGACGATGATGCTCCTAACCCATTGCCTGAATTCACTCAGCACACTCTCAGGTCATCCGTTGAAGTTGGCCAAATGAGGGACAAATTTGCGGCCTACTTTATTTCTGATGTAGGACGGGTGCACTGGCAAGATGAAATGGTGTAATGTTGTTGTTTATGGTAATAAAAATCCTTATTTGATACCATTACTGAGTGCACTATATTTTTTAAACTCCAATTAATTAAAAAACTTCCCATGTATAACTGAATTTTTTTATGTTCACACACCTGGGCAGGTAAATACACATATGAGTTAAAATTCAGCATTGCTAGTCTGCGTGAAATATATTGGAATGAGCAAAGCTGCAGGCCATGAATCATGAAACCATTTTTTTTTCAATAGAAAATTGTGCAACTAATTTAAAACAAAGTATGTGATTTTCTCAAAACACAACCCTCAAAACCCAACCCCAATGAAAGTCCATGGGGAATACAAGTAAGTTACACTAGGCCTTGGAATGACTATACTAGGCCGTGGTATTTCAAATATGAGTATATTAGGCCTTGTGCCTACTAGTATATTCATATGTGAAATACCACGGCCTAGTATAGTCATAACAAGGCCACAAGGCCTACTCGATTTTGGCAAACTAGTATCTTGTTTCACAAAACAACAGTTTGAAAATAGATTCTAGTTGGTAAAACTAGAGTTATTACACTAGGCCTTGGAATGACTATACTAGGCCGTGGTATTTCAAATATGAGTATAGTAGGCCTTGGTGCTAGTAGTATAGTAATATGTGAAATACCACGGCCTAGTATAGTCATACCAAGGCCACAAGGCCTACTCGATTTTGGCAAACTAGTATCTTGTTTCACAAAACAACAGTTTGAAAATAGATTCTAGTTGGTAAAACTAGAGTTATTACACTAGGCCTTGTAATGACTATACTAGGCCGTGGTATTTCAAATATGAGTATAGTAGGCCTTGGGGCTAGTAGTATAGTAATATGTGAAATACCACGGCCTAGTATAGTCATACCAAGGCCTTCTGTAATAACTCGATTTTTAACAACTAGCATCTTGTTTCACAAAAAACAAACTGGTGAAACTAGAAAGAAACTTATTTTTTAGACAAGTTTCCACAGTTTGTTTTTCATGAAACCAGATTCTATTTGGTAAAAATAGAGTTATTACACTAGGCCTTGGAATGACTATACTAGTCCATGTTATTTCACATATGACTATACTAGCCCTTGGGTTTGTTTTTAACATGTATTTACCCATCAGTGTGTGTGAGCGGCGCAAACAACATTAATGAAACTTATTAATGGTGAACCACAAATGTAAATTTATTTTTTATCACAAAAATAAAACTAAAAATTATTTTTTACGGCGTTTGGGGGCAGATGGTTTCAATTTGGGGGTGTGCAGGGAATATGCAACACTTGCAGTTGAAGACGGTGTTTGAGGGGAAGGGGCAACAAAACTTGTGGGGGAAGGTAGTCCAGTTAAGGGAATTAAAGTAGGAACACTTGTAGGAGAGGAAATCTGTTCAGGTACATTAGTTGTAATGGCATGTCGCCGTAGGCTTGTGTGCCTGGACCGACTTTGGCCCAATGCCCGCCTTGATTGATTTCGCCTTGAACTAGGGGCAAATATGGAATGCAGGTCCCCCGTCTGCTGGTATGGCTGCTGCTGCTGAGGTGGCGGCTGCTGCTGAGGTGGCGGCTGCTGCTGAGGTGGCTGCTGCTGCTGAGGTGGCGGCTGCTGCTGAGGTGGCTGCTGCTGAGGTGGCGGCTGCTGCTGAGGTGGCTGCTGCTGCTGAGGTGGTTGCTGCTGCTGCTGAGGTGGCGGCTGCTGCTGAGGTGGCGGCTGCTGCTGAGGTGGCTGCTGCTGCTGAGGTGGCTGCTGCTGCTCTTCGTTGTCAGTGCTCGTCCTTGCAGGAGGACTGGTGGCGGCAGTGATGGTCCAGGTTTGCAGAGTGGTGGTGGCAGGGCTACTACATGTTGTTGTAGCGGCAGGGCTGTTCCATGTTTGCCTAGTGGTGGCTGAGCTCCACGCATGCATGGGATTGGCGGTGGTGCTCCAGACAGGAGCAGCGCTTGCCATGGTGGTGTCGGTGAAGTGACCAGCTGCACTCAGACTTGTGGTGGTGTAACGGTGGGTGTCCTGGCTTTGAAGAGAGGTGTCCGTGCAGTGGTATGCAGCACAAGTCGGTAGTGAGGTGAAGCGAGTCAATGGTGGCACAGGTGGAAAGGACACCACTGACTGCTGACCGTACCGATTATGTTGCATAGCCTGCAAGAAAGCATTGTTGCAGGCCTGCAGCACATTCAGCTGTTGATCAGGACTAAGGTGTTCCGCCATGCCCTTTTCAATCTTACTAAAAAAATGGTGTGCTGGTCTGTTGAGGTCGGCCTCCAGACGGTCAAGGCGCTGTTCTACAGAATTGAAGCGGTGTTCAAAGTGGTTAAAACCACGTTCCATCAGTGCAAAACCGCTTTCAACTCTGTCGGACAGTGACTTGAGGCTGGAATTAAATGTCTCGCTCAAATGCATAAACTCGGGCAAGACATTCCTGTCCAAGGCCCTCTGCCGCTGGCGGGTAGTGCCCGCATAACCAGTGGCAGAGACCTGGGACAGGGGAACACCTGATGGCCCAGCTTCCTGGTCACCAGCTGTGTGTGTGTGGGACCTGCAAGGTGCTTCCTGGCTGTCGGATGGCTGGGACGGGTCAGAGGACGTCCGAGGAAGGACCGCTCCAGGGCCAGGTTGCAGGGTGCTGCTCCAGGTGCTGTGGAAGAAAGGAAAATCATTACTACCATGCCTTTACAAGAAGCATCAGCTGTGGATTAGAAAAACACAGATTAATAAAAATAAAAACCCAAAATGTATAATACTTACGATCTTGTGGCAAGGACCGGTCTTAGGAACTGCAACGCGTGATAGTGACGGTATCTAGTTCTGGTCCTTGACGCAGATCCACTGCGAACCTGGCCCTCAGCACGAACATCACTGTTGAAGCGGTCCTTGATCGAACGCCAACGTGTTCGGACTTTGTCCACTGTTGATAAAAAAAAACAGTGCCGTCAAGGACAACAGTCACTGCGTCACAATGTAGCAATACAATACTCAAAGCAGTCACTGTAGACCCCGATGACACTGTTGGGTTTCCTGCTAGAATACACCTAGCACGAAACCCAACAGTGCCGTCAAGGACAACAGTCACTGCGTCACAATGTAGCAATACAATACTCAAAGCAGTCACTGTAGACCCCGATGACACTGTTGGGTTTCCTGCTAGAATACACCTAGCACGAAACCCAACAGTGCCGTCAAGGACAACAGTCACTGCGGCACAATGTAGCAATACAATACTCAAAGCAGTCACTGTAGACCCCGATGACACTGTTGGGTTTCCTGCTAGAATACGCCTAGCACGAAACCCAACAGTGCCGTCAAGGACAACAGTCACTGCGTCACAATGTAGCAATACAATACTCAAAGCAGTCACTGTAGACCACGATGACACTGTTGGGTTTCCTGCTAGAATACGCCTAGCACGAAACCCAACAGTGCCGTCAAGGACAACAGTCACTGCGGCACAATGTAGCAATACAATACTCAAAGCAGTCACTGTAGACCCCGATGACACTGTTGGGTTTCCTGCTAGAATACACCTAGCACGAAACCCAACAGTGCCGTCAAGGACAACAGTCACTGCGTCACAATGTAGCAATACAATACTCAAAGCAGTCACTGTAGACCACGATGACACTGTTGGGTTTCCTGCTAGAATACGCCTAGCACGAAACCCAACAGTGCCGTCAAGGACAACAGTCACTGCGTCACAATGTAGCAATACAATACTCAAAGCAGTCACTGTAGACCACGATGACACTGTTGGGTTTCCTGCTAGAATACGCCTAGCACGAAACCCAACAGTGCCGTCAAGGACAACAGTCACTGCGTCACAATGTAGCAATACAATACTCAAAGCAGTCACTGTAGACCACGATGACACTGTTGGGTTTCCTGCTAGAATACACCTAGCACGAAACCCAACAGTGCCGTCAAGGACAACAGTCACTGCGTCACAATGTAGCAATACAATACTCAAAGCAGTCACTGTAGACCCCGATGACACTGTTGGGTTTCCTGCTAGAATACGCCTAGCACGAAACCCAACAGTGCCGTCAAGGACAACAGTCACTGCGGCACAATGTAGCAATACAATACTCAAAGCAGTCACTGTAGACCCCGATGACACTGTTGGGTTTCCTGCTAGAATACACCTAGCACGAAACCCAACAGTGCCGTCAAGGACAACAGTCACTGCGGCACAATGTAGCAATACAATACTCAAAGCAGTCACTGTAGACCCCGATGACACTGTTGGGTTTCCTGCTAGAATACACCTAGCACGAAACCCAACAGTGCCGTCAAGGACAACAGTCACTGCGGCACAATACAGAGCAGGGAAATACTCACTAAACGCCTTTTTGGCGGATGCTGTGGCGCTGTCCCAGCCATCCATCAACGCTGCGGCCACCTCATTCCATAGCCGCCGGGTCACCACATTGTCCTTGTACAGCCGGTCACGGCTGTCCCACAACGGCGAACGCTCCTGGACCAGGCTGATGAGCTGCTCATTATCCAGGTACACGTCTTCATCTCGTTGTGGAACCTAGACAAAACACATTCATTAGAATAATCCAATTTAAATTGAATAAAAAGTTACAAAAAAAGAAACATAAAAAAGAGTAAAAATAGAAGATAAAAAATAAAGAACATTACAAATCATTTGATACTTACATTCCGTATCACCACCGGGACTTGGCTTCGCTGCTCCTGCTCTTCGCCCTCACTAGTCCCGTCCACAGAAGAGGATGATGACGATGTCTTAAAAAAGTTGAAAAAAACGTAAGAGATTTGGAGAAGCAGCAGATATACTTACCAGATGCACAAAAATAATCACCTCACGGTCTGCTTGCGCCAATTCCTGCCGCGATGGGGAATACTCAGATTCTGAAGACATACTGCATGTAAAAATAATAAAAATCATTAGTACATACATAATTTAAAAGGACAGGCATATAATGTAATATACTCACATTCTTCGCTGATATAATGGGTTCTTGGTTGAATGTCTGCTCTTCAATCTGTCTAGTGTAGTATTGGCAGAGTTTTGGCAGGCACCTCCTTTATATAGCCTTTTTTTTTTGACTTTAGAAGATTCTAACTAGGATAAAAAGTGGACACCACCCAAAAAACGCAGCGCTAAAAAATCGCATACCTGCGCATGCCAGTGCGCACGTATGCGCATCCATAGGCTATAATGGCCATTTTTAGCGCAAAACGTGCGCATACGTGCGCATGCGATTTTTTCAAGGACCAAAAAATGCAACATGCAGCGTCTGGAAAATACCAACGCACACCCCAAAAAAACGCAGCGCATGAAAATCGCATACATGCGCTTACAAGCGCGCAGGTATGCGCACCCATGTTAAATATAGGGGAAAAATCGCATGCGCACGTATGCGTTTTTTTCCAGCGCTAAAAAACGCAAATGTGAAACCAGCCTTAGTCACTGGAGAATCTCGCTGCTGAGCTGCATGCATTGCCATAGCTGTGCCAGAGGTGGCAGCAGCAAGGAAACCCACAGAGCTGGTCTGGGAAGAGTGCTGGGGCTGATGAGTTTGCTGAGCAAGCTCCTCTGCGGCTGGAGAGGAATGGTAGACCGCCGGAAGTAATTCTCGGGATTCTCTCTGTGCAGCAACAGAAATCTGCTGCCTAACAACACGATCGTGCATTTCAAACATCTTGAATTGTGAAATTTTCATTCTTGATACAACCACACATCTGAGCTTGAATTTCTCTTGGGCAAAGAAAGAAAAAAATCAAATTTTAACCCTCAAAGTAACTTTAAGGGTGCTGAGTTCAAGGCATGTAGGCAGGAATATTTTATTTCCCAAGCAAGTTCCTTTCAGCATTTCATGAGGATTTTAACGCTTTTGAAATAGGTTAATGTTTTGCAAATCCACCAAGTAAAAGTAAAGGAGTTACAGTCTTCACAGGAAGCAATGTGGGATAAAACGGATTTAAGGTGAAGCTTTAAGAAAACCGAACGCCACGGAGATGACAAAATCACTTCCTCCACCCTTCAGTGGATGGGTAATTTATCAAAAAGTTGAGTGACATTTTCTTTTTTCTGTAAAATTTATTGTCAAGTCAAACATTTCAAATTGACATGCTGAAGAACTAAGTAATTTTATAAGACATTAAAAAAGTCTGCACGTCATTTTACTTAATTTTTGAAGCATAGAAAAAGTTAAAAAAAACTACTTTTTATTCATCTTTTGTCACTTCTTCATATGGCATCTCCTGGTTTACTCTCATAACGTGATGTGACGTGCGTGAAGCCAATCATTCACCTCATATTGACATAGTTCATGGGATTAGTTGAAGAACAGTAGATTGGCTTTGAAGACAAAGGATTTGAAAATAAAGGAAAGAAATTCAAGACCTCTACTGGCTTTCACAGGGAGTGATCAACCTACAAAGATCATTCAAAAAACTTTATCAGTTTCCGGTAGTCTGTGGAGACTTCCCAATTAGGGATGTGTGAATGTGCTTGGTGATATTTGGCTATCACTTGAGTATCTGAGTGCTTGGATGTGCACGGCACTCAACTAGAATTGGCTGGTGCTCAGATTTGAATCTCGAATCTGTTCTCGGCATTTTTGGCGCCTATTGCACAACCAATAAGCATGCAGGGATTGTCTGTCAGTCATTCCAGTGCCATAGCCATCTTGGTAGTGGATTTACTGTGATTAGCTGGTCGCATTACCACATTAGTGGTTATAAAAGGACAGGCACCGCATTTCTTAGCCCAAAAAATACACTATATTGTCAGCAATACAGTTTAACGTGCTTAGTGTTACATTACAGTGGTTTATAAAACAGGTGTGACTACGCCTGTTGATGGAGCAAATGAAACACACCCATCCACAACACATAAGTTCCTATGCCAATTTGCATGGAGGCTTGGGACATCACATCTGAAGGCAGAGCAGTGTGGACATGTGGTTCAGCTATGAACACCGGTGAACTTTCTCTCTGCGGAAGCTCAGCGCTAGACACTGACAAGAGTGATTACGCTCCTGTAAGTGTGTTCCATCTGACAGAGAAAATAGTCACTGTTGACAATTTTTAATGCCAGTATTCTCATATGCAAAACTTTTATGAGTGTAGAAGTGCCATAATTATACTTTATTATTTTTTACGAGACACTTCATTTGGTGCCTTAAATGGTGTATAAATTGTATAAATAACCCTCCTTATAATTTATTTTTGGCTCTGCACTGTGTGCTGAGCCTTTATGTGTCCAAGAGTACAACAACTATACATTGTTCACTATATTTGAATGAGACACTACAGTTGGCAGCCTTCAAGGGTGTATGGATGATCCTGCTTGCAATTTTTGGCAGGCTTTGCACTTAGTGCAGACCTTTTATGAGTGTGGGAGTACTACAACTACACTTTGTTCACAATGTTTGAATGAGATACTACAGTTGGTGCCTTACAGGGTATATGGATGACCATGCTTGTAATTTTTGTTAGGCTTTGCATTGTCTGTAGAGGTTTAAAAGTGTAGGACTACCACAACTACACTTTGTTCACAATGTTTGAATGAGATACTACAGTTGGTGCCTTGAAGGGTATATGGAAGACCCTGCTTGCAATTTTTTGCAGCCTTTACACTGTGTGCAGAGCTTTTTGTTCACAATATTTGAATGAGGTACTAAAGTTGGTGCCTACATTGCGCATTGCCTCTAAATGTTGGTAGGCTTTGCCCTTAATGTATAGCCTTTATGCGTCTATGAGTACCGCCACGAGACAATTTGAATGTAATGTGTATAACGCCCACCTTTATGCCTAATACAGGGTATCTGAGTCCTTCTTACATCAAATTGGTGTCAGCTCTTGCTTCCTTCATAAATTTTTAATAAATACTTCAATTTTGATTTACTTATTTTCTTTTTTAAAAATCTTCTTTTAAATTTATCTTTATATAAAAGTCATTCTACGGGAAATTATGGTTCTTAAAATATTTTTTCCGGTATGCACCTATTTCTTATTGATTTTCAATGTTTCATTGTCAGTGCTTAAAGTGGAGTAAAAGTATGACACCAGTGTTCTCAACCAAGATCTGTGGGTCAGAGATGCTTCCAGAGGTCTAAGGCCTGTTTCACACTTCCGTTTTTTCAAATCCGTCAAAATCCGTTGTTTTCCGTCAAAAAACGGATCCGCCATTTTTTGCAGGATCCGTTTTTTTGGTCCCATAGACTTCCATTACGGTTACCGCGGATCCGTCAAAAAAACGGATCCGTTTTTAAAAAAACGGATCCGTTTGCATCAGTTTCCGTCAAAAAAACGGAAACGGATCCGTTTGGCGGACACAAAAACGGAAGTGTGAAACAGGCCTAAGCCTTGCTGTTCTCCTTCGATTCAGCACTTGTCCTATCCATTTGAACATTTTCACTTCCCCCCTGACCTCTCTGTAGGGTCTGCTGGAAAAAATACTCTGATTTGCCTTTGACTCCCGTTATACTCGTTATTCGAAACGAGCATGCGAGTATTAGGAATTGCTCAGTTCGAGTAACGAGCATCCAAGCATTTTAGTGCACGCTCATCTCTATTCCCAATGACTTCTACTTCTATAGAGTCTTCCAAGCAAAAGATGCCTGAAGAATTGTCACCTTTCTTCTTTCGAAGCCTTAAGAGGTTAAAGGATGCTTAAAAGATTGAAAATATGAACAATGAGTTATTTTTACATAGTAATGCACATGTTCTTTCTTTTTCTAAGTGGAATCTCAACCTAGAATAAATGTAATCTGCACATACCCCAAGACCTTATACTTTAGCTGAATCTTCTAAATGAGGACCAATAACCCCCCGGACAGATATATAGTTAGGAATGTCCGACTAAAATACAGGAAAGATATAAATATTTGCACCATGTTAGCTATTAGATAGAAAAATACTATGATTTCAGAGTCAAACTCTCAAATCTTAATATTTTTCTACTAAAATATAAATTTATTAATATTTTAGAAGTCATAGCCGCAATATCTCAAGTTTCCTAAGTTTTTAAAGATAACTTTTATTTTAAGAAGCATTAGGAGAAGTTCTTATTTTTCCTATTTTACATTGCTGATTTCGTCTCGTCGCTCTACTGTTATTTTTAACACCATTATAATAGGCAGGACTTGCAGATTTCGCTTTTTTTTCCCCTGGCTTTCACACACTTGACTTTTTTTTTCTGACATCCATCAAGAACTGTAAATGGATTTCGAAAAGGATAAGGCTTTTGTATAGCATTAAGTGTTACTTAAAAATATGACATTATTTTATGTCATAAACCCTGAGTGATGGCTGTGAAATTTGCAATATGTTATAAATATCGTGCCTTCTCTACTGGACATGCTGCGGGCATCTGCGAACATGGAGAAAACTTCCAATGTTGTGCTTCTTAGAAAGAGAAGAAGCATGAAAAAGCACTTGGCAGCACCAAAGACTATGAATGAGCGCCTTAGCTCACCCTGCTCCCCAGATTACTTCAGATGCTGAAGACATGAGGGCTACGTACCTTGCCTTAGCTCCTGAATCCGCCCTTAGTCTGTACTCTTCCATCACCAAGGGAAGAGGGGAATAATAGTGTACACCAGCTAGACTAACAAGGTAACACGAACAGGGCTAAGGAAAAATACCAAACATACAAATACACATGTAACAGAGGAATGCACCAAGGGGTGAAGGATGGGGTTAAACCAAAGTAGGTGAATAAAGGGGATTATCACACTGTTAGGAACGGCGGAACGCACTAAATAAAAATAAATAATAAAGTGCGTTCGCCGCTCGGGGTCCACCATGCAGTAGGTGTGAACACTGCTGCTAAGTAGTGACAGACGAGCAATATGGCGGAAATGCGCACGCGGGTTGAACGTCACTCAAGTGCGGTAAGCAATCTCTGTTTGCTCACAGAGATGTCAGCAGAGGTAAACACAAAAGGCTGAGCCTGTTATTGTCACAGGTCTCAGGTAAATGCACACATGGTATCTGGTCACAGGAGCAGGACCCAAGACAGAGGAACTGCGTCCATCTAGACCTACCGTGCGTGCGGCGTCGCTACTGCGGACGCCAAAGAGGGCTGCAACTGCAGCGCAGCGTAGGACACTGTCGCTAGTCGACAAAGCAAGGAAGCTGGCGCAATGTCAGACGCTAGCACTGTGGATGATGCTGTAGTGGCTTGAGGCTTGCCACACGCTGGCACTGACTCTAAACTAAGTCCCTGTACACATTCGTAATATCAGAGGGAGGGGATCTTAATGAGTCATTCGCAGGTTCATAGATCCATCATCATTCACACAGTAGCAACTAGAGACTATATTAGCGCATGGCCGAATGGTCATGCACGCTTTTTATAGCCGGGACCTTCCGGAAGCTTCCAGATCTCTGAGATGGACCAATGAGATCTGGAGCAGGACCTGGGCACATGACTCCCGATCTCCAATGGGAGATCATCTCGTGAGCATGCCCAGTAGGAGAACAGAGGGACTTACAGTACCGTTACACTTAGCGATGCACCAGCGATCCCGACAATGATATGACGCCGTCAGGATCGCTGGTACATCGCTAAGTGGTCGCTAGTAAGCTGCCACACAGGCAGATATCACCAGCGACATTGAAGCGGTCGGGGGTCGCTACTTACCTGTCAGACGAGGCAATCCTGACGTCCTCCCACCCGCGTCCACGCGTCGCTCGTCGTCACAGCAGGAAGCCCCAGCAGGAAGCGCCCGATGAGAAATGATCCAGGACCTTCTCGCGCGACCAACGATAATCAGCGGGGGAGCCAGTCAGAGGTAAGTATCACATGCAGCGATATCGCTAGCAATATCGCTGCAACGTCACAAAATCGGTGACATTACAGCGATATTGCTAGCGATATCGCAGTGTGTAACGGGGGCTTTAGTCTCTGGAGTGATCTGCTGCAAAGTAATCTCCTCTGCGGTAGATAGACAGCAGGAGACTGCAGAATATGAGGCTCTGGATTCCTGCAGAGCAGATGCAGAAACCTGACACCTAACACACACACTCAACCTAGCAACAGTCACAGATAAATCCACTAAATGCCTTCTCCAACGACAACCAACCACAACCTCCAGCCATGCAGCATAAGCCTTCTCTGACAATGAGTGCTAGCCAGGACCCAGATTATATAAGAGATGGGAGTGGCTAACCGTGCACAGCTGCGTGCCTTAGCTCCAGGAGCCCTCAAATGAGCAGATTAACCCCTGCATTGCTAAAAGAAATTGACACCATTTAATATGAAGATGAAATGCTTCCAATCAGTGCAGGAGAAGGAGAAATCAGACACTGCGGTCTTCTGGCTCCTCTCTGTCATGGAAAACCTGTGACATATTCATTAAGCAGCTAACATGGTACCTTATCAGTATTGCAGTTCTAGCTATAGTGTAGAAGAAAGTCCTACATAATGACACAAAAAACAAAGAAATTGGGAGTGCTGACTTCAAATATATGTTCATTGACATAATTTTATTGTTCAAAAAATTAAATTTATGCAAAAGTCATACACAATAAAAAGAGGTGAACATGAAGAGGATATAATATCACCCTGAGAAAAGGAAATAGATGGACGAGAATTCAATGGTATTTTCACAGAACAGAGTTGTGGGAGGGGAAAAACCACTAATGTAAGTCTCATGTGTGAGGCTACTTTCACACTTGCGTTTTTTTGCTGCGTGTTTTATGCGCACACAAACGCATGAAAAAGCGCATCATGCGATTGTGTGAGCTTTTTTGCGGGTTTGGGTGCGTTTTTTTTTAAAAAAAGCATGCTTTTTTTGCGCATACATGTGCATTACAATGCGCATGTATGCGCACCCATAGACTTTAATGGGTGCTTTGCTGTAAAAAAATGCATTGCGTGCGTATGCGTTTTTTGGGGGCAAGTCGGATGCACAAAAAATGCAACAGGATGCATTTTGTGTGCCCGAGCGCACACTCCAAAAAAAACGCATGCGCATACAAACACGTACAAACGCATGTGTGTGCGCACCTATGCGCACCCATGTAAAAGATAGGGGGGGGACGCATGCGGTTTTTTGCGCTAAAAAACAGTGCAAAAAAACGCAAGTGTGAAACCAGCCTAAGTGAGTCAGCCAGAAAAAAAGTACCAGCAAAATCCAGCTAAATAAGGCCTAAGGGTCCTGTCACATTTAGCGATGCACCAGCGATCCCTACAACGATACGACACAGTCAAGATCGCTGGTGCATCGCTAAATGGTCACTAGTGAGCTGCCAAACAGGCAGATCTCACCAGTGATGTAGCAGCGGTCGGCGGTCGTTACTTACCTGTCAGACGCGGCTATGAAGACGTCCTCCCGCCCGCGTCCACGCGTCGCTCGTCGGCGCCAGCAGGAAGCCCAGCAGGAAGCTGCCAATGAGAAACGGCCCAGGACATTCTCGCGCGATCAGCGATAGACAGCGAGGGAGCCGGTCGGAGGTAAGTGTCACATATAGCGATATCGCTAGCAATATCGCTGCTGCGTCACAAAATTGGTCTTAACTCTCCAGCCATATGAGTCCCATGAATTCATTAATTAGCTGTCACAATAATATGACAAGAAAGTGCATATGCAAATAAACAGCAGATTAAAAAGATTACCCATAGTAAAGTGCAGGTGCTGTCCCCTGGGATCTTGCACTTGCACTTTACTATGGGTAAGCTTTTCTAGCTGCTATTTATTTGCATAGGAACTTCGCTGTTATACAAAGTGAATGTACATCCAAGAATTTAAACAAAAGGAAATGACCTGTTGAACGATTAGAAAATTAACATATTGTGCACCAGCAAATGTGGCAAAGGGTAATTCTATCATGAAAAAAAAAAGAAATACATTTTTGTTTACATTCTTGCCAGAGGAATGCAGTATATAATGTCAAAACTTGCGGAAGGTCCTCCATAAGTGATTGGTATTGATGACGTGCAGCATTTCTCTTGATCTTCCATCTACCCAGAGCACATGCTTACCAGTATATCTTCTGCTTATCCAACTTGTGGACAAACTCTGCTAGGTAAATTTCTTGTGTTCTGATGGTGTCATGATCCAGTCCATAGTTTGTTTTCTGCTGTCTTCTCTTTGGACTGGTCATGCGGGGCTTAATCCCCTCTGCCTCGTTTTGGAGCTGGCTGGGCTATTTCAGTCCTCTGCAGCCTGCGGGCCAGCGTCAGCTATACTGAAAGCTTCCAAGCTAGTGCCTCTGACCTGTATTCCTTTAGTGTTCCTCCTGCCACTGATTACCTGGATTTGTGTATGACTTGGCTTGATCTCTGGACTCTACTTCTGGGTTTTCTGTTTCTGATACCATGCTTTCTGACTGGCTTTTGACCATCTGGCTTGTACCCTGACAATGGCTTATGTCTTATGTTTCTGATACCATGTTCATGGTAGGTCCTGACTTCTCGCTTATCCCTGAATTGACTTGCTGTCTCCCTTGGTACTTCTGCTCCAGACAGTTGCTGACTTCGGCTAGTCTGACCACTCTTTCATTACCTGTGACACCTGTGTTGTTGCTCTGTGTTACTACGCTGTGAGAGTGTGCAACTCCTCTTCCCTCACCAGCATCCCCTGGTGGAGGTTGCGCTGTACTGCATTGCAGCAGTACGTTACTGATGGCTCATGGTTAATACAATTAGGCTGAGTTCACACGTGGCGTTTTTTTTCGCGTTTCCGCGGCGGTTTTAACCGCGCGATTTTGCCGCGAAAACGCGAAAAATAAGCATCCCATGCATTCCTATGGGATTCCGCAATGCTGTGGTAATGCTGTGGTTTTTACCGTGGCGGAATCGCTTCGCGGTAAAAACCGCAGCATGCTCATTAATTTGCGGAATCGCGGTGATCCTGCACCCATAGGAATGCGTTGTTCCGCTTACTTCCCGCATGTGGCTGTGCACAACATACGGAAAGTAAGCAGAACAATTGCGGATGGTACCCACGGTCCGGAGGAGAGGAGACTGTCCTCCGGGCTTTGGGTACCATATCTCTGTAAAAAATAGAATTTAAAAATAAAAAATATTGTTATTCTCACCCTCCGACGTCCCGCGCAGTCTTCCCGCTTCTCTTCACGCTCTCGTTCCCAGTAGTCCTTTGCGAAAATGCCCGCGATGGCGTCCGTTCTCGCGGGATCGCGAAGTCTCGCGGTCATTCGCGCGACGTCATCGCGAATTACCGCGAGACATCGCGATCCCGCGAGAACCGACGTCATCGCGGGCATTTTCGCAAAGGATTACTGGGAACGGATGCGCGGGACGTCGGAAGGTAAGAATAACACCATTTTTTATTTTTTTTTTACATTTTATCTTTTACTACTGATGCTGCATAGGCGGCCTCAGTAGTAAAAAGTTGGTCACACTCGTCAAACACTATGTTTGACGAGTGTGACCAACCTGTCAATCAGTTCTCCAAGCGATGCTACAGATCGCTTGGAAAACGCTAGCATTTTGCAAGATAAATACGCTTGCAAAATGCTAGTTTTTCCGCGGGAAAATCGCGGGAATTTAAAATGCGATTTTCCAGCGGACTGGAATTCCGGAATTCTCGCGGTAATTTCCGCGAGAGTTCCGGTACGTGTGCACTTAGCCTTAATGCACATACTTTTCCTATATTTGAGATACAATGCTTACTGTATATGTGTTTTCCTTCTTTTGGGAATGCATTCTAAAATTCACTCCTCAGGGGCGGGTGTATCAAAATGCACCATCCCCTGCAGTTCAGCAATGGAGCCATCAGCTGCCTTAACTATTTGGTTTCCTCATGAGGGATGAATTCAGGCTAAATTTATATGACCGTCAATGATGAAAAAAAAGTAATATACATTTAGGAAGAACTCGTAATTCCTCTTCTAAAGTTTATGAAAGCTGTATGGATCGACGTTCCGAATTCTTTTCCATTGTTTGGAGCATAGAAGAATAGCATTTCTGTATGAGTTTATATTGCGACTTTGCATCATTGAGGCTAACACTGGGATTTCAACCTGAATAACTACAATGATTAATTAAAGGCCTTGTTCAGGATGAGTGAGCATCATTATTGTTTTTAAATAGGAAGGCAGATAACCATTACTGATTATTCCTCAACTCCCATTTATACTTGTTAGAGACTAAAGAATACGAAAATAGGTTGTGTAAATTCTACAGTTTTAAGAAGCTGAAATTATATGATTTGCATGCAGAAACAAGCGCATTATAGTCGTCAGGCGATGGCATTGTTTGAAGTCCAACTTTCTCTCCTAAATTAAGAAGTTGAAGTGTTCTTATAAAAATAGTATTCAATCCATTCACACAGCCAGTGGTTGGAAAATTTCTTCTGAAAGCTCTCTCGGCTTATTTAGCACCATAATTACTACCGTGAGGAAAATATATTTCTATTTGTATATAAAGACTGTATTCTCTAAAACAGGCAGATTGAAAGAATCTTAAAGGAAAAGGAAAGGGAATCAACCAGAAGAACATTTCTTTATATACATATATTATCATTTCAATTATAGTTTTGTGCCAATTAATTAATGCAAAACGTTGTCCTAAAGTAGTTCAAATAATCAGGAACATCTATTAGAAAATCAGTCTGGATGTGTTGTCTAGAGCCCCCTTTTGGCAGCAGTCTGGATGTGTAGTCTGGAGCCCCCTATAGCAGCAGTCTGGATGTGTAGTCTGGAACCCCTCTATAACAGCAGTCTGGATGTGTAGTCTGGAGCCCCCTATAACAGCAGTCTGGATGTGTAATCTCAAGCCCCACCTATAGCAGCAGTCTGGATGTGTAGTCTGGAGCCCCCCTATAACAGCAGTCTGGATGTGTAGTCTGGAGCCCCCCCAATAAAAGCAGTTTGGATGTGTAGTCTGGAGCCCCTCTATAACAGCAGTCTGGATGTGTAGTTGTGTAGTCTGGAGCCCCTCTATAACAGCAGTCTGGATGTGTAGTCTGGAACCCCCTATAACAGCAGTCTGGATGTGTAGTCTGGAGCCCCCTATAACAGCTGTCTGGATGTGTAGTCTGGAGCCCCTCTATAACAGCAGTCTGGATGTGCACCCTGGAGCCCCCATATAACAGCAGTCTGGATGTGGAGTCTGCAGCCCCCTATAACAGCAGTCTGGATGTGTAGTCTGGAGCCCCCTTTAACAGCAGTCAGGATGAGTAGACTGGAGCCCCCTATAACAGCAGTCTGGATGTGTAGTCTGGATCCCCCTATAACAGCAGTCTGGATGAGTAGTCTGGAGCCCCCTATAACAGCAGTCTGGATGTGTAGTCTGGAGCCCCCTATAACAGCAGTCTGGATGTATAGTCTGGATCCCCCTATAACAGCAGTCTGGATGAGTAGTCTGGAGCCCCCTATAACAGCAGTCTGGATGTGTAGTCTGGAGCCCCCTATAACAGCAATCTGGATGTATAGTCTGGATCCCCCTATAACAGCAGTCAGGATGAGTAGTCTGTAGCCCCCTATGACAGCAGTCAGGATGTGTAGTCTGGATCCCACTATAACAGCAGTCTGGATGAGTAGACTGGAGCCCCATATAACAGCAGTCTGGATGTGTAGTCTGGATGTGTTGTCTGGATCCACCCATAACAGCAGTTTGTATGTGTAGTCTGAAGCCCACCTATAACAGCAGTCTGGATGTGTAGTCTGGATCCCCCTATAACAGCTGTCTGGATGTGTAGTCTGGAGCCCCCCTATAACTGCAGTCTGGATGTGTTGTCTTTAGCCCCCCTATAACAGCAGTCAGGTGTGTAGTCTGGAGACCCCTCTAACAGCAGTCTGGATGTGTAGCCTGGAGCCCCCTATAACAGCAGTCTATATGTGTAGTCTGGAGCCCACCTACTGTATAACAGCAGTCTGGATGTGTAGTCTGGAGCCCCCCTATAACAGCAGTCTGAATGTGTAGTCTGGAGCCCCCCTATAACAGCAGTTTGGATGTGTAGCCTGAAGCCCCCTATAACAGCAGTCTGGACGTGTAGTCTGAAGCCCCCTATAACAGCAGTCTGGATGTGTGGTCTGGAGCCCCCTTATAACTGCAGTCTGTATGTGTAGTCTGGAGCCCCCTATAGCGGCAGTCTGAATGTGTAGTTTGGAGTCCCCCGCTATAACAGCAGTGTGGATATGTAGTCTGGAGCCCCCTATAACAGCAGTTTGGATGTGTAGTCTGGAGCCCCCTATTACAGCAATCTGGATTTGTAGTTTGGAGCCCCCCTATAACAGCAGTCTGGATATGTAGTCTGGAGCTTCCTATAACAGCAGTCTGGATGAGTAATCTGGAGCCCCCCTATAACAGCAGTCTGAATGTGCAGTATGAAGCCCCCTATAACAGCAGTCTGGATGTGTAGTCTGAAGCCCCCTGTAACAGTAGTCTGGATGTGTAGTCTGGAGCCTCCTATTACAGCAGTCTGGATGTATGGTCTGGAGCCCCCCTATAAGAGCAGTCAGGTGTGTAGTCTGGAGCCCCCTCTAACAGCAGTCTATATGTATAGTCTGGAGCCCCCCTATAACTGCAGTCTGGATGTGTAGTCTGGAACCCCCCTATAACAGCAGTCAGGTGTGTAGTCTGGAGCCCCCTCTAACAGCAGTCTTTATGTGTAGTCTGGAGCCCCCCTATAAAAGCAGTCTGGATGTGTGGTCTGGAGCCCCCCTATAACTGCAGTCTGGATGTGTAGTCTGGAGCCCCCCTATAACAGCAGTCAGATGTGTAGTCTGGAGCCCCCTCTAACAGCAGTCTGTATGTGTAGTCTGGAGCCCCCCTATAACAGCAGTCTGGATGTGTAGTCTGGAGCCCCCTATAACAGCTGTCTGGATGTGTAGTCTGAAGCCCCCTATAAAAGCAGTCTGGATGTGTAGTCTGGAGCCCCCTATAGCAGCAGTCTGGATGTATAGTCTGGATCCCCCTATAACAGCAGTCAGGATGAGTAGTCTGTAGCCCCCTATAACAGCAGTCTGGATGTGTAGTCTGGATCCCCCTATAACAGCAGTCTGGATGTGTAGTCTGGATCCCCCTACAACAGCAGTCAGGATGAGTAGTCTGTAGCCCCCTATAACAGCAGTCTGGATGTGTAGTCTGGATCCCCCTAAAACAGCAGTCTGGATGTGTAGTCTGGATCCCCCTATAACAGCAGTCTGGATGAGTAGACTGGAGCCCCATATAACAGCAGTCTGGATGTGTAGTCTGGATGTGTTGTCTGGATCCCCCCCATAACAGCAGTTTGTATGTGTAGTCTGAAGCCCACCTATAACAGCAGTCTGGATGTGTAGTCTGGAGCCCCCTATTACAGCTGTCTGGATGTGTAGTCTGGAGCCCCCCTTTTAACTGCAGTCTGGATGTGTTGTCTTTAGCCCCCCTATAACAGCAGTCAGGTGTGTAGTCTGGAGACCTCTCTAACAGCAGTCTGGATGTGTAGCCTGGAGCCCCCTATAACAGCAGTCTATATGTGTAGTCTGGAGCCCACCTACTGTATAACAGCAGTCTGGATTTGTAGTCTGGAGCCCCATATATCAGCAGTCTGGATGTGTAGTCTGGAGCCCCCCTATAACAGCAGTCTGGATGTGTAGTCTGGAGCCCCCCTATAACAGCAGTTTGGATGTGTAGCCTGAAGCCCCCTATAACAGCAGTCTGGACGTGTAGTCTGAAGCCCCCTATAACAGCAGTCTGGATGTGTGGTCTGGAGCCCCCTTATAACTGCAGTCTGTATGTGTAGTCTGGAGCCCCCTATAGCAGCAGTCTGAATGTGTAGTTTGGAGTCCCCCGCTATAACAGCAGTGTGGATATGTAGTCTGGAGCCCCCCTATAACAGCAGTTTGGATGTGTAGTCTGGAGCCCCCTATTACAGCAATCTGGATTTGTAGTTTGGAGCCCCCCTATAACAGCAGTCTGGATGTGTAGTCTGGAGCTTCCTATAACAGCAGTCTGGATGAGTAATCTGGAGCCCCCCTATAACAGCAGTCTGAATGTGCAGTATGAAGCCCCCTATAACAGCAGTCTGGATGTGTAGTCTGAAGCCCCCTGTAACAGTAGTCTGGATATGTAGTCTGGAGCCTCCTATAACAGCAGTCTGGATGTATGGTCTGGAGCCCCCCTATAACAGCAGTCAGGTGTGTAGTCTGGAGCCCCCTCTAACAGCTGTCTATATGTGTAGTCTGGAGCCCCACTATAACTGCAGTCTGGATGTGTAGTCTGGAACCCCCTCTAACAGCAGTCTGTATGTGTAGTCTGGAGCCCCCCTATAAAAGCAGTCTGGATGTGTGGTCTGGAGCCCCCCTATAACTGCAGTCTGGATGTGTAGTCTGGAGCCCCCCTATAACAGCAGTCAGATGTGTAGTCTGGAGCCCCCTCTAACAGCAGTCTGTATGTGTAGTCTGGAGCCCCCCTATAACATTAGTCTGGCTGTGTAGTCTGGAGTCCCCCTATAACAGCAGTCTGGATGTGTAGTCTGGAGCCCCCTATAACAGCAGTCTGGATGTGTAGTCTGGAGCCCCCTATAACAGCTGTCTAGATGTATAGTCTGGAGCCCCCTATAGCAACAGTCTGGATATGTAGTCTGAAGCCCCCTATAACAGCAGTCTGGATGTGTAGTCTGGAGCACCCTTTAACAGCAGTCTGGATGTGTAGTCTGAAGCCCCCTATAAAAGCAGTCTGGATGTGTAGTCTGGAGCCCCCTATAACAGCAGTCTGGATGTGTAGTCTGGAGCACTCTTTAACAGCAGTCTGGATGTGTAGTCTGGAGCCCCCTATAAAAGGAGTCTGGATGTGTAGTCTGGAGCCCCCTATATCAGCAGTCTGGATGTGTAGTCTGGATCCCCCTATAACAGCTGTCTGGATGTGTATTCTGGAGCCCCCTATAAAAGCAATCTGGATGTGTAGTCTGGAGCCCTATATAACAGCAGTCTGGGTGTGTAGTCTGCAGCCCCCTATAACAGCAGTCTGTATGTGTAGTCCGGAGCCCCCTATAACAGCAGTCTGGATGTGTAGTCTGCAGCCCCCTATATCAGCAGTCTGGATGTGTAGTCCGGAGCCCCCTATAACAGCAGTCTGGATGTGTAGTCTGCAGCCCCCTATATCAGCAGTCTGGATGTGTAGTCCGGAGCCCCCTATAACAGCAGTCTGGATGTGTAGTCTGCAGCCCCCTATAACAGCAGTCTGGAGGTGTAGTCTGGAGCCCCCTATAACAGCAGTCTAGATGTGTAGTCTGGAGCCCCCTATAACAGCAGTCTGGATGTGTAGTTTGGAGCCCCCCTATAAGAACAGTCTGGATGTGTAGTCTGGAGCCCCCCGCTATAGCAGCAGTCTGGATGTGTAGTCTGGAACCCCCTCTAACAGCAGTCTGTATGTGTAGTCTGGAGCCCACCTATAAAAGCAGTCTGGATGTGTGGTCTGGAGCCCCCCTATAACTGCAGTCTGGATGTGTAGTCCGGAGCCCCCTATAACAGCAGTCTGGATGTGTAGTCTGCAGCCCCCTATAACAGCAGTCTGGAGGTGTAGTCTGGAGCCCTATATAACAGCAGTCTGGGTGTGTAGTCTGCAGCCCCCTATAACAGCAGTCTGTATGTGTAGTCCGGAGCCCCCTATAACAGCAGTCTGGATGTGTAGTCTGCAGCCCCCTATATCAGCAGTCTGGATGTGTAGTCCGGAGCCCCCTATAACAGCAGTCTGGATGTGTAGTCTGCAGCCCCCTATATCAGCAGTCTGGATGTGTAGTCCGGAGCCCCCTATAACAGCAGTCTGGATGTGTAGTCTGCAGCCCCCTATAACAGCAGTCTGGAGGTGTAGTCTGGAGCCCCCTATAACAGCAGTCTAGATGTGTAGTCTGGAGCCCCCTATAACAGCAGTCTGGATGTGTAGTCTGGAGCCCCCCCTATAAGAACAGTCTGGATGTGTAGTCTGGAGCCCCCCGCTATAGCAGCAGTCTGGATGTGTAGTCTGTATCTCTCTATAACAGCAGTCTGGATGTGTATTCTGGATCCCCCTATAACAGCAGTCTAGATGTATAGTCTGGAGCCCCCTATAACATTAGGCTGGATGTGAATTCTGGATTATAATTCATTATTAGTCACAATCATCTGTCCTCTATACTTCCCCTCAATTTATTACCAGTCCCTGTCCTGCATCCTTACTCCCTTCCCATAATTCATTGCTAGTCCCTGTCCTCTGTCCTTCCCCCATCTATGTTAAAAGAAAAGAATCACTTACCTCCCCTGTGAAGTCCGGTGCCAGCGCTTCTTTCTAAGTTATATTCTGCTTTGTAGGCCTCTTTTTGACTGTTACCTGAGTCATAGAGTACGAGCCAGAGATGAGGCCAAGAATAGGTTCTTGCTGCTCCACTGTGACCTTCTATGGTAGGCTTCAAAGCCTCAGGAATGCCCCTAACTTGGGAGCGTGCTGCTAATGCTGGGGAAATAAAATGAGGGCAATATGGCACAGGGCCACCTTGCAACCAAATTTGGATGGATATTTGGATTATGGATGGATGAATAGATGTTTGATGGATGGATAGATGGACGATGGATGGATGAATGGATGGATAGATGATGGATGGATGGATGGATGGTTGATGGATGAATTGATGGTTGATGGATGGATGGATGATGGATGGATGGATGGATGGATAGATAAATGGTTGATGGATGGATAGATGGATGATGGATGGATGGATGGATGGATGAATGGATGAATGGTGGAAGGATAGGTGCATGGATAAATGGATGCTGGATGGATAGATTGGTGATGGATAGATTGTTGATGGATGGATGGATAGTTGAATGATGAATGATGGCTGGATGGATAAATGGATGATGGCTGGATGAATGGATTGATGGGTGGATGGTTAGATTGTTGATGGATGGATGGATAGTTGGATTGTTGATGAATGATGAATGATGGCTGGATGATAGATGGATGAATGGATGGATGGGTGGATGGATCGATGAATGGATGGATGGGTGGATGGTTAGGTGGCTGGATAGATGATGGATAAATGGGTGATGGATAGATTGTTGATGGATGGATGGATTGATGGAAGGATGGATCGATGGATTGTTGATGAATGATGAATGATGGATGGATAGATGGATGATGACTGGATCTTGTTTACGACTTATTTGCAGTTAAAAACAAGTCACCAATATTTACAAACCATCACTTAATGAAATGTTCTTCTTCTTTACGGCAGCGCTATCCTTTTTTATTTTCCATCTGATGAACGCCATAACAACTTTACTAAATTGCAGACAGCATTTTCCTTATTTCCTTATTACTAGCCGCCAAAAGAGGAAAGACGCATAAAAAAATTTTTTTTTTTCCTTGTTGGTTATGATGCAGTGTAGCTTTAAATTGATGCTGTTGCATTATGTATGAGGCTCCTCTACATGCAAGGGAACACTTTTCCGCAAGTGTGTTTTATGGGTGAGGAATAATGTTACAATAAAAGAAATATTACGACTTCGGCACTGCAGCAGATCCACAGTCCTATTCAAGGGACCAATATAAATTGCATCAGAAACTGTACTAGATGAGGTCTTATGCCTAAAATATACAATTTTTACTGTTGTTTACACATTTGAAATATTATCTGCAGGAAAGAACACAGGTAGAGGCTTAAATCATTGCGGGGCTGGATGTGGATGGTCATATAGGCTCGCAGCTCCATCTAGAGGAATCTATAGGAGGGAAATGGAACATGAGCACAGCTATTGTACTCGATCTTCTTTTTAGCAGCAATGGAGCAAATTTAATCAACTTGTAGCTTTCACTGGCCAATCTGGAAATGACACCGCTGCAGGTAAGATTACTTCCAAGTGTTACAGTCGAAGAAAAGTTGCATTCACACTGCAAGATAATCGTGAACGAAATCTTTAAAATCTTCCATTCGAGATTATCTTGCAGTGTAAACAGGCTGATGATCACCTGGTGACACTATCAAAACGCTCGTTCGTTGGGTGAAAAGATCATCGTTCTCGGCGGCACATCTTCCCGTGTAAAAAGGACTGCACTCAGAAGCATGGCAGGTAATGCGCACCGGACGATCTATTACAGATTGTTTACAGCGGTTTTGGCACTTAAACAAACACCGATTGGTAAAGGTTTACCGATCGGCACTTGTGCCGCCAGTCAGTCTACGTAGACCCTAAGTTAATTTATCAGAAGCCCACAAAAAAACAAATTGTCCAGTGAAAACAAGTGATCATTTATGCCGATGATAGATGATAACTTGTTGATCGTAAAGGGTCCGATTGCTGGGACCCTCACTAATCGACAGAAAGGGGCACTTTTATCTACGTTAGAATGGAGCCGACCGATGACCCCTCCATTCCCTATTAGTCTGCTGAGTGCTGCACTTGGCATTTTCCAGCAGCCCCATAGTGAATGAATGAAGCAGTGGTCAAGCAATAGGAGTGAAAGTGTCTTATTCTGCCAATCAATGTAGGTCTTAGGGGTCAGACACCCACCAGTCAGTAAGTTTTTCTAGTTTCTTCTTGATAGGTGATAAAATGTTTTCACCAAATAACCCCATTAATCAGATATTGTCCCCCTACTCCTATATTCCTGCAATTCAGTTCTAATAAGAGGGTAATTAACTTAGCTGAATACATAATAATTCTAGCTCAAAGGTAAAAAAAAAAAATATGGCCTACACGACTTCCACCAAGTGTATTGTACGTTTTTGGTAAGTCTGTTCCGCGGCACAGTGGGACCACGATCCCCACTTGCGCGAGCAATTTGAGCATGAGCATTACACATTTATTTTCTATGGGAATGCCAGAGATAGGTACTCAACTATATGTGGCAGATCAATAGAGGTTGAGCGGATCAGCATTGCTCATGCTCGACCTTCGCTCCTTTCATTCAAGAGCCAACAGTCCTCTCTTCTGGCAATTGTTAAGGGTGTCATCATTTGCACCCCTACTGATCTAAAAGTTGTCATCAGAGATGAATGAATCTGCCAAAATCCAAATTCAGCAAATTAATTGAATTTGCATAAGAAATTTGATTTGCATTCAATACATTCAGGGAGAGGGGATAAGAAAAATCTTTTACTCTTCTTTCTTCAGCTTTCTTTATTCTTCTCCTGTAGCCTCAGATCTGCTCCTCTGCTTTTCTGCCTTCTCTCTTCTGTCTTCTTTCTTCTATCATGTTCTGGTTCTGTTGTTCTTCACTAGACCCAACACCATTATGTTGGTCAGTGTCTGGGGCTTGGAACAAAAAGCAGACCAAAGGGGAGTGTTATGGGTGGGGACAAGATAGTTATAGGTATGAGTACACTAATTTATTGATTTTATTAAGCCCTTCTTGGCCCTCAGAATCCAACATAATGGCATTTTGCTGGACAGACTAGATTTACATTTTGGAATCCCCTTAAAATTTGAGTTCAAACGTTCCAGTAAATGTGCAGCGAAATCAAAAACAATATCACTTGTTATCACTAGAGTTTTTCAATTCAGAGAAACGGGTCCATTGGCCACATCAGAAATTTGTGATCACTGGATTAGAACCCCAGGAACGTCCTCTTACCTAATGGCATCTGTGGCTCCTGTTTTGATTAGTCAGCCTGATGTGATAACATCATTGTGGCGTGACATTCAAGAGGCATTATGCTAGGCCACTAATCAAAAGAGTCACAGATGAACAAGGTAAGAGGCGGTTCACAGGGTTCCCAGATAGGCGACAGATAAGTGAAGATTTGCACTAACTCTAGCTACCACCTACCCTGAAGCACGCTGATAACTATGACTTCTTCTCGTAAATGGGATGCAGCTCAGGAGCAGACGTTTGGTTGAGGCTACTTTGCCACCTTGCGGCACTAAAAGATCTCTATGTTTTGGATGGAATATTTCGAGACAAGAAGCAGCAATGTGGATCAAGTTGAGCAGCAAGTTGAATTGTGCCAGACAGGAACATTCTCACCTTTCCTCTTGGCATTTCTCAAGATACAGTGGGTCAAGACGACTAGCTTAGAAAATATTCATGATGTTGTGATACTCTTTCTGGAGATGTTTATGTGACCACCCCGAGATAAGTCAAAGATTGTGAGAAACTATAAGAAAACCATGATCCCTCCCTAAATTCAAGAGAAGAAAAGAACAAATCTGAAGATCAATCTGGATAGGTTCTATGTCAGGCTTTCCATCCAGCACTTTTTGGCTTCGGACTCAGTAATGTATACCTGAATGGTTATTTGCTAATAATGTAGAATAGTCATCATCGCTATGGTTCCAGATTCTCATCATTTTCTTATATATACTTTTTCATCTCATTATTTAATAATGCCACATGTAATTTATTTGTGATACTGAAGCCAAGGTCGTTAGGACAAGTAGCATTAACTATAATGAGTTAACAACCCCGAAAAGGTCACATAGACTCCCTGATCCTCAGGAGCAATGATTACAAGTCTCCAGTATATAATTACAGAAAACTACTATATATTTTGGAATCTTCCTATTTCGAGAAACTTTTTTTTAATCTTTTTTCATAGACATCCAATGTTAAAGACAATGAGAAAATATACTTTTACTGTAGTTTTGGGCTACCAGAAATAATTAGGAAAGAAAACTTGTATATATGACTGTATCCTAGCGTCTAACTACTAGCTGACTAATCCCAAGTAAAGCAGAAACAAAAGTTATAATATGTGACTAAATAGTGGAAAGAAGACTACAATACTTTGAGTGGTGAAACATATCGAATTTGTCTCTCTAATTGGCCATTTATCATTCCTCCTCCATTGGTTTCAATGTGGATATATTTTATGTATTTTTTAAAATATAAATATAATATATTTCTTATACATTTTTTGAAGTTTTAATTTTTACTATTTTTTTCTTTACAAATTAGCATGACATAACTATTTTCAAATTATTAATCATCATTTACTTTTTTTATTATATTCAATTTACATTTTAAGGACGTTTTCCTCATTGTTAAAGACCTATCCTCAGCAAAGGTCATCAATAATCCTTAAAATCCCTACTGATCGATTGATTGAAGGGGCCTTGGCATAGAAGTGACACAGCGCCATGCATTGAGTAGTGGTCAAGAATGGTACTGCAAGCTTTGTCCATTAGGGGTGAAGTCATTTAAATCCCTTTAAACTTGTTCCATGGCGATTGTCCATTTTTTTTTCTCTCTCATCTTCCAAGATCCATAATGTTTTAAAGCACTTCTGCTCATAGTTGTACGAGAGTAATTTTTTTTCTCTGGATGAGCTATAGTTTTAAATATCACCATCCTTTTTATCATGTGTGTTCTGCCCATTCATGTGCAGCAAGAAATTTCTTAAGTGCTGTTCCAGCTATGGCCATTAGTTGTCATAGTTGTCTTCTTCTCTGTTCATTGATGTAGAATCCTGTCCCTTTAATTGTTGTTCTGTTCAGAACTGCCCCTTCAGGTTTCCTGGGCTTGATGCTTGTAGCCATTTTCTCCTGGATCTCTGAGCTACTCACATGTGTCCTGCTCTCTGCAAAATCACTGCTTCTGGCAAGCGGATTCCGGTGAGGGTTTAACGCAGTTATGTGTTGTGCAATGTATTTCCAACTACTTGCAATGCCTTTTGCACTCCTTGTTAGACAGATGCACCCCTGTTCAGCTAGTGCAATGCTGGCAGCCTTAAGTTGCTTAGATATCTCTCTTCCCTGCATTGTGTATTGTATTACTCAACCTCTGTAATAATGCCTGTTACTGTTATAATAGCACCCTGTATTATTTCTGTGTTGTTATCTGCGAGTACCCATGTATTGTACTGTCTGTTTCTTTATAGTTTTTAACTGACCTCTTCCACAATTGTGTTCACCAATCTCCTCCACTATATCATCCGTTATCATCTCCCATTGTTGTTCACATTCTCTCAATAAATATAGACTTAAGCACCCATACAGTCTTGTTACTGGGAGTGGATGAAGGGTTTAGCCGTATGCTGGAATCCACACAGCGTCATACGTGGAAGAAGGCAGAACAATGTGGTTTACTGGAAAGCAGTAAACCACATGCTTACGGCAGGACATTTACTCATTTTGTTTGTATCTTTTTTTTTATAATTTTACAATATTTCTATTTTTTTTAACTTTATATTTTAGCCCTCCAGTAGGACTTGAACCCGTGATCATTGGATTGCTCATACTATTTACTGCCATATATCACAGTATTGCAGTATATAGTGTAACACATGTTCCAGCCTGTGTCTGGGCTTCATCGGAGGGCTAGTATGGCAGCAATGGAGTCTTCAGCCATCCCCCAACTGCCATGCTAACCCATTGGCTCAGAGAGAGAGAGGGGTTCAGGCATAGAGCATGGGTGGGTTTGCATGAGCAGTGCAAGCAAGCAAGCCAAATGCCATTACAGGTATATTCCGGCTGTGTAACGCAGCCAGCATCTGACCATTATGTAGTGTTCTCTTCCTGCTCCATACACCCTTTACGCAACCTGTCAACTTGTAACGAAAATGTGCATCAAAGGGTTAAAATAAAGTGATACCATAACTGTGACAAAAGAAAAGAAATAAAAAAAAGCGAAGAATATAAAATAAAGAAATAAAACCCTGAGCCGGTAATGTTACACTAGAACAAGCAAAAATACATAAGACCCTCGAGGGAAAATAAGAATCATTGTAAATGCACTAGAAATAAAGCTCAGCATTAAAGTAGAGCTAGTTCACTTGTGTAACAAAGTAAACCAAACAAGGACAAAATATCCATGGGACATTCATCTGTTTATTCAGCTTTCCACCAAGTCGGGAAAACCGCACAATAAACATATAATTTGAAGCTCAATAGTAGAAGCATTTTTCTTCACGGCAAACTATGCCGCAACCTACGTAAAATCTGTCTACAAGACGGAGGCTCTTTTTTTCTCCTTTTTTTTTTTGAAGAATGTTACACCTATCTTTTACAGAACATTTCTATCGCTACAGAAGGAAAAAAAAGCATTTCACGAAAAAAGTCGCAATGAGGAAAAATTAGGAGTTTGGCGCGTCATTGAAGAGATCAGTTTACTAAGAGTAACCGGCATTGGGTACAACTCATTTTATTGGATTAAGCCTTGGTAATGAAATAATACAATGCATCCATTTAGATGTATGACCATCCATGTATTCCAAGAATGGCTTATACTGGTATTGTCAACTCCTGTGAAAGTTTGCTTTCATGTTTTCTAGTACATTTATATGGTAAATTGAATGGAGTC
This sequence comes from Dendrobates tinctorius, assembly GCF_039654945.1. NCBI lineage: Eukaryota > Metazoa > Chordata > Amphibia > Anura > Dendrobatidae > Dendrobates > Dendrobates tinctorius. Next base: position 14,721,657 of record NW_027361677.1, read on the forward strand.
ATTCAAAACTACAGCTCAGCCCACAAAATATTCGAGCACTCATAAGTGGAGATGAGGACATTTCAATTTGTCGACAATACCAAATTTTCACCCAAAATTTGATTTGTGGCCAATAAATTTGCAAACATTTAAAGGAAGAGATGAGAGAGGGGGGACCCCGCTGAGCAAAAGAACTTACAATTTACTCACAAGAGAGAGGACCCTGCTGATCATAAGAGCTTACACTCTACAGGAGAGAGCGGACCCTGCTGACCATAAGAGCTTACACTATAGGAGAGAAGACCCTGCTGACCATAAGAACTTACACTCTATAGGAGAGAGAGAGAGGACCCTGCTGATCATAAGAGCTTTCACTCTACAGGAGAGAGAGGACCCTGCTGACCATAATAGCTTACACTCTATAGGAGAGAGAGAGAGGAGCCTGCTGACCATAAGAGCTTACACTCTACAGGAGAGAGAGAGAGGACCCTGCTGACCATAAGAGCTTACACTCTACAGGGGAGAAATAGGAACTTAATTTCTTCAGGAGAGAGAGTCTCCACTGACCACAAAAGTTTAAACTTATTAGAAGAGAGAGACTTAACCATTGATTCTGCAGATGGAAAGTGACTGCCATACAAACTGTGCTCCACTGGGAACCATTGATCTGTGATGACCACCACTGTATGTGACGAGCGTCAGCTTAAGCTGAGTCGGTTTTCTTGAATGAGTGGACCCTCTGGGCCGTAGCACCCACCTACCTAGGGGGAGATGACCTAGTGAGGAACCACCCCCTATACAGGGAGTGTCAGGGGCAAGACCAAGGGGGTGAGCCACCACGGCAGCTGGACCAGACGGCCCGCTCAGGGAAACAAGACAAGGTGAGACAAGACGTTAGTTCAAGGAAACTTCATTAAGGAACACTTCTGGGTACAACAGGTGCAAAACGTGAACACACAAAGTACATAAAGCAAGATGCGTGCAAGGGCACGCCGAGGTCCAAGGCATGAGGAACACTTCAGGGTATAACAGGTGCAAAACGTGAACACACAGAGTATATAGAGCAAGGTGCGGGCAAGGGCACGCCGAGGTCCAAAGCATGGTACGTTCAGATGGTAGACAGAGGCACGAGGACATCAGACTCCGGACAGCAGGCAACGATCAACCGGGACATCAGGTTCTGTAGCTCTGAAGGTGATCAGCATCCGGTAAGCAAACCAGGGTTCCATGCAAGGAGACAAGACAAAGTTAGAAACAGGATGCATGTCAATGAACACGCCCGGGTCAGGTTCACAGGACGGAGGCCTGCGCATGCTAAGGGGCATGCCAGGGACAGGTACAGGGATGGTGGCCTGCGCGTGCGAAGAGACACTCCAGGGAGAGATACAGGACGGAGGCCTGCGCGTGCAGAGGACACGCCAGGGACCAAGATAGGGTACGGTGGCATCGGAATCCGGGGCGCTGGCATCAACCGACAGGGTCCAGGAATCAGACTGCGGAAATCAGCTCCGGACATCAGGCTGCAGTCATCTAGGTCCGGACCTCTGGTAGCGGTCGGCAGGTTACAGAATCCGGCAGGCAAGACATGGTTCAGAGCAGAGCAAAGTAAGCAAAACACTTTGTGCAAGAGTAGCACAAAAAGGCACAGTGCGAAAACCAGCGTGCGTGTAAGGGAGCACGGAAACCATGGCTGGGGCTCCGGCAGACGGTACCGACGGTGGCATGTGCAGGCGGGCATGACTTATAGGCGGCACAGCTGCGGCTCACACAGCCAGTAACCACTATAGCACTGGACGGCGGGCACGGCTGAGGCACACAGGCGAGCACGACTAGAGATGGCACGGCTGAGGCACAACAGGCAGACACAGGGCGACCAGGCGCGTGCACGAGGGCACAGAGCCACAAGGCAGGACTAGGCAAAGGTACAGGACAGAGACGCGTGTGAAACAGCACGGCAAAGCCTAGTACGAAAAGTGCAAGGGCGCACGAAACATCAGAGACAAGGCATAGGGTAAGAGGCAGAGTCTTGAGCATGTAGAGGGCATGCCAGGGGCAAAGTACAAGATGAGGCCTGCACGTGTGGAGAGACACGCCAGGGACAGAGTCTAGCAGCGGAGCGTAGGCCGAAGTCCAGAGCCGGGCCAAGGGAGAGCCTTGGGACTAGACAGAGTACAGAGCGGAGGCCTGCATGTGTAGAGAGGCACGCCAGGGACAGGGTACAGAACAGAGACCTGCACGTGTAGAGAGACACGTCAGGGATAGGGTACAGAGCGGAGGCCTGCACATGTAGAGAGACACGTCAGGGATAGGTTACAGAATGGTGACCTGCACGTGTAGAGAGACACGTCAGGGACAGGGTACAGAGCGGAGGCCTGCACGTGTAGAGAGGCACGTCAGGGACAGGGTAGAGAGTGGAGGCCTGTACGTGTAGAGAGACACGTCAGGGACAGGGTACAGAACATAGCATAACAAGGAAGCATAGTGAGGGCAAACAAAGCACGATGGACAACACGAGACAAAGCACGAGACAAGAGACAGAATATGAGCATGGAGCGTGTGCAGAGACGCACGACAGAGCAAAGTGCAAGGGCACAGAATAGAGGGAGCGACCCAGCAGACCAAGGAGCCATGCAGGGAAGCAACACAATACTCAGGCCCTGAGCATAGGAAGGGGCGGTCTGATATAGAGCATAGCACCTCCACTTCCGGGTCAGGACTAGCGGAGAACTTCCAGTTCAGATCCTCCAGGATCACAGGGAGCAGTCACATGATCAGGATTCCAGACATGCAGAGATGATAGCAGAACCAGTGCTGAAACCTAGGCAGGTCACATGATCAGAGTTACAGACATGCAGAGATGATTGCAGAACCAGCCTATGCTGGAGCATAGGAAGGACACACGATCAGGAGTTCTAGACATGACGAGATGATCACAGAAGGCAGAGCAGAAACGCAGGCAGCCTGCAGCTCAACAGACATGAGGTGAGTGTGCACACTGCTCTAGGGAACATGCAAGATAGCAGACACGAGATGCACGTGCACACCGCTCCAGGGGTTCTTGAGGCAAAACAGACATGGCAGACATGACAGACATGTCTGCCATGACACTGTACCCGGTATGATAATCCAATAAATGTCATAGCTGCAGGGCAATATGTTGGAACCTGCATGGTCACACAAAAAGACAATAGCCCACCCTCTAATGCTTCATCAATGTGTATAATAATTTGGAGCAAGTTTTTCTTTTTTTGCAAACTGCAAATTGAATCTCAAAATGTTCGAATTTTAATGAAACCAAAAATTTTGGTAAGTTCAACTCAAATACAATCCACCAAGGATGGATTTACTCATCCTTACTCATACAGCTGTGACGACAGAAAAATAAAAAAGACTCTTGGAAAAAGGGGAAGAAAAAAAAATGAAACCATTGAAATAAGAACAGAATATGAAATATTGTTAAGGGTCAATAAATGGCTTTGTTATAAAATAAGTTTGCAGGTTGTGATGTTCTAGCAGATCTGAAATTTACAAGACTGAGACCTAAATACAAATATAACAGAGCCGAAGTCACGTGGAAAAACAGGTTCCTTCTTGTGTGTATCGAGCATGCTTTAATGTCATGGATGGAGACCTAAAACCCAGCGGAATCCGAGATGGGACTTGGAAGGCAAAAATAATTCTTCAAACTAGGCTACAATAGTGATGCCAAGATAAAATAAAAAAATTTACATAGCAAATGTGACCTTGAAATAAAGAGGCATGTTATGTGATTGTGCGACGACTGACCAAAGATTCTTTGTTCTCCTCCCCTGAGCATTATATGGAGGATAAGAGCAAAAAAAGTAACCAGTGACTATGAATAAATAAGATTGACAGAGATGGATGGCTGTTTATATAACGCTGTAGGGAATTTTTTTTTTGTATTAAATTAAAGACTTTGAAACGTGGAATTTAGCCATTTAAGCAATTGAAAAATCAAAGAACCTTTGTGGGCAAAGTCACCACCTTGGACATCTGGGAACTGATTGCCGAGCAAAATAATAAATGACTGCAGCGGAACGCCGCATATAAATAAACATCGCATTTTAACCTTATTGTACCTGGAAAAATGTAAATCCGCTTCATGGTGAGCACATTGTGTTAGTTGGGAAGAGGGAGATGCATAAATAATTTACAGGCATTCCGGGGCACACGCGAAGACAGCAGCGGAGACAACGGTGATTACATTTTCTCAACAATTTTGCAGATTTGCCTTTCTGCACGATCCGTATTCCTACGACCGGAGTGTGTTGGGCAGAAATAGAAGTGAAACTCCGAATACAAGATGAGATTCCTGCTAGAATATTCATCAAGAGGAAGTCATAAAAGAGTAAGTTTGCAGAAAATCCCTGGTCCAGTCATTAAAACGACTATATATCAAGACCAGAGACAGAGGTTTCAGCACATGCAGAAGGACGATACTGCTTTCTGAGGATATCTGTAGACGAACTGGATTATTAGTTTTCAACCTGAATCATGGAGCTTTATTTTCCCACACAGTTTTAGGTCCCACCATTGGGCAACTGATCAATCTTATGTTGACTACTGAGCAGTCTTGCCATGAGCCACCAGGGGTCTGCCTATGGTACCGATTCGTCAAAGTTTTAACTATAGATGATCGGATCATTTGAAACTAGAACTTATCAATTTTGCCAAATTTTCCCCCCAAAAATTGATTACATTTGAATAAATCTGAAAACTTGCAAGCTTGGAATTGTTCAACATGTACAGAGAAGAGATCGAGAGCTAGCGTCCCATAGGCATAAAAGTGAGAGAGAGGACCCTGCTGATTATAAAAGCTTACACTGTACAGGAGAGAGAAGAAGAGAGGGCCACACTAACCGTAAGAGCTTACACTCTTCAGGAGAGAGAGAGATAATGCCCTCACTAACCATAAGAGCTTATGTTCTTCAGGAGAGAGAGCAAAAGAGAGGACTCCACTGATGATAAGAGCTTACGCTCTTCAAGGGAGAGAAATAGAGAGGATCCCGCTAACCATAAGAGCTTACACTCTGCAAGAGAGAGAGGGAGGACCATGCTGACCATAAGCACTTACACTCTACAGGAGAGAGTGAGAGAAGACCCCACTGACCATAAGAGCTTACACTCTACAGGAGAGAGAGAGAACCCCACTGGCCATAAGAGCTTACTGTTAGGGACGGCGGAACGCACTAAATATAAAATAACGTAAAGTGCGTTCACCGTCCTGGGTCCACCATGCAGAAGGTGTTAACACTGCTGCTAGCTAATGGCGGATGTACAATATGGCGGTATTACGCACGCGGGTTGAACGTCACCCAGGTGCGCTTACCGATCTCTGTTTACTCACAGAGATGCCTTAAGTGAAAAACACAAAAAGGCTGAGCCTGTTAGCGTCACAGGTCTCAGAGAAGTGCACACATGGTATATGGTCACAGGACCTGGGCCCTAGGCAGAGGGTCTGCGTCTGTCCAGACCTACCGTGTGTGCAGTGTCGCAACTGCGGACGCCAAGAGGAGCTGCAGACCGCTAGTTGACAATGCCCGGAAGCAGGCGCACTGTTGGACGCTAGCACAGTGGAGGATGCTGTAGTGGCTTGTAGCTTGCCACTGGCTGGCGCTGACTCTATAGCTAAGTCCCTATACACACTCGTATTATCAGAGGGAGGGGATCTTAATGAGTCATTTGCAGGTTCATGCATCCATCACCATTCACACAGTAGCAACTAGAGACTATACTAGCGAACCTTTTATAGCCAGGACCTTCTGGAAGCTTCCAGATCCCTGAGATAGACCAATCAGATCTGTAGAAGGACCTGGACATGTGGCTCCCAATCTCCAATGGGAGATCGTCTCGTGAGCATGCTCAGTGGAGCGAGAGAAGGACCTAGCCTCTGGAGTGATTTGCTGCTGAGCCTGCATTGCCATTACTGACCCAAAGGTGGCAGCAATAGCCAGCCCCACATAGCAGGTCTGGGCAAAGCGTCTGGGAAGCCTGGATTGCTGAGCAATCTCCTCTGCGGTCGAAAGACAATGGGAGACCGCACAATGTGAGGCTCTGGATTCCTGTTGAACCGCTGCAGGAACCCGACGCCTAACAGCTTACACTCTACTGGAGACAGAGAGAACCCCACTAAACATAAGAGCTTACATTCTACAGGACAGAGAAAGACAATGCCCCAGTTTCCAGGTGTTTTATCCAAATTTGTCAATTGAAGCTTTCCGAAATGACAGAAATTTTTTTGTGCAATCTTACTCCAACACTCTACAGGATTACAAAAATCTTTATATTTGTTTATGATTCATAGTTAAAGTCTAACATGCAACATATTAAAGGTTTGGGCAACTTTATTAACAAGTTGCATTAATGTTATGAATTTTTATTTCTGAGAAATACTTAAAAGGGGTTTTCTAACCCTGAAAAAAAAAGATTCAGTAAGTTGACTATGATTTATTTTATATTTGTATCAGTATTTTCTTCTTGAAAATATCTTATCATTTAAAACAAATGGATATTTGCTACCGAAGTTAATTCTGAGATGTGAATGCTCTTCGTGTTATCAGGTACTACTGCCACTAGTTTGTGCTGTGATGCAAATTCCATATCCTTTACCGTCCTTCGTGAAGATATATAAATAAACAGCACTCTTTGTGGCCCGGAGTGGTATTGCAAGCAAAACTTATCAATTAATTCAGAGTGAAGCGTTGAAGAGTGACCGTGATACAACATGACAGAATACCAAATTGTTAAAAGACAATTTGTTGCATCCTATGCCTGTACTTAAGTTTGATTAATTGTTTTATCCTTATCAGTGGCTGCAAGCAGGTCAGTGCGTAAGTTTATCAAATTAAATAATGCATGTAGCCTATCACAGAAGGCAAAACAAAGGAAACAATGGCATGTTGCAGATTGATTTTTTACCCTTCCTATCTCTTGTCCTCCTTTAACAAAACAAAGGAACAGAGGATGGCAGAGGCTCGAATTTCTTTTACATTTCCTCTTAAAATAAAAGCTATGTTTTAGTGCTTTGCTTATGGGCTGCAAGCGGTGCCCGCTGCCCGGTGAGCCGGAGGGTGGACAACTGTGAGCAGAGAAGCAATAATTCATAAGGCCACATTTATAAAGGAGACAGTGGGATGTTCTCCGAGAAGGAAATATAGTACTTTAGGAGCAAGATGATGGCCCAAGCGAGCCGTATAAATGTTTGTACTCAGGAAAGGTCACTGTGAAATGTTCTCTCCTCCATTCTCCTTATGTACATAAACGACAAAGAAATGCAGGTTGCATCTCGCGTAAGAGGTGTCAATATAAAGGCAGCGACTGCTCATACCGTAAAATGTCTCCAGTCCCGCAACCAATGGTCCGGTGATTCAAGGGACCTGATATATATAGCTTTTTACTAGAAAAAAATATGAGATAATCTGTCATTGGTGGGACAATTAGGAGGTTGGTGGGCTGGAACGGTTTTCATTGCATCTACCGCAAGGAAAGGGCTTGCTCTGAATATGTAGATGAATTCATTTAACTATGAAAACCTCTATTGGCTCTAATAATATTGTAAAATGGTAACCTGTTACAGTGAACCCACCACCCGCTGATAGAACACCACACTCATTAGCTTACAAGATGTTAAGTATTGTGCTAGCAAAACACGGAAGATAAATGCTGTCATATCACAGCACAGGGATAAAAAACACAGTGATGCCACAGAACAGAGTTAATAAACATGGTGATGTCACAGTACAGGGATAATACACACAGTGATGTCACTGTACAGGGATAATACAAACAGTGATGTCACAGTACAGGGATAATACACACAGTGATGTCACTGTACAGGGATAATACAAACAGTGATGTCACAGAATAGGGATAATAAACAGCGATGTCATAGGACAGGGATAATGCACACAGTGATGTCACAGTTCAGGGATAATACACACAGTGATGTCACAGTACAGGGATAATGTACACAGTGATGTCATAGTACAGTGATAATACACACAGTGATGTCACAGTACAGGGATAATGTACACAGTGATGTCACAGTACAGGGATAATGTACACAGTGATGTCATAGTAAAGGGATAATAAACACAGCGATGTCACAGTACAGGGATAATACACAGTGATGTCACAGTACAGGGATAATACACACAGTGATGTCACAGTACAGGGATAATACACACAGTGAGGTCACAGTACAAGGATAATACACACAGTGATGTCACAGTACAGGGATAATGTACACAGTGATGTCACAGTACAGGGATAATACACACAGTGATGTCACAGTACAGGGATAATACACACAGTGATGTCACAGTAAAGGGCTAATAAACAGTGATGTCACAGTACAGGGATAATACACACAGTGATGCCACAGTACAGGGATAATGTACACAGTGATGTCACAGTAAAGGGATAATAAACACAGTGATGTCACAGTACAGGGATAATACACACAGTGATGTCACAGTACAGGGATAATACACACAGTGATGTCACAGTACAGGGACAATACACACAGTGATGTCACAGTACAGGGGTAATACACACAGTGATGTCACAGTACAGGGATAATACACACAGTGATGCCACAGTACAGGGATAATGTACACAGTGATGTCACAGTAAAGGGATAATAAACACAGTGATCTCACAGTACAGGGATAATACACACAGTGATGTCACAGTACAGGGATAATACACACAGTGATGTCACAGTACAGGGGCAATACACACAGTGATGTCACAGTACAGGGGTAATACACACAGTGATGTCACAGTACAGGGATAATACACACAGTGATGTCACAGTACAGGGATAATACACACAGTGATGTCACAGTACAGGGATAATACAAACAGTGATATCACAGAATAGGGATAATAAACACAGCGATTTCATAGGACAGGGATAATGCACACAGTGATGTCACAGTACAGGGATAATACACACAGTGATGTCACAGTACAGGGATAATGTACACGGTGATGTCATAGTACAGGGATAATGCACACAGTAATGTCACAGTACAGGGATAATACACACAGTGATGTCACAGTACAGGGATAATGTACACAGTGATGTCACAGTACAGGGATAATGTACACAGTGATGTCACAGTACAGGGATAATGCACACAGTGATGTCCCAGTACAGGGATAATACACACAGTGATGTCACAGTACAGCGATAATACACACAGTGGTGTCACAGTACAATGATAATAAACACACTGATGTCACAGTACAGGGATAATACACCCAGTGATGTCACAGTACAGAGATAATACACACAGTGATGTCACAGAATAGGGCTAATAAGCACAGTGATGTCACACTACAGGGATTATACACACACTAATGTCACAGAACAGGGATAATAAACATGGTAATACCACAGTATAGGGATAATACACACACTGATGCCTCAGAACAGGGATAATAAACACAGTGATGTCACATTACAGAGATAATAAACACAGTGATAACTAAAATAGTAATCTAAAACCTGTAGTAGTTGCACCATATGGCAACAATGAACACAGTAGTGTCAGGGTTAATGCAACAGTGATGTCACAGAACAGGTACAGTATGTGATGATACACAAAGTGCTGTTACCGCACAGTGGATAAATGTAAATTTGAAAGAAACCATCGATCCCTTCCCATTTCTAGTGCAATTAATAATAATAATAATAATAATGATAATATTACCAACAATAATAGTAATTATTATTATAAGATATGTATATACAGTGGGGCAAAAAAGTATTTAGTCAGTCAGCAATAGTGCAAGTTCCACCACTTAAAAAGATGAGAGGCGTCTGTAATTTACATCATAGGTAGACCTCAACTATGGGAGACAAACTGAGAAAAAAAAATCCAGAAAATCACATTGTCTGTTTTTTTTTCATTTTATTTGCATATTATGGTGGAAAATAAGTATTTGGTCAGAAACAAAATTTCATCTCAATACTTTGTGATATATCCTTCGTTGGCAATGACAGAGGTCAAACGTTTTCTGTAAGTCTTCACAAGGTTGCCACACACTGTTGTTGGTATGTTGGCCCATTCCTCCATGCAGATCTCCTCTAGAGCAGTGATGTTTTTGGCTTTTCGCTTGGAAACACGGACTTTCAACTCCCTCCAAAGGTTTTCTATAGGGTTGAGATCTGGAGACTGGCTAGGCCACTCCAGGACCTTGAAATGCTTCTTACGAAGCCACTCCTTCGTTGCCCTGGCGGTGTGCTTTGGATCATTGTCATGTTGAAAGACCCAGCCACGTTTCATCTTCAATGCCCTTGCTGATGGAAGGAGGTTTTCACTCAATATCTCACGATTAGAGTTGAGCGATACCGTCCGATACTTCAAAGTATCGGATCGGAATGGATCGGCCGATCTTAAAAAAAAGTATCGGTATCGCCGATTCCGATACCGGAAGTCCCATTCAAGTCTATGGGACTTCCGGTATCGGAATAAGAAAAATCCTGTTTTTCCCTTGTACAGCCTCTCTGGGGTCTGTACGGGCCTTTCGGGGGGCTGTGCCGGCCTGCCAGGGGGTCTGTGCAGGCTCCGGTGGTCTGTGCCGGCCTGCCGGGGGTCTGTGCAGGCTCCGGTGGGCTGTGCCGGCCTGCCGGGGGGCTGTGCCGGCCTGCCGGGGGGCTGTGCAGGCTCCGGGGGGCTGTGCCGGCCTGCCGGGGGGCTGTGCCGGCCTGCCGGGGGGCTGTGCAGGCTTCGGGGGTCTGTGCAGGCATCGTCCGATGGGACTACAAGTCCCATCGGGCGATGCCTGCTACCATGACAGTGATTGACACATTAGCCAATGATGGGACAGTAGTAGTCCCATCATCCGGCTAATGTGTTGAATGTAAAAAAAAAAAAAAAAAAAAATTACATGCTACATACATACAACATGCATACTACATACATGCTACATTCATACTACATATATACTACATGCAACATACATACTACATATATACTACATGCATGCAACATGCATACTACATATATACTACATGCAACATACATACTACATATATACTACATGCTACATACATACTACATATATACTACATGCATGCAACATGCATACTACATATATACTACATGCTACATGCATACTACATATATACTACATGCATACTGCATGCTACATACATACTACATATATGCTACATACATACTACATACATACTACATGCTACATACATACTACATATATACTACATACATACTACATACATACTACATGCATGCTACATACATACTACATGCTACATACATACCACATACATACTACATACATACTACATGCTACATATATACTACATATATACTACATGCATGCTACATACATACTGCATGCTACATACATACCACATACATACTACATACATACTACATACATACTACATGCATGCTACATACATACTACATACATACTACATATATACTACATGCATGCTACATACATACTACATGCTACATACATACCACATACATACTACATACATACTACATACATACTACATGCATGCTACATACATACTACATACATACTACATATATACTACATGCATGCTACATACATACCACATGCTACATACATACTACATATATACTACATACATACTACATACATACTACATGCATGCTACATACATACTACATGCTACATACATACCACATACATACTACATACATACTACATGCTACATACATACTACATATATACTACATGCATGCTACATACATACTGCATGCTACATGCATGCTACATACATACTACATACATACTACATGCTACATACATACCACATATATACTACATACATACTACATACAATACATTCATACAATACATACATAGACATACAGTACATATAACATAGAGTAACATACTTACCAATACTTGTCACATTGTTCCCCAAAGCCATTGTCTTTTACGGAATAAATATTAGCATAACAAACCACAAAAATACTCACCCACGATCCGAAGCAGTCCACGAGTGTGTCCCACGACGATCTTGGGTAGAGAACTGCAGCATCAGCTGTTGCTGCCATTCTCTACGGGCTGCAGGAATCCAATGACGGAAGGTAGGTATCCTTCCGCACTGTATTCCTCCGCCACTTAAAAAAAAAAAAAGTCCCTAGTCTCACTTTATGCCATTGCTGCGTGGGAAATTCCCACACAGCAATGGCATAAAGTGAGACTAGGGACTTTTTTTTTTTAAGTGGCGGAGGAATACAGTGCGGAAGGATACCTACCTTCCGTCATTGGATTCCTGCAGCCCGTAGAGAACGGCAGCAACAGCTGATGCTGCAGTTCTCTACCCAAGATCGTCGTGGGACACACTCGTGGACTGCTTCGGATCGTGGGTGAGTATTTTTGTGGTTTGTTATGTTAATATTTATTCCGTAAAAGACAATGGCTTCGGGGAACAATGTGACAAGTATTGGTAAGTATGTTACTCTATGTTATATGTACTGTATGTCTATGTACAGTATGTATTGTATGAATGTATTGTATGTAGTATGTATGTAGTATATATGTGGTATGTATGTAGCATGTAGTATGTATGTAGTATGTATGTAGCATGCATGTAGCATGCAGTATGTATGTAGCATGCATGTAGTATATATGTAGTATGTATGTAGCATGTAGTATGTATGTAGTATGTATGTGGTATGTATGTAGCATGTAGTATGTATGTAGTATGTATGTAGTATGTATGTAGTATGTATGTAGTATGTATGTAGTATATATGTAGTATGTATGTAGCATGTAGTATGTATGTAGCATGCATGTAGTATATATGTAGTATGTATGTAGCATGCATGTAGTATGTATGTAGTATGTATGTGGTATGTATGTAGCATGTAGTATGTATGTAGCATGCATGTAGTATATATGTAGTATGTATGTAGCATGTAGTATGTATGTAGCATGCATGTAGTATATATGTAGTATGTATGTATGTAGTATGTATGTAGTATATATGTAGCATGTAGTATGTATGTAGCATGCATGTAGTATATATGTGTTATGTATGTAGTATGTATGTAGTATGTATGTAGTATGTATGTGGTATATATGTGGTATGTATGTAGTATGTAGTATGTATGTGGTATGTATGTAGTATGTATGTAGCATGTAGTATGTATGTAGCATGCATGTAGTATGTATGTAGTGGTTTTTTTTTTTTTGGTTTTTTTTAACATTTAACACATTAGCCGGATGATGGGACTACTACTGTCCCATCATTGGCTAATGTGTCAATCACTGTCATGGTAGCAGGCATCGCCAGATGGGACTTGTAGTCCCATCGGACGATGCTTGCACAGACCCCCGGACATCAGCACAGCCCCCCGGCAGGCCGGCACAGCCCCCCGGCAGGCCGGTACAGACCCCCACAGGGTGCACAGACCACCGGCAGGCCGGCACAACCCCCCGGCAGGCCGGTACAGACCCCCACAGGGTGCACAGACCACCGACAGGCCGGCACAGCCCCCCGGCAGGCCGGTACAGACCCCCACAGGGTGCACAGACCACCGGCAGGCCGGCACAGCCCCCCGGCAGGCCGGTACAGACCCCGGGCAGTCCACACAGCCCCCCGGCAGGCCGGCAGAGACCCCCGGAAGGCCCGAAATGACGGCGCATCATGATGCGCACACACCGCGCATCATGATGACGTCAGGCTGTCAATCAACTTGAACTTCCGATTCCGATGCCGACTTCCGATATTGAAAAAATATCGGAAGTCGGTATCAGAATTCCGATACAGCAAGTATCGGCCGATACCCGATACTTGCGGTATCGGAATGCTCAACACTACTCACGATACATGGCCCCATTCATTCTTTCATGTACCCGGATCAGTCGTCCTGGCCCCTTTGCAGAGAAACAGCCCCAAAGCATGATGTTTCCACCACCATGCTTTACAGTAGGTATGGTGTTTGATGGATGCAACTCAGTATTCTTTTTCCTCCAAACACGACAAGTTGTGTTTCTTCCAAACAGTTCCAGTTTGGTTTCATCAGACCATAGGACATTCTCCCAAAACTCCTCTGGATCATCCAAATGCTCTCTAGCAAACTTCAGACGGGCCCGGTCATGTACAGGCTTAAGCAGTGGGACACGTCTGGCACTGCAGGATCTGAGTCCATGGTGGCGTAGTGTGTTACTTATGGTAGGCCTTGTTACATTGGTCCCAGCTCTCTGCAGTTCATTCACTAGGTCCCCCCACGTGGTTCTGGGATTTTTGCTCACCGTTCTTGTGATCATTCTGACCCCACGGGGTGGGATTTTGCATGGAGCACCAGATCGAGGGAGATTATCAGTGGTCTTGTATGTCTTCCATTTTCTAATTATTGCTCCCACAGTTGATTTCTTCACTCCAAGCTGGTTGGCTATTGCAGATTCAGTCTTCCCAGCCTGGTGCAGGGCTACAATTTTGTTTCTGGTGTCCTTTGACAGCTCTTTGGTCTTCACCATAGTGGAGTTTGGAGTCAGACTGTTTGAGGGTGTGCACAGGTGTCTTTTTATACTGATAACAAGTTTAAACAGGTGCCATTACTACAGGTAAT